>NC_083319.1:94594768-95211378 GCF_963455315.2 Globicephala melas | reverse complement strand
TTTAGATGTCAATATAAAACTGTTCAAGGGAATGCATCATTTTTCAAAATTCTTTTCAGCTGTAATGGGAACAAAAAATGTTGAAGACCACTGACTTGGAGCATTAGCTCTCAAGAGGGATAGTAACACTCATTGGGGAAGATATTAGAATTTAGGGGGACATTTTTGCTTGTCACAATGACTGAGAGGCTTTACTATCATTTGGTTACTGGGGGCCAAGAAAGCTAGGTATCCTGCAGTGTACAACAAAGAATATTATCACTGTTTTACATAACTTTTCTACTCACTGGACTAGTCCGCGACAAACATAAGTAGGTAGAAATTTACTACATAGTAATCCTAAAGCATATTCAAAAGAAGGAATTTATAAAAAAAGGTCCAAGTATTTTAGGAGAGGACCATTTTAGTGGGCAATATTTAAATGAACTATATTCTCATAGAATTGTTAAATGGTATATTAACTCCATGCATTGTCTACTTGGGGTATTATGTTTCTGATTACTACATATTTAGTTGAAAAGAGTTTGCGGTAGATACTGCAAAAGCAATACAAATAATTAAAAATATGTAACTTAGAACCAAATATTAAATTATCAGGAATATATGGACTACAGAGATCTTACTGAATTTTATTATACTTTCTCAGTAAGACCAGTGTGATCATACTATTTAATATTGTAACGTGGTTCACAACTTTACTTCCCTCTGCACTCTAGAGTCACACTTGCCTGTTATTTTTACTCCCAAACATTTATCGCTTTTTATCTTGGTTATTTATTATATTTATTTTTTAGTATCTTTTTGTCCCCCTTGTTTAGAGACATAGTGTAAGAGGAGAGGGTGGGAGACAGAAAGACAGCCCTTTTGAGGAGTTTGGCTTTAAAAAAAGAGGAGAGAAATTGGTGGTAGCTGGAGCAGGTAATGTGTATGAAGTCAGGAATTTTTTTTGTCATTTTTTTCCATTTGTTTTTTGGGCAGGAAAGTTGGATTTATTGGTGGGCATGAGTAAGGAAGGGAAAGCACCACGGCTTTCATGAGTGCAGGGTCTGCCTTTTGTCCAAGGGGCCCACGATTAGGGATGTATTTGACCCGTAGTCATCCAGGATGATCCACTTTTCTGCCACCATGTCTTCAGATTCATCCACTTGGAGATGTGGATCTTCTGGGGCCCAGAAACTTGAACTTGGCCCTGTGTGGGCCTTAATCACTTGCTCCTTGTTCTGCAGTTTGGTGCGGATGGACGTAATGACTTGGCCAGTGTGGACCCTGGCCACTGCGTGCTGGGGCTTTCCAAAGGCACCCTGTATACCTGTCTGGAGCCTAGATTGGGCAGAGCATGATGTCAGACATGAATGTCCACTGGTAAGGGCTGTCTCGAAGGTCCTTTAGGGCAACTCATATAAGCAACAGGCTGCATGCACTACCAAGGAAGCAGCTTTTTTTTTTTTTTGTTAGTGCCTTAGTTATCTGTTTTTTTGTTTTTTTTTTTAACATCTTTATTGGAGTATAATTGCTTTACAATGGTGTGTGTGTGGCTGCTTTTTGCAGCCATTGCACACCAGGCCTCCACAGAGAAAAGAGGCCTGATTAGCTGCAGAAGGAATTTTTTTTAACGTAAATTTTTAAATTGAATTATAATATACATAGGGAAAATTGCACAAACTGTAAGTTAAATTTCTGCAAAATGAACTCACCTGTGCAATCACCACCCAAATTAAGAAATGAACACTACCATTACCAGCACACCATAATTCATCCGTTATGCTTCTTCCTATCATTAACCATCTCTCACCCGAAAGATAGTGGAGGTTTTTCTGATTTTTATTACCAAATACTAATTTTGCCTCTTTTCAAACTTTATGTAACTGGAATTATCCAGCATGTATCTTTTAAGGTTGACTTCTTCTCAACACGTTTGTGGGATTCAGTATGTACTGTTCGTCTAGGAATAGTTATATTCATATTTGTGGGAATATTTCACAATTTATTCATTTTGCTGTTGATGAATGTTTGGGGTGTTGCTGGTTTCAGCTATTCTGAATAATGCTTCTGTGAATATGCTTATACGTGTCCTTTAGTGTACATATCATGTGTTTCTGTTGGATGTGTATACTTGGGATGGTGATTTTTTTTTTACCAGTTTTACTCCCAGCAGCATTAAATCAAAGTTCTCATTGCTCTATACCTTCACCAACACTTTAGCACTGTACTGCTTATAAAACTATCTGTGGTGTTTTTTTTTTTGTTTTTATTTGCGGTACGCGGGCCTCTCACTGTTGTGGGCTCTCCCGTTGCGGAGCACAGGCTCCGGACACGCAGGCCCAGCGACCATGGCTCATGGGACCAGCCGCTCCGCGGCATGTGGGATCTTCCCAGACCGGGGCACGAACCCATGTCCCCTGCACCGGCAGGCGGACTCTCAACCACTGCGCCACCAGGGAAGCCCCAACTATCTGTGTTTGTAATCGGTGTTTCCTTGATGATTAGTCATGTTGTATTCCTTTTCATCTCTTTATTAGCCAGTGTTATATTCTCTTTCGTGAATTATCTGTATGAATCTTTTGCCTATATTTTATAGTTGGGTTATTTATATTTTTCTTCCTGATTTATAGTTCTTTACATGCACAGGACACATGTATTTAAGATACCATTTCCCACTCTTTTACTTGCATATTCACTCGCTTAATGATGTCCTTTGATGAACAGAAGTTTTTAATTTTAAAGAACTCTAGTGTTTTCCTTTAAAAGTGTTGGAAAAACCTTTTAAAAATCTTTGTCTATACCAAAATCTTAAAGATATCTTTGGATATTTTCATTTAGAAGTTATTTGTTTTACCTTTCAGATTTAGGCTGTAATGCACTGATTTGTGTGTGTATATGATATGAAGGGTCAAGAATTGTTTTTCCCCACATGAACCTTCAGTGGTCCCAGCTCCATTTATTGGAACGTTCCAGCAGTGCCATCTTTGTCATAAATCAAGCAGGTCTTTTCTGGACTTGCTATTCTGTTCCATTGCTCTGTTTCTCTATCTTTGAGCCAGTGTCCCATTTTCTTAATTACTGTAGCTTTATAATACATCTTATTTTAATATAAATTCTCCAGCTTTTTCTTCTTCAAGATTATCTTGACTATTATTGGGCTTTTGCATATCCACTTTGTCAATTGCTAAAAAGCATTGGGATTTTGATTGGAACCACACCGAATCTATTAATTTGGAGAGAATTTACATCTTTTAGTATGGAATCTTCTAACACATGAAATGATATATTCCTCCATTTATTTAGGACTTTAATTTAGATTTTGTAGGTTTTTAGTGTCAAGATTTTGTACATCTTTTATTAGATTTATTCCTTGGCTCTTTGATCTTTGAATGTTAATATAAATGGTATCTTTTTAAAATTTCACAAATTTCTTTTGCTAGTTAGTACATAGAAAGTTGATTTTTTAAATATTGAACCTGTATCCAGCAACCTTACTAAATTCACTTATTTTTATGGTTTGTAAATTCTTTTGGATATTCCTCATGTATAATTAAGTCATCTGCTAATTATGCAGTTTTATTTTTTCCTTCTGTTCCTTGTAATTAAAAAAATTTTCTTATTACACAGACTAGTACATCTGTTCCCATCTGTAGAAGTGATAAAGAATACCTTTTCTCATTCTTGGTCTCTGAGAGGAAGTAATTGACCATTAAAGGTGGTGTTAGCTATAGGTATTTTGTAATTACTCTTTATAAAATCAAAAAGATTCTTTTCTTTGCTATGAATTTTTAATTAATGAGTGTTAATTAGAGAGGACACCAAAAGTACAAGTAATAAAATACAAAAAATTGATAAATTGGACTTCATTAAAATTAAACTTTGAAAAACCATCAAGAATCATCAAAAGGTAAGCCACAGGGAGAAAATATTGAATCATATTTCTGAAAAAGGACTTGCATGCAAGATATAACTCTTACAACCCAGTAAGAATAAAATAAATTATCCATCAAAAAAATGAGCAAAAGATTTGAATAGACATTTCACTCAAGAAACTGTATGAATGGCTAATAAGCACCTTGAAAAGATGCTAACCTCATTAGTCATTAGGGAAATGCAAATTTAAAACCATAATAAATACCACTTCATGTCCACTAAAATGGCTATGATAAAAGGGCAGACTAGTGTTGGTGACCTTGTAGGACAATAGAGACCCTTAGGCATTACTGATAGGAATGTAAAGTGGTGCAGCCACTACGGAAAACAGTGGCAGGTTTTTTTCCTTCTTTTCTTTTTTAAGTTAAATAGAAATTTACAATATAGCCCAGCAATTTCACTCTATCCAAGACAAGTGAAAAAATTTCTCTACACAAAGACTTGTATGCAGACGTTCATGGTAGTATTTTTCATAATAGCCAAAAAAGTAGAAACAACCCAAATGTCCATCAACCAATGAATGGATAAACAAAATGTCTGTCCCTACAATGAAATACTATTTGGTAATAAAAAGATAAAAAATACTGATTCATCTTTATATCATGGATGAACCTGAAAAACACTACACTGTGTGAAAGAAAGAAACAGAAGACCATATATTATATGAGTTTATTTGTATGAAATGTTCAGAAAAGGCAAAGTTATAGGAAAATATCAGTAGATTAGTTTGGGGCTAGAAGTAAGAACAGGGAGTGACTGCATATGGGTGTGAGGGACCTTTTCTGTGATAATGGAAATGTTCTAAAACTGGGTTGTGGTGATGGTTGTACAACTCTGTAAATTTACTTAAAAAATATTGAATTGTGTATTTTAAATGACTGAATTTTATTTTATGTAAATTATACCTCAGTGAAGATGTTAAAGAATGAGTGTTGAATTTTATCAACTACTTTTCTGACCCTACTGAAAATTTATGTTTTTCACCTTTCTCAATTACATAAATTTAAAAATTTCATAAATTAAAAAAATTAATATTAAAAATGTAAGTCCAGTCATAAATCTTGACTGAGTATAAATTGGTCTTGATATATTTTATTTATGTTACTACTAGGTATGATACACTGATACTTTGTTTAGGATTTTTTGAGACTTTATTTATGAGAAAAATTGGCCCGTCATGTTTTTTTCTTACAATGTTCTGTTCAAGTTTTTGTTTTGCTGTTCTCCATGTCAGCATTTTTAAGATTGATGGTAAATGTTTTTCATTATATGTTTGGAAGAATTTACTATTGGAGCCATATGGGCATGCAGTTTTCTTTGTAGGAAAGTTTTTAATTACATATTCAATTTCTTTAATATGTATTTGTGTTTTCAGATTTTCTATTTCTTTGTCAGTTTTAATAAGTTGTGTTTTCCTAGGAATTTGTTCATTTCCTGTCGTTTTTCAAATCCTTTGGGCCAAAGTTTTTAATAATATTGTTTTATTGTCTGTAAAATCCTTAGTATTACCCTCCTTTTCATTCTCGATTGGGACTTGTGCCTTCTCTGATTATCTATGATGAGTCTTGCTAAAAGGTCTATTATTTATTTTAGTTTTTTTTCGAAGAACCAACTATTTTGATTTTCTCTCGCACATTTGTTTTCTATTTAAAAGTTTTTTTTTGCTCCAGTTTCTACTTTGGGATTAATTTTTTCCGATTTTTTATTTCTTGATAGGAATATTTGAAAGGATATTTGACTGCTTGCTTTATCAGTTACTGTGAAAAGTCTGTTAAAATCCACTGTGGTTGTAGACTTGGCAGTTTTTCATTTTAGTTCTGTTAGTTTTTGCTTTATGTATTTTGGGGCTGTCTTTTTTATGTATGCCAATTTAGAATTCTTATGGCTTTTTTAATGGATCATCATATTTATTATTATAAAATAACCCTCTAGTTTGAGTGATGTTTCTTGCCTTACTTCTCTTTTGTCAGAGATGAAGATAACTTTACAAGTTTTCTTTTGCTTAATGTTTGCAAGTTTTTTACCCTTTTAGCCAGTCTGTGCCCTTATATTTTAAGACGTATCACTTGTAAGGAGTATAAAATAAGCTTTAAAACTCTACTCTCATAATCTGCTTGAAGAATTCCCTGTAGCGTTTATTTTCACGTGGGTCTGCTGGTGACAAATTGTTGTTTGTGGGTGTGTGTGTCTGTGAGTGGGTGTGTAAAATGTCTTTATTTCACCATCATTTTGAAGGATAGGTTTGATTTGTTTGGAATTCTAGATTGGCAGTTATTTTCTTTCTTCACTTTAAAGATACTCATTTTCTGTCTCATACCATTGTGTGGATAAAGCTGCATTCCATAAGGAGACACATCTTCTACACTTCTCTGCTGGGACTAGTGTGCAGTTAATGGGCCACACGTGTTAAGAGCAAACCTTGATTCCCTTTAGGTCCTGGCATGGCTTCCAGCAGCCTAGTCTCTTTAACCTGAGTGTGGTTTTCAAAGCCTGCTGTGTGGTCACAGGGGCAGAATGTTGGTGAAAGCCCCCTATTGGAGCTCTAGTTAGAGCTGTGTTAGAGGGTACCCTAATGGTGCCCTGAGGCCAGAGGACGTGATGGATCCCATGATAGAGTTACAGGGGCTCCTTCAGGACCACCTCATCCAGAGTCCCTATGTGTCCCATCAGCTTTCAGTTCCTCATTGCTTTGGCTCCTCTTTCGTCTGTTGCCTTCCCCCATACCACACTACATTTAGCTACTTTTATTAACCTATATGTGTTAGCTAACATGCACTAGGCAACATTTTATATTCTCAATTTAAAATTATATTCTTAATGTTAAATGACAGTGAGTTGAAACATTATTTCTTTAACAAATACATCCTACTAGTTTAGAATTCTTTTGACACTACTAACATTTTTCTTCCATGCTAAATTTTAATTCTCCATGGAAAAAATTATGAAGACATGTATCAGACATCCAAAAATCATGACTACCTACCATATTGAGTACCCACCACTTAACTTAAGCAACACAGTATTACAAATAAGATTGAAGTTCTCTGTGTCTATTGCCAATCACATCTCTCTCCCTCCCCCACAGAGGTCACCACCAATTGAATTTGGAATTTATCATTTCCATGTATGTTTTATATCCCTACATAGCATTCTTCTTTTAAAAACTTATTTAAATGGTTATTATCCTGTGTATCTTTCAGTAATTATATATAATGATAAATATATATTGTATTTATTTATATAATTGTAAATCCTGCAACATCATTAGATTTATCCATATTTATACTCTAATTCCTTCATTTTCATGCTGCACATATAACATTTTGTTGTATAAATATGTCCCAGTTTTATTATTAATCCTTTTAGTGGATATTTAGGTTTTTTCCACTTTTCTGCTATTTTTATACATGTTGTATTGAATGTTGTATGTATTTCCTTGGGCATATATTTGAGAGATTTTCTAGGGTATATATACCTAAGAACTGATGGGTTGTAGGATATGTGTTTTGTCAACTGCAGTTGTCACTTCCACAGGAAGTATATGGGCTCAAAATCAGCTGCTACTTGATGTTACATCTAGTCATGATCAATTTATAATGGGCTAATAAGAAAATAAGTAGCTGAGTATATACTATCTATGCTGTAATTTTACTTTGTTTTTTGTTTATTTATTTTAATGGGGATACCTTTTCTCAGTGAGTTTAATTTTATTAAAAAGAAGGTCTTTGTTGAGCCACAGAGTAAACAGTTTAATCCCTTAAGGAATTCCTTATGTTTATTTTTATCTGTTCCAAAGTTATGATTCTGTGATAAAGTCATAATTATGAAATTGTCTATTTGCATATACTTTCAAGCCAGTGATTCTCAAATGTGATCTGCAGTCACCAGGGTGGGCATCCATGAAGTCACAATGATTTTCATAGCAGGAAGGTGTGATTTGCCCTTTTCATTGGGTTGGCATTTGCACTGATGGGACAGCAGCAGTGGTGGATAGAACAGCCAGCATCTTTTCAAGAACCAAGAAAGGGGCATCAGTCTGTAATCATTTATGTTAACAGGAATGGGTTTATTTGTATTATTCAATGAAAAAATAAATATTTTAAAAATTTTGTTTCATTTTCTAATAGAATAACTATTGGTAGATATATATAATGTTAACAATGCCTCTTTCTCTAAGAGTATAAAGGGGTTCTGAGACCATGAAGTTTGAGAAGCATTACTTTAAGCACATGGTAGATACATGAACAAACAAATATTATATTCAATCTGGTGCTGGTCTTTGGGAAGGAAAACTTAGATACTGTAATTCCTTTGATAGATAAATCTAGTCTGTCTTCAAGTTATATATAAATCTTAAGTAAATGTTCAGTTTGTTGCCTTAAAATTTTGTTTATAACTAGATTATATTTGTAAATAAAATACTTTGCAGGTGCTGACCTTAAGGAAAGAGTCAAAATGAATTCCAGTGAAGTTGGTCCTTTTGTCTCCAAAATAAGAGCAGTGATTAATGAAATCGGTAAGCACAATTAAATTCTCCTTTTAGCATGCTGAAGGTGACCTTAAATGTCAGATTTTAAAAGTTGCACATTGTCTTTATGTATAAGCTTTGGCTAAAATATTTATATAGTTAGATAGTCATTACCTATAGCTGGTTGTAAAACAGCATGTAATATATTTAATTTGAAAAGTTGTGAAAATTTTTTTTATAATTAAAGATGCCTCCTATTTATGATGACATGGCATATAGAGGTAATTATTAGAAAACAAAGAATAATTTGGCATAAGCCTTTGACATAAGTATTTATATTTCTTAAATAGTTGCATACACAGACATATTTATAGATTGGGATTTTTTTTGTTTTTTACATAAACGGGATCATACTATCTCCTTAGAATTATAAATTTCTGTGTAGTGTTTATATTTCAGTATATATCAATTTATTATTAATACTCTTTAATACATTACTACATAGTAATCCATAGCATAGTTTATCCAAAATTTGAAACTATTTCTTCATTAATGAACACTTAGGATGTTTTTGTTGTTTTGTTTTTGTGGGGTTTTGCCATTTTTGTTATTTATAATAAAGCAGTGATTATCTTTGTACAAAGTCTTTTAGAACATTAGTATGTATATTTATAAGATTGCTAAACATGGTATTGCAGTTCTAAGTATCATGTGTTCATTTTACATTTTAATAAATCCTACCAGATTATGTTGCAAAAAGATGGTAATAATTTATATTCCCATCAATCACATGACAGTACCTGTTTCCTTATAGTCTTGTAGCATTTAATGTTGTTATTTTTTAAGTTTGCCAGAGTTGAAGAAAAAAATAATCTTAGCATTTTAATTTTCACTTTCTCAGATGCTAGTATATCTTTTCAGATTAGACTTGCTTTTCCCCTCCTGTAAATTGCCTTTTCACATTCTTTATCCTCTTTTCTATAGCATTATTTAATAACTATTTACCTAAAGCCAATTTTGTATTAATCTTTTGTTGTTAAATTTATTACAGGTATTGCCTCTTAATGTTCCACCCTAATTCACTTCTAGGAGCTTTAATATCTAGAGGGTACAAAGTTCCCGTCATTATTATTTTTCTTTTTTCCTTGAAGATTTTCTTTGCTAATTCTCACACATCAACTCTTCCAAATGAGTTTAGAATTATTAATTTTAAAGTGAAGAAGAAAAATACTCTTATGAGACTTCGATTGGAATTTCTATAAATCTTGTTTGTAAAGAATTGACATTTTTATGATACTAAATCTTTCCATCCATGATATGCATGGCTCTTATTTTGAGGGGGTGGTCATTCATGTTTTAATGTTCGTCAAAGAAGTTTTCTTCACATTGGCTTTGTCTTGTATCTTTTTTCCCCCTCAGATTTATCCCTAGCTATTTTATAGCATTTATTCCTTTGAATGGGATCTTTTCACCATACTTCTGATGAAGTCTGGTTATTGTTGTAGGTCCGTAGGAAATTTGGTAAATTTTATGTGCTTGTACTTGTATAAGCCATTGTTTTTTCTCAATTAATTTTCTTGTGTTTTCCAGAAAGCAAAAAAAGTTCATTATATATAAAAAATGCAATTTTAATCTCTTCTGTTTCCAGCATTTTTTTTTTTTTTTTTTTTTTTGCGGTACGCGGGCCTCTCACTGTTGTGGCCTCTCCCGTTGCGGAGCACAGGCTCCGGACGCGCAGGCCCAGCGGCCACGGCTCACGGGCCCAGCCGCTCCGCGGCACGCGGGATCCTCCCGGACCGGGACACGAACCCGCGTCCCCTGCATCGGCAGGCGGACTCCCAACCACTGCGCCACCAGGGAAGCCCTCCAGCATTTTAATCTTAACATATTTTTCATATATTCTCACATTGGCTAAGGTTCTTGGTACAATATTCAGCTGTTGAAGGGATCATGTTCATCCTTACCTTTATTTGAGTTTAATGAATGCTTTTAATATTTTGCCGATAAATATCAAGTTCAGAGAGTTTTCTACTATTTCAACTTCTTTAGGAGTTTGCTACTCTTTTCTAATCGAGAATAAGGGTTAAAGTTTGTCAGCTGCCTTTTTGTTATGTGTCAGGATGGTATATATTAAAATTTGTCTCAGATTTTATTATACTGAATTGTATTAATAGTCTTACTGATGCTGCACTGGCCTTGTATTAGTAGAATAAACACTACCTGGTCATTGTGGTTCGTGGTTATGGTGGTTTTTAATATATACTGCTGGATTTAATTTTATATATTTTGATATAAATGAGATGGGAATCTTCTAATTTTGTTTTTTGTGTTACCCTTTCTGGTTTGGTATCATGTTTATACAACCTTCATAGAATGAAGTGAAAAGTTTTTCACCTTTTTCTGTACTATACAGGGAAATCATCTGTTATTTGAAAGATTAGAATTTGACCATGTGGCATCTTTTGGGGTCTTGTGTGGTTTTGTTATTGTTGTTTCCTTTTTTTTTAGAGCTAAGTTTTTAAAAAATATATGTGTTTTGGTTTCTAGAATGTTTCTTGTCACCTTCATGACTTTTGTTTATCCTCTGCCCGTGTTATTGAAGACTCTCCTCTGCTTCTCTCTCCAGCTTCAACCATATGGTGAGATAGATGTCTTCTGAGGCAGAGCATGGATTTGGTTTCCATGTTGGTCAGAGAACTTGATCTTGGAAGTAGAAGTTGATGCTATCTGTAACTCTCTATATATGCTGGGATGAATGGCTAAGACTGGTTCAGTTATAAACATTACGTTGATGTTTGTTCCCAGCCTCTTTCTATTTTATTGAATCTGAAATTGGAATTTTTCTGATGCTTTTTAAATGAAGAACTACTTTTTTTGTAGTAGATTTTTCTTTTCACTGGTTGAAGCTGTACTATTTCTGTTCTGGATCCTGATCCAGTACTCTTTTTCCTATTCCATGAGTTCCCTAATATTAGGTAATGATACTTTTCACTACAGCATTACAATGGACATAAAATTTTTAAGATGTCTTTGGTGGTGACTTAGTGAGACTTTGAAGGGCAGGTAAAAACTGTCTTGATCAAATTTGTTCGTTTAGTACATTAAACCAGGGGCTAGGAAACTTTTTCTTAAAGGGACAGATAGCAGATATTTTCGGCTTTGCAGGGGTATTATGGTCTCTATTGCAGTAACTCAACTTTTCTTTTTTTTAAAGACTTTATTTTTCAGGAGTAGTTTTAGGTTCACATCAAAATTCAGGGGTGGGTAAAGAGATTTCTCATATATCCCCTGCCACCACAATATGCATAGTCTCCCCCCCCCTCATTATTAATATCTCACACCAGAGAGGCACATTGGTTACAGCTGATGAACTTATGTTGACACATTATAATTACCCAAGTCCATAGTTTATGTTAGGGTTCAATCTTGGTGTTTTACATTCCATGGGTTTGAACAAATGTAAAATGACATGTACCCATCATTATAGTGTTGTCCAGAGTGTTTTCACTGCCCTAAAAATCCTCTGTGCTTGACTTATCCGTCCCTTCTGCCCTCTCTGGCAACCATGTTTTACTTTCTCCATATTTTTCCATCATATAGTTGGAATCATGTAATATGTAGCTTTTTCAGATTGGCTTCTTTCACTTAGTAACATGCATTAAAGTTTTCTCCATGTCGTTTCATGCCTTGATAGCTCATTTCTTTTTATTGCTGAACAATATTCCACTGTATAGATGTATCACAGTTTCTCCATTTACCTACTGAAGGACACCTTGGTTGCTTCCAGGTGTTTGCGACTATGAATAAAGCTGCTGTATACATCTGTGTGCAGATTTTTGAGTGGACGTGTTTTCAACTCCTTTGGGTAACTACCAAGGAGCACGATTGCTGGATCATGTGGTAAGAGTCTGTTTAATTTTATAGGAATTTGCCAAACTGTCTTCCTAAGTGGCTGTACCATTTTGCCTTCCTACCAGCAGTAAATGAGTTTCTGTTCTGTTGCTCTACATCCTTGCCAGCATTTGGTGTTGTCGGTGTTCCAGATTTTGGCTATTCTAATAGGTGTGTAGTGGTAGATCGTAGTTGATTTAGTTTGCATTTCTGTGATGACATATGATGTGGAGTGTCTTTTCATAGGCTTATTTACCATCTGTATATATTCTTTGGTGAGGTGTTTATTAAGGTCTTTGGCTCAGTTTTTAATTGGATTGTTTTCTTATTGTTGAGTTTTAAGAGTTCTTTGTATATTTTAGATAATATTCCTTTATCAGGTATGTCTTTTGCAAATACTTTGTCCTAATCTGTTGCTTGTCTTCTCATTCTCTTGACGTTATCTTTCGTAGTGCAGAAGTTTTTTATTTTATTAGGGTCAGACTTATCCATTATTTCTTTCATGGATTGTGCCTTTGGTGTTGTATTTAAAGAGTCATTGTCATACCCAAGGTTTCTAGGTTTTCTCCTATGTTATCTTATAGGGGTTTGATGGTTTTGTGCTTTACAGTTAGATCTGTGATCCATTTTAAGTTAATTGTTGTGGGGTGTAGGTCTGTGTCTAGATTCATGTTTTTGCCTCTGGATGTCCAGTTGTTTCAGCACTATTTGTTGAAAGGACTATCAGTGTTCCATTATATTACCTTTATTCCTTTGTCAAAGATCAGTTGACTGTGTTTATGCAATCTGTTTCTGTGTTCTGTTCCTTTATTTATTTGTCTATTCTTTTGCCAGTAACCGCACTGTCTTCAATTACTGTAGCTTTATAGTGACTCTTGACATTGGTTGCTGTCAGTCCTCCAATTTTGTTCTCTTTCAATATTGTGTTGGTTATTCTGGCTCTTTTGCCTCTCCATATAAATTTTAGAATCAGTTTGTGAATATCCACAAAATAACTTGCTGTGCTTTTGATTGAGAATTGCATTGCATAGATTAAATTGGGAAGAATCTACATCTTGACAATATCGAGTTTTCCTATCCATGAACACAGAATTTCTTCTCTCTATTTAGTTCTTCCTTGATTTCAAGCATTAGTTTAATTTCCTCATATAGATCTTGTACATATTTTGTTAGATTTATATCTTAAGTATTTCATTATTTGGGGTCTTAGTGTAAGTGATATTGTGTCTTTAATTTCAAATTCCACTTGTTCGTTGTTGGTATATAAAAGAATGATTGACTTATTGTATATTTACCCTGTGTCCTGCAACCTTGGTATAATTGCTTATTTGTTCCAGGAATGTTTTTGTTAATTCTTTCAGGTTTCTGCACATCATGCATGAAAATATATTTTGCAAACAAAGCCAGTTTAATGTCTTCCTTCCCGGTCTGTATTACCTTTTATTTCCTTTTCTTGTCTAATTGCATTAGTAAGGACTTCTAGCATGATGTTGAAAAGGACTAGTGACAGGAGACATCCTTGTCTTGTACCAGCTACTCAACTTTGACATACAGTGCTCAAGCAGCCACAATGTGTAAAAAAATGTGTGTTTTTCTGTTACAGTAAAATTTCATGCACAGTGAAATTTGAATTGCATATAATTTTTATAGATTATGAAATAGTATTTTAAATAGATTTTTTTCTACCTATTTAAAGATAGAAAAACCATATTAGCTCACAGGTTGTGCTGAAGCAGACACATGGCCTGATTTCTTTCCTTTCTCCCTCTCACCTGCCCTTTCTCTCTCTCTCTCCCTCCCTCACTGCCATCCATCTATCCATCCATCTCAGATGTCTTCTAGCTTTTTTATTTTTTCTGTTTTTTAGAATTAATTCTAGTCTTCCACTTTTTAAATTTATATATTTAAAAAAATCTACTGACTTTCAGTTCTAATTTGGATACATTGCTTCACGCTTGGCTCAGGGCTTTTCATTGGTTTTTGCTTTTCAGAGATGAAAGGTTTTAAGGCCTGTGTATCCTTTGATAGGGGTCCTAAGATATTCTTCATGGAAACAGAGCATAAAGCTTACAGATGAGTTGGAGGGTGAAGGGAGTAGTAAGAAAAACAAAACAAAACAAAAACCAAAAGAAAGTTCATCAGATCCATAAAAAATATAAAAAGAAGCATAATCTTAGGACAAATTAAATAGTAAGATGTTGAAATAAGTAAAGTAATTACCATTAATGTCAGTTGATTAAACTTGCTGTTGACAGAGATGTTTAGATCTAATTAAAAAATGTAAATAGGCTGTGTATTGTTAATAATAGCCACATCTGGTATAGTTCTTTTTATGCCAGGAGATGACTAACCAAAGGAAAGAGGTATATAGATATATACTTTGAGATAAAAAGGATTATTAGTAAGATAGTCACTGCATATGATAAAAGTTTAAATTTCTTAGGAAATGTCATACTGAACTTGTATGCACCTGAAAACAAAGATCTGAAAATGTACAAATAAAGCTATATTGGATGTATATAGGAGAAACTGTCAAATCCTCTGTCATTGTGGATAATTGCAACCCATCTCTCCCAACTTATCAATGAGGTCAAAAGACAAAGCTTAAAAATAAAGATTTGAACAACCTGAGTACCAAGTTTGGTTTAATATACTCCTAACCCCAGATTAGAGTGTATGTATACTTCTCATGAACATGTGAAATATTTATAAAAAGGTATCATGTGCTGGATCCTAAAATCTTCATTAAATTTCATAATGCAGTCTACAGCAACATGGATGGACCTAGGTATTATCATATTAAGTGAAGTAAGTCAGAAAGAGAAAGACAAATATCATATGATATCACTTATATGTGGAATCTAAAATATGATACAAATGAACTTACTTACAAAACAGACTCACAGACATGGAAGAGAAACTTATGGTTATCAAATGGGAAGGGAGTGGGAGGTATAAATTAGGAGGTTGGGATTAGCAGATACAAACTATTGTTTGTAAAATAGATAAACAACAAGGCCCTACTATATAGCACAGGGAGCTATATTCAATACCCTGTAATAAACCATAATGGATAAGAATGTAAAAAAGAATATATATATATATATATATATATATATATATATATTTACAATGTTGTGTTAGTTTCTGGTGTACAGCCATCCTACACTGGGAAGACAAGACCCCAGAATGTTTGGCTTTGAAGGCCAGCAGTGCTTACTTTTGGGAGAGCCAGAGGGCTGTGGGAAATAGAGACTCCACTCTTAAAGGGTACACACACAATCTTGCATCCTCCAGGACCTAAGGCAGAAGCAGTAGTTTGAGAAGAGTGTGATTCAGATGCAACTGCTGATCTTGGAGATCCTTCTGGAGAGGCAGGAGGCAACTGCAGCTCACTCTGAAGACATAGACACTGGTGGCAGACATTTCTGGGAACTCATTCTACCATTAGGACACTGATGCTGGCAAGCACCAATTTGGAATTCTCCCTTTAGCTTATTAGCTCCAGGACCTGGCCCCACCCACCAGCCTTTCACAACCAGTACTGGGATGCCTCAGGCAAAGCAACTAGCTGGGCTGGACACAGCCCCACCCACCAGCCTGCCAGCTGCCTTAAGACTCCCTGAGCCCACAGCCATCCTGGGACCTGGCCCTGTCCACCAGAGGGCCCAGGACCAAGCCCTGCACAGTCCCGGCACTAGTCCCTCCACCTGAGGGCCCTGCAGCTAGAGACCCTAGGACTTGGCTGTACACACCAGTTGGCCAGCACTAACCCTAGACCAACATTACCAGCCAGTAGACAGGCACCAGCCCCAGGTCACCTTGGGCCCCATCCCTGCCCACCAGCAGGTTGATACACCAACTCCAGGACCTCCAGGACCCTGCAGCCAGAGACTCTGGGACCTGGCTTTGCCCACTAGTGGGCCGGCACTAGCTCCAGACCGACTTTACCAACTGGTTTGCAGGACCTGCCCTGGTGCACCCCACCCCCCATCCCACCCTAGGCCCTGGTACTGGTCCTGCCCACTAGCAAGCCAACACCAGCTCCAAGACACCTTGGACCCCTCAGCAGGCCTCTCTAGGATCCAGCCCCACTCACCAACAGGACGACACCATCTTTGGGACACCCTGGGCCCTGTAGCCAGGTGTGTCAAGATCTGGCGCCACTCACCAGCAGATCAACATTAGATCCAAGGACCCAAGTCCTGTAACCACCCACCCTGAAACCTGGCTCTGCCCACCAGTGAGCCAACATTAGCCTCGGGACCCCTTGGGGATCCACAGCCAGCTGCCTTGTGACCCAGCCCTACCCAGCAGCAGCTGACAGCCTCTACATAAGGCAGGACCTGGCAACCAACTGAACTGGGGGTCAGCCATGCCTGCCAGACCATTCAAAGTGGTCAGCTTGCTATAACAGAAGGGCCTGTGCAGTCTCCATAACGGGCACCCCTGGAGCATACAGCTCTGGTGACCAGATAGGAAGGAGTGTGCTGCTGGAACAGATAGGCCATCTCCTACTAAAGGGCAGTTCTCCAAGGTCAGGAAATGTAACCGAACTACCAAATATTGATACATAGCAAAGAAATCAGGAGAAGATTGGATGAACAGAGTGAAAACATAGAAGTTTTTAACAAAGAGTATAAAATATAAAATGACTAAACAGAGGTTAAGAATGTAATAACTGAAAGAAAAAATACACTAGAAGGAATCAACAGTAGATTAGATGATACAGAGGAACAAATTAGCTAGAAGATGGAGTAGTGGAAATCAATGAAGCTGAAGAAAAAGAAAAAAAGAATAAAAAGAAATGAGGACAGTTTAAGAGACTTGTAGGACAGCATCAAGCATACTAACATTTGCATTATAGGGGTCCCAGAAGGAGAAGAGAGAAAGGGGAAGAGAACGTATTTGAAGACATAATAGCTGAAAACCTCCCTAACCTGGGATGGGAAACAGACATCCCCAGGCCCAGGAAGCACAGAGAGCCCCAAACAGCATCAACCCAAGAAGGACCACACCAAGATACAATTCATTGTATTATTAAAACGGTAAAAACCAAAACCAAAGAGAGAATAGAGAATATTAAAAGCAGCAAGGAAGAGTAACAAGTTACCTAAAAGGGAACTTCCATAAGATTATCAGCTGACTTCAGCAGAAACCCTGCAGAGCAGAAAGTAGTGGCATGATATACTTAAAGTGATGCAAGGGAAAAACCTACAACCTAAAATACCCACAAGGCTTTCATGCAGATTTGATGTAGAGGTCAAAACTTTTACAGACAAGAAAAGCTTTTAGCACTACCAAACCAACTTCACAAGAAACGTTAAAGGGATTTCTGTAAGTGAAAAAGAAAAGGCCATTTTTTTTAAACATCTTTATTGGAGTATAATTGATTACAAGGATGTGTTAGTTTCTGCTGTATAACAAAGTGAATCAGCTATACATATACATATATCCCCATATCTCCTCCCTCTTGCGTCTCCCTCCCACCCTCCCTATCCCACCCCTCTAGGTGGACACAAAGCACCGAGCTGATCTCCCGGTGCTATGTGGCTGCTTCCCACTAGCTATCTAGTTTTTATCATGATGGATGATGGAATAAAAACAACCATCTAGAGAAATAGCAGTATTTTTGAGAAGGGGAAAAATTGTAACCTGGAGTGATTTTCACTGCAAGAATAAACATTTCAGGCATGATAAAATTTTAATATGATAATGTCAACAGGTAAAAGAATGTTAGAGAATTCAAGATAATTAAGTTATAAGAACCTCATCTGATCTGTATTTCAGAATTCCAAGACCCTTTGCTCAGCTCTCTGCAGCCACCGTCCAAAGGGCAGTTGTTCAACTATCTGTCAGGGCTCATCCTGAAAAGACACTGGGAAAAATGAAAACATGAGGAGAGGGTTTTGGGCAGTACTTTTTTTTTTTTGTCTTTAGATAGATTAGTAAGGGAAAGGGGTTGCTAATTTCGCATTGTCTGGGATTCTAATAATATCCCCGCGATCCTGGAGACCACATTAGCTGGTTTTGGAATTTACCTACAAGAAAGCAAATTTACTTTTCTAAAATAGACCCGACCAGCAGGCCCATATATTCATTGATCCATGAACATTGTCACTCCAGGGAGCCTCCTTAGATCCTTGTTAAATTTCCATATATGACTCGCAGTCTTCCTCTAAAGCCAGCTCTGACCATCCCTCCTTGAATCTTGGTCAGTTGGACGTTCTGCTTACTTGTCCAAAGGGTAATAAACACACCTCAAAATAAATTAAAAAAAAAAGGTCACAACTAGAAATGTGAAAATTATGAAAGAAAAAAATATCATTGGTAAAGGCAACTATATAGTAAAGGTAGTAAATCAACCAAATACAAAACTAGTAGGAAAGTTAACAGATGAAAGTAGTAAAATTATCTATATCCACAATAAGTAGTAAAGGGATACATAAAACAAAAAGATGTAAAATATGATGTCAAAACAGTAAATATTGGGGTGGATGGAAATGCAGGGTTGTTAAAATGCATTTGAACTTAAGAGGGGAGCAGCTTAAAATAAATTACTTAATACATATATAATGGTATACATAAACCTCATGGTAACCACAAACCAAAAATTTATAATAGTTACACACACACAAAACAAGAAAGGAATCCAAGCATAACACTAAAGGTAATCATCAAATCACAAGGGAAGAGAGCAAAAAAAAAGAACAAAAAACAACTACAAAAACAACCCAAACACAATTTTAAAAATGGCAGCAATTACTTACCCATCAATAATCACTTTACATGTAAGTCAAAAGATATAGATAAACAAAATTGATAAACCTTTAGCCAGACTCATCAAGAGAAAAAGAGAGGGGCCAAATCAATAAAGTCAGAAATGAAAAAGGTGAATTTATAACTGACACCACAGAGATGCAAAGGATCATAAGAGATTACTGTGAACAATTTTTCACCAATAAAATGGACAACCCAGAAGAAATGGAAAAATTCCTGTAGATGTACAATCTCCCAACATTGAACCAGGAAGAAATAGAAAATATCAACAGACTAGTTACCAGTAATGATATTGAATCCATAATAAAAAGACTCCCAACAAACTATAGTCTAGGACTAGACAACTTCACAGGTGAATTCTACCAAACATTTAGAAAAGCGCTAGCACCTACTCTTTGTGAACTATTACAAAATATTTGCAAAGGAAGGAATGTTTCTGAACTCATTCTACGAAGCCAGCATCACCTTGATACCAAAACCAGACAAAGATACCACATTAAAGTCATGTGTTTTTCTCAGTAGATTGATAAAAAGAATGAGAGATGTCAAATCTATCATAGATAAAACTAAAGGTAAACTAGGAATAGAAGGGAGCTTTCTTAGCCTGGTGTTTCTTAGTAAAATGTAAAAGTGGTCTCCTAAAATCAGGAAAAAGACAGGAGGCCTGCAATCACCACCTCTATTCAACATTGTTCTGAAAATCCTGGCATTTGTGGAAAGGCAGGAAATAGAAATAAAATAATGACTGAAAAAGAAGAAATGTAACACTATCTTTCTCAAGTGATTGTCTCTATTGAAAATCTAAAAGGATCCACAAATTATTAGAAATAACGAGTATTGCAAGATGGCTGAATATAAGATCCATATTAAAAAATAATCAATTGCCTTTTTTCCAATAGCAACAGACAAAAGATATCAGTCAGAAAAAGATATTATTGACAGTAGGAAGAAAAATGTATCTAGAAACATATGCAGGCTGTATGGAAAAATTATGAAACATTATTGTAAGACATTAAAAAATTAAATAGAGACATTATCTTCTTGAATAGGAAGATTCAGTATCTAAAAGATGATTCTCACAAATGATTCAATGTACAGATTTAACTTAAAAGTACATTAATTTTGTGAGAAACTTGATGAGCATAAAGAGGCCCCAGGGCTTCCCTGGTGGCGCAGTGGTTGAGAGTCCGCCTGCCGATGCAGGGGACACGACTTCGTGCCCCGGTCCAGGAGGATCCCACGTGCTGTGAAGCGGCTGGGCCCGTGAGCCGTGGCTGCTGAGCCTGCACGTCCGGAGCCTGTACTCCGCAGTGGGAGAGGCCACAACAGTGAGAGGCCCGCGTACCGCAAAAAAAAAATAAAAAGAGGCCCCCAAATAGCCGAACATTTCTAAAGAAGAAGAAAATGAGAGTCCTTGCCTTATTAGTACTCAAGACTTATTTTAAAGATATGGCAGTTAAGATGGTATATTACTGACTTTGGGATAGACAAATTGACCGATGGAGTGGAATATAGAACCCAAAACAGACCCACAGAAGTAGGGGAACTGATAAGGAGAGAGAAGGCATTGAGGACACTGGGGACGGCAAAGATTTGACTACATTTATGAGGTAAAACAAACTTATATGATCTTGATGGAGTGAAAAATTTCTTAAACACAAAATACAAAACAAAAGGAAAGGTTGATAGTTCTATGAAATTAAGAACATCTGTTCATTAAAAGACACTGTGAAGAAAGGAGAAAGAAAAGCCACAAACTGGGAGAAAAGACTTGAAACACATAGCTGTCAAAGGATTCGTGTATATATACATGCAGACATGGATCAACACGTGCATACATACATGCAGCCAGGAAGTCAATAAGACAGAAAAATGTTTCACACAAGAGGAAAGGGAAATCGGAAGTAAACATATGGAAAGATGATCAACCTCATATGCAATCACAGAAATGCAGATTAATACCACAGTGGGATGCTATTTTGTATTTACCAGATTAACCGAAAATTCTTATGCCTGACATTACCAAAGTTAGCGGGGTAGTGGATCACCAGGAAGTTTTTATACTTTTTCCATGGGAGTATAAATTGGTGTAACTGGTTAGGAAAAGTTTGTTGGTGCTATCTTACAAAGTTGGGCATCCACATCCCAAAAGAGTCAATAGTTCACATTTTTATGGGGTATTTACCTAGAAGGGTGACTTTAAGACTGTTTTTACTAGACAGTAACAAATATACTTACAATTTGGTCCAGTAAACACATAGGGGTGGGTGGGTATCAAAGATTCATGAAATAATCACCTTTCTTTGTGCATTGCAGTTTGATACTATCCTATTTTATTTTTAAAACTTCCTGATTTTGGTCTTCTAATGAGTGGTTTGCTACTTAGAGTTTGAAATAGCACTATGCTATAGGCATTTTGCACGTGTCCAGGGAAACTACTTATATTAGGATATAAGAAAAATACTGTTTATAGTAGCAATATTGTTCATAGTAAAAAGCTAAAAACAAACAAATATCAATGACGGGAATGGATAGATGTTTTGGTATATTTGTACAGTTGGACATGGGCAGCCTTGCAAATAAATAACTTACACATGTAGCAGCAAAGATAAATCTTTGAAAAATGTTGAATTAAAACAACATATAATATTTTGTAAAACTAAAAGCAATACAAAACAGTATATAGTTTAGAGATGTGTAAATGCAATGAAATCACATACATATACACGCACACACAGAGGAAAAATATGAGAATGATAAACACAGACTTCGGTGATTAACTTTGGGTTTGAGAAGGCAGGTGGAAGAATAGGTGAAGAACACCTGGGCAGATAGGGTATTAGTTCTGACCTGTTTCTTACTTTGGTGATTTTAAGGGAGTTTGTTATTATTATGCTTCATTATATATACATGCTACATATATTCTTTATATTTGTCAAATTAGATCAGTGTTTTTAGTAGCTTCATATATCTTGAGTTCTGCAAACCTTTCTTACTTTATTTCTTGAATAATTTTCTGCATTTTTTCTTATGTTCTTTTTTTTCTTATTTTCAAGAGAAGCCAGAATTCTAGATTTTTAGAAAATATCTCCTAGTTTTAAGGTTTTTCTTGAGAAGAAACCCTTTGAATGTCAAACAAAATTGGTTTATGGACCAGATTTGCACATAGGCCTCCAGCTTTCTTTTTGGTCCTTATTCTATAGTTCTCCTAGAGAAGGGCTTCCTGGGGCTATTTTTCCCATGGGAGGAAATGGTTTGTCTGGTGGATGTTAATGGATGCTGGTGGAGGAGGATCCTGCATTGTACTCTTGGGACTGTTCTATATGTACATGTGCTGGCGCCTGTTCATATGGACTCGAGGATTGTTAAATTTTCAGGAATTTTGTGAGCTGGTTTTCAACAACCATACATATCTTGAAATTGGTCATTGTAGCAGTATCAGTAATAGTACAAATCAGAATATATCCTACCTGTTTGATACCACTTTCCCCTTTTGTTTCATTATATTGTCATTTTCCACATTTAGAGTATCTTTCTCTGTGGTCTGAAGGGTGAATGAACTTTATTCTTGGCCATAGTGACTATTATGCTGTGCTTGTTTTTAATAAAAGAGAGTCTATAAGGAACTTAGAGGTACTAGACTCATTTGAAAGCTATTTTATTAAAATAGAGGTCAGAAAGAAGTTCTGTGTTTTGAGTCACTAAATTCCTTACTTTACCTTTCCTAGCTTCTTGGAAAGCGTCTTCTTAAAAAGTAACTCCAAAATCCTAGAACAAAATTTAGGTCTTTTGCTCTTTTCAAAGGAAAAAAACCCCCAAAAACCTCTTATGGCTCTTTTTTGAGATGTTTTATTCTAAACAAATTCTCATTGTTAGAAGTCCTCACTGCCCCCCTTCAGGTAGGGGATGTGTAGGTTGAAAGCAGTTAACTGACTATTTTGAAATATTAGGCATGAACAAGTCAGCATGGTTGCACAAACATGAGATGATCCCAATCTAATAACGGCTGTTGTTCCTGAACTTACCATCCCTCCTCCGGGTGCATGATGTGGGTACCTCACTACTGGGACCTCCATTGTGCAAATTAGCAGTATAGAATATGCTGTTCTAGAGCAGAGGTGTTTATCTACTTTTGACTAGTCTTTCTGTAATTAGATGGTATTTCATGAAGAGCTGGAAAACATTTTTAGAATTCTTTGTGAAGTAGAAACTCTGAGGGGGCAGACCCAGTTCTCTCAAGTTGAGGCCTTAAGGAGTTGCTATCTAATAAAAAATAAATATTTAAAATAGGTTTTCACCAGAATTTTAAGTTGTAGAGTCTAGTGTGATGTGGATGATATTTTTGTAAATAATCTTCCACAGTAATTCTTTAAAATGTTAGGCATTTCTGGCTTCCTTTTCCTTTTTTTTCTGATGAAATAAAATTGCAAAAGCTTTTATTTAGCTATGTAAATACAGAGCTGAATTTGCATTGAAATACAGGTAATTATGTTAAAAGGCTGGATCACAAAATTCATCTATCTAACAAACATCTTTTTTTCTTAAGATTTTGTTATACTGTAATGTTTTATAAAAGGAAATAATTTAATTTTGAAAGTTTTCAAATTCTCTGATTAGCTTTTCTTCATGTGATTGAAAAATCTCCTGTTCTTATGCATTTTTCTATCAGAAAAAACTGTCTCTCTGTGTCAAATACATAGAAAATATTTTTGTACAACAGAAGAGAAAAATTTTGTATGAAAAATCTTATGTAAATTTTATGGGATAAACCTCATCTCAAGTAGTGCTTCTCATTTATTTTACTTTTGTTGGCATGATTTTGAATTTTAGAATTGAGACACACTTCACTTGAATTTTAGAATTGAAAGCCTCGAAGCAATACAAAACAAGTCACTCATAATTAAAAAATAAAGAAAAACCCACCACAATATAGTGGAAACACTCTTCTGTCAGACTTTTATCTTTGCTGCCTTTCTGCAGGGGTTTGTTATTGGAATCAAACTCTTTGCCTGTCCCAGCCTAGCTAGCTTTGTACAAGAGAGTATTCTTTAATGTTTTGGTAACTACATGATCTATCTTTCTTTCTGTCATCTTTATCTTAAGCTAGAAGTTACATTCTATTTCATAATATAAAGTTTTTCTTCTGTAAGAATATCAGATCAGCATAACATTTCTCAGAGACATTGCCATAGATGCTTATTTTGTTGTAGAAAAGTTAAATTTTGTACGTTCCTAAAATCTAGTGAGTTTCTATGAATTGTTTTGATATATGTTTATTAAGGCATTCCATTTGTAAATCTCTTGATGTAGAGGCAGAAGATGTGGATTCTAGTCCTCTCTCTACTGTATGGTACTTTTCCTAACTCCTCTCTGTTGTGAGAACATAGTGGGTTTTTTCCTCCACCTGTACCTAGTATCTAGCATAATAACTGGCATGGTAGATCCCCAGTTGAAAGAGTAAATTGACTGGGATCCCATTGGTGTAGACAGGTGACCCAAGCTGTACTGCTTTCCTCTCATCTTCAGATTGGATTCTCTCATGGAATACCTTTCTGTCTGCCTGTACCTAAAATTCAAAGAATTATGCCTGTACTGGCCTGAGTTTGATTCTGCCTCTTCCATCCCAGTTCATGTTGTTTCCAGGATGTGACTGAGGATGATAGAAGGAACATGGATGGAGCAGTTTGATTAGTTATTGTGATTCGTAAATTAGGATAGTGCCAATTTGCTGGTTTAGAGTTGGAGGTGTAGCTTAGGAGTTCAAGTTTGAAATGTGAAGTTAGTTGATGCTTACCAAGTGCAGATGTCAAGGAGGCAACAAGATAGGAGTTTGGAGTTTAGGAAAGTAGTCCAGGCTTGAGTTGTGAATTTTGGAGTCATCAGAATGTCGGTGCTATGTGAAGACTTGATAATGGGTGAGGCACCTAGAAAGTTACTGTAGAGAGGAAAGAAGTCTGCCAAACCTGAGACATTATAATGTGTCAAGTCTGGGATGAAAAAGAAGAACCATGAAGGAGACTGAGAAGGATCAGCCAGGGTAGGGAGGTAGGAAGAAAACAGTATTCTGAAAACCCAACCGAAGAAGGTCTTTCATGAAGACTGATTGATCAGAAGCTGCTGATCGGTCAGGTAAGGTGAATGCTAAAGAGTTGACTTGGATTTTGCAACATGGTCGTTACTGGTGACTTTCACCATGTACCCTTTTGGAAACAAGTGTTGAGGCTACTATGGGCAGCTGCTTATTTGCTGGCAAACGATGAAAAAGCTCCATCGCCTTAGCAAAGCTCCCAAAGCAATTTTGGGAGGCATCCTAATTTGACTTGCTGGACTTTTTGGTTGTAAATCCGTTTAGAAAAAACTAGTTATCTGAAACTTATCCTGGTTATGGACAATACTTCCCATAATTTGATTTCTTGTAAGTAAACTACAAATGAGAGTATTTGGAAAAGTTTTCCTCAAAAAAACCCACAAAAAAACATATATATATATAAATTTATATATATATATATATATATATACACACCTTTCTGTGAAACATAATGTCTGATTTATCGTGGCTTAATATTAGTCTCTGATGCTAATTTATCATGGTTTAATAATAATCTCTGGTGTAAATTCAGAGTTTTTGAATATGAATTAAGTATGAATAATTTTTTGCCAAAGTTTAAAGTGTTGTATTTGTCACTTCATACATTTAGTCATTATATTCTTTTTAATTACATAAAACATTAAGCTAAGAAATGTGCTTGTAAAGCTATAAATCCACCTAAAACTCTTTCTAGTATCCCATTTTAGGATTTAGAGATTCTTTTTTAAAGCAAATGGATCTTTTTAAAAAAATATTTATTTATTTAGTTGTGTCAGGTCTTAGTTGCGGCAGGCGGGCTCCTCAGCTGCGGCATGTGAACTCTTAGTTGCAGCATGCATGTGGGATGCAGCTCCCTGGCCAGGAATCGAACCCTGGCCCCATGCATTGGGAGTGCAGAGTCTTAGCTACTGCACCACCAGGGAATTCCCAGGATTTAGAGATTCTTGAGTAATGAATACAAAAGAGCTTTCATAAATTCTAGGTATATCCGTTTTAAGCTTTCCATTTGATTTAGAGGCATCTGATACTTGTTCACGAAAAATCCAGAGGGTTTCTTTTATTTTTCTTTTTCCTGCAGTTTAAGTTTTCACAATTATAGAATTCAAAGCTTTTTCAGATTTCTTTTTTGTTTTACTTTATCTGAAATAAAGCTGATTCTGAAAATACTTAATTGTTACCACAGTGACTGTTATAATACAGTTTGAGAGATTATGCACTTGTTATATTTTCTTTGCTATTGCCTAAATGATTATTTGATTTTTATTTTATATGTAGTGTGTTAAGAATTGATTAGTAAAGAACATTTTCGAAGTTTGCAGAATTGTTTGTTGGTCAGCGGGTTGAGCTGTTTAAAAATCAGTAATTAATTTAGTTAGATTGGATGCAATCCAGTTTGTATTTTACTCTCCCCCCCCATTTGATGTTATTACAAATTAGAAATTGGAAGTACTGAATTATAGTATGTGAAAGATTGATTAATGAAACACTCTAGTTAGCTACCTTTATTAGTTTTCCAAGTAGTAACTTACAGATCTCAATTTTAGTTTCCTTTATCCTCTTGCCAAGAATGACGGAAAACTGACACAGGTATCTAGGAATCAGTTGTTTTCCCTTATGAGTTGTTAACATCCCCTATTTATTGATTTGTAATCTAGAATAGAGTAGTTACACATCACAGTTTGCAACTGATGGTTTTTCTTCTCTTTTTGGAATTTTATTGCCTTTGCTGACTTTCATTGGGTGTTAATTACATTATAACTGTAATTTTGTGAAAATTACAATGTTTTCCTAACTATAGCAGGAGTAATGGGCTTCTCAACCAAGCTCTGTCACTTACTCTAAAATATTACCTAGAATATTCTAGAATTTGACAAGCTCCCCCGAAAAAATCATTAAAAAAATTTTTTATGTCTTTTTCATGGTTGTTAGCTTTTAATTCCACAGGCAATATCTAAGTATGTGTTTAATGTAAAAATTTAAAACCCTTTTCAGCAGCTTTCCCTCATTCCCTTTCTCTCCACATAAGTAATTACTGCTAATATGCTAATTTAATATGTATATTTTGGGGCCTTTTCCTGGCTTTTACTTGAATATATATTTATATACATTGATAATGTATATTTATATACATTGATAATGTACATTGATTATGTACAAACATATATGTATATATGAAAAGAACCACATAAACAGGTTTTTTAATTTTATTTTTGGAAATTTTTAGTTTTCTAGGAATTTATCCATTTCATTTAGATTGTCAAATGCATTGGTTTAAAGTCATCCATAATATTCTTTTATCTGTTAAATATCAGAAGAACCAACAATGATGTCCCCTTTTCATTCCTGATATTGGTAATTCATGTCTTCTCTTTTTCTTTGATCAGTCTCTCCAGACGCTTTTCAGTTTCATTATACATTAAAAAAAATCTGTATTGGGCTTTGTTCTCTATTGTTTCTGTTTTATTAATCCCTATTCTGGTTTTTATTAATTCCTTTCTTTTTTATTCAGGTTTAATTTGCTACTTTATTTTAGTTTATTTATTTTTTTAATTGAAGTATAGTTGATTTACAATGTGTTAGTTTTTGGTGTACAGCAAAGTGATTCAGTTATATATTAATATATACACATATGTGTGTGTGTGTGTGTATGTGTGTGTGTGTGTGTATTCTTATTCTTACGGACATAGAAAACAAACTTATGGTTACCAAAGGGGAAAGGGGGTGGGGGAGGGATAAATTGGGAGTTTGGGATTAGTAGATATAAACCACTGCTTTATTTTAAACTCATTCAGGTGGATCTTTATTTCACTTATCTTCTTCCAATTAGACATATATTAGACCTTCTTACTTTATCCTTTATCTCTGTCTTTTCCATATTTGTTTTTCCTTACCTGTCTGTGAATAGTTTCTTGTCACCCATCTACCAGCTCACTAGTTTTCTTGTAAGCTGCACCTGATTTGTTATAAACATTGAGTTATTTTATTTCATTTTGTTTTCGTTCTTTAAAAAATCTGTTTTGTCACTTTTTATAGTTTACAGTTTCCTGCTTGGCTTTATGTCTTTGACAATCAGTGTTTGATGACTTTGGATCTCAATTTTACATGGATATTTTTCTTCTTAATTGTTTTTTTCTACTGGTTCTTACTGTATCTTGTTTCCTTGGTTATTCTTTGGCTGTGTGATAGACACTGTATTTGAAAAATTATTTCTGGGAATAGTTTAGAATCTAGTTTTCGCCAATGTGGATTTTTATCACTGCAATTTAAAAAATGACTTCCTAGTATTGTTTGCTATGGATATACCATAATGTATATAATTATTCCTTTATTGATGGGCTTATAGGTAGTTTTTAGTTTTTTACTATTATAAACAACAATGCAGAAAATATCATTATACATATTACTAGGGTATCTGAGGGAGCCTTAATAAATAGAAATCATCCTTCTCTCTGAGGTTTGGAATAAATTGAAAAATAAAATAAAAAGTAGCAAAAAAGGCAAAATGTTATCTTTATTACTGATATGATCTTTATTACTTTATTACCGTTCAGTTGAAGGTTGTGGCTTTAGATCTGTTGATGAGATTTGCTCATTTGGATCGCCAGCGTTGGACCGGCTTACCCCAGTCAGAGCTACACTGAAGCTCTGGCCACCTCCTACAGCAGTTGGCCCAGATGCAGCGTCGCATAACTCACAGGGCACTTTTCACGTAGGCATCAAGGAGAACCTGTGTTCTTGGAGGCCAGGTGCATTTCCAAAAGAAGGAAGAAGCAGGGAATAGTTGAGCCAAGAATATGCCCATTTATTCATTTTTGAATTAGCCAATTAGATAAAAAATAATTTGTTAGGGTAGAAGAAATTTTCGGGCAAAAGTTATAGGAGAGTAGAACCCACCTCTCTAATGCTGTATATATTTAGTATGTCAGGGGAGAGGAGAACATCTGTATGACCATGTACACTGGACACTTTCCAGTTGGGAAAGTGAGTGGCTTTGTTAGAAAGTACCTCTGGAGACAGGTGGCTGGAGCCTGCACTCCTGCTAAACTGATCCTCACACATTGAGCCAACTGTCTGCTAGGTTACTAAAATGGGGAAGAAAGTGTGCCTCCAGGCCACCCATATGTGTTTGTCTATAATTAGCTAGTAGTTTTGTTGTTATTTTCTAGTTTACTTATTGCATATTGGTCAGAGAATGGCTGTGACATTTGTACTGTTTTGAATTTATTGTGTTTTTGCTTTGTGCATCCTGTGTTATTTGGTGTATAGGTATTTTATCACTGCTAGATCCTTATTGTGGATTTTTGCTTTATTAAGCCTTAATAAGTACCTTTTTTGTTTGTTTATTTAATTTTTACCCCAGTGTTGCCCTTATTTATTAAGGTTATGAGATGTTTTCTTTGTATTTGACTGTGTATTTGACATCTTTCATATTTTTAAAATATTATTTTCTGTTTTGTTTTAGATGTTTCTCTGTTGTTCTGCTTGTTAGCTGGGTTTCGTTTTGTGATCCAGTTGGAGTCGTTTTCTTACTTGATGGTTATAGCTTCTTAACTGTATTGATATGTTTGGTGTTAGGTCTGTCATTACGATTTCCATGCCTTCTGATTTTGGTGATTTTACATTTAAAAAAATAATCTTAAATATGCTGTGTGTTTTCATGGTTCTGTGTATAGGTTTATTCTAGTAATGGGAAAGGGTTGTATTTTTGTGTCACCTGGTTATCTTTATTATTAGAACTTTATGTAGTGTACTTGGTCCTCTGTTCCTTTAGAAAGTTCTGTTGACTTCTTACTATGAGCAGTGATGGAATTGGCATATTTCCAGTTTTAAATTCTTTCCTCCAACCTTTCTCTTATCCCATCATATTTTCTTACTGTTTTCTTTATAATTCTAAATTGAATCATACCTGTATTACTTGATTTATCAATTTTAAATTATATCTCTATTGTTTATAAAAGATCAGGGAACTAGTGTACTTTCTTTTGTTTATCATTTTTATATTAATCAAGTCATATGCTTTTTAAAAACAGGTTTATTGAAGTATAATTGACATGTAATAAATTGCAACTTTGAAGTGTACAGTGTGGTAACTGCGACCTGTGAAAACATAACCATAATCAAGATGGTAAACATATCCATCACCCCCAGAAGTTTCCTTATGGCCCTTGGTAATCCTTTTCTTCTTCACCTCCCTGCCCTGCACCTGTCCCCAGAAAACTACTGAACTGCTTCGTAACACTAGAGACTAGTTTTCACTTTTGAGAATTTTTTATAAATGGTATGCATTAATTTTGTATGTTGTCTTTTAGTCAGCATACACTTTTTTGAGATTCATCCATGTTTATCATGGATCAGTAGTTGGTTCATTTTTATTGCTGAGTATTGTTCCCTTGTATGGATGTAACACATGCTGACATTTGGGTTGTGTCCAGTTTGGGGCAGTTACACATAAAGCTGCTACACATATTTGTATGTAAATCTTGACCATCTTTACCTTTACTACTGTTCCCCAAAGAATTAAGGCCCTTACTGCTTCTTTCTGTCAGTTTTGTGGATTGATGAGATTGTCAGTTTCTCTGGGGATTAGAGGAGGTGTTCAGAGCTTTGCCTGGGAATCTTCTTTGAAATGCAAATCCTTGTTTTAGTAGGTCTGGGTGAGACCTGGAATTCTACATTTTTAACAAGCTTCCATGAGATGCTAATGCTGCTGGTCCACAACCCCACTTTGAAGGGCAAGGATATAGACCCTGAGAGTTAATGAAGCAAGGCAGTAAAGCTGTTTTTTTCCTACAGGTCAAAAAGTAAACTACTTCCAGTGTTATACTTTTATTAGCAACAAAATAACTACATTTGCCCTGTCAAGCAGCATTTGAAGTGCCAGGGGCTCTATTCTATCTGAAGTAGCAGTTGACAGTGGAAGTCATTACTCAGTTACACTTATTATAATCTCCCAGACAAGGCTGTTGAGTGGGAGCATGTGGGGATTTAACCTCAGCAGCATCCCCTCTCTGCATTTCCCCTAGGGAGGCTTTATTTGATTTGGAATTTTGGTAGGAAGGGGATGCTCAGGTGTTGGCTCTTCCTACTTTAATAACCTATATAGTCATATACTAGGGACAGTCTGGGTTGGGGGTTCCCAGGGAAAACTCGAGTCAGAACTCTGTTACAGTCAACTGACTGGTGCCTTGCATCTGGCTCCTGAGGTTTCCCCAATTGGATCCACTGAACTGTGGTGTTGCTCTAGGTTTCCAAGAGTTAGAAGAGCATAGAACCAATGTGCTTGTCGGAGTTTCTTAGGAGTCTCAGCATTTCCCTTTCCTCAGGTACATGGCTGCACATCCTTTGGAAAGGATGGCTAACAATGCTGAGTCCTTCCTCAGGGACTCTGGGTCTGGGCTGTAAGAACTGGTGATAGACAATAATGGGTACAGGGGAGAGCCTGGAGCCAGACCACCTGTGCTCTAGTTGTGGCTATCCTGGGCAACTAACAGCAACTCCTCAACCCAGTAATAGTTCTGATGTCATAAGGCTGGTAGGAGGTTTAAATATTTCTGAGGTGCTTAGGAGAGTGGCCAGACATAGTAAGCACTTTCTACTATTTTGCTAGATCCATAGGTAGCTACGTAGAAAGACAGGAAGGCATGTGCGTAAGTGGTAGCTTAGAAAATTCAAGCAGCTTTACTCAGATTGCACAGTGGTCACTTTTTTGAGTCCTGGGAAGGGTGGCTCCCATTTGTGGGCCTCCAGCCCCCGGTGTGGTGAGGAGAGTGTGTTTGTTGGCGTCTAGTCAGGCCTGTTCCTTTCTCAGTGGCCCAGACTGGACCTCCGGAGAGCCAACATGCAGCCAGCATGCAGGCTTTGGGCAGGAGTGGTTTTATTTTGTTTTTTTGTGGTTCCTTTGAAACTTGATGTTGGCAGCTTAACCTGAAGGTAAAGTTTTAGCTGAAATTAGGGATAATTTGGAATTTATTATAACTTTCAGTTAACCTTGATTTTATTTCTATTCTCCTTCAATGATTTCAATAAAGTCAGACTTTTGGTATTACTAAATGGGCATTTGTTTTGAAATATTTAATTCTTGTGTTTTCTATAAGAACACTATTCTTCAAGCAAAACCAAATTTAAAACTCATGAGTGACACTAGCAGTCCCTTAATAATCGCACTGTTTATGTTTTTCTAGAAACATCTGAAAACCTACATTATGTACTGTATTTATCTCAGAGCTGAAAGGAGCCCCTCACTTGCCTTTCCCCCACGTTCGTGGCCTCTGACTCGTTATGCTCGCAGAGGGTGTCCTGCAGACTCTGGAGTAGACAGGGCCTGCCTTGTAGCTCATTTATTTTCTCTTAAAATAGCAACACTTTAATTGTTTGCTTTAATTATATTTTTAGGAGAATTCAAAGGATGATTATCTTCTTTGTCATACCTGGCTCATTTCCTGGTGCTAAACTCAAAATAGTATCTAATCCTGTTGGTTGCATAACACATTGAGTCATCATTTCTTCCTATTGCTGTTGGGAATAGCCACTGCTCGTGGCGGTTCCCGTTTCATTCAGTCTCACTCTGATACAACTGCCAATTTGATATTTCTTGGTTCTTTGAAACTGATAATCTGCCTTTCAGATGTTTGTTTTATTGAGTTTTCTCTAAGATTATTAACTGCTCCCAAGTAGAAGAAACACTATGTATAAAAACAAGCATATTAGGTAACTGTGAAACTAGCATGTACTTTGAGGTCACTTACATTTTCCTGAAAAATGTTTACAAGAAAAACATCTTTCAGGGAAAAATTAGGATGATATAGAACTTCAGGACTTATAATATTATAAAATGATTGAAATTTAATTACTCATTGAATGCTAATTCAGTTCTATTTAAATAATTCTTTTAGTAGGAAAAATTTTATAGTCAGCTTTACAGAATGCTAATTTATGTTAATATTCAAAAGTACCAAGTAGTTTACCTATTTAATGATTTGAGAGTATTAATACCCTATTTTCTGTGTTCTTTGTAATATAAGGACCCCACATTTCTTGTCATTTTTATTATTTTTATATAAGTTGCAATGTTAAAAACTTTTATCTCCTTGAGAAAATACCTTAAGTTCTTAACTGTCACATTTAAAAATAATTTTCTTTACTTCCAGAAAGTAAAGCATATAGCAGAAAAGTATTGTTTTTTAACTTCAGAATTAAGAAAAACTTTAGCACGAGATGATTCATTTTAGCCCCTTCCCACCAGTGCCCTCATCTCCCAGGTCAGCATGTTTGCATTTGTTTATTTCTTCTCCGTTCCTACCACTGCATTATATAAACTCCATCCTCATACTTCAAGTCATGTAGAACCTGAAACCTGTCTGTTGAACATGCCCCTTCCCCCATCATTTTATTTTGTCAAAGTAATGTTTGTTATAGACTTCTCACAATGAAGGGAAAGGGTATATATACATTAATTTCATTTGTGTTTTTACTTTTTTTCTTTTAGTGACATTTTATACTTCTGAAAAAATGGTGCTTTTTAACTTTCTATTGGCTAAGTGTGATTTTTAAGTGTAATATTTATTTGAGAATATTAACTAATAAAAATGTAGAGCAAAGCTTTATGTCTTTTTTTTTTTTTTTTTTTTTTGCGGTATGTGGGCCTCTCACTGTTGTGGCCTTTCCCGTTGCGGAGCACAGGCTCCGGACACGCAAGCTCAGTGGCCTTGGCTCACGGGCCCAGCCGCTCCGCGGCATGTGGGATCTTCCCGGACTGGGGCACGAACCCGTGTCCCCTGCATTGGCAGGCGGACTCTCAACCACTGCTCCACCAGGGAAGCCCAGCTTTATGTCTTTTTGAGGCAATCGTTGTGTTGCAGTATTAAGAACATTACAGTTGACCAGGAATTTTTCCTGTGTTCTTTCCATTATGCTTTAGAAATTATGAAGTGATAGAGTGTTTCTTTTGTAATTTACATTCATTTTATTCCTTTTACCCTTCTATTTAGTCTACATTTTCAATGCACAGTTTGATGTGAAGAAAAATTCTTTTCCATATATATCACATCAATTTGTTGCTATTTTTAGGGGAAAAAAATCTAAGGAATATGAAATAACTCCTATTTACCATGAGTTGAAATTTTCAGAAATTGGAACTTGGTGGTACACATATTTCAGGCTTGGGTTTGATTTTGGAAGCCTTTAAACTCATTTTTGTTAATTTGTTTTCTGATACGTCAGCTTCCAGCAGATATTTAGTGAGTGCTGAAGACACTCACTGTTGACCAGCATTTTCACACAGCAAGGAGAGAATACCCCACTCTTCCTGTTGCTCTCTCCATCTTAGGAACTCTGCAGTTTTTCTTTTCTGTAGCTCCATACGGCTGCATATATTCATGTTGTTCCATTAAAGTATTAAATGAAAGAAGTTAATAACAAGAAGAAGAGTAGAGAGAATACCAGAATTAATGGAGTTAGAAGAGGCAATGAAAAATCTTGCAGTTTGTTCCAGAGTGGTAGGAAGGATGTTATTGACCAGCATTGATGTGATGTTAATCTTTACTTCTGAATGGAACTGTCCATTCAGAAGGTGAATGTGAATGCTCTCCTGGAAAAGTGTGTACAGAGTGCCATGGAAGCGTAAAGCAAGGGGCTTTTGAGCATTGCCTTGAAAGATAATTAGGGACTAGCTAGGCGTTCCAGGCAGAGGGCAGCTTGTACACAGGTTTGGATGCAAATGACTTCTGAAGGTGCTTTAAGTAATTTGGGGCTGGAACACAGAGTAGGTGTGTGAGGTTGGAGAAGGGGTTGGGCAGGTGGGCAGACTTAGTTCATCAGGTGCCTCCTGTGCCATGCTAAAATTTTCACAAATTTTACCCTGAATGTGGAATAAATCATTGTACTGTTTTAAGTAGGGGAAGAGCATGACCCTGTTTGCACTTTAGAAAGATTATCCTGCAAGAAATATGGAAGTTGCATTGGAAGGGGCACATTGCAGGTGAAGGAGGTCAATTAGAGATCTCCTGCTGGTGCAAAATGAGGGGGCCCAGAACTTTGGCTGTATGAAAGGGAGGGAGATTTGCCAAATTGTGACCTGTTAGACAGGACTTAGAAAACAATTAGATGTAAGATCATTGGAAAAGAGGACATCTGGAATGACTTCTGGGTTTCTGTCTTGAGTAACTTGGTGAATGGAGATGCTTGGTGAATGTGAGATAGAATCTAGAAGAAGGATTGACAGGAAGTTGATTTGAACATGATAAAGTATTTAAGTGGAGATGTCCAACAGACAGGTAACTGTAGAGATACAGTTTAGAGAGAAGTTTGGGTTTGAAGTGGTGATTTGTATATCATTGGTATTACAGATGGGAAAAGTTAAGGATAGGAAAGAGACCTACTGGGCAGAGCTTCTATTTAGAGAGGAAGAAGGCTGAGATATAACCAGAGGCAGAAAGAAAGGCAGGAAAAATGAGCGGGAGGAATCCAGAAGGCAAATGAAGAGAGGAATTCAAGGAGGAGGAGTGTTCAGGATTTATGTCTCTGATATTCAGAGGCAACGAGTTTAATAGGGACTGGTGCCCATTGGTTATGGGACAATATCATAGTGTCACTGGTAAGCGGAGCAAGAACGGTCTCGGTGAGATGAGTGGGACTAGAGCTGTGAGGTGGAGATGAGTGGGAGTGATGAAATGCGTTTACTCTGTTCCCTCTAGATGCTTGTCTTAGATGGAGGTGAGCCAAGGCCATAGTGAGGCCTAGGGAAAAATTTTGATGGGAGAGACTTGAGAATGGGGAGGTAGCAGATTGAAGGAGTCTAGAAATATGATAATTTCTATAGCTAGCTTTGTAGAAAGGAAGGAGAATTGGGAGCTGTGTAACAGTAATTCCATTGTACTTGTAGTGGCTTGAGGTGACCTTGGGAGCCAGTTGGATTAATTTGCCATTATATTACTTTATTAATTTTTCTTTTTTGTCAGATAAAATAACTAGATTTTATTTTTTCATTAAACTCATTTCCTGACTGTAAACACTGACATAGCTGTCTGTTCATTTTTTTACCAAGTGTGCTGTAAAGCACATTGTGTGGAGCACCTTTGAATTTGTCCTGTCCTTTCAAGCTTCCACCTCCCCGCAAAATGCTCAGACAGGTGCAAATAGTGAAATATGCCCTGTTCCCAAGCCCCGTTCATCCCTGCTCTATCAGTAGTGCTTTTGCCTCAGGTGGCAGCATCTATATGTGCTCTATCTCAGCCATTTCAGCTTTGCTCTTAGAATAAATTTAATAAATTTCTTCATGTATGAAGAAAACTCAGTGTACTTCAACAAATTTGAATAAAGCTCTCTATCTGAGGAATTTCACATATCAGAATACCTATGGAAGAGAGACTTCTAGAGATGGTATTTTTAAATTTTATTTTTATTTATTCATTTTTATTTTATATATTTATTTATTTTAAATTGATATATAATTGGCATATAACTTGTGTAAGTTTAAGGTGAATGTGTTGATTTGATGTATTTACATATTGTAATATGATTACCACTGTAGCATTAGCTAACACCTCCATCATGTCACACAATTATTATTTCTTTTTTGTGGTGAGAACAAATTAGGAGATGGTACCTTTTTAATATCCACATTTTATTCATATGTTAAGCTTGTTCAGCCTACTTCACATTCCCATAGTCAAAATAAAATTTATAGAAAGGATTCTGCTTCACGGAATAATTAACCAGTTAGTTTTGGAACTACTTGTAAAAAATGAAATCTGTATATTTACAGAAGTTTCATTAAAATAATAGTGTTTCTGGACTAAAGAAAATCTGGCTTTGAGTTCTGTGATTGGCTGACCCCTTCCCAGTCATGCCTTTGGGCAGGTTCTCAGTATCTCTTCCATCTGAAGTGTGTGGTATTTGATAGAGCCTGATCACTTTCTAGCTACTGTTCATCATACTCATTGCCAAATGGTAGAACTAGTGGGTTGACGCCCAGCAGCCACTTGGACTGCTTCTGTCTTGTTTGAGTAGATGTATTACTTCTTTAAATGAGGCTCTATCGTTCTGAGTACCAGGGTAACCTATAAAGGGTCATGAATTTTGCATTATACCTAAGTCATTTGAACTTGAAATTTGTGTGAACCAGACATCTCATAAAAGGCTTCAGGCTTGAAGAATACAGAATCAGAACTATGATTCTTTTAATTCAACAGAAAATGTTTATGAATGTATTTCAATAATATGGTAAGATTTAAAGATATTACTGCATATTTATCTGATGAAACCCTATACAATCATTACATTTTCTAGAATAACGAAGAATGAAATGCTTATTTAGTTAAAAGTAAAAGGGATATAAAAGTCTATAGACGATATTTCGTTTAAAATTATATTCACAGAAAAAAATGTAAAATAAATTGCATAGTAAGGTAACACTCTTACTGAAGGAGCATAAAATCTTTCTTTTTATTTCAGCTAATCTTCCAGTGCCAACCATTGCAGCAATAGATGGACTCGCTTTAGGTGGTGGACTTGAACTGGCTTTAGCATGTGATATAAGAGTAGCAGGTGAGAATTAATCCTATATAAAAACATAACTTTTTAAAAATGAGGTTTGTGCCTACTCTTCAGATTGTTCCAAATATTTTATTTTTTTCCTGTTGTTGAATAGAACATGTAGAAAAAATCACCTCCTGGGCTTAATGAAGTATTTAAAATTCCCAGTTAAGAAAACAGTCTTTTGTAGTATCTTGTTCAGTCTTAGCAGGAGGAAAGGAGAACAGGAATTGGGTCAGACAGACTGAATTTGGATCTTAGGTCCTGCCCTTTTTAGATCAGTTTCCTCCTCTGAAATGGGAGAAATGACGGTTACTGTTGTGAAGATTAAATGAGTTTGTGTGCAGCATGTGACTAGTCTAAGCACATAATTATTGTTAGCTATAGTAGTAATAACTTAATCTCTTTGAGGCACACTTTCTTCCTGCATGGTTTTCTGAAGACTGGATGAAGTGTTTATGAAAATAATGAAGGAAACAATTAGTGCTAACCATGTGCTGAGTATTGACTTGGTGTTCAGCTAATACTTGACACATATTAGCTCACTTAATCTGCCTAACATCCCTGTGAGATAGGTACATACTGTGGTGCTTGAGGAAGCTAGTGCAGAGACAGGTGAAGAAACAAGACCCAGATCAGTGATGAGCTGGATTTGAACCCAGGCAGTCTGGCGTCATGGCTCTCACTTCTGTTATCCTGCCAGCGTACTGCATGCTGCCAGTGCTGTCCTCAACACTATCTTCTGTATGGTCACAGTGCTGTCTGTATCCTTGTCCCTCATAGGGGTGACATACAGGGGCTCTGGGATCAAGGACTGGGCGAGGTAGGCAGCAAGTATTTGTCATGGTTCTTCCCCTGGTTCCCACTGTCTCTTCTGATGGAGCTGCCTGTTAAATGTAGAGTCAATATAATTATGTTTTTACTAATTTTATGGTAACTGGCTCTTGGAATTTGCATTTGCTAATCCATGTGTACTTTTCCCCCATTTCACTTTATTTTAGATCTCTGTTTTCTTGACTGAGATTTTTGGGTTTTAAACTGAAAAGCCAAGTTACACGCAATCCATTTTTGAAAGAATGCAAGTTCTGGGAATCAGGATATGGGAAGTAGTCCAAGAACATTTGGATATGCAAATAAAGAAATAATTAATATGTTTTAAAGTAGCCGTGAAAACAAACATGGAAAGAGGAACCCTGTCCAGCTGTCAGAACAGCAAAGCCATTTGTCAAAAGTAACTAGAGATTTGGTCTTGAAAAGTTGCCATATCTGATATGATATATTAAGCTGTTTGATCTGGAGGGCTGTTCAGGCAGCTAAAGAATTCATACTTGTCAGACACAGCCTCTCTCCTCATCCTGAATAATTAATGAGATCTAAGCCTTCAAACATGACTTGGCAGTATCAGGTCAAATTATGTAGTCACAACCCTGGTCTTTCTGCATCAAAAATTAATTCTCTGCCAAGCAGTTTTTAACAGAAAATGTTGTGTGAATCTCTTAATATATGTCATTTAGAATGTTTACTTATTTCCATAACTAAATGCCTTCTGAAGTGATTTTTAAAAAGATTTGTGACACAAATTTAATTAGTAAACAATATTTGTAGCTTATTTTCCTAACTTTTTCAGGTCATCATATTTGAATTTGATGATGTGGATGTTACTTAATTTTCTTCTTTCCTTTTTAGCTTCTTCTGCAAAAATGGGCCTGGTTGAAACAAAGTTGGCAATTATTCCTGGTGGAGGTATGGATTGTTCACGCCCATCTTGATTTGTTCCTCAAAACAGAGCATAAGGCAAAAAGGTGTTAGCTGAAAAGGCAACATTTTGGGTAAAGAGACTAATGCTGTGTTGTTTGCTTCTGTAGCAGAGTCCTTATTCAGAATGCATTCTTTAGCTTCCGTAGGTGTGAAGATTGCAGACCTGTTGCCTGTTGCTCTCTTTTTGTGCTGTGTCCTGTGCTTTTCTGTTAGATTTCTGAACTTTAAAATTATTGCATCAGTCACATTATTCTTGAAGGATAACACCGATATTTTGAAACTTTTATGTCAGTATGTAAATGTGTGCGTCCTCAGAGAGCTTTATACACACAGTCAGACCCCAGTGGGGGAGGGGGCAGGGCTTCCCAGGCTTCGTGCCAGCTTACTGTGTTTCTCTGCAGCTGGACAAAGGTTAGGGTTGGTGGGTAGCCTGAATTTTGAGCTGAGGAAGTGTTGTTTCTTCTGTTACTACAAAAAAGGTGAGCAGCTTCTGTTGGAAGACTCATTTAAGAAAGTACTTTTCCACCATTGATAATGAAATCTGCATCACCAGATAAATCTGACATTTTTGTTCTTTCATCTGATGCAGAGAATTTGGAGACATTCTCATTCTGTGAAGTCATTCTTTCAAAAAGTTGACTTCACCTAAGGATGTGCACGTTGATAACATTAGTTTATGAATGAAATAACAGTAATAATGTAAAAATTAAAGGCAGTGTTTGAATACTTCCTAAGTTAAAAGTATATGTTTAACCTTATCATTATAAGAATATTTATCCTGGTTAAGGTGTATAGGTAGAGATAAAAACATAATTCAGTGAAACTGAAGACTACCCAGATCAATATATAAGACTCACTGAGTTTTCTACTTTGGTAATCTGCAAAAATAATATTCTTGTAGGTAAAAGCATTTACTATCTACCTGTTTTACCATGCCAATCTTTTTCACAGTGACTCATGAAAACCCTAAAAGGATTTATAAGAAAATAGACCCAATTGAAAAGAATTATCAGATAAAAATATGTGAAATAATACAAGGTTTAGAAAAAGGATGATATGACATGTTTCTGAAATTCTTTTAAAGAAGTAAGCATTTATTCATAATTAGGATATGACTGAGCCTAGAAAGATAGTGACTGTAGTTGAATGGTGGGCCCCCTGAGAGATATGTCAATCTGGAACTTACGAATGTGACCTTATTTGGAAAAGGGGTCTTTGCAGATGTAATTAACTTAAGGATCTTGAGATGATTTCATCCTGGATTGTCTGAATGAACCTCAGATTCAATGACAAGTATCTTTATAAGAAGAGGAGAAGATTCAAAAAAGAGAAAAAACGAAGAGAAGATCTTGTGAAGACAAAGACAGCAGAGATTGGAGAGATGCATTTGCAAGTCAAGGAAGAAAAAGGATTGCTGGCAGCCATCAGAAGCTAGGGGATTCTTCCTCAGAGCCTCCAGGAGGAACCAACCCTGCCATCATCTTAATTTTGGACTTCTGGCCTCCAGAACTATGAGAGAATAAATTTCGGTTGTTGTAAGCCACCAAGTTTGGTAATTTTGTTACAGCAGCCCTAGGAAACTAATACAGTGGTTTTTAATGTTTAAGTAAGTTTTTTGGAAAGGGAATTAGTAGGTGGCAGAGATAGGGGATAGAAGGAAAATGAACTTGATAATTTGAATATTTACCAAGTCCCAGATACGAAATGTTTTGTATTAAAACCACCAGAAGATAATACTGTTGTGTGAGAGTATAGTTGGGTTTGATTAGATGCAAAAAGCTTAATTGATTATACTAAGAAATGAGGGTGGTAGCTTTAGCTCCTTCCATCTTCCCTTGGGAGCTGCCTGTGTCATATTAGGTCTAGAAGTTAGCATTTTCTTCACAGTGTACTTAAGTGCTCTGGGGTCCTTAACAAATTTATTTGTTATAAAACTCAGAATGTTTTAACATTTTCCATTTGTTTATAAAAGATAGTTTTCTGTCTTTTTGTTTTCTTTCCTTTTTTTCTAAGTGAGTCTGAAGGAATATTAGTTGCTCCTTTAATATAATGAAGTTTTCAAGTTTATAGCTCATAGTGCATGTAATTATGTAGTACTGAATTTTTTATTGAAAATGAATCTAATTTTGTATAAGGCCACATACATTTAGATAATAAGAGGTGCATGCACAATTTTTGCTTCAGTTTTATATTAGCATTATGGCTATTAAAGTACCCCAAGTAAAGCCTGTTTTTTTTTTTTTTTAAATAATAGCAGAACAGTTTGTTTTAAGTAAGGATTTTTTTTTAAGTGTATCTAAAGGAGCTATTTCTGAAAATTTTATGGAGAAAATCCTCTTCTGTCCTATGCATAGAAGAATTTTTTTAATCCACAGATATTTTCTCCAATTTCATTTCTCTCCTCCCCTTTCTCTTAGATCAGGGGTCCCCAACCCCCAGGCCATGAACCGTCACTGGTCCATGGCCTGTTAGGAACCAGTCCATACAGCAGGAGGTGAACAGTGGGCAACCGAGCGAAGCTTCATCTGTATTTACAGCCACTCCCCATTGCTCGCATACTGCCTCAGCGACGACGGCATTAGATTCCATAGGAGCGCAAACCCTTCTGTGAACTGCACATGTGAGGGATCTAGGCTGCGCGCTCCTTATGAGAATCTAATGCCTGATGATCTGAGGTGGAGCTGAGGCGGTGATGCTAGTACTGGGGAGTGGCTGCAAATACAGATTATCATTAACAGAGAGGTTTGACTGCACAGAGACCATAATAAATCAGTTGCTTGCAGACTTACATCAAAACCCTATCAGTGAGTGGCAAGTGACAATTAAGCTGCATCTGGTAGCAGGCTTTATAGTGGCAAGTGAGTTGATGTACTTCAGCTGTATCTGGTGGCAGGCTTGAAGTTGAATCTGATACTTATTTTAGTCTGTGTGTGGCCTGCCCATTATTTTATTTACCACTTCCATCTGCGCCTCTTTGCCACATTGCGCACTTGTCTCAGTCACACGTAAGCCCACAAGCTAACCCTAGCCAAAATGAGTAAAAAACAAACGTCACTGGAGAGCTTCTTTGAAAAGGGGGAGAGACCTAATGAGGAGACAGCAGAAGAGCCTAAGACTGCCAACAAAAAGAAAGCTGCATTTAAAAGAAAATAACCAAGAGTCCTTAAATTATGGGTTCATTGCAACAGGTGATTCACATTCTCCAAGCCCGCTTTGTATAATATGTGGTGACTGGCTATCCAGCAAAGCCATGAAACCTTCAAAACTGCTTCGCCACATGGAGACCAAGCACCCTGCATCAAAAGACAAGCCTTTGGAATTTTTCAAAGGAAAAAAAAAATGTGAACACGAAGAACAGAAGCAATTATTGAAGGCCACCACTTCAACAAATGTGTCTGCTCTGAGAGCACCATTCTTAGTGGCTAACTGCATTGGTAAAGCTAAGAAGCCCTTTACTATTGGTGAAGAGTTGATCCTGCCTGCTGCTGAGGACATTTGTCGTGAACTTTCAGGAGAGGCTGCATTTCAAAAGGTGACACATGTTCCTCTTTTGGCTAGCACCATAACTAGATGAATTGATGAAATAGCAGAGGATATTGAAGCACAATAGTTAGAGAGGATTAATGAGTCACCATGGTATGCAGTCCAGGTTGACAAGTCTACTAATGTTGACAACAAGGCAACAATGCTTGTTTTTATGTGACATATTTTTCAGGAGGATGTGCATGAAGATATGTTATGTGCACTTTTGTTGCCAACCAACACCACAGCTGCAGAACTATGTCTTTGAATGATTACATATCAGGAAAACTGAATTGGTCATTTTGTGTTGGTATATGCACGGACGGAGTGGCTGCCATGACTGGACAGCTTTCTGGTTTTACTGCTCGGGTCAAAGAGGTCACTTCTGAATGTGAGTCTACGCACAGTGTCATCCACAGAGAAATGCTGGCTAGCCAAAAAATGTCACCTGAAGTTAACAATGTTTTGCAGAATGTGATTAAAATTATCAACCACATTAAAGTACGTGCCCTTAACTCACGTCTGTTCATGCAGCTCTGTGAGGAGATGGACGCAGAGCACACACATCTTCTCTTATACACAGAAGTGAGATGGCTTTCTGAAGGTAGATCGCTGGCCAGAGTTTCTGAGTTACGAGAGCCGCTCCAGAGATTTCTTTTAGAAAAACAGTCACCACTGGCGGCACATTTCAGTGACACAGAATGCATCGCAAAACTTGCTTACCTGTGTGACATATTCAACCTCCTCAACAAACTCAATCTGTCACTTCAGGGGAGAATGACAACTGTGTTCAAGTCAGCAGATAAAGTGGCTGCACTCAAAGCCTAACTGGAATTATGGGGGCAACGAGTGCACTTTGGGATTTTTGACATGTTTCATACATTAGCAGAGATTTTGAAAGAGACTGAGCCAGGGCCTTCTTTCTCCCAGCTAGTGCATGATCACCTATCTCACCTTTCACAAGAGTTTGAGCATTACTTCCCAACCACAGAAGACCCCCGAACTGGGAAGGAATAGATCCGCGAACCATTTGTGAATAAGCCAGGTGAATTGACTTTGTGCGTGCTAGGAGAGGATCAGCTGCTTGAGGTCACAAATGAGGGTGGCCTCAAAAGTATTTTTGAGACAACTTCAAATCTCCATACATTCTGGATTAAAGTCAAGGCGGAATATCCTGAGATTGCCACAAAAACACTGAAAACCCTGCTTCCATTTCCAACAACATATCTTTGTGAAGCAGGGTTTTCTGCAGTGACAGCAACCAAAAAGAGATTACGGAGTAGATTGGGCATAAGCAACACACTTCGGGTGTCCCTGTCTCCCATCATCTCCAGATGGGACCATCTAGTGTCAGGAAAACAGGCTCAGGGCTCCCACTGATTCTGCATTATGGTGAGTTGTATAATTACTTCATTGTATATTATAATGTAATAATAATAGAAATAAAGCTGCACAATAGATGTAATGTGCTTGAATCATCCTGAAATCATCCCCCCCATCCCCGGTCCGTGGAAAAATTGTCTTCCACGAAACCAGTCCCTGGTGCCAGAAAGGTTGGGAACTGCTGTCTTAGATGATCCTCATATGAAAATACTGCTTATTTTTTTCTTAAAACTGTTTTTAAATTGGTGAATTTGCTATGTCTAAAATGATCTCTGAGATGTCCTCTTTTTTTTTTTTTGACTGTAAACATTGCTATTAAGTGTTATAAAGAGCTTACTATAATAGACGTAGTAGACTACACTGAATTTTTTTTCTCCCTTCTTGGTGGTGCCTAACTTGCTTCCTGTTGTAGATGCTCATTGAGCAGCCAGGTGCTCATAACCCCCATCAGTGAGCCTTTCTTCACTGTCAGTGGTCCCAGCCTTTCATCTATTTCAGACAAGGGTGGTTGCGAATAGAAGATGAGTAGAATGTAAGTGGGGAGAATTCAAATACAGGGAGAGTATTGTGGAAAAAATAATGCTTTGCTTTCCTTTTTAATACTATGGATGAAATAAATATTTTCGGGGAAAATGTGTGAACTCCATCCAGTCTAGAAGACATATGTCTGTAAGTCTAACAAAGAATGCTCTTCTAAGTTATTACAGACTCATGGTTCCGTATGTTAATCCAAGTGAAACTATCTCCCCATTTGGATTTACTGTATGTTTGATCAGCCACAAAAGAGTTAACCTGATGCTCTTAGTTGTCATATTATTATCACTTCTGCACTTTTGTGATAACAGTTTACTGGGAAACTGTAATCAAAACCTGGCATTTAGTTTTCTTTCTTTCTTTTTTTTTACTTGAACTTGAGTCTGAATAACAATGTGATTATTTTTAAGGTATATTTTGTAAATTTTCTTAAAATCAAAAAGTTAAATTATAAAGCGATTATTTTGCAGATATAGTAATAGTCCTAATGAGCATATTAATGGACCATTACTATAATGCAAGTTTTAGATTAGTGTTCTAAATTTCAGTTTTTACTTGATCATTAAAGTTACATAGTTAATGAAAAGTAAGATGTGAAGGAAGGTGGAAACATACTAGAGCCAAATTGAACTTCTTTAAGTTGTATTATATCAGGTAAAATAAAAATAGAATGTAATTGACTGTCATATACTTAAACCAGTACTTTTATTTGTAATATATATATATTTAAGTATAGACAGATATTATAAAATATAAAATACCATGTTAATGGTTTAAAGCCAGTTTAAAAATCCTTAATATTGTTACCCTAGGACCTTCCTGTAATATTCTTAAATTATATTAAGGATTTTTATACACTAAATAGCCCTACTCTGTTCTTTATTATTTTCACCTTTAAGAAAGCAGCTAAACTTCCTATCTTCTTCCCAACTGAGAGAATGCTCCAGTACTAGAAAATAAAATTCTCTTTTGGAAATAGCTCCCCAAACAATACCACCCTTTAACACATTTATAAGAATGCAATAAAAACAAGTTCAGAGGATTAGAATTCTGTTATTTGACAGTTTAGGAAATTTCTGTAAGTTTGCACAGAAAATGGTGGCAGATTTTTTTATTCCTGGCCTCTGTTTCTTACATCTTCTACTAGAAGATTTGGGGTACATGTCAAGAAACCTTATTATATCTAAGAAAACTGTTAAGGCTTCTTGCTTGGGTATACATCACTGTGGACAAGATGTCTAGTATTTCCATTGCTCTGTGGTTCTCTTTCATTCTCTCTAGCTTTTTATTACGGAAATATTCAAACTTTAGGAAATGTGAAAGGCAGTAAAAGGAAACTTTTTATACCCTTTGCCAAGATCTGTCCCCGCCCATTTCCCTCTCCTTCCACTCTCCACCTCCCTCTCTCATATGTACATCCATTGTGTTCTTGCCGAACCATTTCAAAATAACAAGGTGAACCTTTAAATATTTCAGTATGCTTTTCCTAAGAATAAGAAAGGACTCATATAACCACAACACTGTTATAACACCTAACATATTAACATTATTATTAATATTCAGATTACCTCAGGTTCAAAATGTTTGTAGTGGTCTTTTTGGTTTGCTTTTCCAATTCAGGATTCATTTAAATGTCACACATTGCAATTTTGTTTGTTTGTTCTTTTAATCTTAGTAAGTTTTCCATCTCTTTTTTTTTTTTTTAACACTAATCTTTTTTAAAAGAAGTCAAGCAAATTATTGAAGTTTGCGCATTCTGGATTTGACTGAGGTATTTCCTCACGTTTAAGTTTATGATAAAAAATTTTTGCCAAGAATACTAAATGGGCCACACTCTATATTTTCTTTTCATTTGATGGCACTTAAAGTTAGGTTGTCCCATTTTGGGTGACAATAACTTTGATCATTTGGTTAAAGTGGTGACTAACTGTGGGTATACTTTTAGTATTCTCTTCTTGGAAAGTTTTCAGGAAAAGAATCTTTAATAATTATCATTGGTATTGACTATTTCCCAAATTAAAAAGGAAAGGAAGAAAAAAAAATGAGTTTTTTATGAAAAGAAAAAAGGAAGGAAGGAAATGAGAGCACTCAGTTTTCACAGGACCAGAATGAGAGTCCCCAGTCTTGTCTTTTTCTCCTCCCCAGGGTGAGGGGTTTGGGACATCACTGCATGTCTCACTGTAGGCTGTGTTTAGCAATAAGGCAATATCTTGGCATGGTGTCCAGGAACTCTATTTTAAGGTGCGTCTGTGAAGTAATGACAGATTTTTAAATCCAGTGTGTGTGTTGTCCTGAACGCAGTAGTCATTTTGGAAAGTTTTGTTTATAACTTGTGTTGAAATCTTCTTAGAACATACATCAGAATCTGAGCTTATTCTTTTGACTATCATCAGCAGTGACTCATCTTGATCCTGTGAGGGTGAATTTGATTTTCATAAATAGCAAGAGACCTTTCGGTGCCAAATCTGATTAATAAGGTCATACTATTTCCGGAAGAAGAAAAGTATAACAATAAAAATAAGACTGCTTTTCTTAAGAGGCTTATATAATGTCAAACATTTACCAGTGTTGTGAGCAATGGATAGCACTGCTGGATTTAATGGACTGATTCCTAAGTGACCTCTAAAGGCCAGCACTCGTTCTGCTCTGTGAAGTCTAGTACATTTACGAACACACCTCATACAGTCTCATGCAGTCTCATTTCTTTGTACTTTTAAAATGTATTCAGTGACCACTTTACTTTTTTCTAATTAGGGGATTTTGGAAGTTATTTGTCGACAGAACATATTGTTAGTTGTTGTAGAGGAAACAGATATATCAATAGATGTAGATACAGGTACAGATATAGATGACTCAGCAGTGTTCCTTTAAAATGCCCATCTGAAATCTGGTAGGAGATATTAAACATGTGTACAAGTATCATAACTGCTCTATTATAAAGTTGTTGGAATCAAACATGAATAAAGCAGTTGAAACTGGGAATTGTGAGTTTGAGAAAATAGTGTGGATTCTGTCAGCTATAAGCCTCAGTTTATAAGACATGCAACGTGGGTCCCCAGCACTTCTCTAACCTTCTCTCCTATTGCTGCCCCCTTTGCTCACACGCTGGGTTCCAGATATATTTATTCAGTTAATTTGCAAATACTTGTTGACCCATGCACTGGTGTAGACACTGGGTATGTAGTCATAAACAAACATGGAAAGATCACTGGAGACTCTGGGGATGGCCAAACACATGACATGATGCCTGACACTAGACAGATGTGATTGATAGCAGTTTGTTAGTCACATGTACTCACAGCTCAGGGGAAGCCACCACATGGCACACAGGACCACATGGAGGTTGTGCTTGGGAACAGTGAAAAAACAGAGTGTGGGAGGCAGGCTTTGTAGTGATGAGAGGGTGGTGTGCCCCCTGGTTCCTTAGGGAGGATGTGATTGGTTTTGTTTGAATAATTTCACAATCTGGCAGGAACCTGGAACCCTCTCCCCAGGAATAAGTAGGAACCATGTCTAGTTTTCCTGATGAGAGGTAGGTTGTTTGTCTAGGGGACTTAATTTATTGGAGCAGAGTTGAGAGGAGAACTTGTAGTCCGGCCATTTGTGGTTCACCTGATATCCCTAGGTGTTAGGCAGCACGTGATATTGGGACTTCAAAATTTTAGGCCTTACCCACATGAACAAATGGAAATATAGAAAGTTTCAGAATAGAGACGACAGAACAAAGGGTGAGTGAACTTTGTGATTAATGAATAGGAGTTACTCAATCTAAGTAACAGAGAAACAAACAAACAAAAAACCTGAATAAATGAACTGAACCTCAGGGCAATACTGAAATGTTTAACATTTGTGTCACAAGAGTCTCAGAAGGAAAGGAGAAAGAGTGTGGTTCAGAAAAAAAATATTTGAAGAAATAATGGCTGAAGATTTCATAAATTTGGTGAAAGACATAAACTAAGGATTTAAGAAACTGAGTGAACCCAAACAAGATAAGTCCAGAGAAATCCAGGACCAGACACATCATAATCAAAATGCTTAAAACTAAAGACCAAATACTACTACTAATAATAATGATACTTAAAGTCAAAGGAAAATAACATTATTTATAGGAAAACAATGATTTGAGTGTTTAGATTCCTTATCAGAAACAATGGATTCCAGAAATAAGTGGAATGGTATTTCTAAATTGCTAAAAGGAAAGAACTGTCAACCCATAATTCTGTATCAAGATAAAGTGTCTTTTAGGAATGAAGGTGAAATAAGGATATTCTCAGATTAAGGAAAACTAAGAGAATTTATGGCCTGCAGACCCAGTGTGGTATTGGGGAAAAGATAGACACTTTGATCTGTGGAACACAACAGAATCCAGAAATAGACCTGTGCAAATATGGCTGGTTGATAATTGATAATTCACACAAGCAATTCAGTGGAGAAAGTATGGTGGTGGAAAAGTTGTATATCCATATGCAAAAGAAAAGAGAAAACCACTTCAACCTAAATCTCACAATTTGTACAAAATGAACTCAAAATCATAAATTTAAATGTAAAATATAAAACGGTACAAATCTTTGAAGCTTCATGAAGCCAGAGACTGTCTCTCTCATTTCCACAGTTTGAAACCACAGGTCCGGTAGTCATCCATCGAGTATTACTAAATGTGTAAATTATAGTTGTCCCTTGGTATCAAGGGGGATTGGTTCCAGAACCCCCTGTGGATACCAAAATCCATGGATGCTCAAAATGGCATGGTACACCTTATAAAATGGTGTAGTATTTGCATATAACCTCTGCACATCCTTCCATATATTTTAGATCGTCTCTAGATTACTTATAATACCTAATACAATGTAAATGCTAAGTAAATAGTTATAAATACAATGTAAGGGCTATGTAAAGACAGTTGGCCCTTGAATAACATGGATTTGAACTGCACGGGTCCACTTATATGCAGATATTTTTCAATAAATATACAGTTGGCCCTCTGTATTCGTGGGTTTTGCATCCATGGATTCAACAACTGTGTATGGACATTTCTGCCCGAAGTAGGTTGAATCCGAGGATGTGAAACCCACGGATACAGAGGGCCAACTGTATTCATTGTACTATGCCATTTTATATAAGGAACTTGAGCATCTGCAGATTCTGGTGTACGTGAGAGCTCCTGGAACCAATACCTCCTGCATACCAAGGGATGACTAGTTGGCGGCATGAGGCAAATTCAAGTCTTGCTCTTTGGAACTTTCTGGAATTTGTTTTTTCTGAATACTTTTGGTTGGAGAAGGTTGGATGAATCCGTGGATTTGGAGGGCCCATTGTACTGCTCCTGGAGGAGATAGAATGAAATTAACTTCAAAGATGGGTTACACAAAGTAAATTAGAGATTAACTATTACAGGAATATTTTGTTTACTTGTACTGCATGCTTTTCTTCATTAAAATTCACCTTATTGCTTTATATATCCAAATTGTATAAGTAATGGGATTGAATTAATCAGTGATTTTGACTGACCTCAGATTGATGTCTGTCGTTCTCATTTTTGTTTTCTTTTTTCTTTTTTTTTTTTTTTAATAACTAGTAACTTGGTATTTTGTGAGCAGCATGTTACTTTCCTGTTGTCCAGCTGTACTCAAGGTAGCCTTATTTGCATGCTACAAAATCTGCTCAGCGTCTTGATGGGGGTTCCCTTGTATGCAGCAAGTTGTTTTTCTTTTGCTGCTTTTGAGATTCTCTGAAGAGACTCCTAAAAAGATCTTTTTAACTTTTGCCACTTTAATTATAATGTGTCTTAGTGTGAGTCTTTCTTGGTTTATCTTTATCAGAATTCTCTGGGCTTCCTGGATCTTGATGTCTTTTTCTCCTCTAGGTTAGGGACATTTTTAGCCATTATTTTTTCAAACAAGTTTTCTGCCCTTTTTTCATTCTCTTCTTCTTCTGGGACCCCTATAATGAGAATATCGGTACACTTAATGTTGTCCCATAAGTCTCTTAAGCTTCACTCTTTTCCATTCTTTTTTTTTTTTTTTTTTTTTTTTGCAGTACGCGGGCCTCTCACTGTTGTGGCCTGTCCCGTTGAGGAGCACAGGCTCCGGACGCGCAGGCTCAGCGGCCATGGCTCACGGGCCCAGCCGCTCTGCGGCATGTGGGATCTTCCCAGACTGGGGCATGAACCCATGTCCCCTGCATCGGCAGGCGGACTCTCAACCACTGCGCCACCAGGGAAGCCCTTTTTTGTTGCTTTGATTGGTTGAGTTCCACTGTCTTGTCTCTGAGTTCCCTGATTCTTTTTTCTACTTCATCTAGCATGTTGTTGAACCCCTCTATTGTATTTTTCAGTCCAGTTATTGTATTCTTTAACTTTGTCACTTTTGTTTGCACTGTCTTAAATGTCTCTTTGTGGAAATTCCTTTTTGTTCATGCATTCTTTTCCTGTCCTCAGTGAGCATTTTTATGACTGTTATTTTGAACTTCTTTTCATATAAATCATTTGTTTTTGTTTTGTTAAGGTCTTTTTCTGAGGTTTTATCTTGGCCTTTTTTGGGGAATATATTCCTATGTTTCTTTATTTTCCTGATTCTCTGTGTTAGTTTTTATGCATTAGATAAAACAGCTAACTCTCCCAGTCTTGGAGATGAACCTTATTGTTCAGCCCTGCCCTAGCTCTTTATTGTCCGTCAAACCTTTGGTTTTGTGCGAGTATCCTGTTTTATTCTAAGTGGCTGTCAGTAGTTGAGGGTGTGCCAGGACCTGTCTGTGTCTCAGAGGGGAGGACCTCAGCATCTGGATTCAGGCTGATTGGAAGCCAGACCCTTAGGCAGCAGCTTTTAAGGTATGCAAACATATTTCTTTCAGGGGAAGACTGGGAGATGGGCATTTCTGTTTGTTCCCTCTACACTGACCCTTCGGTGATAGCCAGTTAAGAAATGTTTCTTTGTTTGCTGTTGTCCTTTTCAACCATTAACACAAGACCAGCTGGTCAGCACATCCAGGCTATCAAGGGATGTGTCCTCTAGGCAGCAGCTACAAAAGCTGGAGTGATGTGCGCACAAGGTTCTTTCTCAGGGACGACAGCTACTTGGGGCAGGGCAGATGGAGGGTGGGAAGGTATGCAGCTTTCTTATCTCTAGAGAAGATTGTAGTAGGTCCTTTGATGTGTGTTTAATTAGAAGCTGCCCCTCGGGGCCCAGCTATGAAGGTAAGCTAATTGGCTTCTTTCACAGAAATACTAGGCCTTTTATTCAGCTACCTCTCCATTGTGCCATGGGGTGTATAGCTGGTTAAAAACTCTTTCTCCATTTGTTATAGTCTCGTGGGACCTGTGAATATAAGCTTCATTGGCCTCCAGAGCCTAGTGATCAAGGGGTATCTCCTGGGCAGCAAAAATTAGGGGGCCAGATTTGTGTCTACAAACTCATTTTTAGGAGATTCTGGTGACTTGGAGTGAGGCAGAGGGAGAGTGCAAAGATGGCGCCCAGTGGTCTCAGCTGTCTTTGGATAGTATTTCAGTAGGCCTCTAGATGTGTATTGAATTAGATGCTTGTTCCTTAAATCGGCCTCCTTCACAGAAAGACTGGGCACTTTTCAGGCAGCTGCTTCTGTGCTGGCTTTGGTAGGGGGTAGCCAGGTGAGTCTGTGTGAGCTCAGAACTGCTTCTCAGTTTGCTGTAGCTGTCACTCTCGTTGATATGAGCCTGTTGACTTTCAAAGCTAGATATTTTGTGTTTCATTTCTCAGGTGCAGGTCTTAAAAGTTGGTGTGCCTGATGTGGGATTCTAACGCTTTGCTCCTCAGGGAGAAGCTTGGATTTTTGAGCTCTCTCCGGATTGTGTATCACCGCACTGGGGGTGGGGTTAATGGTGAGATTGTGCTGCAGCCTCTTCTACCTGTCTCAATGTGGGTTTTTTCCTAATTTGCCAAATGTGGAGGAATTAATTGCTCAGGTAGTTTTGGGGTTTCTGTTAAGAGGACATTGTTCCTTATTTAGCTGTAGATTTGGTGTGTCTGTGGGAAGGGGTGGTTTCAGGATCCTCCTATGTTGTCATCTTGAACTGGAACTCAGTTGCATTATTTTGGTTGAACGACTGAAAGCATAATCAGAAAAGTTCTATACACCCAGAATCATTGTTGTTATGGTGAAAATGGTGAAACAGATTCACCAATGTTTATAGTTATTTGTTACTCGGAGATGTGCACCATCTGTCATGATTGTGGTTGAACTGAAAAACGTCCTGTTAACATTCAGATGTCTTATCTTTGTAAAATTGGCTGTTATTAAATAAGCTTTTTGCATGTAGGATTACACTGCTAAACTAGGATGTGTTTTCACAATCACATGTCTCACTTTGTGCTTTTTCTTTTTCATTTTACCGTGGCACTTTGTGAATATACCCTTTTGACCCTTTTGATCACTATTTATGGCAACCTTTAGTGGCATCTCTTTTGTTGATCCTATTACGTGTAGCCAATTGCCAGCAGCCAGGTTTGTTCTTTTCCTACTCTTTTTTCCCCTTCTACCTTCTGCTGTCTCTTTCCTGATATCTCACCATTAGAAAATCACCTACTCCTTCCACCATGCCTCCTCCAGTTGAGAAATCTTGAACTACCCCATCCTCAGAGCCCATGTCCCTTTGGGGAAGTCTTCTGTGAGAGGTGGTATAACCTCAGTCAATAAGAAAGTAATGGTATTACTTTAAAATTTAACTCCTAGAGCATTTGAACACAAAAGTAATATTGCTATTTTTTTTAAAGGAAAACATATAATCACTAATAATGTATGATTAGAAATAAAAATAATAATGGGAAGCAGTTTGGGGCAGTTTCAAAGTTGAATTAATCTTTTTGCAGTTGACAGATTTCTTAAAAGCAATTGCTTATGTTGTTTCATGTCACATAATTTTGATGAAAACAATAGGGAAATATTGGTCCCAATAAGTAATTATTATTAATGGTTTGTTGCCTGTCATTTCAGACTTTTAAAAGTGCATCTACCAATGTATTAATACAGATCTGCGTAGATTTTTTTCCCCTAAAAGTATGATCATATTATACATTTTGTTCTGTGACTTGCTATTTTTGATTTAATGGTATATTTTAGATAATCGCTCCTTCCTGTCTTATTTATAACTAGTACAGAGAAACTTCTGATGTTTCACTATAAAGCATTCTCCTGGCTTTAACTGAGATATGTATCCATAATCCTATGAAGGAAATATTGATAGTGTTGAATTTTTTGATACTTGAATTATTTAGATAGATTTTCTATTATAGAGAGATTCTGGTTTTCTTAGAATGAACTACTCTGGTAATGGTATATTATTCTTTCATGCTTAATGATTCTTCTGGATTCTGTATACCTATATTGAAATGGTACTTTTTGCATCCATTTTTATAGAAGAGATTAGTTTGAAGTTTTGTTTCATATGTTATCTTGTGAGACTTTGGTAGCAGTTAAATATTAGCATCTTAAAAATGATTTGGAAGCCTTATTAATTTTCTGCTTTCTGGGATACTTGAAATAATACTGGAATTAAATAATACCCTTGAAATTTTATATTAATTTTACTTTTGTGTCCTGATATATTTTGTGATTTTAAAATTCCCTTTTAATAATTCACAATTCTTGGGAAATATAGTTACCCAGATTTTCAGATACACTGACATAGACTTGTATATCATGTGTTCCTATAATTCTTTTAATTTTCTTTCATATTTGGGTGTTTGCCCTTATTAATTCTTTAATTTGTATTTTTGTTCTCTTCTCTTTTTCATGATTTGTTTTTCCATAGAAAGAACCAGCTTTTAGGTTTATGGGTTTTTTTCCCCCCTTTTACTGTTTTTTTCCCCCCCTTTTACTGTTTTTTTCTTTTCTGATGTATGACTTCCTGCTTTTGTGATAATTCTACCTTTTCTTTGTCTCAGTGCTTTCATTGCTCTTTTTTAACTTAAAAATTTAGTTTGTTTATCTTCATTTTTAGTGATGAAAAAATTTGTATTTTAAAGCTAATTTTAGATGTTTAACATTCATTTTCATATAGCACATATTATTTTCTAGATTTGTATTTTATTCTTATTAAATATTAACCTAAGAGTAGGGTTTTTGTTTGCTTGTGTGTGTGTCTTTTGTTTTTTTTTTTTAGTTTCCAAGTTATTTTTGGTGTTTTCTATTAACACTTTCTAGTTTCATTATAACATATTCAGATAATGTTTTCTGTAGTACTACTTTTAGGAAGTGCTTGCAGTTTCATTTTGTATATAACAATTACATTGGCCAGTATTTGTAAATATATTGCATGGCCTTTGAAAAGAAAGTATCCTTTTTGATTGTAGGGTTTAGACATAGTTTTATGTAATATATTTATTAATTACATTATTTTCTAGTTTTTCTGTATTTTGTCTGTCAGATTGGAGAGAGGTATGTTAATGTATCCACTGCTATTGTATTTCTGTCAGTTTCTTGTTTTTTTCTCAGATTTTCTTGAACACTTGACCCTTGAACTGCTCAGGGGTTAGGGGTGCCAACACCCCATGCAGTCAGAAATCTGCGTATAACTTTATAGTTGGCCCGCCATATCCACAGTTCCGTATCCAGAGATTCAACCAACCACGGATCGTGTAATACTGTATTACACATTTATTGAAAAAATATCCTCATGTAAGTGGACCCATACAATTCAAGGGTCAACTGTATTATTCAAGGGTCAACTGTATTATATATATTTCAGTTCCATTTTTGGTGCCTAAAGAGGTCATGTGTATCTTCATTATGGTTTATACCACTTCTTCAGTATGACATACCCCTATTTTCCCATTAAATGTTTTTACATTGAATTCTGTTTTACCTGGTTGTGATACTGTGAACCCCTAACTCATTCTTTATTTCAGGAAGAAAATCCCATAGTAAATAGGTTTCATAGGCCCAGCGTCTTTCAGACTTGTTTCGTGCCCAGCCCTTCTTAAAGTAATTGTTCTTCATTTTTGCCAGTGTATATTGTGCCAGATTTTGTTTCTATGGTACTGTGCATAAGTTCAGTATTTCTTTATATTTTTAAATACATATAATACAAAGATACTTCTTTTAAAAAAAGTTTTGTGTTTTATTACTTGCATTTTTCTTTGGGTGTGGCACTGGCAGAGTCAGCCAATTATCTTTATGGAGTTTCTCAAAAATAATCTTACTCTACTGGTGTGGTATGATTGCCTCTATTAGGCAATTATTAGATGTTGAAACAACTTCTTACTTAATTTTTCTGATCCTTAATTTTTTCCAAGCTTTGAAAATATTGATAACATTATGAGAGCTAGCATTAACTTATGGGGGTACGTAAAGGAAATTCATATTTGATATTGGCTCTGTCTGTTATTTTTGCCCTTGTATGAAAAGATTATTTAAAACTTTTAAAAAGCATGAAGCTGTGCTTTAAGGAAGCTATTTTGGTACTAGTCTCAAAGGACAGATTGCTATTCCTTTCCCACCCTAATGAAACTAGGTCACTGGCTTTTGGCACATCTCCATGATGTGATATTTATTTGATGTTGAAGTGCACTGTCTAGAAATAGTGATGCAATGTCAGCAAGGCCACTTTTCATTTCATGAACATAATTTCCAGTGCCCTGGAATTAATTTATTTCTTGACCTGTTTATAGTTACACTTGGTCATGAGCATTTCAGAGGCAGAGGAAGTATCTGGAAATGGTCATAGTCACCCTGTTAGGTGATAAATTATGGGGTTTCTGTTCAACTTGAAGGTTTGGCTTGTTGAAGTAGTTGTTATCTTATGAAAAACAAGGAGCTATTTATTAAACAAACTTTTCCCTGATGCCATGGTAGGATTTGCTGGCTCCAGGGGTTGAGAAAACTCATCTAATGTATGTATTTTTGAACTCTGTTTTACCTTGACCAACTTTAAACACAATTGGGGAAGTTCCCTGTTCCATTCACTGGACAGGAGTAAGTACTTGAAAAATAAGGGGTAACCATAGGACTCCTCTAAAATTAATTATCTGTAGGTTCTGAAATTTAAAATGAGCTACTTTGAAGTCAGTTATGTATCAGTTCAGTGTTTGAGAAAGAGATTGAGGAAAACCTCACTGAGTGTGGACTCTGGAGTGGGTTTATGGCTTGCTTCTCTGTGCTTTCATCTCCTAATGCATAAAGTGTGATAATAGTCATGAGTATTTTATAACGGCATTATGGGGATGAAAACAGTAAATGGACATGCATTAAAAGTGTTCTGGTAGATAATGAGCATGCAATACATTCATTTTCATCAGTATCCTTTTAATGTGTTTGTGTTTATAAATGTCCTTTTTTCTCTTGCTACCCCTGCCCCTTCCTTGCCAGATATATTGTCACTCTGTTCCGTGTGGTTAGGGAGGGGTACCTGCTTCACTTTAATTCTGCCAAGAGGGCAAGTCTTGGGAGTAGCGTCATTTGACCTGCTCAGGAAATGTATTCCAGTAGGATTTTCTATATAGCCTAGCTTAATTGAGCAGGAGCTTTTCCAAACTGTAGAATTAAAGGGTAAAGCTTGGTAAGGAAGTTTGCAGATTTAGGGTATTTTCTGTGCTTCAGTTTCATTATTTGTTTAGTAGATGTTTTTCTTCTCTGCATTATTTAAAATCCACTTTCATCTTATTGTTAATTTACGTAGATTTATTTAATATGAGTTTAAGTTCTTTATTTTTCAGAAACATGAAGAGTTGCCAATCTGATATTTACTTCATTCTCCCTTCGTTTTCATACACTTTGCAATTATAAAAGTTTTGTTAATTTTTTATTCATAAATTTCACAACTTTGAGAATTCAGTGAAAAATAAGTTATAAAATCTGAAAGGATTTGAATGTTTTTATATAACCTGTATACAATCACATCATTAGGTATTGAAATAAGAACTTTATAATATCCTGTCTTCTTCCAGTTTATAATTTTTAAAAGATAAACTGAGGCATATTAAAATTTTAAGAGTCTATTTGAGCAGCAATCAATTTGAATTGGGCAGCACCAAGCCAGAAGTGGTTAGGAGTGCTCCACCAACAGGAGGTTAGGGAGAGACTTTTATAGAGAAAAGGTGGAAGGAAATTATTGATTGGCTATATAGCTGAAAGCCTAGTTGGCTTTTTGTGATTAGTTGTTCTTAGCCTTTTGATTTTGTAACTTTGAGGCACTTACGGCTTAGATTTTGGTTTGCTTACATAGTCTACCAAGGCATTTACAGCCACCTAGTCTAATGGGCTCCTTGTTTACTTAATTTAACAAGTTATATCTCTTTGCTGGTTTGATTATGTACTCCGTGCATCTTCAGCACCAACTGCTACCAGGGAAGGAACTGTTCGATTTTGTTGCTAGATAGCAACAGCTATCTAGCTCAGTGTTTGTGGAATGATAGGTGCTTAGTAAATATTCCTTGAATGAAATAAATTGGTTTTCTTTGAATGTTTTATTTCTAGGCAGTATACCCAGAAATTATGTTTATATGTTTTTTGGATGTGTTTCTGCTGGTTAACAGTGTGTTTAGTACATTTGTTTTTGGCTTCTGTTGCTTTCCTTATTGTAGTTTGTTTTTAACTAGGCGTGTTTCAGTGCACTTTGGGGACAAATTCTTCAGATTCCAGGGAGCTTGTAAAAACTGTTTCCCTGCTCTGAATAGCAGACCGTGAGAGGGGCTTCAAATGCCTATCATTTGAGCCTAAGGAAGCTGAAGAAGAAAGGAACAGATTGTCTTTCTAAAACTCAAGCATACCTGGCCAGCACTTTCACACCTTTGAGAAGAGAGAAAAGAAAGTAGATTAAGATTCAGGAGTTTTTAAAAATGTTGTGGCTGCACAAAATAAAGCTACAGAAAAAAACCAGAGTGTTAGTCAAAGAGCTAAGACCCTTTTAAAATGCAAACAACTGAATTTTCATGAGTCAGTGGTTGCTCTGTAACTAGAGCAGTCAGCCCCTCCCAATCCCTGTTATTTGGGTCACTGTGCAATTATTTTTTGCTAATTTGCCTCATGAATGTACACACATGCATGTTATTTTTGATGCCTTAAAAAACATTTCAGTTGAGTTATAGGGATGTAGAGGATTTAAAATACTTGAGTTTGGTGCCTTTATTTTGTGCACTTTTAAGTGAGTGTAACATTTCTAATGCCAGTTGATATTGCAGAAATCTAAATTGTTCAAATATGTGAAGTTTAGCATATTCGTTTTAAACTATTGCCACACACAGTGTTAATGAACAGCCACCTCACATGTTCACACCAGTATAGTAGAGTCCTTTTTAACGCAGATATTAGGAGATACATGCGTTCCAGAGAAGAACTTTCTCCTTTGGTATTTATACCAAGTGAAGTTTGTTTTACACCACTATTTTAATGTACCTTTTTATCTGTTTTTTTTGGCCTTCCCAGCGTACGAACCCTTCTTTCGAAGTCTGTGGGTCCCTGCTAGCAGAGGTTTCTGCAGAGGAGTTTGAAGTTGAAATTTGACCTTCAGAGGTAGGGACAGTGAAGGTTTCCTTTTGGCAATGGTGGGGGCTTTGTCCAAGTCCTGGGAGACAGTGTCCTTACTAGTTGCAAGCCTCTCTGGTGTGGGCTGGGGCTGCCATCCTGGCTAACGGTGACTCTTGGTTCTGTTTATTAAACATAGTTCTTTAGCGTTCTTAGTAATTCTTGGAGTGGTCCAGAAAGCTTTCTGTAAATTTCTATTGTGTGCAAATCAGCCAAAGTTCATTTGCATTGCCAACAGCTAAGAAGTCTGACTGATACAGTTTACCCTTATTCTATCCATCTACCTCCACATCAGTGAGGTATAGTTGATGGTCAAGTGCAAGTGTTAATGTACTCAGAATTTTGTTCTCTTTTTTCTTCAGAATATATTCTATGGCTAGTATGTCTGACCTGATTTTTCCAGTAAGTATTCTTTCTGGTTTATAGGTCTGTGAGACGTATTCATTTATTTATCTTTTTAGTATTTTATTGAGTGCTTATTATGTCCCAGGTGTTTGTAGTGACTGAAAAAATATAGCAGTAAGTAAAAGAGACCAAACCCCTGCCTTCATGGAGTTTACATTTGAGGAGACTGTTGAATAAATAAAATATGTAGTTATGTAGATGGTGATAAATGTGATGATAAAATTAAGCAAGAGAGGAGAGAAGGAGCTCTGAACCAAAAGGCCATTACAATGAGATGTCCTGGTTGGTCTTACCAACTGAGGTAGGGAGAGTGCTGGCAGCCCAGCTCCATTTCTGGTGGAACAATTTGGAGGCCCAGGAAAGAGCAAGACTCAACTAAGAGCACTCATAGCTTCTGGACCACTTTGATTCTTGAGATGTGCTGGTTGGTCCAGGACAGTTATGGCAGATGCACAGACTTTGATTCTTGAGATGTGCTGGTTGGTCCAGGACAGTTATGGCAGATGCACAGATAGCAGATAGGCAGAATTTTTAAAGAGCAGTCTAAATTCATTTCAGCAAGTATATGCGTAATGAGATTATATATATATGCAGTTTTTTGTAGAATATTGTTTTAAAAGTACATTCAGATATGAGTTAGCATTTGAAATACTTTACTATAAAAATTTAAGCACCTGTTCTATTAAATCTAGACCATATGCTCATCATCCTAGTGTCTTTTTAGCTGTCCTACCACACACAAAGAATGTGTAAGAGCATGGGGTTTTAGAATAGCATAACCTCCGGAGGAGCTGCTATAGTTTTTCCTTAGTGAACATACAAAAGTATTTCACACTGATTCTTATATGCTAGTACAATATATGTTGAAAAGTCTGGGCATTGTAGAAAATGAGAAGCATAGTGAAGATATATTTTATTTTGAAAGGACTAATATATTTTATTATGCAGAAAAGCTATAAATATATCATTTGTTGAAGTGATTATCATAGGAAAAATTCTACTGAATGTCAGGTCTTTTTCCCCACCTATACTTTCACTAAATGCCTTATGATTGAATATTTATTTTTGTCAGTGTGAAGATTAAAGAAAAGCTAAGCAGAAGCAATCTTAATATCTTGTTGATTACATTCCGGAAAGAAGAAGAAATGGCAGAACATTAAGCCTAAATGCCATTTGCTATAATTACCCTGTGTGAAATATAACTGGTAGCTGTCAAGCTTTGATTGAAACTTACTGAAGGTTAGCACCAGCTGCATGCATTAATTGTCTCTGAGCAAATGCACATAACACAGCCACCATTTGGGAGCATCCTTTTTGGTATTTAATTTGTTGTAAAGTATTTCATGATTGAGTTTGGATGAATGCTGCTGTAACTTCTGATTTATTTTTTGCATCATTTCCAACAAACAAACAAACAGAAGTCCTTTCAGTTAAATTCTAAGTACTCTATGAAGTGGTGTTTCCAAATTTCATAATGCTGGGTATTTAGAGAAGGGGAACTTATAAATATTATTATTTTAAAGAAGTGTTTTGAAACATTTTTCTGATAAAGATTTATGTATCTACCCTTTTTGAACTATTAATATTTAACTTTTTCTAGATATATGAAATCCAATTTATACATTTTTTTTTTTTTTTTTTTTTTTGCGGTACACGGGCCTCTCACTGTTGTGGCCTCTCCCGTTGCGGGGCACAGGCTCCGGACGCGCAGGCTCAGCGGCCATGGCTCACGGGCCTAGCCGCTCCGCGGCATGTGGGATCTTCGCAGACCGGGGCACGAACCCGTGTCCCCTGCATCGGCAGGCGGACTCTCAACCACTGTGCCACCAGGGAAGCCCAATACATTAATATGTTTTCACTAAGGTAGTTTACTTTAGAATGTTTACTTTTACTTTCTTTTTTATACTTTTTAGTTGGAAGGTAGCAACCTTCAATTGAGTTTTCTATAAATACTAACATTTAATCTTCATAAAGTTTAGGTCTTTTGAAAAGTGTTGAGGCACACCTATTTTCTATATCAAAGTGATGAATAGTTTGCGTATTTATTTGGAAATTACAAGTATATTTTCCTGCTGAATAGCTACAGTGTTTGATTTGACAGGTACCATATATGGCACCAGATAGGCCTCACTAGGGTCTGTCACAGGTTGATTCTTTATTTACATTGATCATAATCTGAATTGAACAAAAATTCTATGTAGAGCCCAAACAGAAGGTGTTTATTCCTTTATTGCCCTATAGGGAACATTGAGTGTGAATCCTCCGAGAGCCATAACCATGTGAATATGGCTTAAATTCATCAAATATCACTGAGAAATATTTCAGTATTGCTAGACTGTTGATGATCTGCAGTAGACTGTTGTTGCTTTTTGGCTGCCTAGCATCCATTCTCCTTTCTGAAAACACTCCAGTTTCCATGAGGAGATCACTGGGCCTGTTCCCACTAGGGAGGGAGCCAGAGTCCCCCCTCCTCTCCCTTGGGCAGGGAACCTTGAGCTCCTGCAGCATGGGTTCCCTCCCACAGGACTCTCCAGGGGGAGGTGGAGCTCCCGCAGCATGACCCTGACTGTGGCATTGCCAGTTGGTCTTGACTGGTGTCTGCCTGTTATCTTTCAGAGCCTCCCTTGAGAGCCTTCCGGAAATCCCCTTTTCCTTATGCTAATCGGAGTCAATTTTAGTTCCTTATCACCTTCACCAGAATTTTAATTGGCTAAAGAAGCATATCCTTTTCAAGTCTAAAGTGATATTTTAATTTTAGTAAATGTGTCCCATTCTCTCGTATTATACAGTTGGTGGCAGTTTCAGACTCCATTGCTCAGAGACAGTCCTAACACTTGCCCTGTAGACCCTGCCAGATGATCGCTTTTTGTCTCTTTTTAGTTAGTGTTTGAAGGCATGGTTTGCACAGGTCTGGATAGCAGGCTATAAAGGTATTTGGCAGTATTTTTCTGTTTGCTGAATTGTATTTAAAATCGTAGGAATGCTACCCAGTGCCCTAGTGTTTAAAGCCAGTTAGTTACTGGATGGTGTATGTTGTAAAAGGGCAGCCGGAAAAAAATGTTTCCTCAACTGATTTTTATATAATGTAGGTTTTTAAAAAAGATAAGCAAAATAAGTACTTCATTTTCTCTCGTAATTTTAAAGTGACAGTTTTAGGGTTAGAAGATGGCTAAACTTGAAGCATTACATTTTCAAATTCACTCATATAGAATAAAATATACTTTTATCATTGAAGACATTTGTTTTCTATAAAAATTAAAATATTGCTGGGTGAATTATGTATTGAAAAGAAATTGAACTTTTTTCAGTCACTGTGAACTAGTGAAATGGAAGATTTGAGCATTTATATTTAGATCTGTCACTACATGGTTTTTGTATTAGATCACTCTCTGACTCTGTCACATCCTTTCACATTAGGCCTTCTGGATATTCAAGCATTTCTGTAGCTAATCCATCTCTTAGGAGGGAAGTTTCTCAGCATTTGGAAAGGGTTAATTATCTGAATCATATCACCTTAATAGGATAAACCTGGTGAAAGGGTAGTCAGACCAGCATCTTGTTTTGTACTCTTGTTTATTAAATATATGCTTCTCTTCTCTTCTCTATGCTTAGATGTATTATGCACAATAGCTTTGAATATAGACTCATCACAACTGAATATGTATGGGTTTACCTCAAAAGACCTAGATTTAGCAATGCATATGCTAGAAAGGTATCCCAGCTTTCAAAAGAAAACCGAAATAGTTGCAACTGGTATATTAGCATAAAAATAGAAGCTTGGGGTTTTAAAAAATATGTATATGGAGTGTCATTTTTTTCTCAGTGTAAGTGCACTGTTCTTTGCATATTCATAGGTTTTGCACACACTTTACATTTTGTCCCCTTCCAGATACAAGAGTGAGTTATGTTGGAATGACTTTAACCCAGAGGATGTTCTTTTTGTAGAAATGTTACATGGGATGAGGAGGCCCATGGTATAGTGTTAAAGCCTAATTTAATCCAAAGTTTGGATGAAGTACTTTGTGCTTTCAAGTATAAAAGAAAACAGTGTTCTGTGAGTAAACTTTCAATGGTAATGTTGTCAAGAGGAGGTTGACTCCATGGACTTAGTCTTCATTTTACCTTCCTGGAGGGCATCCTCAGAGTCATCTGGAGTTGATGTTTGGTGACCAGAACTTTCGTAGCTAAAGCTGGCAGTTAGTGGGCAGACTTGTGAGTCCAGGAATAGGGGTTCGGGCAGGAATGTGATATTTGTGGGTGGAGGGTCAGAACCAGCCAAACTACCCTATTGTCTGTCTTCTGAGAACTAGTATGGAAAAGGTGGTAGTAACCTTAGGGGAGGAAAGCATTTATAGAGTAGGGAAAAGAGACTAGGAAGGGGGATGTGATTTCTTTTATCATTCCTCTATCTTGCCTGCCTGGAGTACCCATTGCACCAGAGAAGGGGTGACCAAATATCACCCATGTGAGACTCGGGCTCCCCTGAACCACTGAGAGCAGGAATGGGACATGGCAGTTGAAGGTGCTGATCACTTCAGTTGAAGCCACAACCAAGGGAGGAGGGTGTGTGCTCCTAGCATTAGCTTCACATACGCTTTCCACTTGTGGAGGACTGTGTGGGGCAAGTAGACGAGGGCCAAAGGAATAAAAAATGCAGACAACTGAAAATATACATCTGAAAACCTCGGATTATTCTACTTGGCTATTACAGCCATTAAACAACAACCAGACACCACGAAAAGGGAGCAGGTGAACAGTCAAGGGAAAGAGAGGCTATGTTCTACATTGTGAAGGTTTGGAGTTAAAGGAGACTGGGTTAAGTCATTTACTAATTGTGTGGCAGGTTATTAATTATGGCAGGTTACTTAGATCTCTGAGCTTTTCTTCTTTTGTGAATGAGAGTGATGATAAATCTCTATTACAAAGCTGTTGTAAGGTTTATTATATTTGTTACCTTTTTACCTTTGCTTTGTACACTGCGAAGTGCCATGCAAATGCTAGTTGTTCCATGGAGTTTTACATTTGGAAGCTGGGTACCTTTGTAGCACATGCATTGCTAACTCTGAGTCTTAGTGATACAGCAGTGGGTTAGGGGGGCACTTCCTTTTCTGCTATCTGGACTGATACTAAAGAGACCTGCGTCGTGATGCTGGAGAGCTGGTTTTACTCCTGACTAGCTTTGTGCTTCTAAAACTTCCCACCAAAGTGGACCTAAAAGGGAACACATGCACTCAGGGCTCCCAAACAGTCTGTCACATGCTCATAGTTTCTCTAAAATCTCATTTTATTTTACAGTTTTATGTAAAGTTTGCAGTTTAGCCTATACAATATATGAAACTAGATATACCTTTTAAGTTACCTATGAATAAGATGTTAAGAAGAGGGAGGGGGTCCTTCCTGTTCTATTAATTGTGGGCAAGATGGGGTTGCCCCAGCCTGTGACTTGCGTGTCCCCAGACATAGCACACATACCCAACTCTTGGGTTCCTCTTACTTGTTAAAGAAAAGGATTGGGACTTCCCTGGTGATGCAATGGTTAAGAATACTCCTGCCAGTGCAGGGGACACGGGTTCAAGCCCTGGTCCGGGAAGATCCCACGTGCTGCGGAGCAACTAAGCCTGTGCACCACAACTACTGAGCCTGCACTCTAGAGCCCACATGCCACAACTACTGAAGCCCGCGCGCCTAGAGCCCGTGCTCTGCAACAAGAGAAGCCACCGCAATGAGAAGCCCGCGCACCGCAACAAAGAGTAGCCCGCACTCGCCACAACTAGAGAAAGCCCGCGTGCAGCAATGAAGACCCAACACAGCCAAAAATAAATAAATTTATTTAAAAAAAGAAAAAGAAGAGGATTGACTCTGTGGGGCCTATGTCCCCTTCTGGGCAATTATTCTGTGAAATCCTGTGTAGCAGATATTGTAAGGAACTCTTGCCCTGGTTACAAAATCAAATTATATGACAAACTCATTCTTCAAAATGGTTTTTAGATATTGTGTAATTCTTATCCATATAGGCCAGTCACAGACGACTTTGCTCAACAGAAATTTATTATTATAGAAGCTGCAAATGATCAAATTTTACTTGCTTAAAATATCCTTGAAAGTTAGTCATCAGTGCATGGCATTTCATTATGCTGGTCTCTCTACTTTTGTATGTGAGTATAACTTTCCACATAAGCTTAAAAATGTTTAAGCCTTCTGGTCAAGAAGGTAGACTAGGCACTGAGCACTATCATTTGCCATCTGCCTGTTTTAAGGCCTCATCAAAATGAAAGCACAGACTGTAAAAGAGAAAAAAACGTTTAATCATTAACCAATAAATAGCAAAGCAAAGAGAGAGGGGTCATCAACAAACAAGAGATTTTAACAACTTTTTTGTAATGTAGGAGATGAGGCAGATTGAAAAACTCTAACCTAGATGTACTACAGGGGTGCCTCCAAAGAAGTGGAAGGCAGTCTTTCTAAGGGAATCCCAGAGGGGCTGAGAGTCAGCAGCTGTTTCAGAGGTTGTAACTTAGATAAGAGACTTCCACAAACAGCATACAATTGAAGGGCTGTTTGTTAAATTGTAGTACAGATCAGTCCCCTGCCCCACTCTCCCAATGCACAGTGCACACGCTCACGTGCACACGTTCACACGCACGTGCACACACACACTTAAAACAGCTGGCATGTACTATTAGGCAAAAGAGGCAAAAACTGATTCTGCTTCAGATATGAAACTAAATTCAGAAAACTAAGACTTCTGATAAGGATTTTACCACAGTAAAGCTCTCCGTATTTTGGGGGGTTTTCTGCTCAGCAGTCAGGTTCTTTTCTGTTCACATCAAGTAAAGCCTACCTATCCTGGTTAAGCATAGAGTTAGAATTTCCAATTAGCGAAGAAGCCTTTCCAAAAGAAAAAAAATAGACCAACTGACAGAGAAGAGGAGAGCAGTTCCCATCTTCCTGTATTTCCATCTTAAGTGAACAGACAACCAAAGGGTCATTGGGTTTATGAGGAAAATTTGAGAGGAAAAAAAATGGAGCCTTAAGGAAGCAGCTAATACACAAGCAATGATATTACAAGAAAGGGCTATTAGATTTATGTATTTATTTTTAAAAAGGATTGCTGAAATGAAAATCTAAGAAAATAAAGTTGAAGTAATCTTCCAAAATGTAGAGCAAAGACCAAAAAAATGTAAGAAGAGATGCATGGGAAATTAATCTTTGAGGTTTGACATTTGGCTTAATAGAAGTGAGAAAAAAGGAAAAAGAGGGGAGGAAATTATCAAAAAAGGAAGGGAAGATAATCCCAGAGGCAGAAAAGACACGTCTTTAAATTAAAGGGACCCATTGAGAGCCAGCACAAATAATGAAAACAAGTCACCCATAGGTATATGTTTGTGAAGTTTCAGTGCTTCAAGGATTAAGAGAGGATTGTAAAAATTTTCAGAGAGGAAGAAAAACAGATTGTCCAAGTATGAAGAAGTGTCAAACTCACATCAACGTTTTATCAGTCTCAACACTGGATGCTGTAAGTATTGCCGACAAAATCCAAAGGCAAACACACTTTTAACCCCAAATTCTGTACCTGACAAACTACCATTCAGTTGTAACAGCAGAATAAAGACATTTTCAGATGTACAAGGACTAGAAAAATTAGCTTCCCAAGTACCATTATTAAGAAATAACTTGGCCTTCAGGAAATAGAGGAATCAACCTAATTGGGCATCAAAGCAAATCCACAAATAATGGCAATAAAATAGGTCCAGACAACAACCATTACAAATTAGAGGAATATAAGACACATGAGGGAAAGCAAGGATTGATAGCTTGGGGATAACCTCTGTCACTGCCCCCCTTCTCCTGCCCCCACCAAATCAACCCTCCCAGAAAGAAAACAATTAGAAACCCCGGGTAAAACTCCTCTTGTGGCCTAAATATGGGAGGGAAGGCCATGCTTTTAAGCAATCAGTGAGAAAAATGGGTCTATTTAATTTTAAAACTAGAATTTTTTAAATTTCTTGGCGTGGTCAGGAGATCATGACATTGGATTTATAAAGAATGAAGTGTAATTTTAGCTGACCTCTTGGCTTGACATTAAATAATATTTATACATCATAATGTAGATGCTGGTTGTTGATTTTCAACTTTTAGAACCAGTCTGTGGTAAAGAAGGTTTGGTTACTGTTTACTTCAAGATATGAATGTACAGTCTTTATTTCGTTAAAGAAAAAGTATAGCTGACCCAAGGTGAGTTGTGGAAGGGCAGAGAAAAGTGTATTGTACATAATGAATTAACCTCTATTCTCTGCATCTAAGAGCAGTGTACTGTCATTGGGACATTTAAAAACACTCATTCATGTCACTTCCTGTTAGCTTTGTTCTCTCACAAAACTCTACCTGAGAAAGGCTACCACCCACTTAAAAAAAAATTAAATGTTAATAAACTAGTACTGAAGATAGAATGGAATACTAAAATGTTCAGTCTTGAAGATAAGAATAGGTAATAAAGGTCAGATGAGAAAAATAGAAAGCAAATATCAAGGTGGTAAATTTAAACCTAACCATATTGATACTTATATTAAATGTAAAATTTTCTTTATATTGTCATTAAAAACAGATTGGTTAAAAAAGTAAGATTCAATTATATGCTGTTTATAAGAACCATGCTTTAACTATAAAGATACAGATAGGTTAAAACTAAAAGAATGGAAGAAGATATATGCTAACAATAGATAAGAAAGCTGGAATAGCTATATTAATAGTTTGCAGAGTGAAAAATCTTACTAGTGACAAAGAGGGACATTTTATAATAACAGAACTTCAAAATAATTGAAGCGGAAATCCTCAAAACAGAAAGGAGAGTAAAGAAACCCACTATTTTTAGCTGGAGATTCCATAATTAATGAAGCAAATGGAAAGAAAATCAGTCAGTATATAGAAAACTTGAACTATGCTATGAAACAGCTAGGCCTAATTGTTCTTTTCGGAGTACTCCCCCCAACAATTCTAAAATTCACATCCTTTTTTAAAGTTGTACATGGAATATTCATCAAAATAGACAGAAACGTGGACCATAAAATAAATTTTAAAGGATTGAAATAATACAGGCTATATTTTCTGACCTCAACAGAGTTAAATTAGAAATCAGTAACTGAAAAATATGAGAAAAGCCTCTAGATGCTTGGAAATTAAAAGAATACGAAGTAAATCCATGGGTCAAAGAAGAAATCACAAGAGAAAATCAGAAAATAGTTTGAACTTAAAGAAAATGAAAACAACATTAAATTTTGTGAGATGTAGCTAAAGCAATGCTTAGAGAGAAAATACAGTTTTAAAAGCTTATATTAGAAAGCAAAAAGAAAGATCTAGAATCAGTGAACTGAACTTCTACTTCTAATAAAGAGAGGAAATTAGTGAAAAAGACTTTGTGCAAACAACAGAGAAAAATCAGTAAAACCAAAAGCCAGTAACACTGCTAGCTAATCTGATAATCAAGAAACAAAGAAACAAAAAAAGGAAGACACAAATTACCAATATCAGGATTAAAAGATAGGTCATCCCTACAAATCCTACAGATATTAAAAGATTATAAGAGAATATTATAAACAAGTTTATACCAGGAAACACACCAAAACTATCACTAGAAGAAATAGAAAATCTGAATACCTCTACTTTTTTTTTTTTTTAAAGAAATTAAATTTGTAATGAAAATTTTTTCCAGGAAGAAAACTCTGGGCATGATGGCTTATCGACCATTTGTTGAAGAATGATTACCAATCCTACCTAAGTTCTTTCAGAAAATAGAGAAGGAGAGAACAGGTCCCAACTCATTTTATGAGGCCCTCATTACTTTCCTGCCAGACCAAACAAAGGTATTGAAAGGGATCTATATACGAGTATCCCTCATGAAAACAGACATAAAATTCTTTTTTTTTCTTAATTAATTTTTATTGGAGTATAGTTGCTTTACAATGTTGTGTTAGTTTCTGCTGTATGGCAGAGTGAAACAGCTATACGTATATATATATCCCCTCTTTTTTAGATTTCCTTCCCATTTAGGTCACCACAGAGCACTGAGTAGAGTTCCCTGTGCTATACAGTAGGTTCTCATTAGTTATCTATTTTATACAGAGTAGTGTATATATGTCAATCCCAGTCTCCCAATTCATTCTACCCCCCCTTCCCCTTGGTATCCCTACATTTGTTCTCTATGTGTCTCTATTTCTGTTTTGCAAATACATTCATCTGTATCATTTTTCTAGATTCCACATATAAGCGATATTACACGATACTTGTTTTTCTGACTTAACTTCACTCTGTATGACAGTTTCTAGATCCATCCACGTCTCTACAAATGACCCAGTTTCGTTCCTTTTTATGATTGAGTAATATTCCATTGTATATATGTACCATATCTTCTTCATCCATTCCTCTGTTGATGGACATCTAGGTTGCTTCCATGTCCTGGCTATGATAAATAGTGCTGCAGTGAACATTGGGGTGCATGTATCTTTAGGAATTATGGTTTTCTCTAGGTATATGCCCAGGAGTGGGATTGCTGGGTCATACGGTAGTTCTATTTTTAGTTTTTTAAGGAAGCTCCATACTGTTCTCCATAGTGGCTGTATCAGTTTACATTCCTACCAACAGTGTAGGAGGGTTCCCTTTTCTCCGCACCCTCTCCAGCATTTATTGTTTGTAGATTTTTTGATGATAGCCATTCTGACTGATGTGAGGTGACACATTTGTATTTGATTTGTATTTCTCTAATAATTAGTGATATTGAGCAGCTTTTCATGTGCTTGTTGTCCATCTATATGTCTTCTTTGGAGAAATGTCTATTTAGGTCTTCTGCCCATTTTTTGATTGGGTTTTTTTTTTTTTGATATTGAGCTGCATGAGCTGTTTGTATATTTTGGAGATTAATCCCTTGTCAGTTGCTTCATTTGCAAATATTTTCTCCTATTCTGAGGGTTGTCTTTTCATTTTGTTTATGGTTTCCTTTGCTGTGTAAAAGCTTTTAAGTTTCATTAGGTCCCATTTGTTTATTTTTGTTTTTATTTTTATTACTCTAGGAGGTGGGTCAAAAAAGATCTTGCGTGATTTCTGCCAAAGAATCTTCTGCCTATGTTTTCCTCTAAGAGTTTTATAGTGTCCGGCCTTACATTTAGGTCTTTAATCCATTTTGAGTTTATTTTTGTGTATGGTGTTAGGGAATGTTCTAATTTCATTCTTCTACATGTAGCTGTCCGGTTTTCCCAGCACCACTTATTTAAGAGACTGTCGTTTCTCCATTGTATATTCATGCCTTCTTTGTCATAAATTAGCTGACCTTAGGTACATGGGTTTATCTCTGGGCTTTCTGTACTGTTCCATTGATCTATATTTCTGTTTTTGTTCCAGTAACATACTATCTTGGTTACTGTAGCTTTGTAGTGTAGTCTGAAGTCAGGGAGCCTGATTCCTCCAGCTCCGTTTTTCTTTCTTAAGATTGCTTTGGTTATTCGGGGTCTTTTGTTTTTCCATACAAATAGTAAAATTTTTTGTTCTAATTCTGTGAAAAATGCCATTGGTAATTTGATAGGGATTGCATTGAATCTGTAGATTGCTTTAGGTAGTATAGTCATTTTCACAATATTGATGCTTCCAATCCAAGAACATGGTATATCTCTCCATGTGTTTATGTCATCTTTGATTTCTTCCATCAGTGTCTTATATTTTTCTGCATACAGGTCTTTTGCCTCCTTAGGTAGGTTTATTCTGTTCTTTTTGTTGCAGTGGTGAATGGGATTGTTTCCCTGATTTCTCTTTCTGATCTTTCATTGTTAGTGTATAAGAATGCAAGAGATTTCTGTGTATTAATTTTGTATCCTGCAACTTTACCAAATTCATTGATTAGCTCTAGTAGTTTTCTGATGGCATCTTTTTCTATGTATAGTAACACAGACTTAGAAATTCTTAACAAATTTTTAGCACATTAAACCCAATAATATATAAAAAGGTAAGTTGGGTATAGGAGGTAAACTGCCTGTTACAGAAGCCCCTGATGGATGTTCCATTCAGGAATGTTACTGCGAATGCTGGGAAGAAGGACTTCTGCTTCTCAGAGTCAGGAATCTATGGTTGTGTTTGTTCTATCTTTTGCTTTCCTGTGTCTGAAATGCCAAGAGGCTGGGGGAAATGTGCGGGAGTAGGGGGATATGACTCTGACTTGAGCAACTCTGATGTAATGCTACAGGAGCTTGAAGACCTCCTATCCACCCTGCTCTGCCACTTTTTTGTTGTATGAACTGTAGCTTCATCACTTACCCACCCTGATTAAATTGCATAACATTATATTGAACTAAGTGACATGGACTGTTCTACATGGATCCAGTCCTCAGTCAGTAGTCAATAAACATTAATTAAAATTTTTTTTAATTTAGAAAAGATAATGTAACTAAGTGGAATTTAATCCGATTTATAAAACAATACAATTCCTCATATTAACAGAATAAAAGAAAAATTCTGTGATCATCTCAATATTTGCAGAAAAAGCATTTGATAGAATTCAATATTGATTCATTATTTAAAAAAAAAAACTCTTAGTAAATTAGAATAGCAGGGTACTTCCTCATTCTGAAAAAAGGCCTTTGTAAAATACCTATAGCTAACATATTCAATGATGAGAAGCTGAACCCCTTCCCACAAATAATGAAAACAAGGCAAGAATGTCCAGTCTCATCACTTCTATTCAACATTGTACTTATAGGTGCTAGCCAGTACAGTAAGAAAAGAAGAGGAAATAAAAGGCATACAGATTGGAAAGAAGAACTCTCTATTCAGAGGTGCCGTATGATCGTGTTCAGAGAGAATCCTAAGAAGTTTACCAAAAACATTATTAGAACTAGTAATCGAATTGAGCAGAGTTGCTGAATATAAGATCAACATATAAACATCAGTTGTGCTATATACTAGCAATGAACAATTGGGAAATGAACTTTAACAATCACTCCCATTTATAGTAGCATCAAAAAACATGAAGTATTTAGGAATAAATTTAACAAAGTATATGTAAGATCTGTACACTCAAAACTATATGGTAGAGAGAAATGAAAGAAGACTGGAGTAAATGGAGAGACATAACATGTTCATGTATCAGAAGATGCAGTATTGTTTTGATGTCGCTTCTCCCCAAATTGATCTATAGACTTAGGTCAATCTTAGCTAAAATCCTAGCAGCTTTTTTGTTTTTTTTTAATAAAATGGCAAGGTGATTCTAAAATTTATATGGAAAGGCAAAGAACAAAGTTGGCTGAATTACACTCCCTGATTTCAAGACTTACTATAAAGAAATCAAGACAGCATGATACTGGTATGAGAACAGACATACAGAATAGAAATTCCAGAAATAGACTCACACATACATGGTCAGGGAACAGAAGTGGGGAGGGGCAGCGATAGAAGTTCCACTTGTCATCTCATTATAAGAAGTGTAGAATTTCAGAATAATCTTGGTCATAGTTTTATTAGCAAATGTTATTTTAGGATGGATTTTATGAAGTGTTATTTTATTCCACTAAATAAATCATAAGCTTAATTGCTGCAGTCTGTGTAGATGTATATTTGTTTTACAGTTTAAGCCTCACTAACTGACTTAATAGACTAGCCAAAAGCAATTTCAAATACTTCCATATATTACAAATGATCAATCCTTATTGTTTCTAAAATAAGACGAAAGTGAAATAAAATGTATTTATGACATTACTTAAATTTAATTATATTTAGTTTCTGTAAAACAGCAGATAAAATGCCAGATCTTAGAACTTGTCTTTCATTTATTTTTTAAATAGAGCTGCATAATTTATAGTGCTTCAATTCATGAGCAGTTCACTTGTTTTGGGAAATTAAAAAAGGACATTTTCTAAGTTGTCACATTATACTTTTGGTTTTAAATAATAAAGGTTATTTCTAAATGATAACTTCAACATGTATCAAGTTAGCATTTGATAGTTTAAAATAAGAAATTCTACTTTATGATTCTGTAAGGGAGCATTATAAATAGCTTTTAGGTACAAAATATGTACATATACATGCATAGGCATATTTAATCATTAAAAATTGCTTGTCAGGATAGTCATGGAAATGTCCTCTGTAACAGTTTTTCTCAGATCTATTTCGGACTTATGCATGTGTTACTATATTTATCTTTATCTAATCAGCCCTTGCTGGGAGGTTTTGTTATTTTATTACAAGCAGCTGTGTAAAGCTTTTTCTTTTAAAAACTACATTCTTTTGTAGTGCTGCCATCACACATTTGGGCAGCAAATTAAAGGCAAGTAAACTGTAGAACTAGATGAAATACATGATGTCAGTATAATTCATACCTTCCTGGAAAAACTACTCTTTCGGGCCAGTTAAGTTGAAGATAATAATTTTTTTTTAATCATAACAAAAGATATACTCAGGATTTTGTATTATCACTCTTAGGTGCCTTCCACCATGAAACTTCTTATGCTGGGTTTAACTATGACTGTATTTACTATTCTGAGAGTTAATAGCATGCCAACATTTAATTAGTTTGCTCTGATACTGAGAAATGTATACATATTAGTTTATACATTTAGTGAATTTATAAGACTGTCAGAAGTCTAAAATTCCAAACCTTTGGCCCAAATGGGAACTTTTAGAATATATAAACTCTTTATAAGCCTAAACTTAAAATCTCACGGCAACTTTTGTGTGACAGTTTGAAACATTACTGTTTGCATAAACATCAGATTTAGTTGACCTTTGAGTTTGTGCTAGATTCCAGGTCCATTTGTGGCATCTACAAATGGGATAGGCATTATCCCATTGTCTCGTATTTCTCCATCAAGCCTAAGAGGTAAATTACTCCTATATCATAGATGTGGAAACTGAATCTTAGAACCTTCTCCAGGGTCACATAGCTAATTAAGGATATTTGATCCTAGTAAATGTATTGATTACCTCACTCCATCATTTAGGATTGTTGTTAGTTAAGAGAAGTTCTCCGATATTCAGGAAATAATCTTCACAGTGGAAACATACTGCATTGACAGCACATAAATGGTCATCAATATAGACAGGTCTTTACTTTTTGTATTAACTGAAGAGATAACTTGAACAATTTGCTATTTTAGATTAACCATCTTTTAATTCATTTTTGTTTCTGCTGCTGCTCTGTTAATTCAGATTTCCATTACCTGCCACCTGAGCTAATCCAGCATTTTGTAATTAGTCTCTGGGTTTCTAGCCTCTCTTTGGTATGTTTATGTCCATATGACGTTTGGCAGATTAATTTTACTCCAAAACCTTCAGTACCTCACATTGCTTAATCAAAGGAAGGAGAAACTCATCCTGGCACTGAAGACTTGAATTTTGCTTCTCAGTTTTGCCCTTCCCATCCCATATCTGTGCCCCATGTGAGACCTCACCTGTTTTTGGGAGGGCCTTGAGTTGAGCTACAGGTGGATGACCTCCCTCCTTGCTCCCCATCTCAGCGCAGCCCCTTTGCCCCCTCCTCCCGGAAGATTTTCCCTGCTCCCTGACATAGCGCTTGATTTATACCTCTTAGAGTACCTAATAATTTTAGCTACAAATCACAGAATCTAGGAAATTAAGGTAAACAGAATAAGTGTGTGCACACCATCCAGAGATTACCTTCTTCACACTTCTGCACTTTTTTCTTGTCTGGTTTCTACTATAGGCCTGTGCACTTAAGGCAAACCACATTTCTTTTGTTACCTCCTTTCCACTAATTTATTTGTGTATGGACCTTTAAGAATACCAAAAAGGACATTAGTTTTATTTCCATTTTAATTAGTTTGAAATGTAATTCTTTTCACTCTTTAGCTTCTTGACTTTCTTATGCTAATATTTTTACATCTTTATAGTTTGTTTCTCTGAATTATGCTTTATTTAATACTATTGAAATGTGATTTATATGCAGGAGAATTACTTGTCGTACTTAACTTTAAGGAACACAAAGGTTATCCAGTGTATAGTGATGTATTTAGACAACCTTGATGGGCTGGTCAGAAAAGAGGTTCTGAGTGTTAATTCACACACAGCTCACAGCTCGGATGGGGATAAGGAAACTGCTTTAGTAAGCAGCTTACAAAGCTGCCTGCTGCCTGCAGTCCTCCTTGGCTCTCCAGCGCCAAGATTTAGGATCACAGAAGAGCCACAAAGTCCCGAAAGCCAACTCCTCACCATACTTGACAAGAATCTGGTTCAACTGAAGCAGAGAGATACCTGCTCTGGGTGAGGAGGCACTGTGATAAGGCATACAGGGCCATCTCCATCCCGTTAATAATAATTTCACGGATTTCCGTCTTACTGCATCTTTGATCATACCCCATAATTTATTTCTGCTTTGACAGATGTTCTGTGAAATGTGTTTATAAACTTAACATAATACAGAGGAAGATATTATTTACAGACTTAGTTTTTAGGGGGTATAAGTCATGATTTATTGATAAGTATGAATATCTGAAATCAAAATAGCTGATAAATTCTGAGAGTTGTAGTTTGCTCACTTCACATTATACCATGTGGAGAGCCCTAACGTGTGCATTCTGTGGAACATGAGAATGGTGCCTGCCAAATTCATTTTTCCAAATTTCTCTTGGAGAAGAAATCACTTACATGTAACCTGAGGTTGAAATGTTCATTCAGTACAGGCTTGCTTTTCATTCTGTATTTCTGAAGGTCTGTTGTAGTCTTTGTAAACTTAATAATTTCAAGCAATGAAAAGGACCTTGTTTAAGGAATTGTATGATGAATTATTTTCTGAAGAGTAATAGACCCTGGTATACTTTTAAAAATTATAAATCGTACAGTGGATTTAAAGGAAATAAATAAATAAATAACAAAAAAACGACTAGTAATAAAAACTGGTATAGAAACAAAAAGTTTGACTGTTCTCATTAAATATTCATCTGTACCATATGTGATTAAAGTATAGTCCTGTAGTAAAAATGTGAAAAGTAAAAGATTGTTTTGCTACCTCCATATTAAAAGGTCAATATTAATGGCTTTATTTCTTTGCCTTTAGGGTTTTATGATACCTTTGTTCCAATTTAGTCAAAACATGTATTATATCCATATCCAGTGGTATCTTATTCCTGATAATGTTGACTTCAAGTATTCTTTTGCTTTTTATTTCCAGTATGTGACCTCCTTGGTACCTCAGGTGTCCTCTATCCTTTGTGCTCCTGCAGCCCATCGGACCAGCGAGGACAGCTGCCCAGTCTTTGTGGCCATCATAGACACAGAAGAGATAGGGAAATAGCCCCTAGCCATCAGAGAACCATTTAAGTAAGAGCACAGAGCACTTTGAAGGGACTGGAATAGTGACAATATTTATATAACCCCTTACCAATTACAGTTGCATAATCATGGCACTTAGCGGGGCAGTGTGAAATATTCTTTGCTTGAGCAGTATAAGAATTTATCAAAAGATTTACTGAATGGAATGTATGCGGGGGTTGTAGGATTATCAGGGAAGAAGTCGAATGTTGAGGAGGAGCAGAAACACAGGGAAAGTTGACTCTATCCTGGCCTGCAGTCGACATTTGGCTCCCTTTTCCTTTTTCTTTTACAGGCTCATTGGGAGCTTATGTCAGTGGAAACCACAGCTTCTGGCTTTTATAGTGAATACACGATCAGCCAGTGACTGACTTGTATTTCCCATTCTCCAGTGACTCCTCTCAGAAACCCAGCTACTTTGTAAGTAGTAAAGATCCAACATGAGTATATCTATGAGTATTCATACTCCAAAAAGCATGACACCTTGGCAGCCTCTGCATTATAGAAGGACCTATGAGAGGAGGAGAAAGTTCTGTACTGGAGATGGAATTAGAAGAACTCACTTTCATGTTTTGGCTGAGAGCCCAGCACTTACACGTGTGTTGGTGCACCCCAAACTTTGCGAGACCCTTCCTGTTGCTGTGGGGCCTTGGAACACCACTGCTACACTTAGGGTGACTGGCCAGGAGCCGATGTGTTTGATCTTGCAAAATATTTACAGCAGCAGGGTCATCCATCTTCTTCCCCTAAAGATGATGAAACTGAGATTCACTAAAGTAAAATGCCATCCCTTCGGGGACCCTGCAACCCCCTGTCCCCAGACCCCAGGACAGTGCCCTTTCACTTAGGTCATTGCAGACACGTTGATGAGCTCACAGCTTCTCCATATACTGAGGAAAATCATCATTTTGTTTACTAGTGATTTCTTCTTTTTATGAGACACAGCTTGGCCTTCACCCAGAGGAGCATGTTGATGTATCATATTAGGAGTCCTCTAGAACTGAAATCTGTATCCCTTTCTGAGTTGACGGAAACAAAGAGCTCTTGGGTGGCATGTTAGCACATCTCAGTCCACAGTCAGTCCACAGTCAGTCCACAGTCTGATAGGCTTGTCTTAGGGGGTGACTGTCAGTCTGCCATCGAGGAGAAAATCAGTGATTCATTAGATACTGGAAACTTGAAATTGTATCCTGTTTAATGCGATTAAAGTTACAGATACTGTTTTCCAGAGAGAAAAAAGCATAATGAATATGCTATCAACATTCTCTTTTAGATTTTTAGTGATTTAAAATCACATACTCTTTAAGCATGGGTCAGGCATCTGGCAGCTCGGGGGGGGAAGAGAGGGGAGTGGGGGAGAGCGGGGCTTGGTTATCAGGAGATTCGACTGCATCAGTGTGTGGAAACAGTGAGGAGAAAGTTCTCCTGTTGTTTCTGATCCTTACACCAGACCTGGCAGAGAAAGAACTTTAAAAACTTAATAAATGTTCGCTAAGTGATACAGTAACCTTTATGTCCCTTTGTAGAATGCTTTGATATGATTGTGGTATTAAAACAATTTTACAGAGGAGTGAGAAAACCTGTACACCATGACAGGCTGAGCTAGGCCAGTCCTGAGGAGGGGGTGGGGCACATTGGGGAGGTTGAATTTTGAAGGGTGCCCTGGGTCACCGCGTGGTGGGGTGGCCATGTATTGCCTACCTTCTCAGGGAGACAATATTTTTATTTCCCCACTTTTTGAAAGAAGAGGTTAGTGGGGACTGCAACTCCCAAGGAACCCCTGATTTTTTTTTAAATTTAAATAACTTTCTTGTTTAAAATTAAGAAAAAGAGTGGTTGATAAACATATTTTGAACATGGTCATTAAGCATACTTTTATCTGTCACATTCATAATCATGAGCAAAGATATAAAAGATATTTGAGCATTAAGTATATATTAATATATTTGTTACATTGCTGATTTTATGTTACTGCTAGGGAAAAAAATCTACTGAACAAACAGCTTTTGTGTAGTCAGCTGAAAGAATAGCCTCAGGGGTAAGGTAACAGGAAGAGGGGGATTGACATGATGGTTTGTGAGATATTGTTTCCTTAGTTGTGTCACAGAGCCACTGTGGCTTTAGTCTTCCCAGAGCCACCAGAGCTCTTACAGAACTCTAGGCCTGTGTTCAGAAGTATTGCGTTCTTTACTTATTTCTATTTTTCTCTCTTTCATCAGTTACATGGAGCTCTCCACTACAGGCATAGAGCTTTGTTACACTATTGACCATGAGCAAAAAAATGCCATGCTAACCTGCTAATTATAACACGTGTGTACAAGTGTATAGCTACATTTTAATGTGAAGCAATGAAGACAATAACTAGTATTGTGTGAGAGGCGGTCAAAACGTAAGGCTTACCTGGCAGCTCTTGAAATTCCTGTGTCCTAACCCATAGTCCTGACAGTGTCCTAGGCTACATATCTACTACGTCTGGAGCAGTTCCCAACTCCCACAGGTGTCCTTTTTATTATAGCTTTTAGGCTAGGGTGTCCTTTGTCAAAAATCCAACATTGTTAAGAAGTTATGCTTGTAGTTTTTCTTTCTTATATTACTATATTTCTACACATTTTTAGGAAGGAGATATGTATTTGAGACATTCTCAGTAGGCCCCTTAAAGACAAAAATAATAAATAATACAAATTTAAACCTTTAAAAATAAGGCTTGGTATAAAGGCAGTTCATCGAAGGAAAGAATGGTCTTTCAACTATTGACTGTCCATATGCAAAAAATTAACTCCAATCCATATCTCTTGCCATATATAAAAATGAACTCAAAATGGATCATAGACCAAAATATGAAAACTAAACATATAAAACTTCAACAACAAATTTAGGAAAAGAAGGTTTATGCTCTTGGTTAAATATCTAAGATTTCTTAGGGAAGTTACCAAAAGCACAATCCATATGAGAAAAAAAAAGAAATATTAGACTTGATCAAAATTAAGAGTACTAGTTGTCAAAAGACACCATTAATAGCATAGATAGTCCAGTCCCAGACTGGGAGAAAATATGTGCAAAACATATATCTGATAAAGGACCTGTATCTAAAATATGTAAAAAAACTCTCAGAACTCAATAGTGAGAAAACAAAACACCCTAATTAAAAAATAGTCAAGTTATTTGAGAAGGCTCTTCACCAAAGATGTATGAATGGCAAATAAACACATGAAGAGATGTTCAAAGTCATAAGGGAAATGCAAATTAAAGCCATAATGGGACACCATTAAATACCTAGTAGAATGGCTAAAATTAAAAAGACTAACTATACCAAGTGTTGACAAGGTTGAGGAGCATCTGGAACTCTTATACACCACACATAGGAATGTAAAAAAATGATACAGTCAATTTAGAAAACAGTTTGGCATTTTCTTAAAAGGTTAAGTATACACCTACCATATGACCCATATGGTAAGACATGATAGCAGTTTTTATATATATATATATATATATATATATATATATATATATATATATCTGTTATTTTTGCAGCTGCATTGATGTCTTCCTGTTTTCCCCACCATTGTGTATGTGTACTGTAATCCATTCAGCCTGTGCCTTATTGATAAACATTTAGCTTGTTTTTGTTCTTTTGTAATTACAAATAATGTCACAATGAAAAACCTCATGCATATGTCATGCCATTTCACATTTTTATTAGACTGTCTTTGAGTAAAATCCTAGAAGTGAGATAGTAGCTGGAGCTAAGGGTAGCTACTCATAGATATTGCCAAACCTTCCTGTCATAGGGGTTATAACAGTTTGCAGGATAGCAACCCCCCCTCACTAACGGAATTGTTGGTCTTTGGGATATTTGCCAGTCAGACAGGTGAGGTAGGGCATTTTGAGGCTGTGTAACTTGCATTTCTCTTTATAAGCAGGGTTGGTAGTTTTCACATGTTTAAGGGCCTGTGGGGGAGGAGAAACACTTTTCCTCTACCCTCTAGGTTCTCTGGCTAGGGTCCTGGAAATTAATAAAAGATTAATAAGAACAAACAGTTCTAATAATAATAAACAGTTTGTTAACATGTGCAGCACACATACATGTAGGAGAAACTCAGTGATGAGTAACTCAGGGAGGCAGTTAGAATTTGGGGACATATGTACCATCTTAGCCTAAAGATGGTACTTTTTTTTTTTTTGCCTAGTTGTTTTAACAATTTTTTTCTTCATGTCTGGCTTCCTGGAGTTCCATTTTATTTCTTAAGGTGTGGATTTTCGTTTTATTTCCTAGAAAAAGGAAAAGGGGATTGGGGTTTCTGGTGGGGGCTGGGGTTAGGTTATGGAAAGTGATCAGGAAATGCGTGGTAAACAGGTTGTTTGGTCAGGTTCATAATGCATATTTAAGTCTGTGCCTTCTCCACTGGTAAGCGTTGTTAAAGGTGGTCCTCCTTTTCCTGGTACTGGAGAGGGAAACATCTTTACAAATGGAAATTTCCTTTATAACTATACATTTCCTTTGCAAAAGAAAAACGTGCGCTTTATTTTTAGATCTTTCTTACGTCTGCTGTTCCTCAGTTGCCTTCAGCTCAGAATAATCCTTATGTCAAAGAGACATATTTTGGAGTAGTATATTCTGATTTCCTTCAGGCCATTTGAATTTTCAATTGTCTAACTTTTGCCTTTTTCCTTTATTAAATTATCAGTCTCGATTTTTATTAAGAATTAGCTCTTTAGCTGTGATTTTTTTTTTCCAATTGCAAATATTATTTTTCCCTTTTTGCCATTTGTCTCTTAACTTTCCTTAGGATTTTTCTCTTTTCTTTTTTTCCTTATGAAGTTGTTTTTTTTTAACGCAGTAATGTTTTTTATTACCTATAGATATTGAGATATAGCCTCAGGTTATTAATAATTCATCCTATTTTTTTAGCCCTTTGTTGGCTTCATGTTTTACTTCTAGATCTCAATCTATTTGGAATTTAACCTGATACATGTTGAGAGAAATCAATGCAGTTTTATCTTTTCTTCTCATGTTTTTGCCTTCATTCTTGAAGAATGTGTTCATGGAGTATAGGCTTCTAGGTTGGCATTTATTTTCTTTCAGCACAGTGAAGATATCCCACTCTCCTTTGGCTCCTACCATACCAGAGAAGTTGGCTCTGGTCTAGCTTTTGTTCCTTTGAAGATAATCTACCTTTTTTTTTTTTTTTTTTTTGCCTAGCTGTTTTAACAATTTTTTTCTCCATGTCTGCCTTCCTGGAGTTCCATTTTATTTATTAAGGTGTGGATTTTCATTTTATTTATCTTGCTTCTAATTCACTGGCACTCTTGCTGCGAATTGGTATCCTTCAGTGTTTTGGAAATAGCCAGCCATTATCTCTTGAATTATTATCTCTGCCTATTCCTTCTTTCATTTCTTCCTATACTCTGATCAAATTTATGTTAGACCTAATCACTGTTTTTCTTTCTTCTCTTTATGCTGCATTTTAGATAATTCTTCAGATCCATTTTCCAGTTTATTTATGCTTTGTTTTGCTGTGTTCTGTCTGCTGCCTAATACATCTGTCAAGTTTTTCATTTTGGTTCCTAAGTTTTCACTTTCTAGAAATTCTGTTTGGTTCATTTTTAAATCTGCCATGTCACTTTTTCTAGTTTTCTGTTCCCTAAGAATATGTTCAAGTTTGTCATTTATTTACATATGATAAATGTAGTTGCTTTAAAGTATGTATCTGATCATTGAGTTTCTGAAGTGTGTGTTAGTCTTTTTACTCCGTTTATTGTTTCTATTGGTTCTTATTCATATCTTTTTCTTTCTGTGTCTGAATATTTTATACTGCTTGCTGACCATTCCCCTTGAAAAATTACTCATAGGCTCTCTGATGGAGAATGAATGTGTGTCTCCCTGTCCTCCCCTCCTCCCAGAGGTTTGCATCTGTTCTGCCATTTGCCCTAGGACAATGCCAGTTAGATCCCTCAGATCACATTCAGTTCTTCAGGGTACACAAGTATCCAAGTTCTGTGGCACTGGTATACAGAACTACACAGTGGCAGGAAGTTTTTTCTCTCTTTCTTTTTCCCCTCCCTCTCTTGCTCCGTTCAGCACCAAGGCAGCCTTTTATGCAGTCCTTGGTGGTTATAAGGATAGAGATCTGGTTTACCTTCCCCTTGGAACAGTACCCTCTGAAGTCCCACCTCTGTAGTGGGTGGGTCTCCTCTAGCCTCCTTGTTCAGGCTCTGAGCCCTGACTTCTCTTCTTCCCCATCCCTGTGGCCCTGGAACCTTGGGACCAGAGCCTGAACTGTAATAGCTGTAAGTTACCTGAGACAGACGTGACTTGGGGGCTCCTGTATTCTGCTCACTTCTGTGATTCCTGGTTTTCATCCCTAAAATGGCCTGAAAGTTCATTGCTGTTCTTTTGGCTCTCCAGTGCTTTTAACTTGATAATCTTTTTTTTTTTTTTTTTAACCGGAAACCTAACATCTTTGTGTGTTTGTTTTTGTTGGGAAAATTGTCTGATCCAAATAACCTAGTTCCTACCTCAGAGCTATAGTCAACCTGTTATACTTTTTAAATTTGTTTTTTTATTAAATTTATAGATAAATTTTAGAAGGATTGAGATATCACCATATTAGGTACTTTCTCGTACGTAAGTCAGTTGTTTAGAAGTTTTATATGGCTTTTAACTGTCTTATTTATTATACTTAGCTGTCATTTAGTGTATCTGTATGCTTTGTAGATGACTTTGGAGGCTATTTTTGTTTGATATCTGATCTCTGAAAGAATACAGACTGTCTAGTATGAATTACTTTGTATTTTATAAGATTTTCTCTGTGACCTAGCATACAGTTAGTTTTCATACATATTGCCTATACATTGGAAAGTAATAAATGGGGTGCAGTGTTCTTTGGATCAAACTTGTTATTTGTATTTTTTCCAATAATGTATATCACGGGTGGAGAGACTTTTTCTGTGAAGGACCAGGTGGTAAATTCGTCAAGCCTTGCAGGCCATGCAGTCTCTGTCTCAGCTGCTAATGGTGACTGTGTCCCAGTAAGACTAAAGTGTTCAAAGCAGGTGGCAGTGAAGATCGGGACTCTGTCTATGTCCTTACCAGTGTTTTGTCTTCTTCATCTATTGGCTTCTGATAGGATGGATCAAAACTTCCCTTGCTTACTGTGGATTTACTCTCTATATTCTCAGTACGTTTCAGAAAAATTAAATACAGTTGTGCCTCTCTTTATATCTAGCGATTGTTCCTCCAAGAGATTTTATCTGTGTTCCAGCTGTCTTTTGCCACAATAATGCTGTGTAACAATCCACTTGGAAAGTAAGTGGCTCAGAACAATAACCATTTATTTAGCTCATGTGCCCATGCGCATGAGTGATTTAGGTTGGGAGACTTGGGCACGTCTGATCCTGCAGGCCCTCCCACATGCCTGGTAGCTAGCCCACTTATTTGGTCCAGAATGGCCCCCCTGGGATGACTAGGGTGACTCAGTCTTTCCCCTCCATCCTTCGTCTTCCATCCTCGGCAGGCTGGCTGGTTCCAGCATGTTCTGAGTGTAGGCGGAGACCTGCAGGTGCTCATGAATCCCCTGCTTTCTGCACCACTGGCCAATGTAGGTCACAGGACTGGCCCTGCCTGGGGTGGAGGGCAGAGGGGGTAGGTGGGGAAGGTGTGGCGCTTGGACTCAGACCCTCAGGATAGCAGCCGAAGTTCTTTTACTTTACTTCTTTTACTTGGACACTCCTTATTAAACATTTCTTTTACACCATTCTTGCTTTTAATCCAGAGTTAATTGTTGGTATACTTCTTTGTTTTGAGGGAAAACTTTTCAGAATTATTTGAGAAATCTAATTTAAAAAAACAAACAAACGGGGGCTTCCCTGGTGGCACAGTGGTTGAGAGTCTGCCTGCCGATGCAGGGGACACGGGTTCGTTCCCCGGTCCGGGAAGATCCCACATGCCGCGGAGTGGCTGGGCCCGTGAGCCGTGGCCACTGAGCCTGCGCATCCGGACCCTGTGCTCCACAGCGGGAGAGGCCACGACAGTGAGAGGCCCATGTACTGCAAGAAACAAACAAACAAAAAAACAAACTTTTTTTTTTTTTAGCCAACATTTTCCTGTCCCTGAAACAGGTGCTTTCTTTCAACCTGAGATATTTCATGTGTCTTGTTATCATGACAGATCATATATTAAAATCAACATTTAAAACACGTGAATTTAGCGTTTAGTAAATTAGCTTACTTAAAGGAAAATGTGTGATATTGCTGTCAGGTAGACAAACAAAAATCATTATTGAAATGTTGATTTGTGCCATTATGTTTTAAGTATCAGGTTTCCTGTAACTGAAGGACAGTGCTTTAGCAAATCTTTCATCTGTGGAAATGAAGGGACCGTGCTTACCGTCAGAGAAGGATGACACAGTAAGCAGGAGGGGTCGATAATACAGAGAGAGTAATTCCAGTATGGTGACCCTAGGTCTCCGATCCTGGAGGAAATAGAGGGATTCCTTTTAGACTGGAGAAGGAGTACTTCCTCCTTCTGAGACCAGTGGTGTCGGTGGATGAGGAAAGGGGCAGGAGATGGAGAAGCCGGGAATTGAAGTATTGCCTGCATGTGTGTGTGTGTGTGACCAAGAGGGAGGGAGGAGATCCTTCGGGGTGTGTGTGTGACCAGAGAGAAGAGATGAGAGATGCTTGCCTGTGCTGAGGCGGGGTAAGGGAGTGGTGCTATGTGGGTCCATCTGTAAAGGAACAAGAGAGTTAGCTGCCCACCAGGACTTCCCTTGACCAGGGTTGTTCTCTGGCACTGGGGACTGAACTCTGAATACCATTCCATAGATCTCATGATTCCGTGCAGGGTGTTGTACTGTTCAGATGCAGAATCAGAGAAGGTAACAGGGTGGCTTAGAGCGCAGTTGAGAGTTGCCAGTTGGATACAATGAAAGATTAAGGGAATGGCAAGATTAAGGAGAATATTTACAGTAAGATTAAGGATCCTGGCAAGAATGTGTCTGAAGGGTTCTGGCAATGGGAAGAGTAGCCGCATGGAAAGGAAGAACAGTGTGAGGAGGCTGAAGGAGTGGGGAGGGCTGAGAGGAGGAGTCAGGTGATAGAGAACCTGGTTTAAATGAGGGCTTAGATGTTTTCATGTAAGAAGTTTGGGGGAGGCGGTTGGTGGCATCGTTCAGCTGCTTATGGATGACTTTGAGGTTCCACACTTGTTCCAGCTTTCTATTTTGCCACCATCATGTGGCTTTTCATCCATAGCCTCGTTGTCTTATGTTGTGTTAGGAACAGCATTTTTCTTTGTTAAATACTGTCTATTTGTTTAGACACTATTATATTTGTCTACATTTATTTGTTTAGCTTCGAACTTCTTCTTGTGCATATACTACCTTTTTTGCAAGCATTTTGCCTTTAGCTATATGTCTTTAGCCTTAATTCTTTTATGATGCTATTTCTAATGCATTTGTTCTGTAATAATGTTAATTTTGTTCCTCAGTATTTTTCTTAGCTCTGCAATCTCACTTTTCATTTCCAGTCTCTTGATTTATCATCGCTCTTTGAGTCTCATCTGTTGATTTCATGTCTTCTCTAAATTATCTAAACTTTCCGTTAGTGCTTGCATCGGGCTTCCTTAAAGACTGTGTCTTTAAGCATGCTGTGTGCTTTTGCTGTCTTCCACAGGTGGCTTGTTTGGTTTCCTTTGGGCAGTGAGGATGCTGGTATGTTTTTGTATTGTTAGAATGCAATGTCTTTTTCATCTCCACATGTTTTTTTATCATGAGTCTCTATCAGGATTGTTGTTCGGTTACACAGTGGGTTGAGGGCTGAGTATTGCTTGTTTTTTCCTTTCATCTCAGAGAATGAAAGGAGAAGATGAGGGGAGGCAGGAATCACCCACCAGGGGCTGGAGGCAGTCCATTATGCAGCTTTATAAAAGTCCTTTCCCAGGGCTCCCTCCACCTACTCAGGGCCATACTGTTTCCCATGAGATACACCCTTTGTTCCCCAGCTAGAGACAGGGGCCTTGGAATCTTAGGACAGCAGGTCCCCGGTGTACACCAGCTCTGCTCCTGTCCCCATTCTCCACCCCCAGACCCTGTGTGTACTCTCTTTCCAGCTTGAGATAGAGAGGATGGGTAAAAACCACACATGTGCACATGGAGTGAGATAACATGGAGTGAGAGGGTTGTAGGTGGAACAGCTGCCCAGGTTTACTTTCTGACTCCTGCCTTACTAGCCCTGACTTGGGGCCTCTGTTATCCTGTCTACATGGAGGATAATGATAGTCCTACTTCATAAGGAGGTTGGAAGGATTAAATGAGATAATACCTGTAAGTCACTAAACACCAGAGTTTGCTGCTCTGAGCAGGTGTCAACTCCAAGTACAGGTATACCCCACTTTTTGAAAGTTCCATTTATGCCACTTCACTTTTATGAAAGACCTACATTAGTACCTGTTTTCACTCACCAAAAAGAAATCTGAAGAGGGTTTTCACTTTTGTGAAAAAAGGTGAAAAATGAAAATAGCGTTCAGGGTTTGTTTTGCAGCAGCCGTGACAGAGGTGGCATGTACCCCGAGCAGCGACAGTGGCCCCGCCAAGTTCCTTCCTCAGGAACCTCACTCAGCATCAAGCTGCCATAGCTTTCAGCTGTGTCTGTGAGCATCTGTGCTTTATCTTGATTGATTTTGTGCATCCGTTAGCATAATGTGTCCTAAGGTAACTGCTTCTTTGCTTTATGAAGCCATTTTGGCTTATGAGAGGTCTCATGGGAACACTCTACTTCTGGATAGCCGGTAAACCTGAAATTGATATCTCATAGATTTCTCACTTCGGCACTTTTCCTACTCAGTTATCCTGATCTCTCTGATCTTATTTTCACTTTTGCCTTCCTTTTTACTAAATCCTTGCTAATTGTTGAAGGTGATTAATGGTTAGATGAGCATGATAATTCCTGCCTTCTTTCTCCAGCTTTCATCTTATCAGATAAAAACCAAAATGGCTATCTCCCTATTCTGTAGGATAGCCTGATGAGAAGAGGGACCCTGTCCCTCAAAAAGTGCTTATTAGATTTTTAAAATTTTCTTGGGGTGCTTTTTCTTCTAATGGGAAAGGGGTTTGTGGTAGTATTGACACAAGGTTTTGTCCATTTGCCGTCATTGCCCCACATGGCTTCTGTGTTGAGATTTGTTCAGAGTCCCACAGTGCTGCGGCCATACTTGAAATCTGTAGTGTGCATTGCCTGGCCTCTGCTTTTCGGTGGCTGTGCCACTTCCTCTCTCTCATTGGTCTTTCCATTCCCACTTCTCATTCCCTCCCTCACTGGTTTTCAACTGTTTTTGTTGCTTTTTAAAGAGAGTTGAGGAATTAACTCTGAGCTAGCCAAATATCTACCCTAGAAAAATCTGCAATGTATATTAATTTGTAATCAATGCATATTGTATCTCCAGTGTGTATAGAATTTTTCATTTAAAATACTGACAGTATGGCTTAATTTTAATATTTGTATCCCAAACTTAGTTTTTCAGAACAACACCTGTGTCAATCCATTGTTGACATAAGCCACGTATTGTAGAGTGGTTGTGACAGAACTTTTATTGTTCTTGCTGGGATGGCAACAGTTAATACCTGTTTTGTCTGAAAGTTCCCTTCAAATGTTCTCCTGGAACAGGGAGAGGACAGAGGTTACCTCTGGAGCCTCCCATGTGTGGGCATGTAATCAGGACATGCCAGAGGGAGTAAAGGGCAGTGGCCAACCTGTCTCATCCTGGTCATTTGCCCACATACTCAGCAGTGCACATAAGAAGCTAGTTGTGAGATGCAGGTAAGAAGGAAAGGAGTGTCAGCCTTTAGACAAGTTAATTTCACATATATTTTACACCCAGCGGTGCCTTAGTGTAGTTTGAAATATGAAACTTAATATGTTTTTAATATGTAAAAAACATGTTTATTAAAACTGCAGCTGTGGTTTTTGTTCATTTATGAAAGAGCTGAGTAACTACGAGCAAGATGGGTAACCAAGAAGTCTACAGGTGGCCAGTGTTTGGGGGTTTCCCCAGTATTTTATTATGACAGATTTGTTATTTTAATTGACGTTCTATTGATCCTATATAGTGACCATTTAAAAAGTACATATCAGATAATTGTAAATTAGCCTACTGGACATGAAAAAGCAATAGATGTGAGTGAATACATATCTGTTATTATAATATGTTGTGGGTAGTTTCTGTCCCTCATTTAGGGAGGGATTTTTAGTTGTTTTATAGCATATGTTTGTTTTATTTTGTTTCGGGTGTGGGGAGAAGGTTATTTATTTTTACAGGTTTTCTGTTTTTCTTGCGACATGACTTAGAATTATGAAAAACTGACTAGATGTTGGATATATTTTGTAAAAGTAATTTGTTTCCAGTAAGTTAGAGTTGCTTCATCTTGCTTGGATATGCTCTGAAGAATGGTTCATCCCACTTTCTTAATATGAAACAGTTGTTGACTAGTTCTCTAAATAATAAAATGTTATACTGTCATTTCACAAAATGTTTCGTGGTTCTCCCAGTGAGGAATAATGCTAGTTAGTTCATCTTTATAGTTTTAGCCACTATGAAATATCTTTTTTTTTAAATTTATTTTGCTCATTATGCTTTTTTTCTGTTCAGTTTAACAAACAAACAAACAAAAAAAAAGTGGGCTGTTCCCTACAGGAGACCTCAGAAAGGGCCAGGGTGGAGGCATGGCCACACTGGCCGAGGCACCTTCATCTCAGGGTTTGTGCCTTGTGGTCAGTTCCACATCTTTTATGCCTCTGGCCTTTTCCTATGTACCACTAGCCCTAAAAAACACAGGATAAAGTAGAGACAGGCCAGTATCAGAGAGCAGAGAGTGAGGGGGAGGAAGATCTGCCACCAAAATGGAAGGATGGCAGAAGTGTGTGTGCCTTCCATCCTGTGGGCCTTGTGTTGTAATTAGTTTCTCTTCAGCCACATTTTCCCACTGGGAATTGACCACTGTGTGGTGCTTTTGATTTGAAGCTTTCTGCCATTGTTCATTGCCTCTGATACCAGACCCAGTGGGTTCAGTTTTCCTTTTGTTCCAGTTATCCAGTTATATTGTTATGCTGACTAACTCCCACCAAGGCCTTGCGTTACCAAAGGATAACTATTTGAGGAGCTGTGCATCTGGTCTCTTCTAGGGGGAGGTAGCTTGCCATTAGGAAAAGCAGGTGGGCTGCAGAATCAGACATACCTAATTCACTCACACCCACTGGTTTTCTAGTGGGCATGAGCTGGTTACTTTACCTCTCTGATCCTCTGATTTCCTGATTTATCAAATAAGAATAGTAATAGTAGTAGCCTCTTAGGATTCTTGCAAAAATTATAAGAAACAATTTGTTAAATTACATAGTACGTAGTAAATTCTCAGTAAATAATGGTGCTGCTGTGCCAGAATCTTCAAATTTTTATCACGTGACCTGCTTTTGATAAGAAAAATCAGAAGTTTTCAGATCTTCATGTTCACTCCATTGTTTAGTCATTTAGTCAAATATTTATACATATTGTTTCTTTTATCAATAAGTTTCTACTTTACTTGTCCAGAAGTTTTCTGTTATCCAGAGAGAACACATCTGGATATTGAAGATCTTAAGCCATTTATTAGATCTCCCCCCATTTAATGAAAATGTCAGGGTCCAATTTTTATGAAGTACAGAGTGTCCACTCTTTTTGCTGATCAGTTAATAAATCAGTGCATTTTAGAAAGTCTAGAAATACCTTTGATATGTGGGTGTCACTTTCTTTGCTGATCGTAGTTGGCAGAGACTGTTTTTAATGGAGTGAGCTTTACAGAACGAACATCTTCCATTTTATACTCTCCTTATTCCCCACCCCCCCCATTATTTTTTTCAAGATAATGGTTAACATGTTCTGTTCATCTCCTTGATTTTGAAATAATGAAAGATGATTTTAAAGTTTTGGGAAATGGTCTGAATGTGCTCTGGGAAAAAACTGCTTTTTGGTAAAGGAAAGATGGGCAGAAGAAAAGATGACCTTTTTACAGTGTGTGTTGCTCAGTCAATCTTAGACCCTGTGGTAGGCAGCCTCTAAATGTTCATGCCGTGTGTGATTCCTCTCCTCGTGAAGGCTGGGCATTTCGACTCACTTCTGTCTAATAGAATATGGCAGAAGAGGTGGGAAATCACCTCTCAGGTAGGTTATTAGAAGTCTGTGGCTTCTATCTTGTGCATTCTCTCTCTTGAATTACTCACTTTGGGTGGAGCCACCTGCCTTATCAAAAGGTAGCCCTGTGGAGTGGCTCATGTAGAGGGAACCAAGGGAGTCTGTCAACAACCACGTGAATGAGCCTGGAAACAGAGAACTGCGGCCTCACGAGGGACCCAGAGCCAGTCCTAACCCATAGAAAGAGTAAATGTTTGTTGTTTTAAGCCACTGAGTTTTGAGGTGACTTGCAATGCACGTGAAATAACTAATATAGTCTATATTTAATCATTAGAGATGATGAAACTCTGTCTTCTTAAATGCAGACTACCTGGTTTATGCTTTACCATAGTCACCATCCATTTGGGTTAGGGAACGTTACTGCGTAATTGGTTTGTTTTCAGTGTTTGAGAGATATCAAGCTGTTAAATTTGATTTTGTTTATACTTGATTTAATTTATATTACATGATTCATCCACTGAAGTAAATGTAAAACATTGTATTTTTAGTAAATATCACTGTATTAAGGAAAGTTAATCAAGAATTTTCTTTAAGGCTGTCACATATATACATATATATATATGTATTTATATTCATTTGATACCACGATTATATACATATATTTATAAGTAATCTCAAGAGGGAGGAGATATCCAGCCTAGTCATAATCCTTGTGATATACTTGTAAATAACTATTATGGCTAAACCAAATAGAATATATTTATCATATATAATATATAAAGCATACTTATACAAATAACTAGGGATAAAATAGAAAATATATTACATATAGAACAGTCATGCATAAGTGGCATATTATGGCACAAAATTTTTACTATAGGTAGGAAATTTCTGTTACTGTGGCAACAGTAAATTGTCTAATAAATGTATGCCACGAGATGGAAATCAAAATACGGAAGAGTTCATTGGATCACTTCTTTCTTCTAGTTTTATTTTCTCTGAGCAATTACTATATTTAACTTTAATCAAGCCTAGGATAGGTTTATGTTGAAGGCTGTTAGCAATATATCTGTTTCAATCTCATTTGTGATACCCACTTTTCTTGCATACGGCTCAACAGCATTGTAAGAACAGATGAATCATTTGGTTTCTGGCTCATTTTGGCATGACAGAGGTTACCTAGACTGTAGAACACACGTCTTTCACTAGCCATATGCTGCCTCTTCTCTTCCTGTGGGAAAGGTGAGCTGTGGGGAAGTCTGCAGACCTTGCACCTTAGCTGCAGTCACTAAGACTCTGTACATGTTGCAATGAACTGTAGATTGTATCAAAGTTCCTTTGGTTTTGCAACAGAAACAAATATTGCAACCAAAAATGAGCTCAGGAGAAGCTAAAGGGCAGGAAACTCTATACTTGGGCTCTCCAGTACTGTGGCTGCTGACCACATGTGCTATTTAAATTTCAATTGATTAAAATGAACTAAAATTAAAATTGAAGCTAGTCACGTTTCAGGTGCTTCAGTAGCCATGTGTGGCTAGTGACTCCCATGTTGGACAGCCCAGAATCATCACAGAAAGTTATATCTGGCAGCACAACTTTAGATAAGCTTGCCTGGAAGCCTTTGCTTGAGTTGATGTATCCAACCATTTCCTCCATTCTTCCATTGCTCCATTTGTGATCCAAGTTGTGAGAGATAATTTGATTGGCCTGACTTAAGTCATTTGCCTACCCCTTGTCTATGCCGGGGTGGGAGACAGTTTCCTGTAAAGGAAGCCTCTGGCAACCCCCTTGGAGCCACCAGGGGACCTGAGTTCAGAACCTCCGCAGCTGCAGAGAGTGGCAGAGGAGCATGCAGCACTGTTGGTGGACACTGCGTGGCCCAAAATGGGCAAGTCATTTTAAAAAGTAAGGTACTTTGTTTCATGCAGTATATAACAATATATTCTTTGGAAGTTAAAAAATATATAATAATGCTTCAGATACTTGATGTAAGAAGTATACGTAGGGCTTCCCTGGTGGCGCAGTGGTTGAGAGTCTGCCTGCTGATGCAGGGGACACAGGTTCGTGCCCCGGTCCGGGAAGATCCCATATGCCGTGGAGCGGCTGGGACCGTGAACCATGGCCGCTGAGCCTGGGCGTCCGGAGCCTGTGCTCTCCAACGGGAGAGGCCACAACAGTGAGAGGCCCGCGTACCGCAAAAAAAAAAAAAAAGTATATATAAACATTTAAAAATAAAGTTTTGTTCTTAATCTGTCTCTCTAACAGTGAATGGGATAATAGTCAAGAAAACTTTCTAGAATAAATATTAATGAAAGCTATATCGCAAAGGTTTTAATTTGTTGCTAGTCAGCTTAATTTGCTCTGGAAAAAAAAATGTTTGATGTACAATTTTTCTTTCTGTGCCCCAGTTCTTAAAAAGTCTTTAAGATTTTGCTAAGTGCTCCTTTAACATAAGCCAAGCAGAGCTCAAGCCGATGTATTTTAGGTAGGTTCTGCTGGGGTTTAGCCAGTCAGGTTTTCCTTCTCATTTATTCCTGTCTTGTTTTGTTTCTGTGTGTGTGTGTGTGAGAGAGAGAGAGAGAGAGAGAGTGTGTGTGTGTGTGTGTGAGAGTGTGTGTGTGTGTGTGTGTGTGTGTGTTCTCTTATTGTTTTGCAACATGGTAAAAAGTAAAAAGCCTCAGGAAACAAAGTATTACAACACTTTAAACATTGGTCACAAATTGAAGAATAGATATTTTTATGCTTTTTTATGATTGTGACATGATCTATTATGAGACCAGTAATCATGCCATGTTTGTTCAATAGCACACTTCTCTTTCTTTGTAAAAGTGAGAGGAAGTCAGTTTTGTAAAGCATCTAGCCCAGATCTGTCAAGAAAGCTCTTGCCTAAAGCCCTCTGACAGAGTTCCACAGTAATCAGTTGAAACAGGCATTTTAATCCAAAGTTAACATTTTACTGTAATGTTTCCTCCACAATTCAAGGAAAATACAACCTTAAGTGGAACATCCTATTTATGAGAGGGGATTTAGAAATAAATCAAAAGCGATATTTACTTAAGAAGTAAGAGTCAGAGATCACTTCTAATTGTATCAACAAAATGCCCTGAATGCAGTATCTATATAACTTTTCAACTTAAAGTATTTGTTGTAAGCATCCCCCTTTATTAGCATGGCTTCTTTCTCCATGAAGTCATAAGAGGAGGGAAACACAAAGGCTAAAAGGAAACCCAGAAACAAAAACAAAAAAACTTGGAATTTTCTACCTTGTACATATTACTAAAACATAATTTATAATCCAAAACTATAAATTATGTTCAGTTATTTACATATTACATTGTAATTGATTGTGAAATGTCAAAGCTTGCTTTAAATTATTTAAATACATGTAAATATGCAGAAGGAAAATAGCATCTGTACTTGGCTTAATCAGGTTAGAACTTTGGTCTGGGAGGAAAAGGGTGGCAGTCCCAGATTGTTGCCAGCAGGGAATACAGAGGAGTGGGAGGAGACCAGATAGTTTTCCTTTCTTGTCTTCTCTGCAAAGACAGGCTTTCTGTGTTTAAGCCACTGCTGATATAGAGGTTGCTACTTTAAGCTTATTTTAATAAAAGTGCTATAATCCCAGGAGGGGATTACCTTGCCTGGGGCGGGGTTGCGGGGGAGCGATGGTTCTTGATGCCTTCTCAAAATGATAGATTAAAATGATGGAAATTTTTTTAAAAGGAATATGATATTTCAAATATATTTTCATTCTGTCTAAATAATACATAGAGATGAAAACATTTTGTTACATGATTAAAACAGTTTTACCACTTGAGTTAGCACCCATTTTCATTTTTTCATTATAATAGAGCCCCAGTTTTATTCCCTATGCGATGGCAAACACTCCGCAAGAAGTGCAGCCTTGAGAAAACTGGCCCCCAGGTTTTGTGGTTGACTTCTAATGGTATCAAGGAAGTGGTTAGATCAAAGTAATAAAATTAAAGCTCTTTTTAAAGAGGCTGGCTTTAATAAAGTGGACAGTGAAAATGTTAAAGATCTGTTAGCATTCATAGCGAATTCCTGACTACCAAAGAACTCACTCCCGTGTTCATTTGTTAATGCTCATCCTTGATGCTCATTTGTTTGAAGAAGCAGAATCTTGAAACTCAATGCAAAATCATTAAAAGAATATACAGAACATGCATATGAAATCATGGCTATTTTAGGTAAGCTTGGTCACGATATGAGTAGAAGTGTTAAATTTTTAAATGCAGCTCCACTGAAAGGAATCAGGGCTCTAGGAAAGTGACTGATTCAAGGTCTGGGGAGATGTTCAAGTTGAGCTTAGAACATTTTTGTGATACCAAGTAACAAGTTATCAAAGACTATTAAGGTCATGTCAGTAGGACCCTAGAGCCAATCTAAGTAAGTTCCCACTGACCAAAGATGGGGTAGTTTGAGCATCAGTAAAGATTAAAAACTACAGTGGAGTCTAATACTTCAACTGTGTTAAAAGTTGTCAGTTTTGTGGTGGTTTCAAAGATTAAAAATTTCTTGGTCACCTTTGGAGGATGCCAGGGAACCGCCTTTTGATCTTGAAAACTCATTTTTGTATTATTGATAGGTCACATGCAAAAGATATGACAGACACCATTTTGAGTGTTTTCATCCTGTTAGTTTGTCTGTGGCTTCAGACAGTGGTTCAGAGCTACCTGCTTCCCAAATCTGAGTGCCAAAAAGAGAATAGATTTGCACGTGAACAAACCCCAGGCATTTGCAGGTCTGCTTGCTCGTCATCAGCACGCTGTTGTTGACCTCCACGCTCATCAGGTGGCAGCAGTGACTCTCGCTCTTCCTCCTGTCATGACCCAACTTACCTCTTAACTCACCTCCTACCATCTATCTTATTAGCCCAGTACCCTCATGGCTGTACCCTAGATTTCAGCATCATCAGTAATGGCTCCATTCTGAATCTAGATCCCTGCGTGTCACTCTGCAGCATCCTAACTTTCCAGTTCTTTTTGGATCTCATCGAATCATCACGTCCATGGACATTTTCACTCTCAGCCAAGTCCTTCCTCTCCTCATCCAGATTAGATTTCATGGTCTTTTGTGGCATGACTTACTTACAAATGACCTTAACTACCTTTGCACCCACCTCATAGGGGAATTATAAGGATTAAATGAGCTAATTAAATACCTATGAAGTGCTTAGGACAGTTGACCTGGTATTATTACATAGTGTCTGCACAGTACATGTCAACTATTGCTATGACCTAGCTCGTCTTTTCTTGTACTTGTCTCGTGAAGCTCCAGCTTACATGCCTGCTCTGTGCCTGCCCCCAGTCGGCTAGGAGTTTCTAGAAAAAAACATGCTAGTCATCTCATGGCCACAAATCTCCAGTGTGTAATTGGTTTTGCCCAGCAGTCTTGCCATTACTTCCCTAGTGTGTTTGCTTTCTACTCTCCAAAATGTGTGTTCAGATCTCTTCGCTTAATCCATCTACACTTGCAGACATTTTTGGTACAGATAACAGGAAACCGTATTTCAGGAGGCCTAAACAATAAGAAAATACAGTGTAATATCACAGGAAGTCACAGCATAGGGCAGTCTCCGGATTGGTAAGTTCAGCAGCTTAGTGACGTCTTTCTGCTGTGCCATCTTTAGTTTGATGATTCTGCCCTTGCTGGCTTCCATTATGGTCACAAGGTGGCTGTCATTGCTCCAGGTGTCACATGTAGACATGGAAGCATACTGGGAGAAGGCCTGTTTATTCCTGGGAGTCTTTATTTCAGTGAGGAAAGTCTTTCCTAGAAGACCCCTACAGACTTGACTTCACTGGAAGAAGGCTGGGGGAGTAGTGGTGGGGGCAGGTGTCCAGCAGAGCACCACCTTCTCCTGCATTTCTGCTACCTCACTCACTTCAGTGGGCACTTCTCAGCGTCTTGCTGACTCCTCCTCTGCTCCTTTCTATCTAAACAGTCTCCCTAGGTGACATCCAGGCCCCTGGCTTTGAATGCCATCTGTATGATAGTGATTATTAATGAACATTAGACTGCATATCCAGTCACATGCTCGACTGCTCCATTTATATATGTAAAAGACACCCCACACTTAACATGGCCAGAGTACACCCCTGCTGCCTCCTTTTTCCCAGTGTCAGTAAACGGCACTGCTTACTAATTACACTCTAACCAGAAATGTAGGCATTAGATTGATTTCCTTTTCTCCCTACATCCATTTTACTGGCAGTTTTGGACACTCACCGCAAATCCCTCCCCCTCTCCCTGCCTATGCTACCCTAGTTCAGTCCAAGCTGCTATCATACCTCACTCGGAGGACAGCAGTAGTCTCCAACTGGGCACCCCACTTTGATCTTGCCCCTACAGTCTGTTCTCTGCCAGCCTTACAAAGGATCTTTTAAAACACAAATCGAATTATGTCACTTTCCACTCAAAATGCTCCGGTGTCTTTACATAACACATAGAGTAAGATGTAAAACTACACTGCGTCTGTGTGATCTGAACCCTGCTTGTCCAACTTCACTTCTGCCACTTCCCTCACAGCCTTCTTGCCATAGCAACAGTGGCCTCCTTCTCTTCCTCAGTGCTGAGCTTGGCTTCCCCTTAGGGCCCTTGCATGGCTGATCTCATCATTGGGTATTCTGTCTGATCATGTCGCTGCCCTGTTAGCGTTCAGACGTGAGCCTCCCCAACCACCCAATCTAAATTAGTCATCTTATGATTGTCTCAGAACCTTTTTCCCGGCCTTAAATTCTCTTCGTAACACTCACCACAACCTCAGTTCTTTCTTGTCCATGTGCTTGTTTATTGCTCTTGTTCTTCCCTTTCTTTATGTAAGATGTAAGCTTTGTAAGATCTAGGACGGCCTATCTGGTTCACTACTGTTTGTTCAGCACCTGAGACAGCGTCTGGCACATACTGGGTCACTTGACCAATAAATTAAGAGATTGAACGAATGGATTTTACCTGGGAAAAGCAGAACAAATAAACTCCCATCCAGCTTCATCTAACTATTTTTGAAAGAGAGAGAAAAACAAAACTCCTGGTATGTCACTGTATCATTCATGATATTGGAAAGCACACAGTAGAAATTGACTTTGGCTACCCTACATGAAGAGGAAATTTACTGCAAGGTTCCCAGAATCAATAGCTGGCTAGAGAATAAGGCTTAGAGCCCAAACTAGACCTTAGGAGCCCTGGAAACACACAGTCTGCACCATTGCAAGAACACAATACAAGAATCACCAGGTTGGCACATCGCTGCCCCTGCATTGCCTGTAAGCATAGAAAGTCTCCATGTTACAAGATCACCCATTCAGGACTCCTAGTCCTGAGAAATAACATCCAGTGGACCAAACGTGACTCGGATGCCTGCCCTGCTGTTCCAGGGCAGAGAGAAGGAGGATCTTGGTCTCCACTGGAGGGATTCTTTACTGTCCCAGGTTGAATACAGCAGGGTGTATGTGGGGGAGTGTTCTCCAAAAGCAAGACCAGGATTTTAATGGGGGCAGTGGGTGTTGGGCAGCCGAAACATGACAGACATCGAAAGCATGTGGGTAGTTCTGAAATTTCTCTTTGAGCCTGTTGGAGCCCTGCCACAAGTAGTGAACATCTACCTACCTCCTCCATCTTCGTGGCTCATAATGACCATAGCTTGTCCTCAAACCCAAATCTTCACTAGTGATTGATGTTCCCACACCACTGTTTTCAGAAGGTGCTCTCAGATGCCCCGTGGCTTTCTGTCATCCTCACAGTAGTCCATAGGTCCTTCCAGGCCCAGGGGACCTATGGGATCTGGGCCTGCTCCAGCCATTCTGGTCTCCCTGTGCTGCTCTGTGAGTCAGACATGGTCCCCACAAGACCTGTGCAGTATCCACTCCTTGGTTCCTTTTGTTCTTGGCTCTAGTGTCACCTCCTCCGAGCCCCTCCTTGGCCATCCTGTCTAAACTGTATACACCCCACACCCTGATACACTCTACTCTCCAACTAACAGTATGTATTTATTTGCTTATTGTGGGCTTCCCCACAGAAGTGTCAGCTCCTGGGAGCCGGGGTTTGTTTAGTTCACAGCTGTATCCATCTGCCCAGAACAGGAAGCTGCAATAACTACTGGAATGAGTGAATAAATGTGTCATTTTGGAAATGAGTTCCAAAAGAGGAATTCCAAAATGGTCCTGAATAACAAGTATACAGCGTTTGGGGTGACTATTCTGAAATGGTGCATATTCACTTGGTTATGTAAATTCTGTTGCCTCATTAAAAATGAATCATCTCCTACCTCATGTTTTATAGCAGTGGGTCAGCAGAACCCACGGAATCAGAATCTCCTTGATGACAGAGCCAAAGCAAAAAGCCTTAGAAAACAACTGGCATTTTCTGAGCATTCCCACATTAGCAAGGGAAGGGTCAGTGTCCAAGATGCTTCCTCTTCATAGTAATGTGGCTTTGGCACGCTGTTTCTGCTTATTACTCCGATGGATCTTCATGAGGATTCATGGGCCACCACAGAACGCCTTTTTCTGGTAGATGATGAAGTGACTCAACAGTAGTTGTTTTTTGTGGAAGCAAAACATGCTCTGAATTTACTGCCCCTGGAAAGGGTTAAATTACTTGTATTTTAGCAGGAGCCTTGTGAGTTATTGTGAAAACTGACAGAAATACAGCTGATTCAGCTACCGTTCATACTTCTCGTATTTGGTAGTACTGTGGGGTACCTGCCAAGAGTGTCACGGGAGTGTATGACCTCCTGATACCATGGTCCCTTAGTGTTAACATTGCAACCCAGGAGAGCTGAGGCTTCCCAGATCCTGGAGAACTTCTTGGGGACACAGGCAGGAAGTGGCTTGAGAGGCTTTTACCAGGTGGTTGGCTCTTTGTCTCCTTGTACTGTGCTCTTCAAAATTAGTGTAGCACTTTTATTCCTATTACAGTGTCATATTACTGTTGCAGAACAGTTTTGAAATACAACCAGGCAAAATGAATAAAAAATGATCATTATCTATCAGCTGATCCCACAGAGACAACTTTCTAGATACACTGATATATGTATATGCCTACTTATATTATGTACCTACTTATATATACCATACCTTTTATCAAGCAGCTTACAAACTTATTTCATAAGTTGCTCTTTACTGTCTTACCACATAGTAGATAAGAATCAGGCAGAGGTAGGTTTGGATCCTATTTCTACAACCTAACTTTGTGACTTTGGGCAAGTTACTAAAACTCTGTGAGTCTCAGAGCAGGGCCCAACTAGGAGTCAGGGCTCCATGCTGGAAGCTCTTGGGATGGACACTAGTGTAAGTTTGAATAGAGTCTCAGACCTGTGTGATTTTGAATACATTAGGGTGGCTGTCAGAGTGGAATGATTTTAATTCCACTGGGGACAACCCTATTTTTAGTTCTACTGTTTAATTTCTCCAATCATCAAGACTGTATCTAGAGATGGCACTTTAGTGATCCTGAACTCAAATCCCTATTGGAACTAAGCAGGTTGTGTGATCTATAGAAGCAGGCCTGGTGTAAGAAAATCAACCAACAGAAATACAGCACACTGTCTTCACTTCTACCTAACTCTAAGCTAATATTGGAATTTAGTATTCAGAATTAATAATAGATGAATTGAAATAAATTCTCTCTAGTACTTCTTTTTGTATTTGGAACTTAAAATATCTGACGCCTTTTCTTCCACACCAGGTCTCAGTGGCACATCTTGTCTCTCGAGTTGCAGGATGCAATGCTATAGTGAACCTTGCTTCCCTAATGAGCTAATTGCTTTATTTCATAATAGAAAATAGCTGTTCATAAGCAGAAGTACTTCCAAACTGGACTAGAATGTTGGCATAAAAATAATTTCTGTTTGGAGTAACTATTCCTGAGATGGTTGTAGAAGTCTGAGATTCCACATCAATCATATTCAGTTTTTTGTGTCGTATTGCACTGCAGTTCAGTAACTTCCATTTGTACGGCTCGTTGCTCACACTATCAGTATTAATTGACAAAGGCAAACTGAACAGGTCACATCATTTTTATAAAGGTTGAAATTATATAGCTGGAGCCAGTGAAGGGTCAGTTACCTTTAATTCCATAAAGTAAAAATATAGTTCAAACTATCAGTCTTTGATTTCTGCAAACTGAATGCAGCATATGAAAGTGGGCCAGATAATTTCTTACCAAACAGGTTTCCTAAAGATAAAGTTTTGGTAAGAATGAGCAAATTAAATCACATATTTGTGTAACTGTTTAAGAATGTCCCTTTTGACAAGTAGGGTTAGGGAAACTGGATTTCTGCCCGCAAAAGAGTGAAGTTGGACCCTTACCTTATACTATGTACAAAAATTACCTCGAAATGGATCAAATACCTTAATGTAAGAGTTGAAAGTACAAAACTTAGAAGAAAACAGTGGAAAAACTTATGACGTTGGATTTGGCAATTATTTCTTGGCCGTGACACCAAAAGCAAAGGCAACAAAAGAAAAAATAGATAAATTGGATTTCATCAAAATTAAAAACTTGCATGCCTCAAAGGATACTGTCAACAGTGAAAAAGCAACCCATGAATTGGGAGAAAATATTTGCAAGTCATGTATCTGATAAGGAATTGATATCCAGAATATATAAAGAACTCCTTCAACTCAACCACAGCAGAACAACCCAATTAAAAAGAAGATATACAAATGGCCAATAAGCACATGAAAAGATGCTCAGTATCACTAGTTGTTAGGGAAATGCAAATCAAAAACCACAATGAGATTCCACTTCACACCCATTAGGATGGCTACCATCAATAAACAAACACAAAGTAACAAGTGTTGGTAAGAATGTGGAGAAGTTAGAACACTTGTGCCCTATTCGTGGGAGTATAAAATGGTGAAGCTGCTATGGAAAACAGTGTGGCTGTTTCTCAAAAAAATTAAACATGCATTTACTGTATGTTCCAGCAATTCCACTTCTGGGTATCTACTCAAAAGAATTGAAAGCAGGGTCTTGAAGAGATGTTTGTGTACACGTATTCATAGCAGTATTATTCCTTATAGCCAAAGATGGAAGCAGCCCAAGTGTTCCTCAGCAGATGAAAGAATAAACAAAACATATTCATGTAATGGAGTACTATTCAGCCTTACAAAGGAATGGAGTTCTGACACATACCTTCTGCCCATCATACAGAAGGACAGATACTGTATGATTGCACTTACATGAGGTTCCTAGAGTAGATAGCTTGTGATGTCAACCAAAAAAGCCAAATCTTGGATGCAGTGTTAGTTGATGAGCCAAGTTGAGGATTTTTTCTTGGATCCTGTGATGCAGTGTTTTCAACAGAACAGAAAGGTCTCTTCAGCACCAAGCCTCTCACACTCACATCATGCCCTGCAGCAGACAGTTAGGTTTGCATCCATTTCATCCATCAAAGCTTAGAGTTCAGTGCCATTCAGCTCTGTTTCATGGTGTTAGTTTCATGACTGTTCCTTTGTTAAATATTTATAAAATCTTTATTCCTGGAGAATTATTCCATAAACAAAATAATATGATGAATTGGCTTAAGTGGACTTGCAAAATATTGAGTTTCCTTTGAATAAAAAGTGCAGCACTAACAATGACTGTTGAGGGTCACATTTGTTGATTTCGACCAATCTACATTAAACTTTTCACAGAACACAACAGAGAATCATTTCCTAACATGTGCTTATCATGAATACTATATCCGTAAGTACTTTAGTCTCATGAAAATCCTCATCAGCTCCATGAGTAAATATAGCTATCTGGGTTGTATTATTTATATCTCTGTTCTAATCAGCTGCCATTGGAAACACTGTAAATAACTTGTCTGTCCCATATAGCTTGTTCCGTAAGTTTTCAGACCTATCTTTACTACACTGAGCAACATCATTGTTTACAGTTAGATTTAAATTTGTCAGTGCTTCATTTTTTCACACCGTGTTTGTTGCCACATTGTGTAAAATACCTTTAAACTTACCATCTATAACTGCTTGGGCTGTGTGAGCAGTAAGTAACTGCAATTTACAGAAGCAGTACTCATTTAATGTTCAAAAACAATCCCTACTGAAAATGTCAATCCTTTTGAGGTTTATTTTTGTTTTTTTTTTCCTAATCACCTATATTTTCAAAACATGGTCATCGTTCTCAACATGGTTGCTTAATAATAGCATCATAAGCTATGTTCTTCCAATGCTGGCGTGCTTTGTTTGTTGAACATGTAGGAATGTACTTAATTATTGAAGGGAAATATGCTTTCTTGAAACTTGTCTCCCCCCCACTTTTGGTTGAGATGTGAATAAGAGTATATTTTGCCTGCCTTTTAATGTTGCTTAAAGAAAATCAAAACTTCTCAGTCTGTAGTACTGGAGTAGCAGGAAGTGGTGGAGGCTGTGGCAGACTTGAGTGCACTGCATCTAAAAGGTGCAGCTGCAGTTAACTTCCAGGTACAAGTTAGCTTTTATATGAAATTACCCATCCAGTTTATAAATGTTGGTAACTAGTGCAGAAAAAAAAAAAGTTTAAACTTTATGGGCCAGAGAAACACAGTGAGCTTGTTCCGATGTTTGGCCATCAGTTTGCTTTTTGTCTTCTGAACCTTCGCAGTCAGCTTTTCCTTGGCCTCCTGGGCAGTCCAGCCGCCACTTTAAGGATAAGAGTTATAAGATAAGATTTAGGATTTGCAGCTATTTTCATATTCTTATTGGTAGAAATTGAAGCTCCGAGTCAGAATATTACCTGCTTTTTGTCCAGCTTTCTATTTAATGAGATCCCCGTCTCTTCACTCAAAGATATTGGGGTGAGCAGATAGATGGATCTAATGGATTAATGCATCAGGGGATGATTAGTACTTGCACGGAAAAATAAAACCCCGGGACAAAGCCTATTTTCATGAGTAATTATCTGTTTTTATTTTCGTTAAATTAAAATTAGTTTATGGTTCATTTACTGTAAATTGTAAATGAGTCTTCAAAAGCACATGAGTTGAATTGCTCAGAATTTGATGTTTTATCTAAACTGAAAGCGAAATACCAAGCTTGATGGACCTGTCATTCCTCTGGTGAACCTTCTGAGGGAGAGAAAACTCCTTCCCCAGCCAGTCCCTGACCCCCTCAACTGCGGTGCACCCTGTGGTTCCTGACTTGGTAATGATTGTGGACTGGATTCAGGAACACACCAGCCATGGTGCAAGTAATGGTCAGTGTCAGGATCACTTAATAATGATATAAGGTTCTTAAGTACTTTTGGGAGATTAATAATTTTATAAACTAATTAAGAAATTAGGTTCTGTCTTGAAGTAGTTTTCCAGTTACTAATTTTGACATATAAACTTCTGGCCCTGGTTTGTTTTTATAAAAGAAGAAATGAAACATTGAAGTGTTAAAAGGAAAGGGTGACAAATCATTGCCTGCATTTTCTGTCTCATCCCCTGTGCAGGGGGCACGCAGCGACTGCCACGTGCCATTGGGATGTCCCTGGCCAAAGAGCTCATCTTCTCTGCACGTGTGCTCGATGGCCAAGCAGCCAAAGCAGTGGGCTTGATCAGCCATGTTCTGGAACAGAACCAGGAGGGTGATGCTGCCTATAGAAAGGCCTTGGACCTAGCAAGAGAGTTTTTACCTCAGGTACTTTAATTGCATTTCCTTCTTTTACTCTTTTTAGATAACTTTATAACAAATTGACTAGATTAATGTTAAGAGCCTTCAGAATTAAAATTAAGATTTGAAGATAATCTGAGGCCCCTGTTGTAGCCATACGTTGATAATATATCACATACATGTTTATCACGTGGGACAGAACTTGCCAGCAACTTAAGTTAGCCCTTCTGACCTGAACTGTACACATGAAGAGAAACAGTGACGGATGGGCTGTCACACTGGATCGCCCCCAAACTGAAACACAAGTAAGGAGCCCAGAGTCGATTATGCCAAGTGAGCTTTCATTGAGATCCCATAACCTGAGATAACCTGCTTGAACAGCACCAGTTGTGTGTCTTATTGTGTTTGTTTTTATGGTGATGTAGGCATTGTTTTAACTCCTTTGTGCACAATATGCTTCCTCACAATTACACTTCAAATCTGGGACTCACTGCACATTTACTCACAGATCATAATCCTCATGAGTAATATTAACAACAGCGCATCTAGGGACCTGTATTAGGGGTTTCTTGATTCTCTCACTCTTCTAGGAGTATTTTTCAAATATTCCTTTCTTCTGAAATCATGGATTAAAGGATTTTTGTTATGTAAACAATTAGTGACTTGTCTTTATTCCTAATGGCGTGTAAAGTTTTATAACTTCTGGAGTCAAAATTACTTCCTCTCTAACTCAAACAGTATTTGTAACTTCTCAGTATTTGTAACCAAAGGCCATGGGTCCTTTTGGGAAATCTCATGAAATCTGTCTCTAGAAAAATGCATGCACCCTCCACATTTGTCTGGAGTTTCGCATCCAGTTTCGGGAGGCATCCTTGGAGTTCTTTGTTGTAAGACAAGGCCCAGGTCTGCTGTGATGTACCTGTCCCCTGAGAGCTGTCAGACGGGTCCTCTCGTTTGAGTTGGTTTCTAAAACCACACTGCCTGCTGTTGATGCTACCTCAGTCCTTCTCAGTTAAGTTATGAGCTATAAGCTCTTTCAGGGCAGGGACCTTATATAGTTTATTCCCCATATGAGGTAACACAGAGTCTTATACTCTGAATTGATGGAGAGAGAGCAAGTAGAAAAGATTTTTACTAGTTTTTTAAAAAAAAAAAAAACAGCTCCCGAGTTCTGAGATTCACAGCCTCTCCTGATCCTTGGATGGGAGCGTTCAGCTCCCTATTCCAGAGCTCTGCCCAGGTGGCTCATTAGCCCCTTGGCACCTCTGTGGTTCAGGTTCCTTATCTCACTCCTGGGAACTGGCTCTTTCTCCTGTGACTGCAGTGCTGTTAATGCCATCACTGCCCACAGCTCACCCCGCCCGAGAGCCCCCTTCTCCCCACCTCCAACCTGACATCTGGCTGCACCCTACCACGTGGTGAACCAGGCAGAACTCATCGTCTCTTTCATCTGAAGGACATGCCTCTGAGAACATTAATTGCTGAAATTAATTTTTCCCCAGGTGAAGGGAGATGTCAAATGACTTTGGAAAATGTGTAACTGTGAAACTGTATACAAAAGTTACAAAACAGTATTTGAGGTGGAATAATCTTCATTTTTGCAGACCTTGTTACTAAATGATTAGTCTTCTAAATAATTAGAAAGCGTCTATAAAATTAGTATTTCTAGGTGATTTCTGTATTATATGTTACTTCCATTTTTCTATCTTAGGAAAAAAGTTTGTATATAAAGAAGAGGCACTGGTTTTTTATTTTAAAAGAGAAACTAATTAAGCATTATATCTAATAGCATTTTCATTTTCCTGTTTCTCCAGTTTTATAAACCTTGCTGCCCAAAGTGTGGTCTGTGGACTAGCAGTCCAGGCGTCCACTGGGAACGTTAGACTTGCAGAATCCCCGGCCCATGCCAGACCCCTGAATCTGCATCTCCATTTTAACCAGGGGCTTGGGGAGTTGTGTGCATATGGAAGTTTGACTAGCACTTGTCTGGGTCAACTGGTAATAAAAGTGAATGGATAAGTTTCTTGTTGAGAGGAGCACTCTGTTAAAAAAAAAAAAATGAATTGATGATCTTGAAAGAAATAAAAAAAACTAGTATGTGTAACATACATACAAATCACATCTGGAAAGATTCTAACTAAGAATCCGAGGCCTAAGCCTCGGAAAATTGCAGTCTCTGAAAAAGATTTTTCATCATGTGATTTAGGAAGAGAATTTAGATAGGTTAAAGTAGATAACCGAAAAATGGCATTTTTCATGCCATCATACATTTATCCATTCACTTATTGGAGTCCTTTGTTGTGCCTGTTATTTAGAGCCTCTTGCATTTTAATTCAAAAGATGCTTTAAAACATGCCATTGGGGCTCCCCTGGTGGCGCAGTGGTTGAGAGTCCGCCTGCCGATGCAGGGGACGCGGGTTCGTGCCCCGGTCCGGGAAGATCCCACATGCCGCGGAGCGGCTGGGCCCGTGAGCCATGGCCACTGAGCCTGCGCGGCCGGAGCCTGTGCTCCTCAACGAGAGAGGCCACAACAGTGAGAGGCCCGCGTACCGCAAAAAAACAAAAAAAAACATGCCATTGAATTCTAATTCATCACCCAATAAACAATTTTCAGGGATTTAAAATGTGATCAAATAATCAAATTCCATCTGGAGGATTATGGTTTCTAAGACAAAGTTATGTGTCCCTTCTCGCAGAGGACTCCCAATTCTTTCCTCTGTGACCCTCACAGATCCTGAAGGACTTATTTGGACTTGAAGCTTTTGTGTGATGTGGGAGCACTGCCTGGAGGACGCATCTTTACTAACACATCATCATCGTGGTTAGTTATTGATGCTCAGGGAAGAAAGATACAGCTCCACTGCCTGAAACAGATGATATCTGAATCCCATGTTAATCAATAGTGTCAGCCTCATCTCAAGCCCAGGGTTCTGTCGAACCACTCATGGGTGTGTTATTGTGCCAAACACTTTATCTCCTTTTCTTTTTCCTACTTAACTTGTAGGGAAATTTGCTGAACAATTAAAAGCCCTCTACTGGACACATACCACCTGCTGACCTCCAAGCATATAGTTTGCTGTGCTACAGCATGCTGTGAAATCTGTGTAACGTGCTGGTGCAATAGATTATTACAATTGCTGTTTAATTAAGGCCTTGCAAGGCTCCTAAAATAAATTTTCCGTCAACTATCTTACAGCCGTTGTTGCCTCTATGCCATGTATCCAGCAAAGGGAATTTCTGAATTTGACTGAGATGTACAACATGATTTGCATAAATAATTAAAATATGTTTCTTTAATTTGAATTTTAGGGACCTGTTGCAATGAGAGTGGCAAAATTAGCAATTAATCAAGGGATGGAGGTGAGTGCCTTAAGTTTGAGTTTCTTGTTGGAATAGGTAGTGGAGATTTAACTTAAATGCACCATTATTTTTTAATATTCTAAAATATAGCTGTTTCACTGCTATGATTACTGAAAGCTACTGAGGTTCTTTTTAGCTACATCAGTGATTGCATTCTGCTTATATCTGTTGTTGCTTCAGTATCATAATCACAGAATTCAGTAATTTCACTGATGCGCTGCAGCATATGACATGCTTATTATTTATGCCATTGAGTTAATAGATTTATTGGCTAGTAGTTCATAGAAAACCAAAGGAAAAGGGCATTCTGTGTATTCTCAGCACCAGTATCATATTATAAAAAAATGTTCTAAGGAGAACTTCCTGGCTCAAAGCTCCTCCTAAAGATGGAGACCATCTTTAACTTCTTGATGTGCTTTCTGCAGTGAGACACACATAAACCCTGCAGGGGGCCCTGGGGTTACTCTGGAGAGATAGCTCCAAAGGAGTGGAGGCCCCAGGACAGGGGAGAAGTAAGCAGGTACCCATTTACATGCAGGTACCCATTTACATTGGGCTTTTCATTGCAGCAGTTGTATTTTGGATAAATTAACTACAGGAATTTTGAAGAAAGATATTTCTTCCTTGCAGACCCAGAGCCACTATATTTTCCTGGCCTTCACAGCAGTAAAAAGAGGTTAAATATGTTAGTAATAAATACATTTTTAAAAATTTACAAAGTATTTGGTTTTTAAAAATTCTTACATAGTAATAACAATGCTGGGACTTCCCTGGTGGTGCAGAGGTTAAGAATCCGCCTGCCAATGCAGGGAACACGGGTTCGAGCCCTGGTCCGGGAAGATCCCACATGCCTTGGAGCAACTAAGCCTGTGCACCACAACTACTGAGCCTGCGCTCTAGAGCCCGTGAGCCACGACAACTAAGCCTGCGTGCCACAACTACTGAAGCCCACGCGCCTAGAGCCCATGCTCCGCAGCAAGAGAAGCCATCGGCAATGAGAAGCCCGCGCACCACAACGAAGAGTAACCGCCGCTTGCCGCAGCTAGAGAAGGCCCACGCGCAGCAACGAAGACTCAACACAGCCAAAAATAAAATAAATAAAATGAATTAATTAAAAAAACTTCTCTAAAAAGAGAAAATAGTAACAATGCTAATAGCAAAAACCTTATATGACCCTAACTATGTGCCAACCCAATGTATAGCTTATGTAGTTTATAAAGACTTCACCTAGATTAACTCATGTGTTCCTCACAGTAACCCCATTTGATACATACTGTAATTAACTCCCTGTTCAGATACACTTCTCCGAGGCAAGAGAGGTTAAATAACCTGGGTAACCAAGGTTACACAGCTCCCATATGGTAGAGTCAGAATTTGAACCCAGACAACCTGGTTCCAGAGTTTCTTGTGCTGGTCATACTTCTGATTTGCTGTATTACATCAAAGAATTCTGTTCTTTTGGAATAAAGTTATTAAATTTGAATTTATATTTATGAGTATACCATATTTTTAAAAGTAATTCTTGCTGAAATGAATTATATTTTTTCCTCAGGTCGATTTAGTAACAGGATTAGCCATAGAAGAAGCTTGTTATGCTCAGGTATGTAATACAGCCACAAATTCAATGCAGATACCCCTTACCTTCTGTATAAGTCAACTAAATTATATATCACTGAACCATGATATATATACACTATTAAAAAATCATACAGATGGGTTGAAATTATTTATTTCTGCTGTTTGACTGTTACCAGCTCTTATGACTGATTCTGTTCCACATACTAATGACTCCTGTCTATGTAATTTAGAAAATGCTTAGAATAGTTAAGTTAGTACCATTTGTGCTATAGCTGTCTCTCTGGCTCATGTTGTGTTTTCTGGGTGTGGTCTTGAACCCTCACTCCAGGGTAGAGAAGTGTGAAGACGGCAGCTGTGAGCACGTGCCTCCAGGAAACATCAGTATTTGAGACTCATTGGCTTTTCCTGATGTTCTGAGCCTTTCCTCCTACCCACTGAAAGTTCACTAGTTTGATTACATATACGTAGTTTTCTTTTTTCTTCACAAATTAATAGGGCTTTTTATAGAGGAACAAATCTTCCTTCCTCCCTTCCTTTCTTCCATCCTTTTTTTTTTTTTTTTTTTTTTTTTTTAAGCTGTACACGGGCCCCTCACTGTTGTGGCCTCTCCCGTTGTGGAGCACAGGCTTCGGACGTGCAGGCTCAGCGGCCATGGCTCATGGGCCCAGCCGCTCCGCGGCATGTGGGATCTTCCCGGACCAGGGCAGGAACCCGTGTCCCCTGCATCGGCAGGCGGACTCTCAACCACTGCGCCACCAGGGAAGCCGCTTCCATCCTTTTTAAAATGAAAAGATACTTTAGGTGCTTGTTTTAAGGCATCTAAAGTAGCAAAAGAGTTTTGTTCTGCCTTTTCTGAGAATTGGAAACTGTCAGCTCCCATTTAAGCATGGCAGTATCATGAATTAGGAGCAACAGCTAGAGTGTTACTCTGCGCCTGGTCTGTATATATAAATTACCACCTGTCATTGATGAACACATACCATGAATGAACTAAATTACAAACCTCTTACAAATGGACAACCTCAGAGTCTGAAGAAAATATTTAAAAGCATATTTGGCCACATCTTATCAAATGTAACAGGAATCATACAAAGTATTCCATCAGACCACAATGGAATTAAACTAGAAGTCAATCACAGAAAGATAGATGGAACCCCACCTATTAATGGTGAGATGTAATCTTTTAAATAAGGTTAAGCAGTATACTTCTAAATAACATTTGTCAAAGAGAAAGTCTCAAGAGGAATTAAAATATATTTTGAACTAAATCAAAATGAAAATACAACTTATCAAAATTTGTGGGAATATATGAAAAACAATGTTTAGAGAGAAATTTATAGCATTAAATATGTATATTAGAAAAGAAGAAGGATCTAAAATCAATAATAACTTTGCACTTTCCAAAAGTGGAAAAAGAAGATCAAATTAAATCCCAAATCAGAAGAATACAAATAATACTTTAGAGCAGAAATCAGTGAAATTGAAAAAGGGGAAACAATAGATAGAAAACAAAACCAAAAGTTGGTTCTTTGTAAAGATCTATAAAATTGACAGACTTCTAGTCAGGATGATCAATGAAAAAGGAAGATAAAAATTATATCAGAAATGCAAGAAAGATTATTACTGCTGATTCTATGGACATTGAAAGGATAAAGGAATACTGTGAACTATATATGCCCACAAATCTGATAACCTAGATGAAATGGACCAATTCCTTGAAAGACAAAATATACCAAAATTTATCCAAGGAGAAATATAATATGAATAGTCCTATGTTTGTTGTAGAGATTAAATCAATAATTAACAAACTTCCGAAATAGGAAGCACCGGGCGCAGATGGTTTCACTGGTGAATTCTGCCAACCATTTAAGGAAGAAATTACACCAATTATCTACAATCTTTTCCAGAAAATAGAAGCAGAAGGAATACTTCCTAACTCATTCCATGAGGACGGTATTAGCCTGATAACAAAACTAAAGACATTACAAGAGAGGAAAACTACACACCATTATCTCTCATGAACATACATATAGAAATCCTCAACAAAATATTAGCAAGCTGCCTCCAACAATATATAAAAGGAATTATATGCCACAACCAAGTGAGATTTTTTCCCAGATATGCAAGGCTTGTTCAACACTCAAAAGTCAGTTAATATAATTCATCATATCAACAGGCTAAAGAGGGAACTCTGGTGAAAGAAATCACAATTTAAACAAATAGATATCCCAGGGGCTTCCCTGGTGGTGCAGTGGTTGAGAGTCCGCCTGCCAATGCCGGGGACACGGGTTCGTGCCCCAGTCCGAGAAGATCCCACATGCTGCGGAGCAGCTGGGCCCATGAGCCATGGCCGCTGAGCCTGCGCATCCGGAGCCTGTGCTCCACAACAGCAAAGGCCACAACAGTGAGAGGCCCACGTACCGCAAAAAAAAAAAAAAAAAAAAAAGATATCCCATATTCATGAATAGTAAGACTCAATATTATTAAGATGTCACTTCTTCCCAACTTGATCATAGATTCAATGCAATCCCAATAAAAATTCCAGAAAGTTATTTTCTTAATATTGGCAAATCAGTTCTAAAGTTTATATGGAAAGTCCAAAGACCCAGATTGGCCAACACACTATTAAAGAACAAGGTTGGAGGAATGACACTACTTGACTGCAAGACTTACAGTAAAGCTACAATAATCAAAATAGTGTGGTACTAGCAAAAGAAAAGACACATAGATCAATGGAACAGAATAGGGAGCCCAGAAGTAGATTCATACAAATATAGTCAACTGATCTTTGACAAAAGAGGAAAGGCAATTCAATGAAGAAAAGATAGTCTTAAAAAGGAATAGTACTGAAGCATCTGGACATTCAACTACAAAAAAAAAAAAAAAAAATCTAGACACTGACCTTACACCCTTCACAAAAATTAACTCAAAATGGGCCATAGACCTACATGTAAAGTGAAAAACTATAAAACTTCTCGAAGATAATATAGTAGAAATTCTAGACCTTGAGTTTGGCCATGGCTTTTTAGATATAACACCAAAAGTGTAATTCATGAAAGAAAAAATTGATGTTTGACTTTATTAAGATTAACTTCTACTCTGCAAGAGACACTGTGAAGAGAATGAAAAGACAAGCCACAGACTGGGAAAAATATCTTTGCAAAACATATATCTGATAAAGGACATGTATCCAAGACATACAAAGAGTTTTTAAAACTCAACAGTAAGAAAATAACCCATTAAAAACTGGGTATAAGGTCTGAAGAGATACCTCACCAAATTAGATGTACAGATGGCAAATAAGCATAGGTAAATATGCTCCACATCATATGTCATTAAGAAATGCAAATAAAAACAAGATACCGCTGTTTGGCCATTTCTTACATAGTCTTACTACATGATCTAGCCATCATGTTGTTACATATTTATCCAAATGAGTTGAAAACGTGTGTCCACGCAAGATCCTACACACCGGTGTTCATAGCAGCTTTATTCCTAATGGCAAAACTTGGAAACAACCAAGATGTCCTTCAGTAGGTGAATGGATAAACTGTAGTACATGTATAAGTGGGGTGTTATTCAGCAATGAAAGGAAATGAGCTATCCTACCAGGAAGAGACAGGAAGGAACCTTAAATACATATTACTAAATGAAGGATTTCAGTCTTAAAAGCCTGCATACTATATGATTCCAACTATATGACATTCTGGAAAAGACAGTGGGGTGGGGGATAAGGTATGACTAGGCGGCACATTAGGGATGTTGAGGGTAATGAAACTATTCTTTGTGATAATGTAATGGTGGATACATGACATTATGCATTTGTCAAAACCCATGGAATATCCCTAATGTAAACTATGGACTAGTTAATAATATTGTGTTAATATTGGCTCATTAGTTGTAACAAATGTATCACATTAATGCAGGATGTTAATAATAGGGGAAGCAGTGGGGGGGCTTGAGGGAGTATATGGGAACTCTGAACTTTCTGCTCAGTTTTTTGGTAGACCTAAAATTGTCTAAAAAAAGTAAAGTCAATTTTATTCAAGTATATTTGAAATGGGAAAAAAAGCATCTTAGAGTTAGAATGATAAATTTGGTCACATAATTTAAATTGTTCAAATGATTTCAAAATTTTAGATTGTCTTCCAGGTAGTTTCCTTAGTTAAAGCTTATTAAACTTTTACAATTGTTTTTATTGTTTGGCATAGATAACAATGTTTTGCTTCTCTTAGACTATTCCAACAAAAGACAGACTTGAAGGTCTTCTTGCTTTTAAAGAGAAAAGGACCCCTCGTTATAAAGGAGAGTAGAAGAAAGAAAAATCTTCAAAATGCCAGTGTAATAAATATACTTCTGGAAGTATCTTTCAGATTCACGTATGCCTCAGCATCTGGAATCCCAGCGACCAAAGTGAAGAGCGAGTTATCCATATACTGAATTAAGTATCTGGAGTGGACCCCTGTGTGTACTTGTTCAAATGTATATCGTCATTTTCATTCAGATTTATAAAGCTAATAGTGTATACTGTCAAAAACGCCAATTCAAAATTAGGTATACATTTTTAAATACCTCCTGCATATGAAGCTTTCTGTTCTTAATTTTTCTTAATGTGAATAATTTATATATTGCACACGCTAGGAAAAAATATTGATTGTATGTCTCCTGTGCTACAGTATGAAAATAAAATCATTTCCATGTACCAAAAATGTGAAGTTATACCAAATAAAGTTTTTTCAAGGGATTGTACACATACACCCACACACATACATCTCATACTGAAAAAGGAGCTGATAGAATTCTGAGTGAAAATTATCAAATATAAGTAAAATTAGTGAAAAGGAAACGTGGAAATTTTTCTCTTACCTCGTTCTTTTTGTATTGAGTAAATCATTGCATGTTGGATTTTAGAAGAAACCACCTTTCCATTGCTGATTCTGTCAGGTGACCTCTTTACGTAGTCAGTCTTAGAATACAGTATGGATGGTGGAGAATTAATCCAGTCAGAGACTGGGACCAAAGGCCTTGTGGAGGCCAGCTGGAGGCCTGGAACTGTTGTACCTGTAAGCCCTCCTAGCAAGTGGCCTGGCCCCGTGGCCTAACCCAGAAATAAAATGGTGCAGCTGGGCTTCCTTGGTGGTGCAGTGGTTGACAGTCCGCCTGCCGATGCAGGGGGCGCGGGTTCGTGCCCCAGTCCCGGAAGATCCCACACGCCGCGGAACGGCTGGGCCCGTGAGCCATGGCCGCTGAGCCTGCGCATCCGGAGCCTGTGCTCCGCAACGGGAGAGGCCACAACAGTGAGAGGCCCGCATACTGCAAAAAAAAAAAAAAAAAAAATGGTGCATCCAAGGTTGGCCCTTAGAAGTGGCTTCGTCCTGGATTAAGGGTGAAGTGAAGCCTGTTTTCTGCTTCCTTCTCCCAAGCTGTTTGCAGCTGATTTCAGTAAGGAAAGGAGGTGAACACATCACCCCTCTCTCCCCGTTCTAACAAACATCATGCCTTTCTACCCCTGGCCAGGCAAGCAACTAGAAATGGAGGCGCTCCAGGGGTATGTGAGTTTATATAGCCTTGCCTGCGGGACAGATAGGAAGTGTGTGGGAAATAGCTGTAGAATTCAGTGTGCAAAAGGGAGCGCAACAGTACAGCTCCCTGAACGAATTTGGGCTAGCTTTATTTTGTGTTCATTTGATCAAACCACACTGCCTTTTGAGGCTGCATCCAGGGCTGAGTCCAGCAGTGCTGGAGAAGTCCCCCTTTTCCAGGACCCGCGCCTGTTATTTTCCAGCTGCAGGGGTCCCCCACTGTCCCCAAACGCTGCAGCTGTGCTTCATTGCAGTGAAGTCAAGTTCGACACATGGGTGACTGCCTGTTTCCTGCATTCCCATGCTCTGCACCACAGCCTCCTTGCTCTTTAAAGGATATAGACTTGGAATTTGTTAAATCACCGAAACTTTTGTTTTTTAATTTGAGAAATTGAACTCAATCTCAATTCTAAAATCCTTGAAAGAGGTAAGCGTGGACTTAACCTCAGCTGATGGGCACCGTGCCAGGGGGCGGGCCTGCTTACTATGTGTGTCCTTGTACTACAGCAAGTGCTGTGCTCTTTGTCACCTTTGCTGCTGACACTGCAGACTATGATGTTTGCTCAGCTGATCGCCATCATATGAAAGGAGCTTATTAAAAGTTACATTGGGCTCTGTGGTGATTGTATCTGGTGGTGTGTACACTTTGCTGATAAACTTGTACCATTCATTTCCTGCAGGATAATTTGTAAATAAAGTGCTGGTCCTCGTTTTCATGATCCTTCAGACGTTTCAGGACCCCTTGGCTCTGTCCGTGACATGTGCAAATTCCACTTCCATTCTGAGTAGGAAATAATTATGTTCATGGGGAAAAATATTGAGTGTGCTGAGTGACTCGTCTCTCCTAACTTGGATTCGGAGTCTGCTGCTGATTGAACGCCATTTAATTTCCTAACAAGTTCTGATTAAGTCCCTGGAGTGATTAAGTCAATGGAGTGTATCTGAAAGCAAAGACCTCATCCTGTAGTCACTTCAGTGTGTCTGCCCAGCTGTCTGTATAGATGTTTGCCTTTCCCTTGGTTTTCTCTTCAGCAGGGCAGTCTTGCTGGGGGGTGGTCCTAACACACCCCATGGGTCGAAGCCCAGTGACTGAGTGCTGGCGGGGGTGGGGAGGGTGCTCATCCCTGAGGGATTGCCTGCACCAGCACGTGGGCCAGCAGCTCCTTTTGTTTTCCTCCCAGGCTTGGAGTGTTTTCGAGTCCTCACACTGAAACCACATGATGCAAGCTGGTAACACAGTGGATGTATCCATACGTTCAGATGAGTTAAAGGCGACCAAGAGGGAGGATGATTAACCGGGCACACTTACAGTTCAGGGGAAAAATATTTCATGTTACCTCAGAGCAGGAGACCTACTAGTCTTGAGGTAATGTAGTGCTGGTTAATTTATAACTTATCTCTGAAAGAAAGAGAGGTCTCCAAGTGACAGAGACTCTGAGTCGAGAGGACTTGTAATCATGGCCAAAAGAAGACTCAGATTTCCTGTTATTCATTTTCTGTGATTTAAAGGGTCATTTCCAGTTTGTGTTGTTTTCAATAAAAAATAGACATGGTTTCCCTGGGGTTTTTTCCCCCTCTAGCTGTCAAGAAATCTGGCTTGTCACACAGTGTTACTTTTCTGACGATACTTAGAATAGCACTCTGGACATGGACTAGGGTAGTGGAGTGTCATTTCATGTATACCATACTTACAGAAAATGCTTAATTTTCATATGGACTCATAGCTGGCTACCCATTGACCCTTTTCCTCACTTAATCTTAACTCTCTCTTCTGGTTAAGTGAGGCCCTACATTTGCTCTGATTTGGGGTCCAAAAATCCTGGCAGGCAGGCAGACTTCTTAAATGTTTAATCCTGCCGTTATCATTTGTTTACTTACCTAGTTAAATAATGTATGTCAGCATTTATTGGGCTTTATCAAAAGACAGTAGAAATTTTCTTATATTTAACAAGAATGTGTACATGTGTCACAAAAGAAAAAATAGAGCAGTTTAAAGTTACTTGGTAATATTTTGGTAAAACGAGAGCCACTCTTCTGCATAGATGAGATGCTACAGATTGTGGTTGGGGGTATTTTGGCAGATAGGGGGATCAAACACTCTGCTCAAAATATTTGTGGGTCTCAAGCCCTAAAAACTCACTGTTTGAAATGCCTTTTCTTTGGGAACCTCCCAAAATTCAGTTACCCCTCAGAGGGATAGCTCCTAATCAAACAATTTGGTGTGCCATATTTCTCAAACCAATCCTCAGGGCAGTGTGAGCCAGCTGGGCACCTGACAGAATAAAGGGCCCCAAGAACAGACCAAGACATGCACCTCTCGAGTGGTCAGAGCCAGCCCTCATGACAGTCGTCCACACACCAGCTTAAAGGGGGCAAGGTAGGAATATAGCCCTTCCTCAGCTGACAATTCCCTGGAACCAGCAAAGTGAGCTCATAGCCACCAGCATGTCAATCCTATCTTAAAAGTATAGAAAACACAGTATTATATGTTTTGATCACGAGAACATTTTGACAATATCATTGAAGATACTAAGGTGAATACAATGAGAGAATCAGGGTCGGGTATTGTTATGATGATAATGGCTACCATTTATGAAGCCCTAAATACTTCCAGGTGTTTCCATGCGCTATTGTATTTACTCTTCTTCATAGCATCCAGGAAAGAAGAGGCACTGGTTATTCCTGGGATCTAGAGCAGGAGGCTGGAGCATAGCCTGATTACAGGTGGGTGGTGGAGTCAGGAATTGAACCTGGAGCTGTTGACCTGTCATTACTCTAAAGCCTGAAAACAGCTGAACAACACAGCCAAAGGCTACCGATACATGTGTATGTCAACCTTTGACCAGATTGGTTCTAGTTTTCTCATGACTTGGCAAGAGATAGTGTGCGTATCGAATGATCTGATGATGGGCAGGCAGTGTGACAGTTACAGCGATGCCTGCTTAGCGTCTCCTTTAAACCAAGCCCTTTGCCTGCATGTTCACATCCAATACTCAAAACACTTAGGAAATGGGTTTGTCATTTTCTAGCTTAAGAAGCTGAGGCCAGAGTTGGATTTGTGTCAGGCATTCTGAATTCAGAGCCCCGACGTTCATCACGACACCTGGAGAATACAGAGCCAATCTTCGCAGCTGTGAGCAGTGAGTCTGAGGACTCATGTTTGATAGGGATATCCATCAGAAAGGAAGCATGTGTGCGTGAAGAGCACCCCATGCTTCTTTTGGGGAAGCATAATGTGCATCTTGCTCTATTCTGCACTGGTCAGGCTCTCCGAGAGTCTTGTATTCACTTCTCAATGTCACAGTTCCAGGTAGCTGTAGATTCCCTCTGTGCTTTTCTGGAAAGCACACAGGCATTCTTTTTTTTTTTTTTCCGTTATATTTTTTGGCTGCGTTGGGTCTTCATTGCGGCACACGGGATCTTTGTTGAAGCATGCGGGATCCTTTTTCGTTAGAGTGCGAGGTCAGCTGGGGGGTCTGTTCAGGTTTCTCTCTAGTTGCAGCGCTCGGGCTTCTCTCCAGTCACACAGGTGTTCTTTGCCCAAGTTTCAACTCTTCCGAAACCAGTGATGAGACCAGGTAAAGCATCTCCTCCCTCTGAGCTTTGTTTCTTCATCTGTAAAGGGATCATAGTCATTTGTGATAACTGCAAAGACAGACTGGATGTGTCCAGGCAAAAGAGCTTTGGAATCAGTAAGGTCACCTTCTACAGAAGTGGTGGTGATGTTTTACTTGTTTCATGTTTCGGAAGAGAACTGTTGGGACAGGGAGGTGGGTCTCACAACCACGTCCAGTTTGGGGCCATGTTCAGGAACCTGGGCGTTCACTCAGGAGACAAGAGGTCAGGGGAAACCTGGTGGCTGTCTTTTTTAGGACCACAGAGTGAAACTGGAACCTTCGAGGCTGCCAGGGGCCAGAAGAAGCCACACAGGCCCCCCACTCCCAAAACCCCTCTTCTGCTCTGCTCTGCGTCTGTCCACAAACAGAGATGAGGGCTATGGTCAGTAGGGGAAGCTGCTTCCACTCTCCCAGGACCAGGAGCAGCTCCCTGACACTGAGGTTGAAGCAGAAAGTGGGCAAGGGGGTGGGACAGAGGACAGTTCCTCTAACTCATCTCTGTCCCTGAAGTCATCCAGATCGCACCCCTTCAGTTCCCACACGGGCTGAATAGACGGGAAATACATGGCTGCAGAGGCAGCTCACTTGTTGGGCTGCGTCATAAAGAGGCGCAGAAAGCAGTAACCTGCTTAAGTGGGACTGTGGTTGATAACAACTCTGGTCCTTGGGGTAATCCATAGTTTAAGCAGTAGTTCTTTTAATATTTTAAGAAAAATTATCCTTAGGCCTGAATGCCATGTTTATGGTACCAATTTTGAGGGGTGGGAAGGAAGGATTGCCCATTTTCTCATCACCCTGTTGGCTTTCACATGGCTGCCTGGTGGCCTCCCTGTCCCAGAGGAGATGCTGGAGGATGCAGCCCCTGTGGCAAGTGAGCCGTGACCAGGCCAGGAGCAAGGTGGGCTGCCTGCACCATCCGCTCCCCACATCTCACTGCCAAGTTTCGGTCCTAATACATTTCCAAAGACTGCCCGTCCAATGTCTTCCAACACATTTTCCAAACACATTCACATCACACACTCGTGAACCCATTTCACAGAGTGGGGCCTGAACTCTTCTGAGAGAAACAGTAAAATCACCATGGCACTGAGTGACAGCTCAGGAGGGAACTGTGTTCTTTTAGTTGTGATGTTCACAGGCCAAGATTTCGGAGGAATTGGAAGATGGGCAAATGTACTTCTTGACCTTTCTGAAAATAGTCTGAGTCACTTTCACTTTCAGCCTCCGAAGCATGTTAAATGAATCCTTTGTGCAGTTTACAGAAAGTGAAGAGCGGTTTGGCAACCGAGAAAAGTTCCAACTCCTCAGCCTCTCCTACACTGAGTAACATTTCTTTTGAGTTGTCTATTAACACTGTTCTGAAACAGACTTTTTACGAAGCCTAGAACTTGCTCATGAGTGGCCCTAATTTGAGTGCTTTAAAAATACAAGAAATGTGTGATGCGCCACAAAACACAGGAAATGAGAGCCCACATCTGACTTGGTGGAAAGAAATTGCAATTATTGGAAAGGTGTAATTGGTATATTTATTCGTATTACCTGTCAGTGACTATGAGATGTTTGCAGAACACAAACAGAAGTCTGCACATAACATGAAAGGTACTTTCTTTTGCTCTGGTCTTTGTGGGAATGTGTATGTGACTTGTGATTGTCCAACCACTCTTCTAAAAAGACTGACCATCCGCAGGCCTGGTACTCCTGAGTTCAGGTAGAGTGCGTGAGCTCTCATTCGCTATGTGTGTATTAAAACCAAAAAGTTCACCTGTGTAGATCTGAAAATATATGTTGAATTTCCTGAAAAACTCGATAGACTTGACATTTTTAATCTACCCCAGGATAAGCTAGTCTTAGAAAGTGAATGTGAGGAGGAGTGTGGTGTTTAAGAGAACCAGGGAAAGGAGTCAGCCAAGTCCTGGCCTGGACCAGTCCTACCTGGCCGTGACGCAGAATGGAGGGAGGCCACATCTATAAGAAAAAAAAGACCTCATCTTGTCTATTCATTAACCTGAGAGCAGGGATTCTCAAAGCTGCTGGCACCTGGAAAAAGTGCTCACGATATATTTTGGAACTCCATTCCATAACTTCTGAATTGATTCTGTGTTTGGGGCCCTAAAATTGCTATTGAGATAAAAGCCACCTTGGTAAATTTTTTTTTTTTTTGAGCTATAATTCACGTACAATAAAAGTCACCCTTTCAAAAAATAAAAAAAAAGTCACCCTTTCTACTGTACAAGTCAGTGGTTTTAGTATATTCACAGAGTTGTACAACCATGACCACTATCTAATTGTAGATATTTTCATCACGCCAAAAAGAAGCTCTGTACCCATTACCAGTCAACCCTGATTGCCCCTCCCCCAGCCCCTAGCAATCACTAATCTACTTTCTGTCTCTGGATTTGCCTACTTTAAATATTTCATATAAATAGAATTATACAAGATATAGCCTTCTAATGTCTTGCTTTTTTCACTCAGCATAATATTTTCAAGGCATATCCATGGTGTAACATGTATCAGTACTTCATTTCTCCTTATGGCTAAAAATACTCCACTTTATGTATATACCACATTTTTTTTATCCATTCATCAATTGGTGAATATTTGGGTTGCTTCCACTTTTGGGCTATTATAAATAATGCTGTTATGAGCCTATCTGTACAACTATTTGTAGGGATATATATTATCACTTCTCTTGGGTATATACCTAGAAGTGGAATAAAACAACTTTATGTTTAACTTTTTGTTTACAACTTTATGTTTAACTAGGATATAAAACAACTTTACGTTTAACTTTTTGAGGAACTACAAAACTGGTTTCCAGAGTGGCTGCATGACTTTACAATCCTACCAGCATATATGAGGGTTCTAATTTCTCTACATTCCTATCGGCCTTTTTGTTTATAGCCATCCTAGTGGGTGTGAAGTAGTATCTCATTGTGCTTTTGATTTGCATTTCCCTAGGGACTAATGATATTGAACATCTTTTCATGTGTTTGTTGGCCATTTATATATCTTCTTTGGGGAAATGTCCATTCAAACCCTTTACCCATATTTAATGGGGTTATGTGTCATTTTATTATTGAGTTGTAAGTGTTCTTTATATATTCTGGATATAAGTCCCTTATTGGATATGTGATTTGTAAGTAAGTCTTTCTTCTGTGGGTTGCCTTTTCACTTTCTTGATGGTGTCCTTTAACATTGCAAAGTTTTAAATTTTGATGAAGTTTTGTTTATCAATTTTTCCTTTTGTCTGTGCTTGTGGTATCATATCTAAGAAACCATTGCCAATACAAGGTGGTGAAGATCTAAGTTTTTGTCTAAGAATTTTATAGTTTTAGCTTTTACATTTAGATTTTTGATCCACATTGGTTAATTTTTGTATACCATGTAAGACCCAACCTCCTTTTTTGTATATTGATATCCAGTTGTCCCAGCACTCTTGTTGAAAAGACTATTCTTTCCTCCATTGTATTATCTTGGTAACCTTGCCAAAAATAAGTTAACTGTAATGTAAGGGTTTATTTCTAAACTCTCAATTCTATTTCATTGTCTGTCCTTATGCCATCATCTATTCATTTGATCATGTGGTTACAGTTTTTTATTCTATTGATATGGTTATTACATTGACTTATTTTCAGATGTTAAACCAACCTTGCATTCCTGGGATAAATTGCTTGGTCATGGTGTATACCCCCTTTTTTTTTTTTTTTTTTTTTATGTTGCTGGATGTGGCTTGCCAGTATTTTGTTCAGGATTTTGGGGTCTATGTTAATAAGGAATATTATTGTGTAGTTTTCTTTTCTTGTGATGTCTTTGACTTTGACTGATTTGGATGTCAGCATAATACTGGCTTCATAGAATGATTTAGAAAGTGTGAAAGTGTTCCCTTCTTCCTCCTCTCTTCCTCCCCCTCCTCCCCCTCCTGTCAGATGTTAATAGCTCCCCGAGGTATTCACATCTGCAACTATTATTGTTGAATTGTGTATTTCTCCCTTCAATTCTGTTAGTTTTGCTTCATTTATTTTGGACTCTACTGTTATGCGTATATATTTATAATTATTATGTCTTGATGGATTAACACTTTTATCATAATAAGATGTTCTTCTTTATCTATAGTAACTGTTTTTAATCTTAAAATCTGGTTTGTCTGATACTAGTGTAGACACTCCAACTTTCTTTTGGTTGTTCTTTGCATGGCATATTTTTCCTATCATTTTGCTTTCAACCTACTTATATCTTTGAATCTAAAGCGTGTCTCTTGTAGACAGCACAAAGTTGGATTATATTATTTTAATTCATTCTGCTCCTTCTGCCTTTTGATGGAGTTTAACCATTTACATTTAACGTAATTATTGATAAGGTAGTATTTACATCTGCCATTTTGCTCTTTGTTTTCTACATGTCACGTCTCTTTTTTCTCTCTTACTTCTTTGCATTTAACAGATACTTTCTAGTGTACCATTTTAATTCCCTGGTCATTTCATTTGCTGTATATATCTTTGGACTTGTTTTCTTAATGGTTTTTTGGGGAAGTACAATTACCATCTTAACTTATAAATCTATTTTGGATTGATACTGACTTAATTCCAACAGTACATAAAAACTTTGCTCTAATGTAGCTTTGTACCCTTCCCTCCCTCTGTGCTATTATTATCATATAAATTAAATCTTTATGCATTATAAATCTGTGAGAATAGCTTTATAATGATTAATTTATGCAGTTGTCTTTGAATTCCAATTGGAGGGAAAAAGTTACAAATGAAAAATACATTTCTACTGTCTTTTATGTATGTAATTAACTTTATCAGTATACCTCATTTTTTTATGTGGATTTGAATTACTCTCTAGTGTCCTTTCATTTCAACCTGAAGGACTCCCTTTATAATATTTATTATAAGAAAGTTCTGCTAGTGACAAATTCTCTATGTTTTTGTTTGTCTTGGAATATCTTAATTTTTCCTTCATTTTTGAAGTGTAATTTTGTTAGACATAGGGTTATTGGTTGATAGTCTTTTTTTCCGGCACTTTGAATATGTCATGCCACTGCCTTTTGGCCTTTATGGTTTCTGATGAGAAATTAGCTGTTCATCTTATTGAGAACCCCTTGTAAATGGCAAGTTCCTTCTCTCTTGCTACTTTCAGGATTCTCTGGCTTTGGCACATATTATAATGTGTTTTGGTGTGGATCTCTTTGAGTTGATCCTAACTGGATTTCATTGAGCTTTTTGGATGTGTAGTTCATGTCTTTTGTCAAATTTGAGAAGTTTTTGGTCATTATCTCTTTAAATATTCTTTCTATCCCTTTCTGTCCTCTCCTTCTGGAACTCTCATTATATATATATTAGTACATTTGATGATATCCCACAGGTCTTTGAGAGTCTGTTCATTTTTCTTTGATATTTTTCTCTCTACTTTTCAAATTTGATGATTTCTATTGATATGTTTTCAAGCTTACTGATTCCTCTGCTGTGTCAAAACTGCTCTTGAAACTGTGTAGGGAATTTTTTGTTTCAGTTTATATTTTTGACTTTAGAACGGTTCTTTAGTTCCCTTTTTACAATATCTTTATTAAGTGTCCTTGATTGGTGAGACATTGTTCTCATACTTCCATTCTTTGAACATATTTAAAAGAGCTGATTTAAAATCTTTTCTAGTAAGTTCAGAGTCTTGGCTTTTTCAGGGACACTTCCTATTTGTTGCTTCTTTTCCTTGTATTGGTCACACTTTCTTATTTCTTTGCATGTCATAATATCTTGTTGAATTATGGACATTTAAAATCATATAATGTCCAACTCTGAAAATCAGATCCTTGTATCCCCTTCCCGTATTTATAGTTGCTGTCCATTATTGTTGTTATTTGTTTATTTATAGATTTGACTGAAATAATAATGTATTCTTTGTTATGTGTGGTCACTGAAATCTCTGCTTGGTTAGTTCAGTGGTCAGCTATTAGCTGGACTGATATTCCTTTAAATTCCTTGAACCAATAAGTCTCCAGCTCTTGCAGAAGGGCTCTGTGTGCATGTTGGGGCATGTCATCAATGCTTCAGGGAATTGGCAACCTTGGTTTAGTCTTCACTTCCTATTTGTTCAGAGCCTCAAGGTCAACCAGAGGTAAGAGTTAGGGCCTTTTCAGGTCTCTCCTGAGTGTACATATAGCCCTGCACATGCATATTGCCTTCTAGATTCCTAGGAATATGTTAGAGCTTTTCATAGCCCCTGTGGACATCTCATTCCCCATTTTCTCCTTTTCAGTGTTTTGGTCAGCTTCTTGTTTATGCCAATTGTAATCACTGCCTCAGACAATTTGGATGCTAAACAATTGTCAATGGTTGTTTTCCACAAATACTCTAGAGACAAATCTGTTCACAGTGAGGGAGCTCTGAGTCAGGTCAGATAAAGGCAAGACCTTTGATTTGAATGGGGTTTTCCCACTAGTTGATTCTCCAAGGAGCTGCCAGACAGGTCAGATAATGACAAATTCCTAGGAATAGAGCTGTGGGGAGCTCTGTCATGGTGGTAGTCTGGTCATGGCTACACTGACTTTGAGGCTGTTGGATTTCAAGCTGTACAAGAAGTTTGGAAAGGAGGCTCGATATACAGCAATTTAAAAAACCACAGAGCTTGATGTTCTTATTGAGATTCAGTCATTTTTCTTGAATAAATGCTCCTTAGATTGTTACAAGCTTTTGGTTGAATTCCAGCGTTCTGTAAAAGTTGATTTTGATAATTATTGCTTACATAGAGGAGCAGGTTTTTGGAGATTCTCCTTGCACCATTCCCACTGATGACACACACCCAGCTGATTCTAGTGCAACCATGTGTATCATGGGATGTTATTGATAAATAAGGTATTCAGAGTAGCTTTCTGACTTCTGGTACATCAGAACTGATGTCTATTGAATAAACTGATGTTTGTTGAATAATGGTAATAATAGAACAATGAAAATATATTGATCATTAATTATTACTAATATATTTATCATTATTATTAATATAATATTTATTATTATTATTCTACCAGGGAGTTCCCTGGTGGCCTAGTGGTTAGGATTCTGAGCTTTCACTGCTGTGGCCTGGGTTCAATCCCTGGTTGGGGAACTGAGATCCCACAAGCTGCACAGTATAGCCAAAAATATATAGAGAGATCATTAATTGTTAATATAAATAATATATTAATAATTATTATTAATATAAAATTTATTATTATTACAGCCCAAAATATTTTCAGTCAAAATGTAAAGTTTATTTTTAGTCCAAAAAGAATAGGCTTTACTGCTGTGTTGTCTTTTAAATGTGTTCTCTGAGGGTGGACCCAGGAAACAGAAATTTGCTGCTCCAGCTGAGGCTGCCCCTGCCTAGTCATAAGGTTGTCTTGGTCTGTGGAGGATTTGTGTTCATTCAACCACCAGTGGCTAAACTAAAAGCCATAGATCAAAGCAAATCAATCCATAAATGCAGAATTGAAGGAGTAAAAATCAGAAGTTAATTATTATAGTCCTAGCATCTATAAGTGTTTTATGTTTTAGAAGTATAAACTTTTCTTCCATGCTGTTAAATTCATGTTCCATTGCTGGACATGAAGACTATGATGACAAAACAGTTTATTAATTTGAACTTGTTAGAGATCTTGGGCAGGATTTCAAATACAGTAAGAGTTTGCTAGTGATGGAATCCAAGAGTTCTTTTCTTAAAAAGAAAAAAGTAAAATGAAAACAATCAAGATTAAATTTGATGATTGACTATTTCTAATATAGGCTAGGGAGCCAGATATATTCTAGCTGGTTCCTAGAATGCATAATTGGCCCTCAGTTAAGTTTCAGAAGAATTTTTCAGTTACGGTGTTGTTGAGAACAACAGGTCATTTCGCGGAGTCCTCACACCTCTACTGGCACTGTTAACTCTCAGAGCTCCTCAAACACATTGGCCAATGTTGTTAATGTGGCTAATTACTGGTGTGCTCCACTAGAGTCTGCGTTGATGTTACAAAAACAGTTTAGGCTACACAGACTCTTTATTCATGTAGTAATTACAGCGTATTTGTCTTGAGTATTTCACAAGTGTTCTCTTTGGATAATACTGGCAAGATTAAGTAATAGTTTCTCGCTAACAGTATTTCTCAAGAACATCAGACATGTTGGATTGAGATTTGATGTATTACGGGTATGTCTTTGGCTCCTGGCATCTTTGACCTTTTACTTTTCTCACATGTAAAATAATTTTATGGTGGGGCTATGTCTATTGTTTCTAACACAAATGCCAGGAACTATTTGAGCAAAATATTTGATTTTCATTTTATTGGGTAGTTTTTACAATGATCAAGTGTAACACATCCCAGCCAGCCACAACACTGTGCTAGAAACCAGGGACTTCAAAGAGTCTTCTTTTTAGAACTCTGAAGGAACTGAAGCACTGTTTCTCCATATCATCCAACTTAATTATTGGCAATAAGTGATGGTTGGCAGGAAGCCTGCATCACGTGGTGCCAGTTCTCCTTCAGAAAATGTCAATAAGAGGCACAAACCCTGGCCTGCGTTGTGCAGCCGTGGGCTCGGATCCCCTGACACATGATTCAGAGCCCATTATGCAATGTGATGCTCACTGATTCATGGTCGCTTGCACAAGAAGTTTTTCATTACCCTGAATGCAAGCATCCTGGGAATGATTAACTTTGTGACATAACTCTCATCATACAACTATGGAAGATTCTAACAGAGCTCCAAGATCATGTGCTTCAGAAATAACCAAATGTGTTTTGGCTCCTTAATGGGTCCGTGATTAACAACTGCTTTAAAGCCACTGAGTAAAACAGAGAAACCTATTTGGGATTTTTGTTTGGATTGGGGGTTTCGTGAGATTGGTTCATGTGTGAATACTCTTCTACCATATTTTAATTTTAACTTTATGTATTCTAGTTGGCTGTGGAAAAAGTCAGATCTATTTTATAGTACTCCATCCTGTGAGCTCAATATTGAACATAAGGTTACTTTTATTTTTCTTTATTTTTTATATTGGAGTGTATTTGATTTACAATATTGTGTTAGTTTCAGGTGTACAGCAAAGTGATTCAGTTATACATATACACATATTTATTCTTTTTCAGATTATTTTCCCATATAAGTTATTACAGAGTACTGAGTAGAGTTCCCTGTGCTATACAGTAGGTCCTTGTTGATTATCTATTTTACATATAGTAGTATGAATATACAGTTGCTTTTATTCAACATTTTTGGGCCACAGAGCTATGCCTCTTATATCCCCATGCATGATGGAGTGTTACTCTGATGGTTGTTATTGATTTCATATGACTAAAATGGTACATTAAAATTTTACATTTTGTTACAGATTTTCGAATCTTGGTTGAGTACAGTATGACATGCTTGGTGTATTAGGACTCTTTGATGTGAGTGGCAGGAAATCAACCGAAGTTGCTTAGGCACAAGGGAGCTTCGTGGCTCTCAGCGTGGACAGGACAGGGGAGCCAGGGTCTCAGAGCTGCAGGGACACTCTCCATTTCTCATCAAGTGTCCTCGGGCATGTGGCTTCATCCTCTGGGCCTGACTTCAGCTCCAGGCTGCTGACCTTACCACCAGGGAGGAAGAGGAACCCTCTTTGCTCAGTTCCAACTCAAAATCTCCCAGGAGTGGCCTCTGCTGGGCCTCACAGATCACATGTACTCTCTATGGCCACAGAAGTGGGCATTATGAGTGGGTGAGGGGGATCTCTCCAACAGAAGGGAGGGCTGCTGTCTGGCCCAAAAGATCACAGCAGCCACCGAGGGTCAACCTTGACCCAACTGGTCATCTGTTCACCATGATGCCCCCAAATCACCTTAAAGCATTTCCTCCTTGTCAATCCACAACTTGCCTTAAAGGATTTTCTCCTTTACATCTACAATTTATATTAAAGCATTCCTCCTTGTATGTCCACAAACGCAGGTGTCTTGCTAAGAGCAACCCCAGGTTCTGCCCAGCATCTGCGCCCAGCTCTAACCTCATACCTCTAGGTCACGTCCATTGCTCTTGAGGTCAGGTTTGGCTCCACAGAACCAGGTAGGCTGTGGCCTCCATACTGTTCAGCCACCTCAGCACACTGTACCCAGTAAGGGAGGGAACCCGTTTACAAATGGGGACAAAGCGCACTGAGCTCTCTATCCCCACAATATCTATGTCACAGGGGCACATAACAGGGCTGGCAGGTCTCAGACGTCCATTTTCTGACCCCCTTCCTTGACAGTAGATTAAGCCCCTTAGGCAATCTTCCCACCAGGTTCCTGCTGATAGGCTTTTCTCCTGAAGGGTGATTGGAGAGAACATCATGGGGGTCTTTATCCCTCACTGATTCACTTTTGTCAGTGCTGTTGTAGAGGGTCCTGGAGGTTGTCACGGGCTGGGGATAGAACCCTGAAGACTGCGTCTGGCTTTTCATAGATTGAATGCAGGGGAGGCAGTCCATTATCTAATAACTCATAACATGATCCTGGTCAAATGACTAGTTTGGGACCTGGACTGGGTGGAATCTAAGGACTTTGCCTCCTAAGCTGTGTGCTTGGGGATTCTGCTCTCTCTAGACCTCAGCTTAACGACATCTGCTTTAGACCAACAGCATATCAAAGGCTTGGGAGAGGGTGATGTTGACTAACAAGCTCCAGCGTGTGGCCCTGTCAGCAAGGACCTAAATTAGCCAGGTAGGTAAAGAACACAATCTACTGGCAGGCAAAGGGGTCAGGTGACAGAGGGGGCTCAGTTGGGATAAGACACCCAGGCCTGTGTCAGAACTCTTTTGGTGGCAAGAAACACAAACACAGCTTGGACTAAACTAGACAGGAAAAGAGAATCTGCTGACCAGACAGCTTCTGTGACGACTAGACCTGTAGTCTCAGTCTCTTCTGGTCTCTCCCTCTCCTGTACCAACTGGTTCTCCATGCAGGAGAGGATGTGCCCCTGGTGGTCCCCAGCTTGCATCTTCCCAGCCTTTCTACCAAAGTGGAGGGTGATCTTACCTCCATATTTTGGGAAGATATTTTGGGAAGGACTTGAGCCCTCATTAGGACTCCATGCTTGGAGTCAGGGAGACAAAGCAGGAGAACCCCACCACACTTGGTTTTAATGACAGCAGACGGCCATGTGGAGTATCATTGGGCAGGTCCCTGTGACTATGTCTCCAATTATTAATGCATTATTTTGTTCACCTCTGCACTTGCACTGTGGTCAAACACCCAGGAAACCACTTGGTTGTTACAAGGGTCTACAAATCCATGTTGCCACCAACTGGGTAAATATGCTTGGCACAGATATGCCAATGCTTCCCCAGTGTTTCAAGAGTTGTTGTGTTTAACAAAATGCTGGTTCATCTTAAGTTGGTTCATCTTAAGTCACCACTTAATCCACATGTGTTATTCGTCATTTTATTTGTTTTCTAAGAGGATGATAAATGTCCAGTTACTTTCATGTAGGACTCCTCAAAATATGATGATGTCCACACTCAGAGACACAGGAGCCCCGGTTTTTTATTGCACTTGGAGCAGTTCTACAATTTTCTGCTGCAGGATGACTAGGCAACACCAGTGGATTTTTTTCTAAATAACACGTCCTAATATACACATACTACTATATATAAAATAGATAACCAACAAGGACCTATTGTATAGCACAGGGAACTATACTCAATATTTTGTAATAATCTACAAGGGAAAAGAATCTGAAAAAGAACAGATATATATAAATGTATAATTGAATCACTTTGCTGTTCACCTGAAATTAACACAACATTGTAAATCAACTGTACTTCAATTTAAAAGAGAGAGAGAGAGAGAGATAAATAAATAAATAAATAAATCACACGTCCTGTTCTGTAAATAAAACTTCTAAAGAAGAGAATGCTTGGTTTTCTTTCTCCTGAACACTTTACACAGTGCCTGCATGTTTGATGAGACACTTAGAAGGGATGTAAGATTAGTTAGCCTACAGTGCAGCCACATGTTCTCATGAGAAAAATGAGAAAAGGGAAAGGGAGGTGAAGCAGGAATCTAGCAGCCTCCCCACTGTCCATACACTCTCCTCCAAAGCCCTGATTCCCTTCTCTGCGAAGAGCAGTTGGTACAATAACCTTGTTCTCTTCGCTTCACGGGATGGCGGTGGCAGGCAAGTGTCTTAATGCAGACGGGACCCGAGCTGTGTGAAATTCAGGCTACAGCCCTGCTCTCATGGCCCTTTCTTTCCACTTCAGCTGGGGAGCCTGGCATGTTCTAGTTTTAGCTTCATTGCTAAGGGGACGCATTTGTCCACCAATCGAGCTTCGGAGAGGTTCCAGTCCATGCGACTTCCCACACTCTGGCTTCATCGAAAGCCGAGAGGGTGGGTAAACATTGACTTAGGAGTCATCCCGGAGCCAGTGCAAAGGTACAAGAAGCAGGTCCCCGGGCTGCCTTGATGCTGCCTACATGCCCGGCGTCTCTGGAGAGGGTGGTGACAAGGACAGAGCTGCTTCCTGGAACAAGGTGCTGATAAGAGGCAACTTGCTGTGCTTAAGTTTCAGTTGAACTCCACTGTGGGTAAGGAAATCCTATGTCATAACTACTGCACTTAGGATTTTGAGTGCTGGTTTCCCCAAGAAGGACTCAGTATTTGGAGAGAGAGAGAGAGAGAGAGAAAGGGAGTGTATGTGAGCAAGCATGACTTCCTTTCAGTATTTATTTTGGAAAACGTTCAGAGAGGCCAAAAATAATGACCAGCAAGGGGGCTTCCTCGCTGTGCTCCGTGCGGGTCTCGGGGTCTCTGTGCAGACAGACAGCACCCTCGGTGCTGGGCACATGGGCAGTCCTGCTGAGAAACCGCAAGAGCCACTGCATGGTGACCACGGGGTCCCCGAACCCATGGGGTGGGCTCGCTGGGATGGGTTTATCATCTTTGCTGTCACGCCTTCCACGCCTGTACTGACCACCTATATCTACAGTCCTTGCAGATGTCTTCTGGCTTGTAGGAGAAAAATGGCATTTAGATCTAGGTTATTCCAGAGGGTGGAGTGAGCTAAGTCCAGTAGAGGCTAAAAATAGCCAGAGACCAGCCGGCCTGGTCAGACCTGTGGGCCTGGGGACTGCCTGCTGTCACCCTGGCCCTCCCTGGACGTGCCACATGCCAATATTGGTTCCAGAGCCCGTTACTCATATGTCAGATTCCCACTGTCGTGATGTTATTGCATGCACCAACTGCATTTCCACAGAAAAGCGTGAGTCACTCCCAAGTGGGGCTTCGAGAAAGAACTCGGCTAGAGAGGCAGGGAACGGCTCTCATAAACCGGAAAAAGGCGGGGAAGGGGCCTTTTATAGCATCAAGCGTTGGCTCTTTTTCCATAGGTTAATTTTTATCTTAACAACCAAGATAAGGTTGGATGGTCTTTTCATAAGAAATCTATTTAAATACAAAGGATTATTTGAACTTCTTTTTAAAAGCCAAGGGCATTTTTTGTGGTGCTCAATTTATAAATAAAATAGATTAGGGGTTGTTTGATGGACATTTACGATGCCGACTGCCAGTGACTCTTGCCAGGGCGCTCTCTCCGCACCACTCTGGGGACAAAAAATACCCTTTGTTCTTGTCCACGGGGACGGCCCTGATCAGCCAGGCATGCCCACCTCAGACCCCATGAGACGGGGCTTACTGCTCGGAACAGATGGTGATTTTTCAAACGGAATGCTATTCTGGTGCACTTACTTAGGAAAAAGATCTAAAAATAGACTTGAATGAGTATAACCTGCAAAAATAAGTTGTCAGCTTCTTTTTACTCCTGCTGGGTTGAAAACAAAGCTGTCAGCAATTTCTGTGCATTGAGGAATCTGTGTGCTTTCTTATTTTAGAGAAAGCTTTTTCAGTAGGACTGCAATTGAGTCCCCTTAAATCTCTCAGTTTCAACAAATTACCATCTGTTGTTCTGGAGACTTTCAAGCTGATGAGTCCTGCTCCTAGCTTGAAGCTGGAGGCAGGCGTTTGCCCCTCTGAGAAACGGGGCCTGAGGACGGGGACCAGCGCTGTGCCCCTGGCGGGGCTGGCTGCAGGATCTCGAGGTCAGCCAGAACCCTTGAAGCCTGATGCCGGGAGCAGTCGCCCCCTCGGTGAAGACACTGGGCTTGGAGATGAGGTGGCTGGGGAGGCCTGATGCCTGTCGTGATTTAGGGAGAAATGGCCAGAGCACTGGACTTTGAGGGGATGCGCCAAGCGCTCAGCCTCCCTCACAAAGTACCTGGTGCTGTCTTGCCTGGTGGGCGATGTGCGCCAGGCCTGTAGAGGCTCTCCACGCCCCTGCGCAGCACTGTTGTCTGTAAAATGGCTCCCATGCTAACAGGGTGATGTAAAACCTAGAGAAGTCAGGCGGGTGGATGGAGCCCTTGCTCGTCCTGGGAGGAACTGGCTTGAATCTGAGAAATAAAATGAAGCTGGAAACGGCACCTCTCCTGGTGGAGAATTGTGCTGGTGGTCCCCAGACTCGGTTTAGGCCCAAGCAAGCGCAGGCTCTTGGGGCTGTGCATCCCTGCTGAGCGCTCGCTGTGGTCCCCAGGGAGTGGTACCCAGCCAGGGAGCAGGCTCTGCCAGCGCAGGAAGGGAATGGACACCTCCAGGAAGCCCTCTCGGCCTCTGCTCACTGAGCACGCACTTCCCAATGCCAAGCAGTTTTTTAAACGGTTTTCCCCCAAATCCAGACTACTCACCAATAGGATTTGGGATTCTGCTGCTTAGAAACTTTCTCTGCTCAGTCTTCACTGTATTTTAACCTGCACATGCTTTCTCGAAATAAGGGAAACATCTCCCAGTTCTTACCTCACAAGTGCCCCCCACACACCACAAACACACACATACCCCCTATACACAAACACCACACATACACAAACCAAACACACACGCACCACAAACACACACTCTACATATACACACACATGCACGCACACACACTCTGTGCTGAGAAGAGTGCTTTCTCTGGGGATGGGGATGGTGACGTCTCAGAGGAGAAAAAGGAAGACGAGCGAGATTCCCCAGGGTTGGGAGGGCATGAAGAGAGCGAGCCTGGGCAGGCCAGTGTCAGAGGACTGCAGGGGCTCTAAGAACCTCCAGCCCGGCTCCATCAGGCTGTCACAGAGGGTGCAGGGGATGGTCAGGCCAGGACACTGTTGGAGGCTCTGGGAAACTTTCCGGCCTGTTTCTGTTTGATGAAACGTTCTCAATAGCCCATGAATTAATGTAGCCTGTGTGTGCTAAGGGGGGAGGCTAGACTCCCACTAGCACTTTCCCCGAAGGCTGAGCTGGGACGGAATCCCTCGCAACTGCCCCACCTCTCCACTGTGCGCACACTTTTTCAAAGGGAGCATCAGTCCATTTGCCAACCAGAGGCTCCAGATTCCCGAGGACACTAAGGGGTGCACTCCCCGGCTTTTAGCAGGGGACTCTAAGAAAGACCATGGTGAACTTGCGTGTGTGTTTCTGACCCTGCATGACAATTCTTACAGCACTTTCTTCTGGCCAAAAGCACTTTGGAGAATCAAAGGTTTTGACTGTTTCAAAATAATTTGAAAGGGTGCTAGTGACAAGTCTAGGGCCCAGATGCATTGTCTGGAAAGGGAATGAAGTTTTAAAGGGAATAGGAAGGATGCAGTACTTCAAAAATTAAGTGGAACAGACAGATGAAACTTAATAGCCTTTAAACCTTGGAGGAAGGACTGTCTTACCCTTGGGCTGCTTCCTGGGGTCCAGAGAGCTCTGCACCCCAGCTCACCCAGCTGTGCCCCCAGCAATGGGATCCCCAAGAGAAAGTATCTGGCAATGAAACAAGGAAGCATGGGAGGAGGACTTCTCAGAAGAAAGCATCTCGCTGAGCCCCCTAAAAAGTCATGTAAGTATATGGTCACCACCCTGTGTCAGCGAGGATCCAGGGCTGAGGGAGTGGTTGCATAGCAATGATGTTAGATATCTAAAGCCACACGTTTAGAAAAGAAGATCCTGTCTTACCCCGAGGTTCTTCATGACATTTTTTTTTCTTAAATTCCATATATATGTGTTAGCATACGGTATTTGGTAAGACAGGAATAAAGACACAGACCTACTGGAGAACGGACTTGAGGATATGGGGAGGGGGAAGGGTGAGCTGTGACAGGGCGAGAGAGAGGCATGGACATATATACACTAACAAACGTAAGGTAGATAGCTAGTGGGAAGCAGCCGCATAGCACAGGGATATCGGCTCGGTGCTTTGTGACCGCCTGGATGGGTGGGATAGGGAGGGTGGGAGGGAGGGAGATGCAAGAGGGAAGAGATATGGGAACATATGTATATGAATAACTGATTCACTCTGTTATAAAGCAGAAACTAACACACCATTGTAAAGCAATTTATACCCCAATAAATATGTTAGAAAAAAAAAAAAAAAAAGAAGATACTGTGCTCTGGCAAAGCAATTGAAGTCCTGGGGATTCGTCCTGAGAAACTAATCAAGGATGTGCGCATAGAATGTTAATCTCTGAAACAACCCTCAACAATAGGAAGATGGGGCAAATACATTCTAGCACTTGCACTCCCTGTACTGAAGATCGTGTTGTAGAAGTATGTATATAACTGTCATGGAAAAATGTTTACTGTGTGCTGTTACGTTGAAAAAAATAGTTACAATTCAGTTGGCACAGTATAATCCAGTTTTCACATAACGATACATATACCTTTTCCAATTTTTTTACAGTTGTATTAGTTTTCTATTGCTGCTGTATTAGTTTTCTATTGCTGTGTAAATCATCACAAACTTGGTGGCTTCAGACAACACACATTTGTTATCTTACAGTTCGGTGGTTCCAAAGGCTGACATGGGTCTCCTGGAGCTGAGATCATAGTGTCAGTATGGCTGTTCTGTCTGGAGGCTCCAGGGGAGGATGTCTTCGTTGCCTTTCGAGCTGCTGGCGGCTGCCTGCACTCCTGGGCTTGCATCCTTACCCGCCTCTGCAGAGTAGCAACAGCAGGTCAAGTTCTTTTCCTGCACCTGTGGTCTCTCCTGTCCTCCTCACCCACAGCTGGGACCTGGGACCAAGTTGGACACACCCAGGCTGTCCAGGAAAACCTCCCTATTTTAAGGTCAGCTGATTAGCATCCTTCATCTTAATTTCCTTCATTTCATCTGCTACCCTACCCCCTTTACCACGTAACCTAATGTATTTACAGGTTCCATAGATTAGGGCACAGACATCTTCCCGAGATTAGAGCAGATACCGGTATTCTGCTCACCACAACACGTGTACTTTACTGTAATTAGCCAAGAAGAGCCCAGAAAAGCAGGAGGCTCTGGGCACTTTGTATTAGTTTTCCTCCCAGTTTTAAAGATTCACTTTCATTTCTGTAACCATAAATTCTATGGTTCTCAGCTCTAGTTCTAAATGGACATTAATTTGATCTCATCATCATTCATTTCATATCATGGCTTTTCCGTCTCTAGGTTCTTGATTGGTCAGGCAGTTTTATTTTATTTTTGTTTCCTAAAAGGTTCTGTATTTCCTGAAACCGGACGAGGTTGAAATGTATGTCTATTGAGTTTGACTAGAGTGATGACTTAACTGGGTCTACAGTTCCTGGGCACACCCGTTTCCCTCTTGTATCCTCCAGGAGAGTTTCTTCTGCTAGTGGCAGTAAACGCTGCTGGTAAGATGCTGTTCAGACCCCCCAACAGACCTTCCGCAGAGGTGTCATCATAAGCCCCTCAGAGCATTGCACTAGAAAACAAAACCAGCACATTGTCAGAGACGCCCCTCTGTCTCCGCCCAGTCAATGCCAAGCTGGGTTGAGGAATTCAAAGTGTGCACCATTTCAGGGTGAGATGAGGCCTCCCCTCCTTAGAGCTTCATGGCCCCCGGTGGGTTTCTGGGCTGCACCCACTACTCTCACTCCCTTCCTAGCCCGAGGAGGAAAGGGCAGAGGACGCTGAGGGTTTAGCAGAGCTGTGACTCTTCTGTGGTCAAAGGGCTCCTTAGAATGCCGTGTTTGGCCCTCCGATCTCCTGCTCATGCCACTTACTGATGCACCCTGCCAGGGGGCACAAAAGCACAAGACTCCCGTGGGACAGCCTCTGGGGACACAAAGCAGGACAGAAAATGGGTCTGGGGTCCAGGTAATCAGAGAACAGGTGCACGTCCAGACCAGGGCATACCTGCCTGGTCCCTAATGGCTCTTCACCTTGGTGGGGTGAGGACACATCACCTCAGGCTGCTGGAGATCATTCCGTGAATAAAGTCCCAGCATCTGGCTCAACCTAGCACTTCCAAGATGGGACACTGACCATGACCCCGGGTCATCTTCTCGACCAGAGAAGCTGTGTTTTCTCATTTCTCACTTCATCGATGGAACTCTAGTCCTTAAAGTATGATTTATCTGTTGGAGGGGGTACAAGGCTGCTCCTAAATTCATTTCAAACTCTTACTAACAGAAAGCCCTGCCTCTGAAGGGAAGAAATGGCTTTTCTTTGGAGACACTCAGGCTTTGCAGACATTAAATACATGTATATAAAGTTGCTGAGCCAGACAGAGGCTTGAAGCAAAGGGGCAGGGAACCCCTCCACCTGGCTTGCTGAGCGCAAGGCCACTTCCTTCTGTCAGTGGAGAAGCCCACCTGTGATGTGGCCCAAGGTAACATCCTGCCCGAAAGCCATTGACGGCCTTGGTGCCTAAACCTTCAGCCCTTCCAGATGACTGTGCTGAGACAGCGGCTTTGAGAATGTCTAGGATGCCTGGAAGACAGAAAAGTGAGCTCTGTGCCCTGGCAAGTGGTGAACAACCCCGAGGTCACAGGATGAGGCCCTTTGCTGTGGCCCAGGCTGGCTTCATAGAAACTAGGCTGCTGTGTACATTTAGGAGAGCAGCTAATTCCATATTTTAAGTGGTTTTATGAATCCCTTTTGGGGGCTTGCTTTTTGTTGTGGGATTTTAAAAATAGTATATCTAAAATAAAGCACTTGGGATTTTTCTCTTTCCACCCCAGAGTTTAAGGAGTTTAGCAGTATTTTTCTTTTTTTCAAGCTTCAACCAGTCCTATTAAGAGTCAAAATCTGTTTTCTGTCATTTAATCTTGAAGGTGAGACAGCCATTCCCTCTGAAGGTCACCCCTGTGCTGCCATCTCGCTCACCTGCAGGGCTCTCGAGAATGTCACCCAGGACACCTCCACATTGCAAGCCTCCTCAAGGGACATGCGTGTCTGTGTTCTGGGCACTCGGGGTCAGCAGAGCCCCTGTAGTACAGAGGTGCCTGCGTGTGGTTCAATTATTGCCAGGAAACAAGCCATCCCCAAATCTGGTGCTCAGCACAGCACAACCTTTTATTTCTTGCAATTCTGTGGATCAGGGTTTGGACAGGGCTCAGCGGGGCAGCTCTTCTCTGGTGGCATCGGCTGGGGTGGTGCCTGTGGGGCTACGTTGAGCTGGGAACTCCACCGGCTGGAATGTCCTGGAAGGTGTCCCGTCTCCAGAGCCTCTCCTCAGGGGCCACTGGTCAATCATGTGTCCAGCCTGCACCTCCTGGCAACACAGTGCCCCTTCTCTACTTGGGAGAAAGTAGATGCTCAAACCCTCTCAAGGACTGGATGCAAAATCTCACAAGGTCAGTTCTACTGTAGTCTGTGGTCAAAGCAATAGCCAGGCTGGTCCAGTTTCAAGGGGAGAGGAAGTGGCTCTAGGCCTGTGGGCCAGAGCAGGGATGCAATGAGGTCACGTTTGGATAAAGAGCAGCATGTGCCAGTATTGGTCAGTATTCCCTACACAGCAGCCATTTGCATTGCTGTGACGCCCTTTGGTCCTCTGGTGGTATTCAGGGTAGTCCCCTGTGTCCACCCTGTCCTAGGGAGCTTGCACGTGGGATGCGTGCAGTGTGTGCTTGGTGGGCATGGTCACACATCCGTGGTACCTCTCGTTCCCTTGAAATCGAGAAACAATGCAGCCCATACCCCACACTGTGAAGAAGGCCAGATCCTGGCCCCCCAGGTTATGCAAATCCCTGAAATCGTTCTGGACCCCGATTCCCCTGAAATGTTTCAGTCTGTACGGACACACATCCTAGCAGGACACCTGCCCACCCCCAGCCCTGCAGATGTGCACAGTGACCTTGCTCAGGTGTGTGCCTTGAGGCTGCCTCTCTGCACAGCTGCAGTGGGGCACCACCCACACTGTATCCCTCATCCTCCTGGACTCGAGGGTGCCACCCAGAGAGCACAACAGCCCCAGAGCATCTGGAGTGGCAGTGATGTCATAGAACCAGGGACCTATGGATATCCTGGTCCTTAAAGGTTGTGAGACCACACAGCCACCAGGGCTCTCTGTCTCTGTGGGACTGAGTTTTCGTCCTTTTTACTCCCCCTCCCACGGGCCCCTCATTTTCTGGGCAGGGTAGTTTGTCCTGTTTATTGCCTAAAGGTGCATTACCCATCACCCTTTCCCCAGCAGTGCCCTCTTTTTCTCTGGGTGCATCTAGGGGCTTCCCTGAATAGAGGCAGGTCCTCCCTGAGGGTCTTGGGTGGCTGCTGGTAACACGAGAAGCTGTTCCCCTGGACCAAGCACTATGGGAGGGCATCCCAGGGCTCCTACCGAGTCCAGAGAGGCCGGTGGCTGCCTGGAGAAAGGGCCAGAGCTCAGGGCAGAGGAAACAGCCTTGCAGAGGCCAGGTTCTGAGGACAGGGTTTGTTCACGGAGCCCTTTGTGTGGAAGCTCTCAACCCTGACTGCATACAGCAGTCTCCTGGGAGGTTTTTAAAATCCACATGCCTGAGCCCACCCAAGCTGCTTAGACAAGGGTCTCTGGTGCTAGGATGCAAGTTATTGTCCTGGTCCAGCCACAAATAACAGTCATTGATTTAGCGAATGAACATGTGCTAGGATTTCAATCAATGAGTATTTTTAAAAAACCTAACTGCAGACAAAAAGGTACTGGTACTGGGAATGGGAAGGGGTACAGGATACGGGGTACCAGCATAGTGAGAGAATTCCTGTATTTTCCACCAGCAAAGGAGCCAGTCTCCCTAGAAAAGTGCTTCACAATTTTTCAGCACATGAGATGAACAGCTTAGCCTTCTCTAGTTAATTAAGTAAACGTAGAATTTGAGACCAGAATTGCGGACAAACGTTCTGGGTTTAACTCTAGGCACTATTGGCTGGCTTGGGAGCGAGAGACAGAGCAGCTGTCTGGACGCACTTGTGCTTACGTTTGTGGCTGTGACACAAGTAGTAGCACTTGAACATTCATAGTATAGCTTATGAATTATGCAGAATATATTTGCATTCTCATTTTGGTAGCAGCACTGAAAATAGAAATCAAAAAGTTAGAGAGAGTGAGAAGAAAAGGCAGCAAGGAGCAAAGTCAAATGATATTCTTAGAACTTTATATTTGAGGTGGAAAGTTGAAGTCACGAAACCAGACAGATTTCTCTTTTTTTCCCGAATTAATTATAGGTTGTGAAGTCAGGGTGTGGGCTGGTGTATTCCTTTTTTTAAAAAAACGCATTTGACAGCTCTAGGCATCCTGGATTTCATCAGTGTCTCCAGGTGCGTTGTAATTCATGTGAAATGTACACCTGATTGCATAACTGCATGATATTACCTGTGTTTCTTCATCAAGCTCACTTACATCATCTCAGGCGGAGGAGGAGAAATCCCACAGCACTGTTTTACCCTGAAGGAAAATTTGTCACTCCTTTCCTTTTTTAAAGGAATAACTTTAAATCTAAAATACTTTAAAAATACAAAAAAGAAAAGTGAAAAACATCCCACTACTTAAAATGTTCCATAATCTGCCCTGCCTTTCATATTTTGGGCTTGGAAGCAGAACAAAGGGATTCTGGTCTGGGTTTTGGAACCGGGTCACCTGGGTTCAGATTTGCCACCTTTGAGCCGTGGGACCTTAGGTAGGTCATGTGGCTATTCCCTTGCCTCAGTTTCCTGATCTGTAAAGTGGAGGTCACAAGTGTAACCCCCTTGTAGATTGTTAGGAGGATTAAATGCATGAATATGTGTAAAGTGTTCAGAACAGTGCCTGGCACAGGGTGGAATTCAGTTAACTATGATCATCATCATGATTATTCCTGACTGCACCCTACGCTTAAAAAAGCAGACACATGCACACACGTGTGTGACAAAGACACGTGCACAATTACACACACATGCACACTCACGCATACATACATGGACACACACATACATAACTGTGGACACACACACACATACCTGTGGACACACACACACACACACACACACACACACATTTTCCCGCAAATAATAGCATCATAATCTCCGTGCAGGCCTGCAGCTTGCTCTGTTTTTCACCTCACAATAATCATGAACATTTTTCCCAGTCAGCAACATCCGCCTTCCTCTGGGGCTGCCACTCCTCTCCTGGTGGACATGCGGTTGTTCGGAGGTTTTGTTGCCACACACGTACTGCTGCAAGGCTTGGCCTGGGTTGGGGATATACAATTTTAACTGCTGCTCACCAAGATTTGTGTCAGTTTGCATTCCCACTGACAGCGGGGGCCTCTCTCTCCACTTCCCGATGGGAGTGGACACGGCCCTGCACTCTGCCAGCCCAGTCGTTGAGAAATGCACTGTCCTTGTTTTAATTTGCATTTCTGTGATTATTATTTGTGTGATGGCCTCTCATTGGTCTTGTGCAACGTGCAAACACCATTCTGAACAATGTCAATATATTCTTTGGCCTTCACGGTTTGTTTTATAGCTGATCCTTTTTCTACAAAGAAACAAACAGAAACATGTACAGACAATCCACAACTTATTCAAACCTGTTATTTGCCAGATTAGCACATTTTGGTAAAGAAGAGTTCTAAATTTGGAACCTTGACATTGTTTCCAGTTGTAATATTTTTGAAGTGCTCATTCTATAAACCAAATCATTACATATTAAGTCATTCATTCAAAGACTGGTTACTGAGCCCCTATCTGTGTGAAGGTCATGATGTATTTGGACTTGTAGATTACATCAGTAAACACATTTTTTAAAAGCCCTTTTGTGTGGAATTTATGGTAGATCCTAGATCAAGTGGGAACTGAGATCAGGGCCCCAAGGCAGGAGGTGGCTGCTCTAGGCTGGAGCCCATGATGCCTTGAGTTGGGGCCCCCGACTTGCTTCCTGTCCCCCACCTCCACCCCTGGGCTGTGAGGGAGGACAGGTGGGCTGGTGGGCAGATGGGCCTCCCCTCCAGATGCCCTGGAGGCCAGAAGGCATGATGGGCCAATGGCTCCTCAGCCCCCGGGTGTAGGCCCGCCCCTCCTGCCGTTCTCTGAGAGAAGCTCCAGGGAGGAAGCGTGTGATCGTGCACCTACTCATCAGGCGTGCTGCTTTGAATCCGTACACACAGAGCCAGCGTCTTGGGATTTGCTGAGTCTGGTGAGGGCAAGCCAGGCTGCAGGGGCACCTGGGGGCCTGCAGGGACCAGCCCTGGGTCTGGGCCAGGCCCCTGGCCTGTCTCCTGCACGAATCTGTGAGGGCAGGCTCTGCGCCCTCAGCTCCCAGTTGAAATACCCCAGGAAGGGACTTCAGTGGCTTGTCCTTGGCCGAGGCCTTTCCCTCTGACCAGAGCAGCCATGGCCCAACGGGTGGCACTTGTCACCAAGCCAGCCGGGCTTCCAGGGGGCAGCTGTTGCTGAACCGTGTGGTTGAGGTTTGATCCTCCACATCTTCAGGGCCTCCCCCTGAACAGGGAACCAGGTCACAGGGGTCTGCAAAGCCCAGTACTGCAGTGGTCCCCGTGGCCTGTGGGGAGCCATGGGGCCACCGACATGTGGGTGGCAGAAGGCCTCACCCTCCTCTCACGGAGCCTGTGCTGGAAGGGTGTTCACACACGCGCTCCGCACAGGTGCCAGGAGGTCCTGGGGGAAACGCCCAGCTTGTAGGAGCCGGCAGGGCTTCTGAGGATGGAGATGGGCAGTGTATTAGTTTCTGGGGCCACTGTTACTGATAGTTACTAATTTGGTGCTTAAAACACCAGTTTTTTCGTCTTACTGCTCTAGAGGCCAGAAGTCTGAAATCAGTTTCGCTGGGCTGAAGCCAAGGTGTCTGCAAGGCTGGTTCCTTCTGGAGGCTCTGGGGAAGAACGCATTTCCTTGTTTTTTCAGATTCTAGAAGCTGCCTGTGTTCCTTGACTCTTGGCTCCTTCCTCCATTTTCAAAACACATCACTTCAGTCTCTGGTCCCATCATCACACCATCTTATGTTTTGCCATCAGTATCCCCCGGGTAAGAACTCCTGTGATTACATTGGGCCCACCCCATAATCCCTAATCACATCAGCAAAGTCCCTTTTGCCATATGAGGTGACATTCACAGGTCCCAGGCTTAGGACATGGATATCTTTGGGGGCTATTCAGCTGACCATAGGTGGGAACCCCTTGGATGGACAGGTACTGATTCTCTGGGCAGGGACGGTAGGAGGGGGCTTCCAGGCAAAGAGGGCAGCACACACCACCCACGGCCCACTCCTTGCTGAGAGTCAAGCTGACCCGCTGCTGACCTGGCCAGATCTGCACCGGTTAGTTCTGCAGTGTCGGCCACTCTGCAGAGGGTGTGGGTCCTTGTGGGGAACTCTATCCCAGCCAGGGTGGCCGGAGTGAGGGACACAGCGCTGGCTGCAGCGCAGAGTGGTGGGACGTGTAGACCTTGACTGTTCCCACCTGATCGTGCAGAGTGGGCAAGCATGGCCGGGGGCCGTGTGGAGTCCAGGGCCAGAGAGACTGTAGGAGGAATGCCTAACAGGTGACAGTGAACTTGGGGGCGACGGTATGACTGGAAAGAGGGACCAAACTGGATAAACACTGGGAGGATAAAACTCACCAGCCTGACCCTGGATCCTTGGGAATCTAGCCCACGTGGTCCTCAGCAAGCCATCGGGGCACAGCCCATGAGGCCCACCTGCTAGTTTGAGGCTTCTTACTCCACCCCCCATCCTGTGACCACCGGTAGTGATGGATTTCCCCTTCTAAGCTCCTTGAGGACCATGTCTAAACAAACCCATGTCTCTGTCAACCCCTCAGTGCCCCCTCCTGCCCTGCACCTGCACTGCTGAAGTCTTACCAGGTGCGTGGCGAGCGGGCCAGCTGCTGGGCGTCAGGGCGAGGGACAGAGCCACCCCTGTGCAGGGGAATGCACAGTTGTTCTCAGATGGCACAGTGGTGAGGGGGTCCAAGAGCCCCCAGAGACTGCAAGTGACAGCCCATCCTCCACGTGGCAGCTCACTTTGTCTGCAGAACTTTACACAAACAATGTTGATTTTGAGCAGCTCTGGTCCCATCCCTGATTGCTCTTAGACAACAGTAAGCCTTGGGCCACACCCAGTAGCTCCCAGTTTGTCACAAACAAGGTCGCCTATGGACTGACCTGACCTCTGGCCCTCTGCCAAGAGAAGCAGGAGGAACTTGCCTGCCTCTGCTGAAACGGCCCCATGGTGTGGCCGTGCACCACCCCAAGGACCCTGGCAGGCCCGAGACGCCCAGCGGGGTGAGGGAGGGGTAACTGGCAAATCCCAAGTGTCAGGTGGGGCATGAGGCAGGTGTCCATCCCAAGGGACACAGGCCGGTGTTAGCTGGCCGCCTCTACCCCTCTGCCCACTTCACACCCTGAAGAGCTCAGCTTTTCCTTCCTCTGGGGGTGTTTAGCCCAGGGCTGATGGGAATGGGGGCCAGAGCCATGCAGCCAGGGCCTTCCTGAGGAGCATTTGTGTAGTGTCCAGAGTCTCTGGCCAGGCCCCAGCAGCTACCCACACCTCTGCTGGCTGCTGCATTGCCTCTCTGAGCCCCAGACCTCTCCTCAGCACCCTTTCTTATGCAGCTGGACCCACTCACGGCCTGAACTCTGTTCCCCCGTTTCCCAAATTCACCCAGCTCAGAAATTTCCCCTGCCAAACCACAGAAACAATACTTGGCTTGTTTCCTGGCAAACACACCTTCTGCAGGCAAACTTGACGAGCCCAAAGATGGGTTTATCATGAAATCAAGTATTACACTGAAGTTCACTGGGTTTTTTCATTGTCCTTGAAAATGTGAAGTAAAGTGGGGTCGGCCTGTTTCAGAGCAGTGTAAGCAAGTTGCAGACTGTTAACTTTGTAAAATAAAACCTCTGGGACCTGGAAAATTAAACGAATCGCAAGTGGGGATAGGATTCTAGGACACGGGGCTCGTACACATTCACCGTGGAGGTTGCCAAAGAAGAAAGGGCCACGTTATTTCCAGTTTGCTTCTGGAAGTAACCACATTGAAGTGAAGCTTGGGGCTGACTCAGAAAAACAGAGGAGTTTCAAGCACTCTTGTAACATTTGAGGCCAGCCAACCCTCTGTGCTCTCAGCATCCCACTGAGGACACTGCTGCCAGCCCAGCAAACGCTCAGGAATGGTTAGCAGGGCTTCTGCTCTGAAACAAACAATTCCCCAGCCCTGGAATTGTGGGAATGCCCCTGTTCCTCACCTTGGGCCAGAATCCTTCTCCCACTTTGTCATCACTCCAGGAATGATCTCACACTCAGGTCAAGCTGCCAGGCAGGTCCCGGACCTGGCATTTCTGGGCACAGAGACTGAGACGCCAGCCCCACTTTTCTCTCAGGAAACACAGGGGAAGGTGAAGGGTGTGAACAGATCAGCAGAGAGACAATCTTGCATTCATTCGTGTCTAGTTTATTTTTAAATTTATTTATTTATTTTGGCTGCACTGTGTGGCCCGCTGGATCTTAGCTCCCTGACCAGGGATTGAACCCATGCCCTCAGCAGTGAATGCACGGCAGTCCTAACCGCTGGACCACCAGGGAATTCCCCATTCATGTCTATTTGAAACATCAGCTGGGAAGTACGACACTTTGAGTGTCAGCAGCACTACCTGCATCAGTAGCTAATTACCTGCAACTCGCTCCAGAACTGACGGCGGTAAAATCACACTTCCTGGCTGCTCTTCTAGGACAGTGCATCACACGCAATCTTTGGTGAAGGACCGGATCTTCTGGGTTGTTCCCCAATCTCTCTTGGACTAGTACTTTTGTAAGAGGCAATAAGCATGAATTACTAGAAAATGGGCACACATTGGATGATGCTGCAGTGTCAAATTGCTGTAAAGGTTCTAAACCCTCACTCTCTGCTTTCAGGGATCTAGTCATCGAGCAGGGTGGGCAGTTTGCAAATGGACCTCGGGCCACAGACCACACTGGGGTGGCGCTGGCAGCCCCACACCCCAGATTCTCTGTGCATGTTCGTGAACAAGCTTTCTGTTGTTCTTATAAACTACTGGTGCTGTCAAGCTGTCAGCCACAAAGTCTTTTGTCAGACCATAGACCCTGAATTTTCAATCGGGAAATGTGGTTATACCATTGATTTCCTATAGCTGTTGTGTGTCTCCCTCTCTGGGGACTCCTAATGAAATTATTCTGTGGAGGGACGCTTGGCCATGTTGACTCCTGGGTATCTTGTGGTCCCTGAGGATATTCAGTTGGTCAGTCACTTGCTGAACTGAGTTTTATCCTCTAGGTAACACGCTGGCTCTTAATAACTAGTTAAAGAAGTTCTCATTTCTCATTATCACAGATCTTCTGAACAGGAAGGTCACTTAGCTACATAGTGGAAACCACAAGAACATCTGTCAAAATAGAAACTACAATGCTTTCTTCAAGGAATTCACGTTTACACATTTATAAGGTTCTCCAGCACATGCCAGTTACAAGGAGCATAAGCCCATTTTCCTCCTGGATTTTTCTATATCATTCTTCTACAAATCCCTTCCCAACACACATAGTTTTTCCAGGGTTCTAGTTACTATATTGGGGTTTCTGCTTAACCAGTAATTTGCTTTTCTGTGTTTCTTTGACCAGAGTTCATTTTTCTTTTCTTTTAAAACAATGTTTTATTACCAAATATGGCAAGCTCTTGAAAGACATCATGGAATGTAGTTTAATATTATGATGGGAGTTGAAGTTGGTTCTCATTGGCTTGAATTAGTCATTTCTATTGCAATGGAGATGACTTCGACTTTGAGATCTCATGAGAGTGTTAGCTTGTTAACTTTAGTGCTTTAAAAAGTGGTCATTTTGGGTGGGGGTAATATTTTGTTATGTTTTGGTGCTGATGTCATGCTTGTCTCAGAAAACATGTCAGGATGTGTTCCCTCCCCCTCTATTTCCTGAAAGAGTTTGTGCACAGTTGATGTTGTTAATTCTTTGAATATTTGACAGGCTTCACTTATGAAACTGTGTGGGTCTGGAGTTTCCTTTCTGGGAAGGTTTATGATGAAACTCAATTTCATGAGTAAATATAGGGCTATTCCCATTTTCTCCTTTATCTTGTGTAAATTTTGGTAAGTTGTACTTTGCAAGGAATTTGCCCGTTTCATTCAGTTGCCAAAGTGATCAGCACAGAATTGTTCACAAAATTGACTTATTATCTTTCGAATATCTATTATAATATCTAAAGTGATAACCAGTCTTTCATTCTTGATATTAATGATTCGTGTCCTGTTATGATTTTTTAATTGGTCTAGTTAAGGGTTTATCTATTTTGTTGTTTTTTAAATACCAGGATTTAGCTTTACAATTTCTTGGCATTGTTTGTTTTCTATTTTGTTGATTTCTGCTCTTTATTACTTCTTTCCTTCCACTTACTTTGGGTTTACTTTGCTCTTCCTTTTTTAGCCTCTTGAGATGGACATTTCCTCTTCTCTAACGTAAGTATTTTTTTTTTTTTTTGCGGTACTCGGGCCTCTCATTGTTGTGACCTCTCCCGTTGCGGAGCACAGGCTCCGGACACGCAGGCTCAGCGGCCATGGCTCACGGGCCCAGCCGCTCCGTGGCATGTGGGATCTTCCCGGACTGGGGCACGAACCTGTATCCCCTGCAGCGGCAGGCGGACTCTCAACCACTGCGCCACCAGGGAAGCCCTCTAACGTAAATATTTAAAGCTGTAAATTTTCCTCTAACCACTGCTTGAACTGTATGCCATACATTTTGATATGTTGTATTTTCACTATCACTCAGTTTGAAATATTTTCTAAATTATTTCTGATTTTTTTTGAAACATGCATGATTGAGAAATGGTAGTTTACTTTCTAAATATTGGAGTTTTCCTTGTTTATATTATTGTTATTGATTTCTAATTTAATTTGTTTGCAGTCAAAGAAACTGCACCATAAATTTTCAAGTCTTAAATTTTTTGAGATTTGCATTATGTGTAATTTTCTATGCCACTTGAAAAGACTATCTAATGATATATAAATAGAAGTTAGGTTAAGGCAAATGATATGTTCAGCTCCTCTCTGTATCTACTGATATTTTTTTCTAATTGATTAATAAATTGCTGAGAAAGGAATGGTAAAATCTCTTACTATGATTGTTTCTTTCTCTAGCAAACTAAGCAGAGAAAGGGACTTCTTTCATCGGATAAAGGGCATCTCTGAAAAACCTAGAGTTAACCTAGAGTTAATACTGTCTATACTGTCGAAATACTGAATACTTTCTCAGATCAGGAACAAGATAAGGAAGTACGTTCTCTCTCATCACTTGTGGTCAGTGTTGCACTGAGAAACTAGCTATGGCAGTAAAACAAGAAGATGTGAAAGACATAAATTGGTAGGGAAGAAATAAAGCTCTCTATTTGAACATGGCATGATGGTTTACATAGAAAGTCTCAAGGAATCTACAAAACCACTCACATTAGTTGCAGGATACAGGTTAATATAAAAAATTAATTGCCTATGTATATATTAGCAGTGAGCAACTGGAAATTATATTTATTAAAAAATTCCATTTATAATACCAAATAGAATACTTAAAATGCATTTAACAAAAGATGCACAGGTCCTGTTCACAGAAAGCTACAGAACATTGCTGAGAGGGACTTTTAAAAAGACCTGAATTCATGGAGAGATGTACCATGTTCATGGATTGGAAGTCTCAGTAGTGCCAAGACGTCAGTTCTTCTCCAGTTGATCTATAGCTTCAATGTGATTCCAATAAAAATTGCAGCAGGGTTTTGTGTAGAAATTGAGAAGTTAATTCTAAAATTTGCTTGAAAATACAGAGGACCTAGAATGGTCAAAGCAATTTTTTAAAAGTTGGAAGATAGGTAGTACCTGAGTTTCAACTTCCTACAAAGCTGCTGTAAGCAAGTGGTGCAGTGTTGCAGCCAGGATGGACCGGTCCATAAACTGGACATAACAGGGACCCACACACAGAGGGTCAGTTGATTTTTAACAAAGATGCCCACTCAATTAAATAGGGAAAAAACAGGTTTTTTTAACAATTGGATATCTTTGGGGGAAAAAACCCACATCTACCCTTGTTCCATACATGAAATGAACTTGAAATGATCATAGACATAAAATTCCTGGGAGAAAATCTTTGAGACCTTGAGTAAGCAAATACTTTTACATAGAACACACAAAAAAATCATAAAACGTTAAAAAGTCATAAACAGGATTTATCAAAATTTAAAACTTTTGGTCTTCGAAAGACACCAGTAAGAAAATGAAGATGCTAGTCCCAGAATAGGAGAAAATATTAGCAAGGCCAATATCTGATACATGACTTGTAAACATATTTTACAAATAGAATATAAACCTCAATACTAAAAGGGAAAACAATACAATTATAAATGGGAAAAGGATTTGAGCAGACACTTCTTCAAAGATGACATATAAAAGGCTGATAAACACACGAAAAGATGTTCAACATCAAGTGTCTGGGAAATGCAAACAAAACTACAGTGAGATACCACTACACTCCCACTAAGATGGCTAAAATTAAGACAGTCTTAGTAGGAATGTAAAGTGGTGTCAACATTGCTAACAGTTTCTTAATATACCTGTCAGATGACCCAGTTTTTCCACTTCTAGATATTTGCCCAATGTAAATGATAACATGTCCTCACAAAGACCTGTATGTGAATGTTCCTAGCAGCTTCATTCACAATAGCCTATCCACAGCTGAATGGATCATCACTCTGTATTATAGACCCACCTTGGAGATACTGTGGGTTTGATTCCAGATTGATAAAGCAATTATCACCATAAAGGGAGTCATGTGAATTTTTTGGTTTCCCAGTGCATATAAAAGTTATGTTTACATTATACTGAAGTCTATTAAAGCATGCAATAGAATTATGTCTCAAAAAACAATGTACATACCTTAATTTAAAAATACAAAACAAAAAAGTTATAATAGTAACATCAAAGGTCACTGATCACAGTTACCATAACAAATACAGTCATAATGAAAAAGTTTGAAATATTACGAGAATTATCAAAATGTGGTGCAGAGACACAAGAAGAGAGCAAATACTTTTGGGTAAATGGTGCAGATCGACTTGCTGGATGCAGGTTGCCACAAATCTTCAATTTGTAAGAAACATGTCTGAGAAGTGCAATCAAGTGAAGAGTTGTAAAACAAGGTACGCGTGTATATGCATCTAATGGGAAACTACTCAGCAATAGAAAGGAAGAGTCATGTACCAAAATGTTCATCACAGCTCTATTTACAATTGCCAGGACATGGAAGCAACCTAAGTGTCCATCAACAGATGAATGGGTAAAGAAGATGTGGCACATATATATAATGGAATATTACTCAGCCATAAAACTGAGTTATTTGTAGTGAGGTGGATGGACCTAGAGACAGTCATACAGAGTGAAGTAAGTCAGAGGAAAACAAATACTGTATGCTAAAACATATATATGGAATCTAAAAAAAAAAAAGAGAATGGTCAGAAGAACCTAGGGGCAAGACGGGAATAAAGATTCAGACCTACTAGAGAATGGACTTGAGGATACGGGGAGGGGGAAGGGTAAGCTGGGAAAAAGTGAGAGAGTGGCATGGACATATATACACTACCAAACGTAAAATAGATAGCTAGTGGGAAGCAGCCACATAGCACAGGGAGATCAGCTCGGTGGTTTGTGACCACCTAGAGGGGTGGGATAGGGAGGGTGGGAGGGAGGGAGACGCAAGAGGGAAGAGATATGGGGACATATGTTTATGTATAACTGATTCACTTTGTTATAAAGCAGAAACTGTCACACCATTGTAAAGCAATTATACTCTAATAAAGATGTTAAAAAAAAAAAGAAAGGAATGAACTATTGATGCAACATGAGTGAATCTCAAACTCATTACTGCTGAGTGGGAAAAGCCAGATTGTACATACTTTATGATTCCTTTGATATACAGATTTTAATTTGCAAATTAATCTGTAGTGACACAACTCAGATCAGTGGTGGCCTGAAGCCAAGAGTGAAGGGAGGGGCTTCAGAGAAGCTTGAGGACTCTTCTGGGGATGCTGAGAATGTCCTGTATCCGACGGCAGCTATGGTTCTGAGACGGTATGTGTCAAAATTCCTGACTGTAAGCTTGAAATGGGTGCAGTTTATTGGATATAAATCATATCCTCAATCAAGTTTTGAAAAAGCAGCCCCGCCTCAGGTTGGGGGTGACTGAGTACTGGAACGTAGAACAAGAACCCTGGAAGAGCTGGGTGGTGGCGGCATGGTTATGTATACACGGATCCACAGGGATGGAAACTTAGACCAGTGTATTTCACTCACTTTAATATGTCAATTTCATACCTTGATAAAAAAAGAAAAAATCCTTGTTAACTGTCAGAAATGAACTACACTGAGTAGTGTTTTAGGTCAAGGATAATTCCTACAAATTTTCAATAGAGATTTTTTTTTTTCTGTAAAGAAAACTTATTTTCTTTTGAATTCGGTTTCCTCCATTGGATTTGCTCAGAATGGTACAAACCAATTAATCAGGAAAGGATATGAAAGCTGCATCTCTTTAAGTGTTCAGTTGGCATCTCAGGGAAAGTTGCCAGTACAATCTAAGGATTATGCAAATTGACCTTGGGCTTTTGGTTTGCATTGCTAAAGTAAGAGGACCTACCTTTTGTTGGCTTCTCTTTGTTGAGTGGGAAATTATTCTCTGGGTCTTTTCTGATCAGGTGATGAAATATTGCCCACTTTCCTTTGCTTTTGCATTACTGTTGGGTAGTTTTTGCTGGAAGCACCATTTCCAGTTTGTGCTGCAGAATTCTAGGATGGTTCTAGGACTTGAGCCTCCTGATGTCATTCCTGGGGTTATGGTCCTTTACATAGAAAAAGGGAATTTGCAGATATAGTTAAAGTTACTAATCAGTTTACCTGAAAATAGATTATCTGGGTGGGACTCAACTAATCTGAGAGCCTTTAAGAGCAGAGAGTTTTCTCTGGCTGGTCACTGGGGAGGGAGGGCAGTTGAAGACATTTGACGTGAGGGAGGTTCCCTGTTGGGGGCTTTGAGATGACACAACAGGGGACAAGGACCTGGGCATGGGTTCTAGCTGCTGAGAGCAGTTCTGCTGACACCCGGCAAGAAAGCAGGGCGTTCAGTCCTGCAGCTGCAAGGAATGGATGAGCCTGGCAGTGATTCCTCCCAGCGCCCCCAGGTAAGAGCCTTGACTGCGCCCTTGCCCTCAAGAGGCAATAAGCAGAGATGCTCACCAGTCCACCTGGACTTCTGACCCACAGAGCTGAGAGATAATAAATGGGTGTGGCCTGAAGCTGCTAAGTTCATGGTTAGTTGTTATGCAGTAATAGAACCTGAATACACAGCAATGATAACCCAATCACAGTAATAAATCATTTGATAAATAAATTTGTTCCCAGTTTTTTTTTTTTTTTTTTTGTTCCCAGTTTTATTGCTGTTTCATGGAATAATGAAAGTGATTCTATTTTTTTTTTTTTTTTTTGGCTGTGGACAAGGTCCATTTTCTAAGCTGTTGCTAGCGTGCTGGTAAATTATGGTCTATCTTCTTGGGAGAGTGCTTCTAAATTCTTGCTGCTCAAAGTGTGGCTGCTGGACCAGCAGCAGGACAGACATCACCTGAGAACTTGTTAGGAACTCAGAATCCAGGGCTGCTTCTCAGGCCTCCGGACGCAGGATCTACACTTCCCTTGGATCCCTAGGTGAGGTGGTGTTTATTAAAATTTGAGAAGCAGTTGCCCTGAAGTTGCAGAGTGTGGCTCTTACGGATTCTTTTTTTGGTTTGTTTTGTTTTGCAGTATGCGGGCCTATCACTGTTGTGGCCTCTCCTGTTGCAGAGCACAGGCTCCGGATGCGCAGGCTCAGAGGCCATGGCTCACGGACCCAACCGCTCTGCAACACGTGGGATCTTCCCGGACCGGGGCACGAACCCGTGTCCCCCGCATCAGCAGGCGGACTCTCAACCACTGCGCCACCAGGGAAGCCCTCTTATGGATTCTAAACCCCCAATTATCACATTTGTTGGCCAAGTCTGGAACCTAGACCCCCCGCCAATGGTGGTGCTACTCTGGCACCTGGGTCTGAATCCCTGGGCTCTTACACAAGAGACTTTTCATTCTAGTTAGTTTTCCTCTTGGCTTCTGAACCTTCTTTAGGATCTAAGTCTCAGTCATGACACCCGAGCAGCACCTGTACCTTGTGTGCTGCATCCTGTCCACTGGAGTGGGACCTGTGTGTTCCAGCTCCTGTGAGAATTCCTTCTCAGAGGAATTCAATGTCCCCCAGCCCTAGTTGTGTGTATCTGAGGAGCACCTCAGAAAAGCATGTGGGACATGTCACCAGCTGCTGCTGCTGATAGCTGTGGTCTCTGCTAGTCAGAGACAAGCAGTCCCACTGTGACAGCTCCCAGGCCTTCACATATTTTCTTCAGTGGTCCTCATAGAGGGCACGGGGATGGCACGGGTGGCTCTTTCACATGTGTGCTGTGGTCAGCCCAGTGGGGAATTCCAAGGGCTGTGAGTCAGAGCATCTCTGGTATAAGCTCATCTCTGCTAATATCTTCAACGTCTCTCCTCTCTCCTCCGGTAGACTACACATCCCTAGGGAAATTGAACCCCCTCTCACATCTGACCCTTCACAGGCGCTGTTTTCTCTTCCTGAGAAACCCCTCCCATCTCACCACCTGAGATACTACTTCTTCCAGGAAGCCCTCCTGGACTTTCCCCTCCCAGCCTCCCAGTGAGGTGCCCCTGGTATTTGCTTCCATGGTACTTTGGTCATCTGTTGCAGCACAAAAGCACTCCTAATTGGGTGGCTTAAAACAACCATTTTACTTTGCTCCTGATTCCTTGGGTCAGGACTTTGGGAAGGGCTGGGCTGGGTGCTTTCACTTGGCTTCTCCCATGGAGAGGTAGCAGATGTCATCTGGGACTACAGCCACCTAAAGAATCAACTGAGCCAGCCACCCACAAGGGTACCCTCACCTTGCTGGCTGGCGGCTGGAAATTCAGGCCAGGCTTTGACTGGAGAACCCACAGCTGGCCTCTCTCCATGGCTGGAACTTCCTCACACATGGTGCTTGGATTCTAGGAGGGGGTGTCTTGAGACAAGTGTTCTGAGAGACACAGGCAGAAGCCTCAAAGCTTTTTCTTGCCTAGTCTAGAATGTCCACAGGTTACATATATCTCATTTCTATTAGTCAAACGAGTCACACAAGCCAGTCCAGATTCAAGGGGAGGGTACTTGGACCCCACCTCTCAGTGGTGAGAGCAGCAAAGAACATGCAGCCACGTTTCCTCTCACACATGGGACCACATGCCATGGTCATCACAATCGTCTCTCCACTGAGGATCCCCTCCGGCTTGTGGGCCATCTCCCTCAGGGCTGTCTCCAAACACAGTGCCCGGCACCTGCTCACACATATTTGTTGGCTGCTGGAATGAGTCAGAATACAGTTTAGCAAAATCGGGGGAAAGGCACAGTGGGAGACACACAGAAGAACCTTACGTGTGATGTGTATTTATTGTGTATGTAACAAGGCTTGAAGTAAAGGCAGAGTCATTCACTGGTCAGCCCCAAAGCCTGGGGTCAGCCATCTATAGGAGCTCCTGATTCCAAGGACTTGTGAACTCCATTAATGGACATCCTGGAGTGGCAGCCTGTCACAAAAAGACTTCAGCCAGGATGCTGCAGTCCAGGTGGGCCAGTGGGGGCACCCCACACGGACGCGAGGAGGAACAGTGTTGGCCTGCTGGTCTACCCAGGGAGAAGCTTCTCCAAGGTCTCCAAGCTCTGGTTCAAGCCCCTGACAGTACCCAAAATTCACCCAAGCCCTCAGCGTGAAGGGCATCTCTGAAACAAGGGTCACATTGAGCTTGTTTTAGGAGAATGTGGTAAAATAAGTTTCTGCCATCCTCAGCTTAAACTCCCTAGTTTGCAGAATTTTATTTACAGCAAAATGTTGATTTACCCACAAACATCCTGCTTTGCTAAATATACCGCTCGGCTCCTAGAACAGGGCTGTGGTTTGAGAGCGTGGGTTCTGCCCTCCCTTCTGAATGCTGGCAGGCTGTGTCCTGTTCTCTCTTCTGTGGTGCCCACACGTGATGGGAGGTGAGTGGGAACTCAGCCTGGACTGTCCTCCAGCACAGGCCTCTCACAACGTGAGGGCTGCTGGAGATGGGCCTTTGTGTGACGGACCTCTCTTAGGGGACCTGGCTGCGGGGAGGAGGACTTGTGGGAAGTCTGGTGCCCACTGCCAGACATGGCCCGTTTGCTGAGTCTCTTCCCCTTTTTATAGGCTGAGATGGTTTCAGGGGTCACCCAAGATATCTGCACTGCCAGATGTCTGCGATGGAAGGAAGGACTTGGAGGTGATTCAATCAGAAGGGAAAATCCCACCCTGGAAACACCACAGCTTCCAGAAACAGAGGTCCGAGGCCACAGGCTGCTCTGGACGGCGAGCCTGAGCTCCAGGAAGTGGCTGGTGAGGCCCCTGTCGTCACTGTTGTAGAGAAAGACACAGGGCCGGGCAGAAGAGTAAGAGGGGCAAGAGAGAAAGGGAATCAGATCACACTTTTTTTTCTCCTTAAGCAGTAGGAAGGCAGGAGGGGAGGAAGGGCTGAAGAAACAAGAGTCAGCTCCCGGTCGACGGACACTTAGGTGCATCGACAGATGCATAGATAAAGAAGATGTGGCACATATATACAATGGAATATTACTCAGCCATAAAAAGAAATGAAATTGAGTTATTTGTAGTGAGGTGGATGGACCTAGAGTCTGTCATACAGAGTGAAGTAAGTCAGAAAGAGAAAGACAAATACCATATGCTAACACATATATGGAATCTAAAAAAAACCAAATACAAAATGGTCATGAAGAACCTAGGGGCAAGATGGGAATAAAGACACAGACCTACTAGAGAATTGACTAGAGGATATGGGGAGGGGGAAGGCTAAGCTGTGACAAAGTGAGAGAGTGGCGTGGACATATATACACTACCAAATATAAAATAGATAGCTAGTGGGAAGCAGCTGCATAGCACAGGGAGATCAGCTCGGTGCTTTGTGACCACCTAGAGAGGTGGGATAGGGAGGGTGGGAGGGAGACTCAAGAGGGAAGAGATGTGGGGATATATGTATACGTATAGCTGATTCACTTTGTTATACAGCAGAAACTAACACACCATTGTAAAGCAATTGTATAATTGCTGTTTAAAAAAAAAAAAAAAGCGTCAGCTCCAGCTTCCGGGTCTGCTGGTGAGCTGGGGCAGCCCCAGGGATAACCTCCAGAAATCCCAAAGGAAAGGGGATTTGGAGTGGGGGAGGGGAGAAGGTAGGATAGACACTAGAGCAGACGGAATACTGGACTCAAATGAGAAGAACTCTCTCCTGGCCCTTCTGCTCTGTCAACAAGGGCTGTGGGACCTCACAGGCAAAAGCCAAGCTAATACATGTCACCTCACAGAGCCTCTGTGGTCACATCTGTAAATGGGGGTCTGCAGGGGTTTATGCAGATTAAAAGTGTAATGTTATATATAAAGCCCATAGCATGGTGCCCGACATAGGGCAACTGCTCAATTAATAGCAGTTTGTATTTTTTATTCTTTGATTTTTGTTACCAACAGCGTCAACAAATAGCTCTGAATTTCCCTCTATTTCCACCTGATAGAAAATCAATCAGTACGAGGTGTAGAGCCTCGTGGCTAACACGTTAACTTTCTCTCAGGTTAGGCTGTTTAAAATCTCTCAGGGACTCTAGCAGGTAGAGGTGGCACCTGTGCTATCCTTCTGATGAGACAAAGAGACAGGAAACCCAGGGCAATCTCTGTTCTCAGCCGAGAGTCAGTAAGCACTACGCCAGTGTCCTTCCCAGAACCATACTGTTTCAAAGACACGGAGTTGTCTTTGATCTGAATCCTCCGCCGCTTGGATGCCAAATGACCATCTATGGAGAATTAGTAACAGAGAGAGAGTAAAGGAAACCTTCTTTTTGCCTGAGTAGAGAATAAGCCGCCGGCTGTGCAGAGTGATGGGTGACATTAACTTCTCATTTGCCAAGATCATTTCCCTGGTCAGGTTGGTAAGTGAAGTTCACTGCTGAGAAAAGTCAGCTTCCTGTATTTGAGGAAATCAACCACAAAGAATTCTTTAACATCCAGTAAATGTTTGTGAAACTCTAGTCGTCCTGAGTGAGGTGAGGATGAATCAGTAACGCCCACGATAGAGATCTTTCCTAATGCACAGAGCTGTCGTCCTCCTACTCCTGAGACGGGGGAGCTCCAGATGAGCCAAGTGTCAATATTTACCCCAAGGAAATCAGCAAACACCAGGAATCAAATCGTTTTTTCCCCCTTCCTTTCTCAGAGAGCCGTTTACCAGCACAGTGAAGGATGGCAAGAAACCCAGTTTTTAAACAAGGGTTTTTGGTGGGGTGTGTCTTCCCAATTCCTGCTGACAGAGGAGGTGTGTGCGGTAGGCCTTGCTCTCAAGCAGCCACCCGAGCTTGAGGAGTCTGTTCAGGCAGGACATTGCAGCCCCCGATGACCAGCCCAGTGCCTGGTGACATTCTGCATGGGTCCCACGAATCCTGGGTCGGTGGGGGACAGGCAAAGGCTTCCAGATCATCGAGTCACATTCAGAGGGAGCCATCCATTTTTCCCCTTTCCTCCACTTTTCTCACTTATAAACATGTTCATTCCCTCAGTCAACCCTCAAGGGTTACGGTGTCCCCAGCACGCACCCCTCGTCAGGCTCCTTAGTCTGCAGGGAGCCCACTGGGTGCCTCTACAGGGTGGGAACCTGGCCCCACGTGCCCGCCATCACCTCCTCCCCTGAAACTACAGCGTGACATCCATCCCAGGGCTTGGAGCGTCTCCTTTCTTTTTTTTAAATACCAAATAATTGCAGGCCCCTGAGAATCGGGGCCCCCAGGTGCCTGGGCCCTAAACTCTGGGGTTCACAGATTGCAGAGTTTTGGTGTGCTGGTGTTGGGAGGTGGGTGGGAGGCCCATGCCTGTCCCCCTGCCGGCTACTCCTGCTGTCCTCCTGCCCTGGGCTCCCCTTGGCAACCTGAGACCCATAGTCCAGCTGCAGATAGGGAAGGAAGAGACCCCAAGGGCAGAGAAGTAAATGAACAACGTTAAACGGTGACGGGAGGGACAGAGAGGCTACCTGGCAGAGCGGAGGGCATGGGGAGGTTCAGCCTAGTGCAGCACCCTCCGGTTTTGAGGGGCATCTGGGTCCCCCAAACCTTGGGAGAGGGCGGCTTTCCTTTCCACCCCTGTCGAGAAGGACAGCCAGGTAGGGGCAGCCCAGCCACGAGCACTGACCACATCTTACGTGGTCATCTCCCCGGGTGACATCAATATAACTCATATTTTCTATGGAGCATTTTACCAGGAGGAGAGGTTTTGATTCCTCTGCTGAGATAAAGATATTTGATGATGAGAAACTGAGTTCTCTGGAGCGTGACATCGACATCAGGGGGGTGATGCAATGAGGGGCATGGCGCAGGCTTAGATATTGGTGCTCACAGAGGGATATTCATGGAGGAGGATGAGCCTCCAGCTCCCGGGATCTGAGTGTGGGTCAGAGTGCAGAGGCCATGACCAGACTCCTCTGGTCCCCAGATGATGGAGTTACTGCTGTGCTGAGAGTCCTGGGAAATTCTTGACCGTGGCTACTCCAGTCAGGGTCCCTTGGGCTGCAGTACTGTTTCTGCTCCTTGTTCTGGGCTTCTGTGTGCTTTTGCTTTCCTGGTTAGCACTTCCTGGGAGAGGTTGTCCTTGAGCTCTTCTTGAATTGCCCTTGGGCCGCTGGAGATGTTTTGTTGGAAGGGCCCAGGAGTTGCGGTCTCCATTTCTACCCCTCCCTGGCCCATGCCCTTAGCTTGTGGGGTGCCACTTCTACTCTGGGTCTCCAAGGACCAGGCTGAAAACTCCCCCGTTCCCTGGGGACTGGCCCAATTTTTCCCCCAGCTTGGTTCTTTGTCTATGCTGTGCTCTGCCTTCCCGTCATAGTCTCTCCTGGGAGCCCTGCCTCATTACATGCACCCTTATCTCAGGACCTGCTGAGGAACCTGGGGAACCTCAGGCAGCCCTGCTCCTGACCTTGTAGGGGGACCTAGAAGAGCCCTAAACAGTGGCTTTAAGTGGGCAGAGAGGGCATGTCCAGGGAGGGCAGGATGCAAAAGGCTCACGTGTGAGGATGTGCCCTGGGGTCCTGCAGACACAGTGTAGTGTAAGGCCTGGGCTGAGTTAGGGAGGAATCCGGTGAGAGGAGAATGGGCCAAGCATGGCCAGGCGCTGGGGGACAGGCCTCCTCAGGAAGGTGTGTGCTGGGGACACGGGTGTTCTAGATCCGGGGCACAGGGAACCTGGGATGGCAAGGTTATTCACTGGGTGGGCAGAATAGAAATACTCACTATTTCTCAGGCCCCTTGCCTCGAGCAGAACTCTGGCTACTGCCAGAGACTGTCAGATATTTTTCTTTGTGTCAAAATCCCTATGGATAAAACCTTGCCAAAAGGTTTTCTAGCTTTTCAAAGCAGGATAACTGCCTTTATGAGTCGGTTGGGATGGGATGGATCCACCCTTCACTGTTGCTTCAGGCTTTGGGTCTCTGTTTGTTCACTCCTACTCTGCAACTGAATTTGTCCCCAAATATTCGTTGAGCACTCGCCCCTCTCCAGGCTGGGCTGGGTGGACACTGAGATACCACGTGGTCTGCACCCCTGACACTAACATTCTGGTGGGAGACACAAAGGGAGGACATACGTTAATAATTAAGCCTGTAATTAGGGTGATTACAGACTCTGAGAGGGGTTAAAGGGCAGCAGCAAAACAGTGATGGGGGGAAGGGGTGGTGCAGAGCTCAGCTGGGGGTGGGGGAGCTTCCCTGAGGGAGGCAAGACAGCACATTAATTGGGGTTCACTGGCGAACACACAGGTGACTAATGTGTAAGGGCGGTACCAGGGAGTGACCTGGAAGTCGGGTGACCCCAGTGGGGGTGGGGTTAGATGCCATCAGGGAGGGAGGCAGGACGCAGGACACACCCTTACCCCGGATGTGATGGGCAGGCGTTATATGACTTATCTCCTCCCATAAGGAATTCTCTGAGAACCTGGATGAGGACAGGAGTGGCACGGTGGCTGGGGTGAGGAGGGCCCGTGGAGGGGGCTTCCTGTCGGAGGCAGCAGGAAGAGACTTGGGGGGGGGTGCAGGGAGGAAGGTGAGGTCCAGGAAGGCCACTGGCTTCTGGTTTGAGAAACTGGGTTAGGGTTAGGGTGTGGGCGATCGTTCCTCGAGACGGGAGAACAGAGGCTCCTAGAATTTCCTCTGGGATGGGCAAATTTGAAATGCCGAAGTGAAAATCAGGGAGGGCTCTGGGCAGACAGTGACATGTGAATCTGGGGGGACTGACTACAGTCTTTAGAGCAAGGCTCTGAAAGGCTGAAATGACCAAGGAACATTCACTGTTTGTTTGGGGACACCAGCCTCTATTGGCTCTTTCTGTCTTTTTTCTGAGTGTCATTTTTGCACACTTTGCCACAGGGTTACATCACTTAACATTTTTTTTTTGAAAAATAACTTTTAAACAAACTCTTGAAATAAACCTCAGCTTTTCCTATTCTATCTGTGAGATATTTTAAGTTTGATATGATGGAGATAGCCAAGCTGGAGATCTAGTATTAAAATTGTTGAAATAACAACCTCTGTGTGTTCTCACTTAAAAATTGCATGTGAACCCCACCCCTTGGGTATGACCCCGGAATGGAAACAGATCCCAGGCATAGCTTTGCCTGTTGTCAGCTGCAGCTTCTTAAACTTGAACATCAGTTTTCTTCTCCATGATATTCATAGCGCTCCCTCACAGGGTTGTGAAGCTCATTGAGATAACCACGAGTGGTGGCTAATTTTATGTGTCAACTTCACTGGGTCAACAGGTGCCCAGATATTTGGTAAATATGATTCTGGGTGTGTCTGTGGGGTGGTTTCCAGATGAGATTAGCATTTGACTTGGTAGACGGAGTAAAGCAGATTGCCTTCCCCAGTGTGGTGGGCCTCATCTAATCAGTTGAAGGCCTGGCTAGAACAAAAAGTGGAGGAAGAGAGAATTTGTCCCTCTCTCTGCCTGCCTGCTTGAGCTGTGACATCGATCTCCTGCCTTCACCCTGGAGCTTACACCGCTGGCCCTTGCGTTCTCAGAAGAACACCACTGGCTTTCCTGGGTCTCCAGCATGCAGACAGCAGACTGGGGAACTTCTCAGCCTTCATAATCACATGAGCCAATCCCTCATAATAAATCGTACCTCTATCTATGTATCTATCTAACTATCTATCTATCTATCTATCTATCTATGTATCTATCTATCTATCTTTCTAGCTAGCTAGCTAGCTAGCTATTTACCTATCTATCTACCTGTCTCCTGTGGGTTCTGTTTCTCTGGAGAATCCTGAAAAATACATGATGTAAAGGGCCTGGTATAGGGTCTGCCACACAGATGATCATAATCTTTGTCTCCTGCATTCTCTGTCAATGCACAGCTTCTCCTCTGTAGGATGCAGAGGAGCCAGGGCCTCTGTTTAACTGGCCTTTATGTAAAACCAACAGGTGAGAGCATTTGAGAAACAATACTTGATAATAACATACAATTAAAGTATCAATAAACTTGGAGCTGGATATTCCTTAAGATATGACTTCAAGCATTTTAGAATAGGTACACAGTTTGCCAAATCTTCTGCAGAAAATTGTGTCAAGGCTGCCCAGGTAGAAGATGGTGCTCTTAGAAACCAACCAGAACTTTACCTGGGAGCTTGTTGTAAATGCAGATTCTCAGGCCGTGCACTGAACTCTGCCATCCATGACCCCAGCTGCCAGCCACACTTGGCTCATGCCACACAAGGGAAAAATAATACTTGGGGCATGTTAGGGTAAATAAAATATCCTGTTAATATGAATTTCACCTTTTTCTTTTGACTTAAAAAAGTATTGTCACCAGGAAAATTTACATTACACATGTGACTCACATGGTATTTCTACTGGCCAGCACTACACGCATACCTCCTGGCTCAGAATCTTCATTTTAGCAAGCTCCCTGTGCGATCTGCAGCCATGAAAGTTTGAGAAGCACTGCTCTGGGCCAGGGGTTGGCAAACTACAGCTTGTGGGCCAAATCCTGCCCACTGCTGGTTTTTTGAATAAAGTTTTATTAGGACACGGCCAGACCCATTTGTTACACATTGTCTATGGCTCTTCCTGCGCTTCTTTCTTTCTTTCTTTTTTTTAATCAATTTATTTATTTTTGGCTGCATTTGGGTCTTCGTTTCTGCATGTGGGCTTTTCTCTAGTTGTGGTGAGCCTGGGAGCCTGGGCTACTCTTTGTTGCGGTGGCTTCTCTTGTTGCGGAGCATGGGCTCTAGGCGCACGGGCTTCAGTAGTTGTGGCACGTGCGCTCAGTAGCTGTGGCTCTTGGGCTCTAGAGCACAGGCTCAGTGGTTGTGGCCCATGGGCTTAGTTGCTCCGCGGCATGTGGGATCTTCCCGGACCAGGGCTCGAACCCGTGTCTCCTGCATCGGCAGGCAGATTCTTCACCACTGCGCCATCAGGGAAGCCCCCCTTGCCTCTTTCACGAAAAGCTTAAGGCTGGCAAAGCCTGAAATATTTACCATCTGGCGCTTAACGGTAGAGTTTCCGACCCTGGTCTGGGCAGTTGATACTTCTGGTCTTTATGGCATGGTCTCTGACCCCGCTGTACCTGATCCTGTTCTTGTCAGGAAAGTCCCCTGGCATGGTGCCCCTGGTACAAAGTACCCCTGGAGGCCTGCCTCTTTCCTGGAAGTCACAGAGGAGGCCAAAGATCCTTTGGCCATTGATGGAAAATATTAAAAGATGATTTAAGATCAAAAGTCCCAGTCACATTGGAAAGGTCCTTCAAGGTCACCTGGCTGCTCCCTTGTTTGGTGAGGGGGGAGCAAGGCCCCACAAGGGTACGTGGGCTTTGGGCCACCCAGCTGCTGGACCCTCCGTGTTGTTTTTGCACCAGGCTGTTTCCCCAGATCCTGGGTGTGAGGGGACCTCCCCTGGCGGGCCACAGAGGTGTGATGTGCAAACATAGCAGGGCTTTATCCTTGCGTACTGAGACTTGGCTTGGGTGTAACATTTATATCCTGTGCTAGCTTTAAATCTTATTAAAGGAAGACATGAGATTTTTATGTTAATCAGTGGTAGGCATGGAGTGAAAAAAAAAGACAAGACAAGACTGAGAATTATGGTTCTGTTTTCCTGCTACTTAAAGTGTGGTCCGCAGACCAGCAGCAGCAGCTATGCCTGGGGTGCTGATTAGAAATGCAGAAGCTCAGTGGCCCCTAGGCCCCAGGTTCAGAAGCTGCATTTAACAAGATCCCGAGGGAGGCATAGGCATGTAGCATTGGAAACTCATCACTCTTGAGTTGTTCTTCAGCTTCAGTGCCTCTTAAAATCACCAGGGGACGTTTTAAAATTATGAAACGGGTCCCTGCTGCAGAGCTTCTGACATCATGGTCTGGGGCCAGGACTGGAGATTTTAGGGTCCCCGTGTTGGGTGAATGTGCAGTGGAGGATGAAGACGTCAGCCTACACTGACCCTTTTCGCTCTGAAGTTCACAGCTAAGAACTCATGCTATATGACCTAGGTGGAGTCATCAAGGAATTTGCTCTTGACTCAAGACATGCTGCTTGAAGCCCACTGTTGGTTTCCTCACCCAATCAACAAGGTTCCCCTCCCACCAGACGTATGAGATCCACTCCTCTCTGGGTTCTCCACACTTTTGGTGAAACTTCTGGAAGGTGCAATGTGGAATGTGGCTGACCTGCCCGATGTGGGGTGACGGAGGCCCCGGCTTCAGCTGTCAGGGCCGGTCACGACACCTCTGCTCTCTTCCCTCTGCTTCAGACTGTGGGGTTTGTGCCAGGAGGACCCCTCTGTCCCCTTTAGTCTGTGGGTAACCATGAGGGGTAAGTCCCGGGGCTGGGGCCACTTGTGCCCTTGATGACCGCAGCCTGAAGACGGGCCTTGCTGGGCGTGCAGCGATGGTGCAGCCGGACATGGGCGCCTCCACATAACTGGCATCTTTCAAGGCTTGTCTGGCTGAGACCCCCAAGACACGGCAGACCCCAGGCTCTGTTCTCTCCCAGCTCTCATACAGACAACACTTTGTCACCCAGGGAGGTTGGAGGCCCTTCTGATGTCCAGGCTTCCCTCCTCTCCTGGTTCCTACTGGACGCCCCTCCCTGCTGGGACCCTGGGCTGCTGCAGCATCAGGTGGTCCTTGCCCGGTTCTCCTGCGGTGGGAAGAGCGGGGCAGCCGGGAAGATCGGAGCCAGGTCTGCCAGGTGCCCTGGCGTCGGGGGTGGTACGGAGCCAAGGTTCGCTGGCTAGCACACAGCCCTGCAGGCATCTGCCCAACAGACCTTCTTGGACTGGATGCATTTTGAGGTACTACAATTTTAGGAGGTTAATTGTTCTTTCTCATCAGTACTTTATTATAGGAATTAACTTTTTTTTTAATGAGCACATACTTTTAAGTAAAATAATAGCATTTTTTACCACAGTAAAACCCAGTGTTAACTGCATCCATCAGCTGTGTGGCTCCGGCAAATAACGAACTCTGTCTCCTCCATCCCTCTCGGCCCCTCCTGCCTCAGTTTCCTACTAGGGGACTCAGGAACCCCTTACTTGGCCACTGTAAGGATTAGAAATAATGCACCTACAACCTGGAGCTCAGTGCAGGACTGGGCGAGGCCTGGGTAAATGTTTACAGACACAAGACTGGGGAACAGCTGTTAGGGAAGCTTCGTGCCTGCTGGCTAGGGGGGCAGAGCACTTAGCATCGGAGAGGAGATTCCCCCGTGATAGATGAAATACTGAGCCTGCCTCCCTGGGCCACTTGCTGCCTTCACTCCATCTCCTGTCTGCTCTGCCTGGTTCCTGGGGCTACGGTGGGGAGGAGGGAGGGCTGGAGAGGCATCGTAAGGACTGAGGCCCTGGCGCAGGGCTGGAAGGGCCGGTAGGGACAGCTGGGTGTGAGGGCAGCCAGAGAGTGGAAGAGGACAAAGGCAACAGGTGGAGAAGTGTAGAGGGATCTGGATGCCCTCCGTGTGGTTGGAGAAGCACAGGTGGGACCTGAGTCGTTCTGGAGTCCTTCTTGGTTGTCCCGGCAATGGCACCCCTGGGCCACAGAAAAGTGCTGATCCCCTCGAGTGATGGCGTGGCCACCACCTGCTGACTGAAAGCTGAGACATTTATACACACTGTAGGATGGAAACTTCTAGAAGAGGGAACACCTTGGTGAGCAGGTGAACATGGGCAGCAAAGGCTTCAGTGGGTGGGTGTGCAGCAGCAAGAGGGAAGTTTGGCACTCTTTTTTTTTCTTAAAAGAACTAACTCATTCCTTCGAGGCCGGTTCATGAGAACCAGAAGCAATGGTGCTTGCAGTCACAGGAATAGGTTGGATTTCCTTGGAAGGAGAGGAGGATGTTCCAACAGTGAAGGTTTTCTTCAGCCTGATGAAGGGGTAGTGAGACTTCACTTCCCCAAAATAAAGCTGACTGAGATTTGCTTGGGGGAAAGTACTCCTGGGAGCCCCCAGCCCAGCTCAGGTCTTCCTTGTCCACTGCAGGCTGGAACCTATCTCAGTGCCTGAAGGCCTGTCGCCTACTTCTTCATGTTGTCACCTGCATCTTCAAACCGAGTCCTTCCATGCTTCCCATCTCTCTGAAGCCACCTTCAGCCACATCTCTTCTTGCCTCCAGCCAGAGAGAATTCTCTGCTTTTAAGGGCGCATGTGATTAGATTGGGCCTGCTTGGATAACCCAGGACAATCTCTTATCTGATCTAATCCCTCTTAAAGTCTATAACCATACTCACCCCTACAGGGTCCTTTTCACCATGCAGGGCAACTCATTTGCAGACATCTTTGGGGGCCTTCTGCCTCTCCCTCCTCCATCTGCTTGTCTGGGAGGCAGCCGCACTGACTATGGCCTCTACAGGGGAGTTTCCTGCACCATCTACCACGACCCTGCCGTTAATCCAGTAGAAGGGGGAAGAGGGCACTGAACCTTCTCTCAAGATGCAGTTGAGGAAATGTGACAAACAGAATGAGTTTTGATGTTCACTTTCCCTGAGAAACAAATATAACGGATGGATTTTCGATGAGCAAATCATGAAAGTCATGGCTGGATTCACAGCGTGCCTCATCTCTTTCAAGCTCGAGCTATTTTGAAAGGACAGGCTTGCCTCTTTAGAAAGACACTAGAATTCAGCACAAGGAGCCTCTGTGTCTAAAAGAACACATGTGTGGACAGTGTGCATTAGAGGGATGAGAAGTTTCTGTCCTGGGGGACCATTCCAGTGCTCATTGCCTTCGTAAGGATAAGATTCATTTAAAAGGCAAAAACCCACAAACTCAAATGTGGTCAAACTGTTGCCAAAAGTAGAGGTGACGTCCGAGGTGAAGGAAACAGAAGTCTGTGGTTTGGTAGCTGTTTTCATGATGAGTGATGTTATTTCTCCAGAAAAGCTCTGCAGTCAGTTACATTTTGCTATTGGGCAGCCTCAGGAACTAATTCAGCCGTGGTTTCATGTCTGATCTTCGTGGTACTCTGTCTTTTTGTTCCATCCTCATGGTCACAGCCCAACAATTTTTGGAGAAAGGGGGGAGCAGATCTCAGTTATCTATTGCTGTGTAACAAATCACCCCAAACTCGATGTCTTAAATCCAACGTTCTATTAAACTAGCCCTGAGAGCTGGCCAGGGCCAGCCGCAAGGTCCTCCTGCCACCTCCCTTGGGACCTCTGTGCTGGCAGCTCATGGCCAAATCACCTGGCAAATCACATGACAGGGACATGTGACAGCTGGGCCTCTCTTTCTCCTTGTGGCCTCAGGGCCCCTCCGTGGGGTCTCTCCAGTGGGTAAGTGGACATTTTTTTTAAATTTAATTTTGGCTGCATTGGGTCTTCAGTGCTGCACATGGGCTTTCTCTAGTTGCAGCGAGCGGGGGCTACTCTTCATTGCGGCTCATGGGTTTCTTATTGAGGTGGCTGCTCTTGTTGCAGAACATGGTCTCTAGGCGTGTGGATTTCAGCAGTTGTGGTCCACGGGCTTAGTTGCTCCGTGGCATGTGGGATCTTCCTGGATCAGGGATTGAACCTGTGTCCCCTGCATTGGCAGGTAGATTCTTAACCACTGCGCCACCAGGGAAGTCCCAGGTGGACTTCTTAAATCAAGATTTGGCAAATTTTCTGTAAAGGGCCAGATAGTAAATATTTTAGGTCTTTTGGCCACATGACCTCTGTCATCAGTACTCTGTAGCAGAAGCAGCTAAAGACAATGCATCAATACATGGGCATGACTTTGTTACAATAAAACTTTATTTACAAAAACAGGTGGGGGGGCAGTCTTAGCAGGGGCCGTAGTTTGCTGCCTCCTCTCTTACACGGTCACCCAGGACTCCTGAGAACATGAAAGAAGACACCGATGAGCCTTCTTTGGCCTGGGCTGGGCTCTGGCACAGCCCGCCTTCATGGGGGGGGCGGTTACTGCAGGGGGTAGGGGGCAGGGTCCCTGGGCATCCCTGGGGGCACACTTCCCCAGGGGCAAGGAGATGCAAGGGTCCCCCTTGGTGACTGATTGTAAAGAAACATTGGTATGTGCAATCCTCATATTTAAACCAAGGAACAGAATTCACCTGCTGAATGAGCATTCTCTAAGCCTGTGGCATGTGTTGCTCACTGTGAGTTACTAGAATGAATACTCCAGGGCTTGATGACTGTTAAGTGCTACACTACCAAGTGGAAGAACCTTAGATCACCCAGTTTCATGGTGAGAATGCTGTCCTCTCTGCCCCTTCCTCTAGCTGATTACTTTTGTATTTGGATACAGGAAATAGAAACCCTAGGTGACAGTTACGCTCAGAGATTGCAGCCCTCTGGGCCTCCCTGACAATCGTATTTTGTTGGGGTCCAGATGGACCTTGCTTGTGTTCTGCCTCCTCCTGATTCTCCTCTGTTACTCAGTGCCCCAGGCTAGTGTGTGGATAATAAGGTGTCCAAGGAGCAGCTGTTAGAGGGCTAAGCGTCTCTAGGCTCCTGGGGAAGCCCCCTGACTCTTGCCTGCACTGTTTCACAAGTCTCACCTGACTAGCCTCCAGCTGTCCCCCCACCACTGCAGTGCCATCTATGTGCTTGGTTTTATAACATACTGGATCATGCCGCTCCCTTTTGGATAAATCCCTAACTGTTCCTTACCACCTGAACATAGGCTCCGTCTGAGGTTGGTGCTCCAGGCCCTCTGTATCCCCACTTTACTTGCCTTCCCACCCTTCCAGTGCATGCTGATGCTGCCCTGGACTCTTCAGTATTCCCCAAGGATCCTGAACCCTTCTGCTTTCTCAAGTTTAGTCCAAGCCTCCAGTCACTTCCCACATTTGCAGATGATTCTCCAAATCCCAACCTGAATGCCCCTTCCTCCAGGAAGTCCTCCCTAGTTCTCCTAGTTGGATCAAATGCTCCTTCCTGAAAGAACACTAGCACAAAGGAGAAAGAGAGAGAGAGAGAAGGAAAAAAAAGGAAAAGCAGATCCTAGGTATTTTACTGAAACATATCCTGGATGCCCCATGAGTACATTCACACATGAACTTATTAGAACACATTTACCTTCATGGAACGCAGGAAAGTATAACTGAAAATCTTAAGTGATCATTTCTGATGCTTGATGATTCATCTCTTGCCTGGTGAGCACTTTGTGCCTCACAGAAGAGTTTCTGAAGTGGTTCCCAAGTTGCTGGCTGTCATGTCCATGCAGTGTGTGTGTGTGTGTGTGTGTGTGTGTGTGTGTGTGTGTGTGTGTGTGTGTGTGTGTGTGTGTGTGTGTCTGTGAGGCATTAAAGATCAGGCCAACATCTAAATTCCATGCTGCTCTTAATCTCCCCAAAACTTTCTTATAGATCAACAGCAAGCCTTTTTAAAAACCAACCAACCAACCAACCAGAAAGGCAGAAGGATCACCTTTGTCTTGTAAAGGAGCCATTATACCTTCCTTGTAGCTAAAAAATATGGTAAGAAGGCCCATTTGCCTGGGGTTAGGGAGTACATGAACTCCTGTTTTGCTTTTTATATAAGGAGGTTTGGGCAGATGGCTGAGCCAGGTGGAGGTAGAGAAGGGAGTCGAGCTCTAGTGTACAGGAGGGTCCCTGCTGTCCAGGACTTGGAGTGAGAACAGGCTCTCAGGGTGACTGGGAGAAGGGGCTTGCCGTACTTGGGGAACACTGGTGAATGTGATATAGGATGACTGGTGATCTCAGGTGAAACAACAGCATGAAGGGGTCCCGAGACCTAGGGATCAGCCTGGACACACCCCCTTTCCTGGATCGCCCTCCCACCCCTGTGGGCACACCCTCTTATGGTCTCTCATTTTCTGCATCTTTCCTCCCTGTGCCCACCTGACCCAGCCGGAGGACTCACATGTTTCTTCAGATTTACCCAAGTGGGAGGGTGGTGTTCATGGGAGAGCTTCAGGAGGGAGACAAGAGTTTACTGATGGTCTGGGAACTTATCACAGTGGCGTTTTTCAAAATGTGGATTGGGATCCACTAATGGGCCATGAAATTAATTTGTGGACTGTGATCGACTTTAAAAAAAATGGGCTATGAGCTGAATAGACATTTTCACTAGTCATCACAGAAATGCAAATCAAAACCACAATGAGATAACACCTCTTGTTTGTTAGAATGGCCATGATTAGAAAGACAAGATATAACAAATGCTGGTGAGAATGTGGAGAAAAGGGAACGCTTGTGCACTGTTGGTGGGATTGTAAATCGGTGCAGCCACTGTGGAAAAGAGTATGAAAATTTAAAAAAATTAAAAATAAAAGTTTTATTTTTATTTTTTATATTTTTTATCAGAAAATTAAAAATAGAACTACTATATGATCCAGCAATTCCACTTCTGGGAATATATCCAAAGGAAACAAAAACACTAACTTAAGAAGATACATGCACCCTCATGTTCACAGCAGCATTATTTACAATAGCCAAAACATGGAAACAACCTAAATGTCCATCAGTGGATGAATGGATAGAGAAGTTGTGGTATATATATATATATATATACACACAATGGAATATTAAACAGCCATAAAAAAAGAAATCTTGCCATATGCAACAACATGGATGGACCTTGAAAGCATTATGCTAAGTGAAATAAGTCAGACAGAGAAAGACAAATACTGTATGATCTCACTTATATGTGAAATCTAAAAGTAAAAAGCCCCAAAATCCCAAACTCAGAAAAAGAAATCAGATCTGTGGTTACCAGAAGCAGAGGGTAGAGGGAGAGAGAACTGAAGAAAGGTGGTGAAAAGGTACAAACTTCTAGTTATAAGATAAGCACTAGGGATGTAATGCACAACATAATGAATAGAGCTAACACTGCTGTGTGATATGTAGGAAAGTAGTTAAGACAGTAGATCCTGAGAGTTCTTATCACAAGGACAAAACATTTTTTTCCTTTTTGTTTTCTTTTTCTTATACCTTTATGAGGTGATGGATACTAAATAAACTTATTATAGTAATCATTTCACAATATATGTAAGCTAAAACATTATGCTGTACATCTTAAACTTCTACAGTGATGTATGTCAATTATATCTCAATAAAACTGGGGACAAATGAAGTAAATTAAAAACAATAGACTGCCTAATGGTAAGTTTTTTGTCTTAACATTTTCTGCTTTCTCCATCAATCATCATCTCTATCACATTGTATCAAAATATCTGTTTCTAGGGCTTCCCTGGTGGCGCAGTGGTTGAGAGTCCGCCTGCCGATGCAGGGGACACGGGTTCGTGCCCCGGTCCGGGAAGATCCCACATGCCGCGGAGCGGCTGGGCCAGTGAGCCATGGCCGCTGAGCCTGCGCGTCCGGAGCCTGTGCTCCGCAGCAGGAGAGGCCACAGCAGTGAGAGGCCTGCGTACACCCCCGAAAAATAAAAATACCTGTTTCTAAAGGAGATAATCTTACAGCTTTGTGTACCTTGAGATGCTCTCTTCTCTCATTTTCTCTGGTATCTTCTCTCTCGGGTGCTCTCCCTCTAGTTCCTAGAATGGGCAAGCTTGGACTTCTGACTCTCTCCTTCCATGTTGTGCTCAAGGATTCTTCCTGGGCTGTCTTCCCCTTTCTAGTTCTGCTCTTGGCCTGCTGATGCTGGCCAGTGAGCTGAGTCCCCGGAGTCCCCCAGTCCCGCCTTTCTCGGGAGGCCAGCCCCATGCGTCCAGCAGCCTCACGCATGTCTCTTGGATGCCCCAAAGGGGTCTGCATCTGAGCGCCACCTCTTTCTGGCCATCCTGTTTCCCCTCCTGCCTTCTCCCACTTGGCAAGAAGTCCACAATATCCATCAAGTTGCTCACACCCAAACCTAGATCTCTCCATCTCCACTGAACCCTCACCAGATCTCATTCTTTCACCTCTTTGGTGTCCCTCATGGAATGCATCCTCTTCTCTCTGCCCAGCCCCACCCCAGCCTGGACCAACATCGTATCTCTGGCGGAGGATGCCAGGCTGCCACACTGGCTTCCTTTCCTCCCATCTCATCCTCCAGCCATGCTGCAGAATTCTCATCCTCAAGGCAAATCTGGGTTGTCAGTGGGCGCTTGTACCATTTGTGAAAGTGACGTTGTGGGTCAGATGGTCACTCAGTGCCAAAGAATCCCAACCATGACTGTTGTAACTTACAAGGGCATGCTCCTCTACTGCACAGGGGTCCTGGGGCCTCTCTTTGTCCATCTGATCAAGTTAGCATCACTGAGTGGCACCAGCATTGTGTGCCTCTGGAATGAAGTGACACAAAGGCTCCGGTATCGTCTATGAAGTGGTCTGGACAAAAATGTTTAACTTGAATCTCATGAAGCCTCCAGATTAACTTTCAGTTTATAAGAAATACAAGGAATAAAGAAACAAACCGAATGGCACCACGGGAAAATGATGAGAAATATCCAGAACGTGGGACGGAATGTGGTGCATCCTTCTATGTTCCAGTGACCCGGACTCTTCAGGAAGTCAATGTATTAGGATAAGAGTGTGGTTCTAGATTGTGACCTCCAAAGGCAGTGGGTGAACTTAGATGGCATCCTGGAAACACATCTCCTTAACTCTAAAGCACGTTCTGAGGACAGCTGGGGAAGTTTGAACATGGACTGGGCAGCATAATGTTAGCGGGGAGTGCTAAGGTGGGAGAAGCTCCTTATTCTTCTGTGACACGTGCTGGGCGTTTAAAGTAAATGGTCATGCATAAAGAACAGACTTATGACTGCCAAGGTTGGGGGGTGGGTGTGAGGAAGGGATGGACTGGGAGTTTGGGATTAGCAGATGCAAACTATTACATACAGAATGGATAAACAACAAGGTCCTAATGTATAGCACAGGGAACTATGTTCAACATCCTGTGATAAACCATAATGGAAAAGAATATGAGAAAGAATGCGTATATATGTATAACTGAATCACTTTGCTGTACAGCAGAAATTAACACAACATTGTAAATCAACTCTACTTTAATAAAATAGATTTAAGAAAAAGAGGTAAATGGCCGTGATGTCTGCTGCTTACTTGCAAATGACAGTAAACAAACAAAACAAACAGATACCTCCCCCCCACCCCCCCAATGCCCACAAAAATAGATGCAGGAAAATGTAAGCAGTTATTGAATCTACACTCACATAGTCTTTGGGTTCTATTTTTCAACTTTTCTGTATACTTGAAATTGTATAACAGTAAAATGTTGGGGGAAAAATAAAATGCAAAAGAAAGCCTGCTGCTCCTAGGACTGGAAACCTTCAGAGGCCTCAGGGTCCTAATGTGTTAGGCTGGCCTGGCCTGGCCTGCTGACAGCCTCGTCTTTCTGTCCCTCACACCGGGCCTGCCATGCTTGGCCTCTCCCACCGGCCTGAAATCATGCTGTTGCTATTTCTGCCAGGTCTTTGTCTGCACTGTTCTCTCTGCTGGGAGTGCCCGTCTTCAGTCACGCTCCTAACTGGGCGCTGTCATGTTGACCCCCAAAGCGTTTACTTCTCAGAACATACTAGACATTTGGTTCCATACACTGGAAACTGTCAGGGGGCCTATACTCTGTGCCCAGTACCCAGCACATGCATGGTCTACAGCAGCAGAACTTGCAGCAGAAGTGAAACACTACTTTGCCCTTGGCTGTGGTCTGGGGAGATACGTGACTCAAGAACCTGCCTTTCTGTATATTTTGAAAAGCAGGGCTGGCTCTGTGACAGCAGCAAGGTGCTGCCAAAGCCTCTGGAGTGGGGAGAGATGAGCAGCTGGCATCTTCTGGAGGTGATTTAGGGCCCCAGTCCTCCTCTGAGTTGGGCCAAACAAGTCTGGACCGGGAAGAGTGACAGAAAGGCCTTCAGATACCTCTAACAATTCTGAGTTTGAGGGGTGGGGACTGCCTCAGGCCTTGGGGCAAGTGTGAGGTTTTATTTGTGTTGCTGAGTAGAAGATAATTTTTATGTGGTGTGTCAACGAGGTAAAATATGAACACCTTATTTTTATTGGCAAGCAAGTAAGACAGCACTGGAGCCAAAGGACATGTTTGTGCATAGATGGATGGATGGAGGGATGATGGGTGGATGGATGACTGGATATAAGTAGATCTAGATCCAGCTATATACAGCTGTGTATATTAATCCTAGATATTTTGGCTCCTATAAAATGAGTGAATAACTTACCTACTGATTTGTGTCCCAGCCCTCCAAACGTGCAAAAGCCTGAAAAATCAACTCTAAAGTTTTTGCCGAAAATATTTATCCTGTGGTGGATTCAGGGTTTAGTTTGGTGAGTCTCACCCCAGAGGCAAATACCCAAACTAAGTTCTTCAAAGGTAGTTATTTTGTTAGGATTCCCTTTCATAATAGTATAAGCTCAGGCATATCCCAAGAGTTCCCCTTCTGGGGTTTAGGCAGTTCAGGAGTGTCGTCATTGTATTGGGGCCCTATTCATTGTTGGTTTGGCTTCTGAAGTGTGAGCGGTTAGGCTTTTGAGGCGGATCAAGTTAGAGATCCTAGGATATCAGCTCACCACCTGTGGCTTGTATATGTGCACTGATACACAGCTGATGGGAAGCATCCAGGAACAAAAAGTTTAGTCTGATTCTATGGTCTCCTCTGTGGTGGGGGAAGGAGCCTGGAAACAAGCGACTATGGACTGGACAGCTGACTCAACCGGCACCTGGGTGACTCAACCAGCACCACTGTGGACCATCTGAGGATCATGGCAAGAGCAGGCATGGAGAGGAGGGTAGAGAGCCAGGAGCAGAAGTCTTGCTGTGGACAGCCGAGGAGGCATTAGTCACGTGTGGGCAGCAAGGGAAGGGATGGCGTGGTTGTCCAAGGAGCCGGGGTTTTAGGGAGGAAGCAGGAGAAATGGTCTGGAGGGTGTGTGGGTAGTTTCCTGTGTCAACTTGGCTAAAGTACCATCTGTTCAATCAGATACCAATCTAGGTTCTGCTGTGGAGGTATTGGGGAGATGTAGTTAGCATCAACCGTCAGCTGACTTTAAGGAGATTGCCCTTGATATGTGGGTGTGCCTCATCCAATCCACTGAAGGCCGTAAAAACTGAGGTTTCCCAAAGAAGAAGAAATTGTTTTTCAAGACTGCAGTGTCAGCTCCTGCCTGAGTTCTCAGCCTGTGAACTCATTCCTTGAAATAAATCTCTTTACATACATATACATACATATACATATATATATGTATGTCTCTATATATCTATATATAGATATAGATGATATAGAAAGAGATGCAGATATAGATGCAGATATAGATCTCCTATTAGCTCTGTTTCTCTGGAGCGCCTGCGCTGATCAGAGGGAGGGTGAGGATCAAGGAGGAAATAACCTCACGTCCTGATTCCTGGGTGGTGCCCAGAACACACTAAAGAAAGGTCTGAGTTTGAGAGGTCTGTAGATGAAGGTCGCTCTTTCCCTGAACAGTCACACCCATTCTTGGCCCCAGCTCTTCACACACATCTCTCTTCTCTCTGAAATTTGCCTACGCTCCATCCATGCGTTCAGCCAGCAAAACTTTAGTGAGCACTTTCTACGTTACGGGCACCTTGCTAGACAGTGGAGAGATTTCAGTTAAAAGGTGCAGTGCAGTGTCCTTTCCCCTTTGCCTCAACTTCATGGCTTGCTTGTTGAGACCCAGTTCCAATGCTGGTCCCCAGGAGACTTTTCCTTGCCTCTCGGACAGCATCACGCTCCATCTGTGGCAGTACAGCCCTCTGCCTGTCCTTCTGTTCTGGCACCCATCAACTTGTATTGCAGTTGGTGGTTCATGTGTCTGCCTCTTCCTCAGCTCCATTGAGTGGGACCTTCCTCTAGAAGTTTCCTGACTGATCCTGCAATGCTATCCCATTCTCTCCAGCAGACTTCTATGCCAGTGACTGCAATGTCTACTGACTCCCGTTGAATAAAGGAGTACATTTTCCTTCACAGACCGTGAGCATCTATAAAGCAGATACTGATCTCACTTGTTGGGCCAGTCAAATACGCTGGTTATGCTATGGTGACAAGTAGCCCAAAGTCTTAGCCACTTCAGATGGCTCATGCTACATGTCTACCATAGGTTAAAGGGGAACTTTGTTCATTGTGACCAGTCACTTGGTCACCTAGGCTGATGGGACAGCCACTGTTTCAATGCTGCCATCGCCAAGGAGTGGTCAGGAGGGATCAAGAAATGCCATCCTAACATGTGCTCCAGGGTAAGAGCTGGGGATATACTTGATGACCAGCATTGATCCCTACCTGCTTGGTTTGATCCTAGGGGCTAGCATAGTACCTGCAATTACTAACTAAATTCATCCATGAGCATCTCAAAAGCAGAAACTGAAATGATTCATCTGTATGGCCCAAGCATCTAGCAAAATGTCTGTCACTTCATAAATGTGCCATCAGTTGTTGACTGACTAAGTGGCAACAAGCGTGTACTAACCTTTTAGCTACACCAAGGGTTTCTGAGATGTGAGTTACTGTTGGAGGTCTACACTGTGGGTGAGACTACATTTGCATCCAGTGTTTTCAGAGGCAGCATGGCAAGGTGGTGAGAGTGTGGACTTTGCATCACACTTCTGCTCTACTTACCTGGGGGCTCTTGCTGACTTGCTTAGCTGTTTGAACTTCAGTTATCACCTGTAAGGAAGGGTGTTCCCAAGACGCCAATGCTGTGCTGGTCGCTGATGGGCTACAAGCTGTCCTGAACATCTACTGCTATTGCTCATGTGCCCAGGAGCCCACAGTCCAGCAGCTGCTGTTGAAACCTCCCCAGCGCTGTTGAGTGCAGCCACCTGTAGTTACAGCTGGAGTCCTGCTTTGAGCCATGCTGCTGTGAGAGGCTGAGTTTCCTGAGGCTGCCAGAACAAAGTACCACAAACAGGGTGACTTAAAACCTCAGACATTTCTTCTCCCACAGTTCTGGAGGCCAGAAGTCAGAAATCAAGCTGTCGGCAGGGCCATGCACCCTCTGAAGGCTCTAGGGAAGGATCCTTCCTTACCTCTTCCAGCTTGTGGTTGTTGCCAGCAATCCTTGGCATCACTCCAATCTGTCTCCATAGTCACATGGTGTCTCTCTGTGGTTCTATGTCCAAATTTCCCTCTTCATATAAGGACACCAGTCATAGTGGATTTACGACCCACCCTAGTTGAGCATGACCTCATCTTAACTTGATTACATCTGAAGACACTATTTCCAAATAAGGTCATATTCACAGGTTCTGGGTGGACTTTAATTTTGAGGGGGACACTATTCAACCCATATAAAGGTTTTGCCAGGAGCAGAACAAAAGGGCCTTTTGTTTCCCCTTTCCTTTTGATCTCCCACCAATGGTTCATCAGGAAGCCAGCTGGCAGGTGTCCAGGACAGGTGGTCTGCAGACTTCCATCCCTTTAGCCACAGACGCCAGCACAAGAGGATGGAAAGGATTGAGAGTCAACAGGTAAATAATTGGCCTGTGTAATGCCAGGGATGGAGACCATGATCATTAGCTCAGCTCCAGACCTAGGGTATCAGAAGAAAGCCGATTTCCAGTGTGAGAGCATTTTCTCAGCATCGTTTAAGACAGCTTCCAGGTGTACCTGATCAGAGGCTCAGTGTGTTACCTTAATAAGGGTACTGAATTTTTCCATAAGCACGTTTCATGTATCTTCTCCTTTGCCCTTCACACATGTCAGCATGTACATATCTTCTCAAAACTGTTGGTCCACAGTTTCTGTCTGTGTTTCAGTGGACACAGAGCAGAGTGGGACTCAACTCAGTACTTGCTTGCTTCCTGCTCTGAGTGGCAACGCTGCTGTGTAACTTCCTACTGTCAACTAAGCTCTGCTCCATTTCTTAAAGCTCCCTAGAGTCTGGAATAAACGAAGATCTGAACATTTTAGAGGAGTGATATATGATCAGACGCCAATTATTTACACTACACAGGAATCAGAATTAAAGCTGACCCTGGGAGCCATGACCATAGCATTATTTCTATTACTTTTTTTTTATCATATAAACAATCAATACTCATTAAAAAAATTAAAATCCAGAAAAATTCAGAAAAGGAAATTGAAATTCGTGGTTAACATAATGATGCTTCCCTCCTACCCCCACATGATTTTCCAGCGCTCGGTAATTTTTTTTTTTTTTTTTTTTTTTGCAGTACGCGGGCCTCTCACTGCTGTGGCCTGTCCCGTTGCAGAGCACAGGCTCCGGACGTGCAGGCTCAGCGGCCGTGGCTCACGAGCCCAGCCGCTCCGCGGCATGTGGGATCTTCCCGGACCGGGGCACGAACCTGTGTCCCCTGCATCGGCAGGCAGACTCTCAACCACTGCGCCACCAGGGAAGCCCTCGGTAATTTTTGAATAAAAAAAAGTAGACATATAGAAAAAAAAAAAACCTAGCCCTTGAAAAAAATAGCTGGGATCTGCTGACAATTAATGGAGGGCAAGAAAGAGATGCAACTGGAAAAGTGTTAGAGGGGTCTAGGAAAAGGTCTTCTGAAAAAAGGAATAAATATGAACTTTACAAGTAATTTTAGAACTTCAAAGATATGGCAACGAACCAGTACTCTTTAAGCAAATAGTAAATGATTTACTCACCCAGGATTCACTTAGGAATAAAATTAATTATCCAAAAGCAAGTAGGAGTCCAAAAAGGTCATCTGAGCCACCAAATCAATGTCACTAAAATCCATGTCCTGAAGTCTATGCATTTTGTTTTCCTTTCTTTTTTATTTGCTTTTTGTTTTCATATCAATATTTTTAAATTGAAGTATAGTTAATTTACAAAGTTTTGTTAGTTTCAAGTGTATAGCAGTGATTCAGATATATATATGTGTGTGTGTGTGTGTATATATGTATATACATATATATATATAATCTATATATTCTCTTTCAGATTCTTTTCCATTATAGGTTATTACAAGATTTTGAGTATAATTCTCTGTGCTGTACAGTAGATCCTTGTTATTTACCCATTTTATATATAGTAGTGTGTATATGTTAATCCCAAATTCCTAATTTATCTCTCCTCACCTACCACCCCGCCATCTCCTTTGGTAACCATAAGTTTGTTTTCTATGCCTGTGGGTTTATTTCTGTTTTGTAAATAAGTTCATTTGTATTTTTTTTTAGATTCCACTTATAAGTGATATCATATGGTATTTGTCTTTCTGTGTCTGACTTCACTTAGTATGATCATCTCTAGGTCCATCCATGTTGCTGCAAACAGCATTATTTCATTCTTTTTTAATGGCTGAGTAATATTCCACTATATATATATATATATATATATATATATATATATATATATATATATATATATATATATATATATATATATATATATATATATACACCACATCTTTTTTATCCGTTCTTTGTGCATTTTGTTTTTCAATCAGAGGAGATACCCTTCTGATACTCATTCTCAGGGTTGGTTTTAATTCATTTTCTGTGCGTTTCTAACAAGGTTTCTGTTAGAATCCTATAGTCACAAACTGGAGCACAAACACCACTCTTAGCTCCAGACTCCTTGGCCGTACTCAGAACAAGGCAGTGAGAGAAACCAGATAAAGACAAGATACAATCCCTATCAAAATGTCAAAAATATCAAAATGTCTATTTTTTCAGAAAAATAGAACAAAAAATTCTAAAATTTATACAGAATCACAAAAGGCCCAGAATAGTCAAAGCAATCCTGAGGAAAAAACAACAAATCTGGAGGTATCACACGCCTTGATTTCAAACTATATTACAAAGCCATAGTACTCAAAACAACATGGCATTGGGAGAAAAATAGATACATAGATCAATGGAACAGAATTGAGAACCCAGAAATAAACTCATGCATACATGGACAAAGAAGCAAAGAATATACAATGGTGAAAGGATAGTCTCAATAAATGTTGAGAAAACTAGACAGCTACATGTAAAAAAAATAGACCACTATCTCACACCGTACACAAAAATCAACTCAAATTTTATATTAAGGACTTGAATGTAAGGCCTGAAATCATAAAGCTTCTAGAAGAAAATATAGGCATTATGCTCTTTGACATTGATCTTAGCAATATCTTTTAGAATATGTGTCCTCAGGCAAGGGGAAAAAAAACAAAAATAAACAAATGGGACTACATCAAATTAAAAAGATTCTTCACAGCAAAGGAAACCATCAACAGAATAAAAAGTCAACCTATCAAACGGGAGAACATATTTGCAAATGATATATCCAATAAGGGGTTAATATCTAAAAAATATAAAAACTCCTACAACTCAACAATAAACAAATAAGCTGATTAAAAAGTAGGTAGAGGAGCTGAATAGACATTTTCCCAAAGAAGATGTACAGATGAACAACAAGCACATGAAAAAGATGTTCAACATCACTAATTATTAGGAAAATGAAAACCACACTGAGATATCACCTCTCACCTGTTAGAATGACTATTATCAAAAAGACAAGAAATAACAAGTGTTGGTGAGGATATGGAGAAAAGGGAACCCTTGTGCACTGTTGGTGGGAATGTAAATTGGTGCAATGACTGTGGAAAAGAGTATGAAGTTTCCTCAAAAAATTAAGAATAGAACTACATATGATTCCACTATCCCACTTTTGGGTGTTTATCCAAAAAAATATGAAAACACTAATCTGAAAAGGTATATGCACTCCATGTTCATCATGGCATTATTTACACCACCCAAGATGTGAAAACATCCTAAGTGCTCATCAATGAATGAATGGATAAAAAAGGTGTGAGAAAAATAGACAGATATTGATAGATACTATACATACATATATATATATATATATATATATATATATATATATATATATAGTGGAACACTATTAAGCCATAAAAATATAAAATCTTGGCATTTGCAACAACTTGGTTGGACCTTGAGGGTATTATGCTAAGTGAAATAAGTCAGACAGAGAAAGACGTACACTGTATGATTTCACTCATTTGTAGAATATAGAAAACAAACAAACCGACAAACAAACTAGATGACAAGCATGTAGATAGAACAGAGAAGTGGTTACCAGAGGGGAAGGGGTGGGATGGTGGGTGAAATGGGCAAAGGGGATCAACTGTGTGGTGATAGATGGAAAATAAATTTTTTGTGGTGTGTATGGTGTAGAGTTTACAGAAGTAGAAATATAATGTGGTACACATGAAACTTATATAATGTTATAAACCAATGTTACCTCAATGAGAGAAAAAATGTTTATGTCCTTTGTCTTAGCCATCCCTTTCTTTCAGAGACTATTCTTCAAAAAGAAGAGTACCAACAGATAAGGCTATAGTTACTGTTTACATGGCAAAAAAAATTGGAAATGATATGAATCCATCAATAGGAAAATGGCTGACGAAACTATAGTACAATCATAATATAGAATGTTGGAATATTATGTAGCTCTTTAAATATTAGGTCCAATTATATATCTCTATATCTAAGAAATACCCATGATGAATTGTTAAGTAAAAAAAGCAAGTTTCAGAGTAACACTTATGAGATAATTTCATTCCTTTGTAAAGGTAGGAAAGAAAACCACAGAAATGTGTGTACCCCTGTTTGATGAGCGTGGAGACAGACAGAGATGCTGCCATCCAGTTGCTACTTGGTTGCCTCTGGGGTGGGAATGAAGTGTTGGGAGAAATGAATTATTTGTTGCCATTTCCCTTATTCATGCTCTTTCTTTGACTTGTTACAATAAACACACACTACTTTCATCATTGAACATAATCCAGTAACAACCTCTCTATGTACCTCTCAAACAAACAAAAAGTCTCATTTCAATACCTTGGGCTGGAGCCCCCAGGAAGCCTGGGGTGTGAGGAGGGGATGGAGAGAATGTAGATTCAGGCTTTGTGCAGGTAAGGAGAGAGCTTACCTGAGTGCATCTGACATGGGTGACTTTATTTGTATTAACTTTTAAAATTTGATATAATTTTAGACTTACAGAAATGTAGCAAAAATAGTTCAGGGTAACTGTATATTCTTTACCCAGTTTCTTCTAATGTCAACATCTTACATAACCATGATCAAGATTAAGAAAGAACATGGCACGGCGCTGTGAACTAAACTACAGACTATTCAGATCTCCTCGTTCCCTACATTGCATTTAGCTCTTTCTCCTTCACTCCCTCCAATCTGCGACGGTTCCTCAGTGTTTCCTTGTCTTTCATGCCCTGACACTTTTGAAGAGCACTGGCCAGTTATTTTGTAGGATGTCCTTCAGTTTCGATTTGTGTGATGTTTTCTTATGATTTGACGGAAAGGTGATATCTTGTCCTCTGGGCAGCATATCAGGGGTACATGTTGTCACCATGTGTTATTATTGGTGATGTTAACCTTGGTCATTTGGTTAAGGAAACGTGTGCTGGATGTCTTAGCCTGGATGGCCCAGGCTGTCCAGTGGAAATAAGCAAGCTACATAGATAATTTTAAATGTTCTAGTAGAATATTTATAAAACCTTAATATATATGTAAATGATATATAAAATTTAATTTAAATATATACATATGCTAGTAAAAATATATAAGTAAAAAAAGAAACAGGTGAAATTGATTATTTTTGTTGTGGTAAAAAATCCCACAAAATTTACCATTTTAGTCATTTTTAAGTGTATAGCTCTGTGCTGTTAAATATTCACACTGTTGTGCAACCAACACCACCATCCGTCTGAAGAACTTATTTTCATCTTTCCCAACTGAAATTCTGTACCTCATTCATCTTCCCCTCTTTAACTACTAACCTCTATTCTACTTTCTGTCTCTATGAATTTGACTACTCCAGGTGCCTCATCTAAGTAGAATCATACAGTGTTTGTCCTTTTGTTTCTGGCTTCTTTCATTAGCATATTGTCCTCGAGGTACATCCAAGTTGGAACGTGTGCCAGAACTCCCATCCTTTTAAAGGGAATGGGATATTCCCTTTAATTCTCTTTAATATTCCATTGTCTAGATACACTATATTTTCTTCATCCACTCATCCACAGATGTAAAATTGATTTTAAGAATATATTTTATTTAACCCCAGTTACCATGTAAATATGATCATTTCAACATGTAATCAATGTAAATGTTATTAACTAGATGTTTTACATTCTTTGTTTTGTACCAAGTCTTTGGAGTCCAGCGTGTATTGTAATACCTGGAGCACATCCCCATTTAGGTGCACAAGGTCACATGTGGCCAGCGGCTAGTGCATGGGCACCGTGATTCTAGATTCTCTCGACTGAGCACTCCCTCCTGGAAGTTACAGTGGCATCCACGTAGGAGTGGGTGGTCTCCTGGAGGGCAATACTTCTGTGTGGCTTCCAGAATTCAGCTAAGGTGAGTAGGATGGATCCACATGGACCTCCACTCCATCCTCCCATGGAGGACAGAGGCTGGGAGGCTAACACCTGCATTCCCTAGATGCCCATGCACCTGGGGGTCCAGAGGCTCTCTCACAGCATTGGAAGCAGAAGTGAAGTGAGCTCTCATTTTTGCTGGCCAGCAGGGAAGGGTTTGGTTTTCTGTGGCAATCTTGGTGAAGGTCACCTTATCTGGTGCTGGCTTCCTGGGGTCATGGGCAGGGTGTTGTCCATCTTGTAGCTGCAGACAATAGCAAGTACAGCATGTCCAGGAGCTGGCAGCCTTAGTCAGGGCTTCCAGATGGGGCAGTGTGCTCTGGCTGTTACTGTAGAGGGGTCAGCAACTCCGTTGCCAGGCTAGGTTAGGCAGCTTGCTTCTGGAAGCTATCCCACTAACCTTGTCATACATCCAAACCTACTTGAGGTGGCTTGAGTGAACGCTGCTCTTTGCAACATAGACACCACAACACACCTAGAACCTGTTGTGGACTGAATGGTTGTGTCCCCCAAATTCACATATTGAAACTGTACCCCCCAATGTAATGATGATTGGGAGGTGGGGCCTTTGGGAGAAAATTAGGATTAGCCAAGGTCATTCGGGAGGGTGGGCCCCCCCCCCGCCCCATGGGATTACTGCCCTTATAAGAGTCATGAGAGAGCTTGCTTCTCTCTGCCTGATCTCAGACTTCCACCTTCCAGAACTGTGAGAAATAAATTTCTGTTGTCGATAAGCACCCAGTCTTCGGGGCTTTGTTACAGCAGCCGAAACAGAGTAAGACAGTACCTTCTACTGGCATTAAGTTATATGTATGCACAGGAGGTGGAGAGCTACATTAAAATAGTGACAAGACTATGGCATCTCACATACACCTGCCTGCTTTGTATGATGATCTGGGTTGCACTTACAATTAAAATATACCTGCTTTGCTGAGAAAGCTTGTGTCACTATATAGATGATAAAGCTAATACTCAAATTTCTGTCTGACTTTCTATGTTCAGCTTTCTCAATTACACAGAGCACTGAATATTAGATCATAATTGTAATAATTTGGGGAGAGAGAAGAGCTTAGGGGAGAGTATCTATCTCATGCCAACTTGGAAAATTGATGAAATTGATGGAAAGTTGATTATGGCTTTAGGAGGACATTAGTATTATGGAAGACATTTAAAGGACAACTTCCTCTATAAATTATAAAGCAATTTAAGAAATGGATCCATAAATATTTTAGGAATAACTGTTTTTCTTTTAGAAGAAATGTTAATCTGTGCCTCCCATTGCCCTGCTGTCATTCACATAATGAAGTTGTCTCTGTATTTTATTTAAATATGATACACATATGTCAGACTTAAGTGTTTCAAGATCGTGTTGCAGAGTCTCTTGAGAGATAAGCATGTTCTAAACAGTCCCGCAAATGTAATATTTATTATAATGCAAACCCTGTAAAGACAGCGGGAACATCCCTTTGGACACTGTGAGTGAGCATCAGCATAGCTACACTTGACAAAGAGTTATAGTGATTATTGTAAAGCAAGAAGCTTCATGAGACATAGATTGGGCTGTAGGAAGGAGACACTCCCCCCACATGTACATAAACACGCACAGACATATATGCCCTTATACACATTTACATACATATGCATACATGTACACACATCTATGCACACATACAAACACACATATAAGCACATATACATGTATGACATGAACATACACATGTACAAGCACAAACGCCTGTATAGAAGCATAGGACATGGACACACACATACCATTATGTAGTTTGAGGAGTGTGTACGTGTGTTTTGTGTACCTGTAAACAGCTGCATTTTAAGACTTAAATTTACATAAGGGCTCATGTTGATCCTGGCACATGCTGAAGGTAGAAGCTTCTAGGCTTTAGCTTGAAATCTGAGGCTGGTCACAAGGACAGGCAGTGATTGCAGTCACAGCTCTGAGTGCTGTGTGTGCAATTTAGTCCTCACAGTGGCTCCATGAAGTAGACTACCACTTCATCGTCTCACTGTTATGGCCACGAGGTCTAGAGCGGCTCCACAGTGTGCTCTGAGTCACACAGGGAGGGGGGACGTGGGCTCTGAGCCACTAGCCTGCTTAGTGAGACTGCTTCTAAGCCCTGACCGTAAAGTCTGGGGCTTTCTGCTTAGAGCCAGGAAACAGGTCTCACTCCCCTGAGTTACATCGTGGCTCTATCATTTACTTTCGAAATAGTCTCTTCTTTGAACAAGAGCTGCCTGGAATGTACCTGTGAGATCAAATTTTTCCTTGAAGATAATATTGCCTGGGAATTGGGACAGGTTGTCCAGTGGACTGCCGTGCAAATCTGTATTGAAGAGCTTCTGGGCACCAAGCCTGGCCCATTCTCAGGTGTGATGTGTGTTTGTGTTTTTCTCCTTTGTTTAGGCTGAGGATCTGCTCAGAAGAAAGCATACATTTTCGATGTTACCAGAAGAGAGTCCACAGAACAAGGAATGTAAAACATAGCTGAGGGGGAGAAAAAAAAACCCAAAACAACACAGAACTGCCATCAGTATATCCCTGAGCCCAAATGGTGGTATCATTTGGTGACTATTATTTCCCTACAAATTTCTAAAGAATGAATTATTGATTTTTCCGTGCCAAAATTTTGATACTGAATTATGATGACTGACTGAGTTCACACATCTACCCTCATTTCAGCCTCAATTCCCACAAAATGATAAAAAAGAAAGTTTTAAAAGAACAGATTCTTAATAATACAGGAAAACAAAAGAGTGCCATGAGTGCAGGAGAGCTTTGGAATAATTCCGAAAGACATATATGGGCAGACAGTATCAGATGCTAGGGAAAAACAAAACTGAAGCAACACAAATACAGAAGATGCTGTGAGGACAGGAGGGTTTAGGGAGCTCATGCCCAAGGTCAGTATAATGTGAAACAGAAGGCAAACAATAGACATTGTTAGGCACCAAGGACTCAGAAAACAGACCACCCATAAACCCTCTATGAGGGATTCTTTAAAAAAGAAACATACACCAGAACAAATAAAAATAAACACAAGAGAAACATGAACACTATCCAAGGAGTGGTGAGCAAAGGAACTTGTATAATGTGTAAAGTTGCCTGATGGCCACAAGATGTCTGCCACTGCCCTAGGTCTTATGTTCTTACACTAGCATCCAAAGCAGGAGCAAAGATGTCAGCAAAGCCTCTGTTGAGAAATGCTAGCTTAGACTTACTCATGACTCATCTCCCAGCCTGGGCATATTATTATCCGCACCCCCCCAAAGAAAAATCAGGGTATGTGGGCAAATAGAAGTGGAGTGGAATGGCTGGGTGAGCAGTTAACTGTGTTTGCTATGGTAGAGAAAAATAGAAGATTGGAATAGCCTAATTAACAAGCTTGATTAGCTCTGTATATAAATCTATGCACTCAGACACATTGCTTTTACGCCAAAAGAGATCATACCTTCTTTTCAAACACAAATGGCTCATTCACAAAAATTGTAGCTAAAGTAGAACACAAAGAACATCTCAATAAATTCCAGAATACAAAAATTACATAGGCCACATTATCTGAACAAGCTGCAAAAGATAAAAAGAAAAAATAAAAAAAAAATTAGGCATTGAAATCAAAAGACTGGCAAAATGGTTCTTGTTTTAGATTTAAAAATACCCTTTAAATAAAGAGAAAATAAAAACTAAATCTATAAGCTGTGGATTTAGAAGTGAATGTCCGTGAAAACATCAGAGGAAAATGTCAGAGGAAAATGTCTAGGTTTCAATCCTGGCATTAGAAAATAGGAGAGACAGAAAAAGAATTATAAAGTCAAACAAAAAACAATGAAAGATAGTGCTTTGAAAATAAAAGATAATTTAAATATATCTCTGGCCACTCTGAACAAGTAAAAACAAAAACAAAACAAACAAACAAAAAACCCCAAAATAGCAAAAACAAAATACATATAAATAGAAGTGGAAAAGCATCCATAAGAAAAAGACTATAGTTGAATAAAAGTCTATGCCAACATTTTTGAGACTCTAGATGAAAGTCATGATAATCTAAGAAAACATAAATCATAGTAGAATCCCTTTTATCCATCACAGTCCAGACCTGTAATCAGTTGGCTAAGTGAGAAAAATGTGCTAATGGGAGGAATCATTAAAAATTGTCAAACAGGGGCTTCCCTTGTGGTGCAGGTGTTGAGAGTCTGCCTGCCGATGCAGGGGACACGGGTTTGTGCCCCGGTCTGGGAAAATCCCGCATGCCCCAGAGCGGCTGGGCCCATGAGCCATGGCTGCTGAGCCTGCGCGTCCGGAGCCTATGCTCCGCAACGCAAGAGGCCACAACAGTGAGAGGCCCGCGTACCGCAAAAAAAAAAAAAAAACCCAAAAAACAAAAAATTGTCAAACCACAAATATTTTACTTTAATTGAAAACATAAAAACATGTATTCATTTACCAATCTTTTAATGTAGGGCCACAGCCTTTTCTTTGAAAATGGGTCTGCTGAGTGGAAATAGACATCATCTTTCTTACATAAACCACACCTGTAATTCACTGTCAACAATTTCCAGTTTCAATTTTTAAAATACAGAGCAAGAATGTTAAGACAGTAAATGTAATCTGATTGTGGAATCCTTTGACATTAGAGCTTCTTTACTGTATCTGTGCATCTCTTCAGGATCTTGTTCAAATGCCAAGTATGACAGTATGTCTGGAATGGGCCTGAGAGTCAGCATTTTTAATGGGCTTCCAGGTGATGCTGCTGCTACTGGTCCATGGGCCACACTTTGAGTAGCCAGGATATGATGTTTGGTATTTCTGCCTCCACCCATCATTTCTAGTTGTATTAGCACATTTAAATCTGAACCATTTATCTTAGTGATTCATCTCTATCTAGTCCTCCTAAAGCTTTACTTTATTCTTCATAAAAATGAAAACTCTTTTTTTTTGCACTTTTGCCATTGGCGTATATAATAGTAAATTAAATAAGATTATTGCAACAGGTACACTTGTCATAAGCAAATTTGGGGAAAAACACTACTGACATGTAGTAAGTATACACTTTAAATCATGGAAGCAGGAGAAAGTATAAAAGAAAGTGGCCTACTAGACTGCTTGGATTATTTTGAGAACCTCCTTTCAAGGGCACCACATGCCAAGGTCTGAAGGTTTTTGCCCTCTCAATATTCATGTTGGAATCCTAATGCCCAATATGATGGTATTAGTAGGCAGGCGTTTGGGAGGTGATTAGGTCATTAGGTGGAGCCTCATAAATGGGGTTAGTGCCTTTATAAAAGAGATCCACAGAGCTCTTTCACCCCTTCTGCCATGTGAGGATACACTGAGAAGACTGTGACCTGGAAGAGAGCCCTCACCTGACCACGCTGGCACCCTGATCTCAGACTTTCAGCCTCTAGAGCTGTGAGAAATAAATTTTTGTTGTTTTTAAGCCACCCAGTCTGTGGTATTTTGTTACAGCAGTCTGAATGGACTAAGACACCCCCTTGCCAAAAAACAAAAAGCCCCAGACTCAGATGGTACATGTGGGTTTTACCAAACTTGCAAGGAATAGTCTCCATCTTATGTATATTTTTCCAGTAAATGGAGAATGAGACATGCATCCCAACTCATTGTAGGAAGCTAGTATAATCTTTATCTAAAACTGTAGAGACAATACAAAAAAAACCTCACAGATACATTTCACTTATGAATCTATATGTGAAAATCCTAAATAAAATACTTGTTCACAGGTTCTACTTGAGTATTAAAGAAGTTAAATATCATGAAAAAATTAGGGTGTATACCTGGAATGTAAGGATGGTTCAGTATCAGAAAATCTATTGATATGATTTATCCCCTTAGTGGACATGGAGAAAACTGTATATTCTCTCAATGGATGTAAAACATATTTTAAAATATTTAACACTCTTTCCTAATTAAGTAAACAATCCTCATTAACTTGATAGAAAATATTTGCTTAACCCTTAGAGGCCATCTATCAGAAATCTACAGTTGAACCTTAAAGAAGAGCATAAAAAATTTTGAATACCTGGTGAGGCATACCCTTCTTCTGAAAAGACATATTAATATTATAAAGATTTTAGTTCTTCCCATCCCAGTAAGTTTCTTTTTGTTTTTGGTTGAAATTGACAAGCTGAATCTCAACTTTATGTTTAAAAGAAAGTGCAGAAGAACTGTGCTGAAACATTTGGAGAAGACAAGTGACAGATAGGAAGAAAATATTTAGTAAACAAAGAATCAGTATCTAGAATATATAAAGAGTGCCTATGAAACCGTAATATAATAATGCAAACAATGAAATAGAAACATACGCAGGATAAATAGGTGATTCACAGACAGTGAAATACAGGTGGCTAATAAACATATATAAAAATACCTAGTCTCAGAGAATTGCATATTCAAATGAGAATTTGTTTGGGGTTTTTTTGTTTTTGGCCATTGGATTGAAAACAGTCTAAATGTTCATCCACAGGAGAAATGTTAAGTAAATTGTATTCCGCACACTTAAGGAAAAAGATACATACATACATGTAGTGAACACCAAGACATATGGCAAAGTGAAGAAAGCATGAAGAGGAACATTACGTTTAAAGCCAATTCATCTATATATGCCAATGCCCAGCCCAACGCCATCAGCAGAGGGATGGGCCAGGCACAGTGCCTTTTAAATTTGTTCAGGACACTAGTATGTTTTTTGGGTTTTTTTTAGAAGATGTTGAGGGTAGGAGTTTATTAATTAATTCAGTTATTTTTGCTGTGTTGGGTCTCCGTTTCTGTGCGAAGGCTTTCTCTAGTTGTGGCAAGCGGGGGCCCCTCTTCATCGCGGTGCACGGGCCTCTCACTATCGCGGCCTCTCTTGTTGCGGAGCACAGGCTCCAGACGCGCCGGCTCAGTAGTTGTGGCTCACGGGCCTAGTTGCTCCGCGGCATGGCATGTGGGATCCTCCCAGACCAGGGCTCGAACCCGTGTCTCCTGAATTAACAGGCAGATTCTCAACCACTGGGCCACCAGGGAAGCCCTACTAGTATGTTTTTAAATCTTGGGCGTGAGAATCTATTAATAGTTGTTTTTAAAAAGTCCCCTAGCTAAAATTCTATGCCTTCTAGAAAATGAAAAGTATCCTACTTTTGTTGTTCCTTTAGAGAGCTGCTGGGCATCGAATACGGATGCTTCTTTCTGGAACATATCCAAGAATTATCCAGCGATCAAATTTAGCATTCTGGCTCCACAGAAAAATAACAATGCTATATTAAGTTCCTAGTGCCAAGTAGGTGGCTAAACCCTATATGTGACATTCTTAGTTTTTCAACAAACTGAATAGGCCTGAGGCACATTTCCTGAATGCTTCTTCCACAAGCAAAAGAATGAAATTATCAGCCACGCAATTGACATTCCCAGAATGGCAGTTTGCATTCCAATCCAGAAGAGATCTAGAGGACCAGACCCTTCCCCATCATCCCTTGTGGTGAGAGGAATTCTGGGAAAGTCATCCCACCTCCAGGATGACTTTATCACCTGGTGGGGGGAAAAATATGAGTCACCTCCACTTAGGACATATCAAGAATCAATAAAATAAATTTGAAACAAACAAACAAAGACTTGATCCAACCTGTATACTCATTTTAACAACTTGTGTCAATTCTCTTGACTTTCTCCACTTCTAATTTTAGAATGGAATGAAATTATTTTTGATTGAGCATTTATGAATTTCCTGATCACCTTAGCCTTTAAATATTTAGCACTTTCTCTCTAAAGAAAAAAGAGTAGCGACATGGAAATTCATAGCTCTGAACAGACACAAATCAGTAACTTTTAATATGTAGAGGGTGCCAGACTACAATTTGAAACTCTTCAGGAACTTTATCTTTAAGCAAGTTAAATCCAATCACATCGTCCTGAGTCATTGTCTCATCAACATGCAAAGATTTGGAAGAGAAACCGGCTTTCTACTAGCCCGAGGGAGTTCTGGCGAGCCTTGTGGATGTGGAAGTTTTCCCATCATCTCCATCCTGTCAAGAGTCGTGGAGCAAACAGCGAGATGAGATAGATGCAGACGCGGGAGACCAGGCTGATAACGTGGGTCACCTCACAGCAGCGGGAGAGCGGATGTGACTTCAGTTCACGCCTCTCTTTGGTTTGGTTTTTGACCAAGTAAACCTGGAACCTTGTCAACATATCAAATCAGTCTTTATTGCTTGCCTTTAACCCAAGAAAACACAAGATCGTATTTTCTTTGTTTCTCCATCCAGTTTTCATTTGATGATTCTTGCCCCCCACTTCCCCCACACACACAAAAAAATCAAACTAAGAAACGCCTGTCAGGGTCCCTAGAGTTTGAAATGCTCTTTGCACAAGCTAAGAGGTTACAAACAATGCAGAAACATACTACAGGGCCTGGGGGGCGGAGGGGGGGAGCGGTTAGAAAAAAATATGCAAAACATCTTTAAATGTGTGAAAAATCCTTAGTAGTAAGTTCAGAGTGTTTTCCTATTGACGTCTGCAGCGCTGAGCTGCAAGAGGTCGTGCTGGGGGCGGACGTTGAATGCTGTAAAATCTCAGGGTGACATTGTGCTCCCTCGGCTCAGCCGTACTCCATCACTCAGTCTCCCCACCGCCCTCTCTCCTTCTCCTTTCCTCTCCTGCTTCCCTTCTTTCCTGGTTAAAGGAGCTCTCTTAAGCTGCCCTTGAGCCTGCATACAAATTTGCTCTTTCCCAAATGGAATCTACTTCTCCTAGCTAAGCTTCATTTTGTAGCTTTGCGGCAACACCCAGACCACTTTATTTCCACTTAAGGGGCTGCCTGTTCTGTTTACCGTCACTCCCCGGGAACTTAACCTCATTTAAAGGCTGACTTTCCTCCGCATTATAGAGTTACAAGGGAGCCTCAAAGCCTCTTTCTCTCCACAGTCTGCATCCAGGCCATCTCTTCGACCAGCGGGTCCCTCCCAGACCCGCTGAGCCTGAAGGCTGCTCCTGACAAGTGATTTGTTTCCATTTGCGAGCGCCTGCCCCCAGCCAGCGTGACCGTTCTGTACTCAGAGCTTTACAACTGGCACGTCTCAACATTCCTAAAATCCCAGAGAGGATCTCAAAATAGAATAAGAAATGAGAATTTAAATTAGAAGCAACAGCCCTTGCAGGGTTGCCAGCTTCGGGTAGAGAGGGTTTTGCATTCCCCTCCCCGACCAGGGTCCTGGTTTCCCCACAGGGTTTTGCAGTTCGGGAGCCACCCTCCCTCACGTGTAACTTGGACTAGCCATTTTAAAAGGAAGCTGAGGCTGGCGTGGGCCTCCCCATGCTTTTTGAGGAGCGAGAAGGACACTTGGGTCCTTTGGAGATCTTCAGTGCAGTGGCTAAACTACCCTCATTCCAACCACGGAATAGGAGGAAGGTGGAGGCAGGAACAGGAAAGTGAGATTGGTCGAAGATTTGTCTTCTTGTCTTGGGTCTGGGGTGTTTTGATGTGAACTGAGCCCTTTAGATGGATTTCAGATGGGCAGCACCACAGTCACATTTCCTCCTGGGAGGGGAACATGAACCTCTGTGTCCATGTGTGGCCAGTGTCACAGAATGGCAAGTCGCAAAACGGGGCCCCAACAAGGGCTGTCTTTGGGAAGGTGGAATGCCCTCCATCCTCTGGAAGGTGACACGTCCCCATCCCTGCCCTTCTCACACATGCCGGGAGCAAGGCCCTTCTCTGGACCCATGAATCCCAGGAGAGGCCATCTGCAGCCTGCAATCGGCTTCAAGTGGACCCTGGCCTCAGCCCTCAGGGAGCTGGAAACCACCTCTTGCTGTGGGTTTCTGTGTGCTGCACCAGGCTCGATGCTCCATCATGCTCTTAGTAAAAGTCTCCTCAGTACATTACACATTCCTCTCTTTCTCTCGAATTCTCACAGCAAACCACACTCTCACTTATTTACACCCTTTGGAAAGGGCTGGCCAACCCACAGTAAAGATGGCTGGGCTCACTGGGTGTCATCCCCTTTCCTCACCTCCTGTTTTCTGAGAAGAAATCCCTAACTGCTGTGAAGTACAGAATGAAAAGTCAGGATGCACGGAACAGACTTGCTAGAAAACTCAGACTTCTGTTCTCTCCTGTGGTTTCAGTTGTAGTCCCGAATCTCCTGCAGGTGAAGAAAGCTGTCCTTCTACCCCTTGGTTCCCCCGAGGACGTGTTCCAAAGGTGTCCTAAAGGATCCTCAAAGGCACAAGAGGTTCAGTGCTGGGCAGCCCGGGACTGGGCAGACATGCCTGGGTCCATTCTATGCTAACAGTGAATCCATGCCCCACGGTGAATCCTTGAGCAAAGCTCCCAGTGGAGCAGGGTCTCCAGGAAGTGATGTGCGCCTGGCGGGTCCACCAAGCCCCTCTGGACCTGATTCCCAGGGTCCACTGGGCAAGTCAGTAAATGCTCACTTCCTGCCCAGATGAGGGATTGAAGGATGCTGTAATAGCCACAGCTAATGTCCGCTACACTTTTCCTTCTTGCCTGTCTCTGTCCTCAAAGCTTTGTAGACAGTCTTATTACATGGGCAGAAGTTCCTCTTGATTAATACATGCAGATACTGCCCAAGTGGTAAGATGTCCCACCCCCATTAGGGACATCATCTGCAGATGATGTTTTGAAACAGTCTCTCTTGGTACCACTTTAGGACTTAACCCCTCCCCATCCTCTTCTTTCAAAATCGGGACCAGTGGGAAGTGACCCCTCAGTTTCCTGGAAGGGGGCAGGTACTGAGGTGTCAATACTCCCACTCTCTCCAGGCAAAGCCCTGTGCTAGGACTCCTGGGAAGGCAGTGGCTGCAGGCAGGAGAAAACACATAATACTCACATGCAAATAACATAAATGAGTTTTGATTGTAGTATTCTAGGATTCCCGTTGTTAAGATTAATCTTAATAGGCTGATGATTTTGCCCTTCTTTTTGATTGTGAAATTTCAGGCATTGAATATGCATTGAAATAAGTGGGTCATTGCCTGTGGGAGAAGTAGTGGGGCCATTCCAAGATTCAAGTTGTACGGGGGCATCAGCATCCTTTGACCTCTTCCCTGAGGCACCTGGACCAGCTGCCTGGTACAGAATCGTGTACAGCACTGATGCTGAGCGTGGACCCCGATCTGAAAGACCTTGCTTGTTAATTCTCAAAGCCCTAGTTTCCTCAGCATAACACAGGGAAAAGATGATAGTGCCTATGATGTGGAGTTCAGAAAATGAACCGTGCTCAGCCTGGAGCTTGACAAATTGAATCTTCAGCCAATGTCATTTCTTCTTCTTCTTGTTTTTACCGCTGGCACTTAACTTTCCTGCTCAATGATTTGGCACTTTGGTGTTATTCTCTGCAGGAAAAGTTGGCGTTGTGCTTTGTGGAAACCTGTCTTGGTGACCTCAGTGACCTGCTGCTGTCCATACCGTGAATAATCTTTCCCTGGGCCAGGCAGCTCCTCAATTCTAGAGAGAGGGAAAGGAGATGGGAGGGTTCTCAGTGTCTGCAGGGAAGTGGGGTGTTGACTGCACGTCAGGAACCTTCCTCTACACACTTTGTCTTCCAAGGAAGCCACAAATTGGGTCCACAGTTACTAACTTTTTTCAATCAGGGACCAATAAGGAATTTTTCCAGCATGTGGTCAGTGAATATTTGCAAAGAAAACGAATAAATGAATGAATGAATGATTTCCTTTGTTTTTCTTTGAGAGGAGGTCTGCTCAATGGTGAGAGCACATGCTCAGAGCTGGATGACACAGGTCTAGATCCCAGCCCTGCCACTGCTGCCAATCTAGCTGTCATAACTCTCACCTCCCAGAAATGGCAGGGACTGAATGAGGTAATGCGAGTCCCTTAGCACGGGCCTGGGGGATTCTTTGTCAGCAACACCAGCAGCTTCTGAGTCACAGCCAGAGGTCTTCCTTGGCTCCCATACCTCCACCTGAACTGCTTGTTAGATGCAGTCCCATTATGAGTTTCAAAATAGTGGTGGCTGTGATCCCACATATATTTATTGGCTAGCTGTATTTGGACAGAGTATCTATTTTTGCTTAAGTCTATATTTGAGTGTCTGTATGCATATGTCCTACAGTCCCCTCGGGCCCTCTGTGGACATGTTTTGTGTATTTAGATCTTTTCTTGCTTATCACCCTCCTCATCAATGAGCACTTTCCACGCCTGGTGGAGATGGTTTAAATTCTTAAAGTTTTTGAGTGAGCCAAGGGCATCCAATTGTCTTTCTCCTTTATTGCATTCCTTACTAGGGGCAAAAAAAATGGCTGAATGAATATCTTTTTGAGCTTTCCAAAAAATAAATCATTTCTAGGCTGAGAGCTAGCAGGAGAGATGTCTGCGTAAATGTTAATTAGGGGGAAAATAACACTGTGGCCCACGAAAAGGAGCAGAAAACTAATCCTTTCTACCAGTGCTAGAAACGTACATTCCCTGGTTGAAAACCAATCCAGGAAAAGAAATATGGTTCCAGATGATGGATGTATTTTGAAAAGAAATCATGGGGCAAGTCCTTACACATTTGATGATGGGATTGTAGGTTGCAGGTATGAGAGACAACAATTTGTATTCTTTCTAGTAATCAGGCAAGTGGTGGTCTCTCTACTGAGAGGTTGAGGGTCCTCTCTCTCTGAACTGTTTTCCTCTTCTTTTCCAAGGCTTTGGAATAAGAAATGTACTGCGTGGGGCTGCTTTACCACTGCCCAGGGCCTGAATTCCCAGTGTTTATGAGTGCAGGAGGCTCTACTGAAGCCCTGTATTTATCTGTTGCAGTGTTGTTTGTTGCCACAGAATTTGAGTTCTCCTGAGAAAGAGGCCAGTGGAAACCAGAGTTCTTATTAACTTCATTTTAGCCCATTAAACAATGTTCTTATTGTATATAAACCTGAGGCAGGGATCAATTTAGGGGGATCTATCAGGCCCCAAACAGGAGTAAGGTGGTCTGAAGACAAAGCTTGGCAAGACTCAATTTTGGCTCTGGGGAGAAACCTGGCAGGACTTCTGGAAGGCAGTGTGGGAGGAAGCAGGATTTGCAGTGACTGGGAGTGGGAAGGGGGATGCCTGGGCAGGGGAACCACCATGAGCAAATGCACAGGGAGGTGACAGCTTGGTGTTCTGATGACTGAGCAGCTCTGCCCAACAGAAATATAATGTGAGCCAGTTTTTTAGTAGCCATGCTAAAAAAAGAAACAAATGAAATTAATTTTAATAAATATTATTTTAACCTGATATATATAAACTATTATCATTTTATCATTCCATCGATATAAAAGATCATTCATGAAATATTTAGCATGCCTTTTTGTACTAAGTGTTCCAAATCCGGGATGCATTTTACCTTCAGAGCACATCTCTGGTCCGAGTGGCCACTTTTCAAGGCTTAAAGCCCTATGTGGCTGGTGGCTGCATATGGGCTGGGCGGGAGTGTTGGGGTCCTTTCCCGGCGATGTCTCCAGGGAGATGGACATGCAGACATGACATGTGCTCCAGTGCAGCGAGCCTTGACTGCTTACATTTGCAAAGTGTCCATGGCCACATGTGTCTCCTTTCCTCCCCTCCCAGCCCTTTGTGCTCTGTCAGCTTCCTCAACACACCTCCTGACCAGGCTGGTATGGCTTCTTCTCCACGGAGACACCTACTCATCCTTCCAGTGCTGACCAGGGTCATCTTCAGGGGACCCCTGCCCTGCCACCCTCCCTGGGGGAGGTTGTGTTTTCCAAGAATGGTGGTCACACACCCCCATCCCAGTGCTCTTTTTGTTATATGGTGTGGACACTCCTTCTCTGGAGTGGTGGGCTCTGTCTGTCCCCTTGAATCTGGGCTGGCCTTAATGACTGGCCAAAAAGTAGGGACACTGGAAATGACCTACGTTGCTGCCGAGGTGAGGGCATGAAACGTTATGTAGCATCTCCTTCTTGTCTCTTGGGATGCTTGCTCTTGGATTCCAGCCACCATGCTCTGAGGGAGCCCAGGGCACACGGTGAGGCCAGGTGCAGTGCTCCAGGCAATCGCCCCAGAGGAAGACCAGCTGACAGCCCACATTCACCACAGATGGGTGCCTGAGGGATCCTTGGGTGAACCCAGACTCAGCCACCAAGTGTCTGCATCTGCCCAAGAACTGCCGAGCTGACTGCAATCAAACTCCAGGACGGTGAGAGAGAGTAAGAAAACAATCATTGGTATCACAAATAAATAACCCATAGGTTAAGCCACTAAGTGTTGGGGCGCTTTGTTGTAGATATAGATAACCGAAAGAATCCCTTTCCTGACACCCCCATCTCCAGGAGGGTCATTTGGCTCCTTTTGATCTTGGGACCACCCTGGTGCCCCTTGGCCACTGGCCCTCATTGGACCACAGGTTGTGAGTGCATGTCTGTTCCCCTCTAAACCACACTCTTCAAGGCAGGGACCAGGTTGTCTAGGTTTATGGGGTGGGTGGCTCCATGCCAGACACTCGGCACAGCCCTCGAGACCCTCAGTTCTTATTTGTTGAAGTGAAATGGATGAATCAATATTTGTTGAAGTGAAAGCGCACAGGCTTGTGTCCTCTGGTTGGTTCTTCCTGTTAACCCTATCAGGTGAGGAAACTGAGGCCCAGAGAAGTTGAGGTGACCAACCCAAAGTCACACAGCTGCCACATGGCAGGATTGTACGTCAAGTCCAATGGTCCATCTATGAGTCCCACAGATATGCCTTTGGGGCTGGCAGGGTCAGACCCGGGCTGCCCCTGGTCAGTGTTGCATGATTGTGCCCAAATCCTTAAGCCCCTCGGCCCTCTAGGCTTCCAAACATGGGGCTGAATCCCGCCTTCCTCACAACATCTGTAGAATCATGAGGCCAGAACCTGTGTCCCATGGGATCTGAGTGGACGGATCATACGTACGGGGGAAGCTCCTCGTGTCAACTTCCCAGATCTGCTGTCTGCACCGTGGTCCCCGCGTTGCCTAATCTCTGGACCCCACATCTCCCACCTTCTCCACTGCTGATGATTCTCTCTCTTGGGGATTCACCCGGCCCCACCCCAGCTGCCATTCCACTTGTGTCTTTGCAACTTGAACTTGAAGTGTCCTCCCTTGACCCCACACATCCCTGCAGCTGCTGCCTTTTCCTCCCTTCGTCATTGGTTGGACTTCTCTCAAGAGCTGTCTGTGTTTCCGTGGGCCTTCTCCAACAGGACCGCTGTCCCGTCATTGATGAGGCCTGCAAGGACTCCATGTTCTCCTCTGCTAGGCTCACTGCAGGCCCCCCATGGCCTGCCACCCCGTCCTTCTGTGGCTTGCAGGCACCACCCCCTTCATTTTCCCTCTGGTGTTCTTGGCCCCTCCTCAGCCTTCTTCCCATTTCCTTTGCAGGGAATGCTGTTGGAGCTGTGTCTGATTCCGGCTTTCCTGATTCCTGAGATGAAGATGTGAGAGCAAGTCGTTTATGTGAGAAGTGACTCCAGAAATACCCCCAGGAGTTAAGAGAGTATGAGGGTTGTTCTACTGCTCTGGCGCCTGATGATCTGGATTCCAGCCCTGAGGTCAGAGTGTCAGACCTGCAGCCACTGCTCGATGCAGTTGCCATAGGCTCATGTGGCGAGAGGTAGAGCCGTGCCTGGTTACGTTGTGATGAACTTTCCCCGAGGTGACTCCTCTATGGTGTTTTTAAAACCCCAGGTTGACAAGAACCCCCAGGAGAGCTTTGGAAATGCAGTCTCCTAGGCCTCATTCCCAGAAACTCAGATGTGGGTCTGGTGAGTTTCAGGAGTTTTACTTTTTCACGAGCTCCTTGGGTCTGTCAAGAAATGAACCCATGAGGGACACTCAGCCACAGGTTTTCTCTCTGACATTTTATTATGAAAATTTTCAAACATATAGAAAAGTTAAAAGAATTGTATAGGGACCACTAATATTATTACAACTCAGATTGTGCAGTTAACATTTTGCTATATCTGCTTTAACACAAAACAATCCTTCCATCCATCTACCCATCTGTCTCCGCATCCACCCATCCACCCATCCTATCAGTCCATCCATCTATCCATATCCATCCATCCTGATGTAGATTTCAGTATACTCCATCCTCTAAATAGTTGCCTGCTCAGATCTCTGATTTTCTATGAACAGGCAAAATGTGTCCAGGCAGCAAATTTTTGTGAAATCATAAGAACATTTCACAGGCTAACCCTGCTCTTTCTCTACCTCTTTGCATCCTAGTGGGGAGTGACTTGTTTATTTGCCTCTCTGAACTGGTCCCTTCAATCTCTGATATAGGTTTCTTTTTATATTCATTCACCACAAATATTTTACTGTAAAATATCTCATTGCTTTTGAGAGTGCTTTACCTCATTCTCTGTATGGTTCTTACTCCTGTGTTTCTAAGTGGAGCTTTTCTGAGATGCGGATGTCCTTGGCTTCACTTGTGCTTGGGTACAGTGGGCAGACCCCTTGACCAGCTCTTGATGTAATGTTAGAGCTGTCACATTTGCAAAGGCTTGTACCAGGTGACAAATGGAGCTCTGAGCTCTTTGCCCAATAATGTTTCAGAAATGTAGGAAGAATGTAGGTTACCTGAGAATTTGAGGGTGACGTGAGGGTTGACAATCCAATGCTCAGAGCCAATCTATCTGTACTCAGAAAGCTCTTGTGGGAATGTGGCATAATGTAACTGAGTTAGCAAAGCTCATCACCAGAATGATTGGTGGACGGACTGCCCAAGGGGAGGTAAGTTGCAGTGTCACCAGGAAAGAGAAGCAAGGAAATCTTAACGAAACAAAACACTAAATACAAGATGAGCATTAGTTCTTGCATTTTCCAGGTGATCTCGTGGTCCTAGCAGCAGAGGCAGGGAACTGCTTGCTCCTTCCCTGAGCCCTAGTCTGTGCTCACCCGGTGTTAGTCTATGACTTAGGACCAAGTGTGTGATGCCTGTCGTTCAACACAAACACCCCTTCACAAACATGGGATGTGATCTGCCCGCTCACACGGTCAAAGGAAGAAAGAACTCGTGACAGAACTTAATATTTGATAAATAACAGCCTTAAAACTCAACCCTCAAACCCTGCATTTGAGCTACAGACACATACATAGATTTATTCAGGTCATTGGAGACTGAATAGTTGCATATAGATTAAAGTTCCAGGTAGCATTAAATTGCATTTAAAAATTGAGCATTTTAGGAACATAAGCCATATTATACTTTCCTTCCCTTCTTAAAACAGTTTTCTGAAAACAACTTGACCTTTTCGTAATGACTTAAATCATTTCCCAGGAGAGGCGCCAGGTGAAATCCAAACCCCTGTGGCTCAGGGGTGGTAGGAAACTCAGAGAGGTGATTCATCAAACAGTTCTTAGAGGCTGGTTTTGCTCTCTTCAGGACTCTTCTCCAGCCCCCACCAACACACACTCAAAAGAGAACAACCAGATAGCAAACCCCAAATTCCATGGACAACACGGGCAACAAAACCAGCTGACAAGGTATCCTTACAAGTCCCCCAAACAAGTGGGCAGTGATGAACCACCAACAACCAGAGACCACAGCATTGACATCTGTGTGGGTGGAACAAGGAGGAAAGAGAGGGGAAGGATCTAAGGATCCAAAACAGGAGAATCCAAATAGTCTAGCAAGTGGTCCCTGGAGAGTGTGGTCAGGCATTGAGAACAGCAGATACTATCACATGAGTGAGTGCATGGGCCTACCTGAGATCACCCCAGGTGAGTGCACAGGCCCCACCTGAGGTCACCCCAGGTGAGTGCTATATATAAGCTCTACCAGCAGGACCGAAGAGGCTGCTTGCTGGTTAGAGGATTTCCTTTTGGGGTGATGAAAAGATTCTGAAACTAGATAGTGGTAATTGTTACCCGACATTTAAAATAGACTAAAAACCACTGAATTGTACACTTTAAAATGGTTAAAATGGTGAATGTTATGTTGTGCATATTAAATCTCAATGGTAAAAAAGGAAGATCCAAAGGGCTTGGGCAGCCTAGCTCCTCTGAGCTCTCAAACTGATCTTGCAGTACAGGCCCCTACTGAAGAGAAGTGCTGGCACAGGTGTCCAAGTGGATCTGGCACAGGTGTCCAAGTGGATCAGGTACAAACCCAAATGGGAGGAGACAGGGCCAGGTTACCCCAGAAAGTGAGCCCAGCACAGTGGGAGCAAAGAAGTGGTCATGAGCATGGAATTCAGGCAAGCTGGATGTGTGTGGGAGCAGAATGCTCTAGCATGACCATTTTGAGATAATTATATAATTAGCAAGAATTTGGAGGTGATGAGAGAGAGAGAGAAAGAAAAGGAAACTGGTATAATTATGCTGCTTTCCTTGCCTTTCACAACATGAGGATAAATGATAAGGCTTCAAAGGTATAATTCAACCCATACTCATTTAAGTATATTATATAATCTTTTAAAGGTAATTATAACAGGACTAAAAGCTTCTCCAGTTATCAGAAACCCAATAATGTTGCCAAGACTGAACCGGCACAGGAGTCAGACACTGCTAGTGGTGTGTTGATTCTTGCCATCTCTTTGCGGGGAGATGTGGCGTGATCTAACAGTTTTAAATAAATATGCCACTTTAGGAATTTATGTAACAGATTTACTTACACAGCCTTTGGGGGAAAATGCTCATGGCAGGTGGACATCCTAGGGACACATGGAGGGAGGGGTGTTCCCAAGGCCGTCTCTGCGTCCCAATAGCTTAAGCATGTTTCCTTCCCTGAAATGCACACTTGATGACTCTACATTTACAGCAAAATTACTCACCCAAGTTGCTTTGCCATTTTCTAGCTATGTGAATCTGAGTTACTCTTCATCTCATTTTTCTCTTTGGCAAAATGAAAATTGCAGTATCTCCTGTTTTTGCCAGCTTCAGTTACCTTGAGTATGTAACAAGTGAGCCCATAATACAGTGGTGTGAAACAACTTTTACTATGCTCATGGATTTGGTGAGGTGGGAATTCGGACAAGGCACAGAGGGTGTGGCTTGTGTCTGTTCCACTCTGTCTGGAACCTCATCTGAATGACTCTGAGCTTGGGGTCTGGGATCACCTGAAGCCTCATTAACACATGTGTCTGATGGTTGGTGCCAGCTGCCATATGGGGCCTCAGTTCTTTCCCACATGGTCTCCTCATGTAGGCTAGCTGGGGCCCCTCACTGCATGGTGGCTGAGTTCTGAGAGCAAGCATCCAGGAGAGACAGAAAGCCCGATGGAAGCCCTACTGCTTTTTTCTGATCTAGTTTCGGAAGTTACACAGTGCCACTTCCATTGCATTCTGTTGGTCGGGCAGTTACAAAGTCTGCCCAGCCTCAAGGGGACACGTAGTAATTGGCTCAGGCTACCAAAACAAGTACCACAGACTGGGTGGCTTAACCAACAGACATTAATTGTCTCACAGTTCTGAAGCCTGGAAGTCTAAGATCAAGGTGTGAGCAGCGTTGGTTTCTCCTGAGACCTCTTTTCTTGGCTTGAAGATGGCTGTCTTCTCCCTGTGTCCTTACATGGTTTTCTCTCTTTGTATGTCTGTGCCCTAATCTCTTATAAGGACACCAGTGACCACATTGGATTAGGACCCAACCGAATGGCCTCATTTTACCTTACTCATCTCTTTAAAGGCCCTACCTCCAAAAAAGTTTACATTCTGAGGTTCTTGGCGTTAGGACCTCAACACATGAATTTTGGAGGAACACAATTCAACCCATAAATAGGAGGGAATATAGAACACACCACTTGAGAGGAGGCTATTGTCACATTGTAAGAAGAGCTGGTGGGATGGTTGTACCTACAGGTATGGCCTTCTTCGGAAAATACAGTCGGCTAATAGTCTAAATTACATAGATAAAAGTGATTAATAATGACATCTGGTATAATTAGTAGGGTGTAATTTACTGGTCTCAGGAAATAGGCCCTCTGGTTGAAGGGCCTGTACCCACCCAGGGCACATCATCACCCACAGGGTGATCTTAGCACCTACCATGTGTAAAGGTACATATGGTTGGGACTGTGACCATGAATAGACGTGTCCCTTTGAATTAACCCCTGAAAACAGCTCCTGACTCTAATCAGGTTTTTGGCTCCCATCTCTTCTGACACAGGGTTCAAATCTAAGCCTTAAAAATAGCACTCCTGGGGGACATCTCCAGTGGTCCAGTGATTAAGACTATGTGCTTCCAATGCAGGGGGCCCGGGTTCGATCCCTTGTCAGGGAACTAAGATCCCACATGCCACGGCCAAAAAAAAAAAAAAATAGCATTCCTGAAAATGAAGTCTTGGACGTTGTAGCCAGTGCTGCCAACATGCCCCACTCATATCCCCACTCCCGCCAGGATGTGCACGCCCCTTAACTCCTATCCTCCACCGCTGCATCTCCCAGCTGGGCTGTTTCTGGCCTTTGGGCCGCTTTGCCTGACTGTTCAGCAGGGCAGGATGCCTGCAGGTTAATGGTCTTCCTGCACCCAGCAGCCTCTACCAGTGGCCCAGGGGAGCAGCTTACACACACTCCAGGGACCTCACCTCGAGTCCCACACTGGCATCCCAGGGTCCTGAGTGGGACTGGGCTCAGTTATCACGGTGACGACAGCATTCTTGCTGCCTTCTCTGTTCCATCTCACTTCCTGTCCCCCTCACACCTCACAGTGCTCTGGGAATAACCCCCACCCCCAAATACACTGCCTGCCCTGGAATGTTACCTGGAAGAACCCAAACTAAGACAGATACACTGGGTGGCTCTGTAAGGAGAGTGTGGAAACAGACAAGAACAACCACTTTGAGGTTGAAATCAAGTCTTTTAGATTGCTTCTCTCATTTGAACTTGAGGAAGCCCTCCGCACTCCAACCCCACGACCTCCCTACCCCTACCCCGTGTCAGCCTGGCCTCCCAAGAGTGCTCCCCCAGTCTGGGCCCTACAGCACCACCCCAGCCACTGCCACATCACAGGAAACCACAAACTGGGTGCGATGGCACACCCTGCTCCTGCCGCCTCCAGTGGGCTCTCTGATGAATGCCTGTAGGATTACAGAAGCCACTCCATTTAGAGCACCCCGTTAATACAATGGGAACAGCCTTCCAGTGATTGAGTTTATCTTCCCAACAAAGCCAGCACAACAGTTTGGCTAGAATGGGAAGCACAAGGTATAGAATTAGCCTAGGAAAAGTCATTGCCAGGCATGGTGACATTTCTGTGATGACAAGATAATCACTGCCTTGGTGATTGGTCATCAGACAGGAGAGGCAGGCTTGAGAATCCTGGGTGTCTGTCTTGGGAGGAAACACGGAAGCAGTGACTGGGGTGGGTCCAGGAGGGCCCCTGCTTGACCACCGCTTTCTGATGACTCTCAGCCCTGCCAGCTCCCCCAGGACTGTCTTCCAGCCCAGGGATCCCAGGGGCAGCACCTCTCTGGGTGTGCCAAGGAATTCTGGCTCTATGGGCCACTGCAGGGCCATCACAGATGTGTGCTCCCTTCCCAAGCCTTCCCCATACCCTGCCTCTCCTGGGGCCCGGGCAGCCGCCAGAGCCCTGCCAAGCCTGGCTGGAGCCTGTCTCCTATGGCAAGGGTGGCCTGTCCTCCAGGCCTTTCCAAATGGGCCCAGTCTGCCCCTCTGCACTTGCCTTTGTCCACAGAAGCCTCCTCTCCTTTCTCAGATGTGTTTGCAACGGCTGCCCTTCTCTTTGAGTCCAGTACTTGGGGAGGCTCAACAATCCCTTGGTGCCGTTGGTGGTATCACAGCCTCCTTGGACCTGGGGGATGGTAGGGGCTAGACGGGCAGTCAGCCTCCTGATCCAGTGCCGCTTGGACAGGACACACTGACCCGAGGCCCTTCTGGCTACAGGTGTGGCCTTGGGGTTGTAGAACTAAAACCAGTGACTGCCACACAGGCTGGGGCCTCAGCCACAGCTAACTGAAATCTGACTAAACAGGATCCCCAATCCTATGCATCCAGAAATAGAAACAAACCAAAGACGAGAGGGAAATGAGCCATTTTGGAAGGGTTTATGTTTCTAAAATGGAAAGAAAAAGAAAAACAAAGAAATGAGGAAACTGGGACAAGTTGAAAAATACATTTGGCAATCAAGAGTTGTGTTTGTTTTAAGTAGATGAAGAATTTTGAAACACAGAGCTGGGTCAGGATTTGGAGTGTTGGATGGAATGCTTTCAAAAGTGATGTTAAAGAAAAATTCAACCGAGGAAATTTAAAGATTTTAGTGACTTTATTCAATGATTCATGAATCAGGTAGCATCCCATCTAGTGAACAGAAAGGAGCTCTCAGGACCTGAACAAAATGAGGCTTTTTATAGGCAGAAGGGGGCAGGAAGAGGAAGCTTCTAGCAAAGAGTAGATTGTTTCAGGCAAAGTCACCTTTCTATGGGAGACAGAAGGGGTCTGTTGGGCAGGTCACCTCACTAGTGCTGACCAGGTAATCCCAGACTGACTGGTTAAAGGTTACATTCCTGGGAGAAGCTGAAACTACATTTAGTCATAAGTATTAAATCTCAGTTTGCTGACATGGGGCTTAGCACAAGTGACTCCATTTTGGGCCTGTGGTTTCTTCCTTCTTTTTTTTTTTTTTTAAACAGTGATTAAAATAACTTTACAGAATTTACCCCGAGAAGGAAGAAATAGCCTTTGTTAAGCTCTGGATGTGGGAATTAAAATGCATTCATTTATGTGGCCCAGGCTAAGAGCTGACTATACTCTTAAGGAACGTGTAAATCTCTGCCACAGACAGTGGGGCGAACAGTGATGATTAAACGTTTCATCAGAGGCCTGATACTTTGCTGTATGTTCATTGTGGCTACAGGAAAGGATGCTGTAACAGATCTTTAAATAGCAAACCTGCGGCTAAATTTCACTTCATCCATCAAAAGCCGCTGCTATGCAATGACCTAATTTTAGCTGCTTATCAATTCCCCAGTGCTTGTTAGTTGATGTAACTTTGATCCTCTGATGTTAGATGACTTTTGTGCTGAATATAGCTAGAATTTAATATGAATCATTTGGATGGCTGCCCAGCTGAGCTCAAGTGTGTGTGTGTGTGTGTGTGTGTGAGAGAGAGAGAGAGAGAGAGACAGACAGACAGACAGACAGAGAGACAGAGGTGATGTGGGCTGGGAGGTGGATGACAACACAGATACCAGCTTCCTTAATCCTGGGGCGGTCAACTTCCCATCACCAGCATTTCAAGCATTGTGTCCTTGGACTTTCATTTTATTTTCTCTCCGAACCAATGAAATTCTTCTTGTGGCAGGCACACATTGGACACAATGATATTGTGCTCCTGCCAAGATCTAATGAAAGTGTCAATAATTGCAAGACATTTTAAATGAATGTTTTCTAAGCAAATCATTGCCTTTCAAAGAGCTTTTCTTTCTGTTTATGGAAAGAGCAGCTGAGATGCTCCAAGGGAGCAGAGAGCATTTTAATGGCCCTCCTTCTCTCGTATATTCTGGATTATTAGAGAATGCCTTTTAAACTTGTCTACTGTCAGGTTTTTCATCTGAATTGTGATATTTCTTTCTGTCATCCTAGCTCTTTAAGGGCGTCTGGGTCACACATGTCCTTCCTGGGGGTGTGTGGGTGCCTCGGCTCTTCTATTTATTTGGCCTAGTTGGTGTAATTTCTTGCTACAAAACAGAGTCACGTGGTTTGATCTCTATTTTCTGAATGTTGCAGGTGAAGTTGAAAGCCAGTGGGACTGGGGAGATTTTCTGGGATGCACCAGCCTCCCTGGATGGACCTGGCCTGGGGCTGCCAGCCTGGGTCTGCCCTCTCACTCAGGCTAGGGTGGGAGTGGGGGCTGTTTAATTTCTCTAATCTGCTTATAGAAATGGGGGGATGTAATGAAACTTAAATCTGAGCTGGCTGCCAGATAAGTTTGGTGGAGGAAGAAATCAAGGCTCCCCATCCCAGGGATGTATGTGCATTTTACTCTTCCCTGCTATTTCTGTCTGCCATCATCAAGGGTGCACACGAAAACAGGCATGTGCAAATACCATACTGGTGTGTAGTGCAGGAGGAGTTTTTCACGGATATAAGGTGTCTTAAAATCCTCAGAGGAAAGCTTCGTTTAAAAAGAGATAATTGGCTGCCATAATGAAGTGTCTAGAATGAAATCAACTTAAATACACACACTGACTGTTCAAACCAGTTTCCAGGTAGCTTGACAAATGTTAGAGATGTGCTCCCAGACCAGTCTACGGGACACCCGCAACTAGGAAAGATCAAAACATTCTATTTCATACCCTAGCCTCTCAGTGACACTTCAAATACTGTTCCCGCAATTTGTTTGAGTACCATGTCCCCTTCCCCGGGAAAGTGGGGAGACCTGGGCTGGTCGGCATGTCTATGAGTATCTGCAGAGGTCCAGTTGTGTGTGTCAGACTCCATCCTGAGCAAAGCATGCAGTGGGGAGAGTTGGTAGGGATGGAGGTCACGTCAGAGTTAGAGAAGAGAATCACTGGATGTGAGGGCCTCCACCAGGAGTGGTTCAGCTAAAACAGCAGCAGTGGCAGCCCACATCGGCCACAATGCAACGTAAGACTGGGCCCAGTTTAGAGAAAAGTGATCAACTCCACAAGGTGTGTATTAAATAGTGGTAAAAGCACCATGATAATAATTTCAGGAAATACTTGTAGAACACTTACTACATACTAGACACTCTTTAAATGCTTTTTAAAGATAGCTACATTTAATCCTCCCAATTACCTTAGAGGGTAAGTATTATTATTGTTCCTACTTCACAAAAGAGTAAACTGAGGCCCAGAGAGGTGAAGTACCCAAGGTCACAAGGCCAGTACCCGGGAGAGTCAGCATTCAAAGCTAGGCAAAGTCCAGAATGTGTGTTTTCGATACCAGCCTATACTGCCTCTAAAGAACTAGATAGCTCCAGCAAGTGCTCTCTGGCTCCTCCAAAAATGGTCTGCCAACCTCAGTGAAAGTGGCCAGTGGTGCTGGCTGGGGATGGAGGTCCTGGTCTGTAGTTACTCTTGTTGGTCATGAAGGCACCTTTGCGATGGGTGTCTGATGAAGTAGCCCCAGGTGCAGTAACATCCATGCTGAATCCCGGTACTGATCCAAAGCTGGAGTTTTCAGCCTGAAAGTGGTTTAGTCCATGGGTCTGCCTGAGAGTCTCATGTCTGAATGCAGCCAGCATGAATATTGATAATACTGCAGCTCATACCTGGCTTGAGTTGGGGATTTCCTTGTGATGCTTCCCGTGGTCGGTGTAGATTTGTGGGGGAAACAGGCACTCAGGGTGGGTGGTCTGCCCTGAGATTCCTGTGTGTCAGAGGGTCTGCAGCCTGGAATCACATGGGAAGCACAAGATTAATCAGTCTCTGAAACAGTGGAGACAGATACCAGCCCCAGATGGTCCTTCAATCACAGAGTGACCCAAGGTCAGGGAAGGCTCTCCAGGCTACAGGTGTGACTGTTTGGTGGTAGCAAAGGATATAGGATGGTAGAACATCCTGAAACATAGACCAGAGAGGATGGGTCCATGAATGGAAAACAATCAAGTGCCTGGAGTGAGACATAAAGGAAGGAGGATTTTAGAAGGTCTTTCCAGAACCCAAGGGAGTGGAGAGCAGAGGGAGGCAACCACCTGTTATGGGCTGAGTTGTATACTCCAAAATTCATATTCCTAACCCTCAATATCTCAGAATATTGACTATATTTGAGATAAAGCTTCTAAAGTGTGAATTAAGTTAAAATGAAGTCATTAGGGTGGGCCCCAATCCAAGCTACCTGGTGTCCTTATAAAAAGAGGTTATTAGGACCCAGACACACACACACGGTGAAGAACATGTGAAGAAATAGGGAGAAGACAGCTCTCTACAAGCCAAGGAGAGAGACCTCAGAGGAAACCAGCCCTGCTGACACTGGGATCTCAGATTTCAGCCTCCAGAACTATGAGAAATAAATGTCTGTTGTTTTTGTCACAGCAGCCTGCGCTGACCAATACACTGCCCTTCTCAACTCTCCGAGGCCAGTTGGGATCTCTGGAGTTGCTTCTGAGATGGCCCTGACTCAGGTGTAAGCTGCACCTTCTGTCCCATGCACGCTCCTGGAAAATGCACCAGCACCTTATGAAAAGAGAGATAGTGGTCCATTTCCTCTCAAATAAATAAATACTGTGATCCCAAAGTGCTTGTTCATTGGTTCACTCCTTCACCAAGTTCCTACAGCTGCAACCCCAGTCCATACACTAAACTCACCCCTCACTGCTACAGCCCTGAACTGTGATCCAAAGATGTGCTAGCAGGTGTGTTGGAACAGAAGCAGAGATGGCCTGCAAGGCAATCTGGGCCAGGAGGACAGAGGTGTCAGCAGGAACTGGGTCCCACTTCCTATGGAGTCTGAGGAACCAGGGAGAGCCAGGGGGCCCTCTGAGAGGAAGGTTGTATGCGTGAGGTCCTTCAAGGGGATACCGGAATAGGTTGGCCCTGAATTTGGCAAAGGGGCTTAATTGTAAGCTGAAATGTGCTGCTGGGACAGGGGTCTCCCTGCACTTGAAAAGCCCTTTCTCCAATCCCAGTTTGGAGCATAACCCCTTCTGGCTGTTAAAACAGCAAGGCCACCTCTGATCTGGGGCTCCCTACCACCTAACCTGAAGGCATGTGACAACTTTGAGTGGGCAAAGGGAATTGCAATCCACTTAGGGGGGTTCAGGACTACAGAGGGAAGTCAATCAAGATGACTCGTTTGTCTTGAGGTGGAACTGATGGAATAACTTGAGAACTTTAGTGAGAATAGGAGGAGACCTTTCAAAGAGATGAGGTCACATCATCTCTTTGAAAAGAGGACTTTATGAAAATAAAATGCATGAATTCTGATTTAAGCCTTCAGTAGATGAATCAAAAAAGGATCACCTTTACTGAGTCCTGAATGTACCTCTGGTTTGAAAGATGGAGTGGGATGAACCTCTCACAAAACAGAAAAACAGAGCCAGGCAGAGAGCCAGTGAGAAATTATGAGTGAGGAGATAAGAAGCACCAGAAACAGGATGACTAACATAAATAGTAGGAATCCGGAATGAAGAAAGGGGACAGATGGAAAAGTAGTAACTAAGGAGCTAGAGCAAGAAGACCACCCATTGCTGAAGAAACAGGTGACTTTGCACAGTCAATGGTCTCTCTGAATCTCATGCACAATGAACAAAACAAGACACGTCTTTGAATATATTCCAGAGAATTTCCTGATAAAGTGAATAAAACCTATAAGCATTCAGAAAAATATTAAAAAGCATGTTATATATAAGAAAAAAATAATGAATTTAGCATTAGATGTTTCATCAAAAACATTGGAAGATAGAAGATAATAATTAAGGAAAAAGCCTCTATTATCCAAGTGAATTATATTGAGAAAAATGGAATTCATATTCCATAGCAAAGTATTGTCATTTTGGCTATATAGGGCCTCAGAAATATAACCATGTACATTATCTGAGGATAATATAAAGAAAACTCTTGAATCAAGCTAGAGAAGATGAAGTGTTCTGGGCCCTTGTGAACAATGTCTTGTGCTAGCAATATGACATCAAAGTGAATACCGTGAATCACTGGAAAATGAGCATGTGAATGTTAACTAAGGATTCTCGAGACAGAACATTCATTCCAGAAGAGAAAGCATAATGATAATCTGCTATTTAAACTACTTACAATATTAAATATTTCACCAAAACCAAGGAGTTAGGGCTGGATGTTTGGGTGTGTGGTGGTGGGAAGGAAACTTGAGGTGTGGAGACAGGGGAAGGAAAAGCATTGGAGGTGATCATGAGCAGGGCGGTGATGCCTTTGAGAACTCATACATTACCATGGATAGGTGGGTGGGGTGTGGGCAAGTAAGATACTTAGGAGGGGATAGTATTGTCATAATTAATATCAGTATATTAATAGAGAAACAGTGGTGTGATGGTTAATTTTATTTGTTAACTTAACTGTGCCATAGGGTTCCCAGATACTTGATCAAACATGATTCTGGATGTTTTCTGTGAGGGTGTTTTTGGACAAGATTTACATTTGAATCCATAGACTGAGTAAAGCAGATTGTCCTCCCTAATGTGGGTGAGCCTCATCCAATCAGTTGAAGGCCTGAGTATCACAAAAATCACTGAGCTCCCCTGAGTAAGAGGGAATTCCTTCTGCCTGACTGCCTTTGTGCATTGGCTTTGGTCCACATCAAGGACCCAGAAAAAGCACCTTCTAGGTAAGACATTCCTGAATTCCTGATCCACAAAAACTGTGAGGTAATACATGTTTATTGTTGCTTTCAGTCATTAAGTTGTGGGGTAATCTGTGAGATAGTAACTAATATATATGGATATATGAATATTACTAGGGGCCTAAGTCCCTCTGATGCTCAATGTGTCATCAAACCCAACTACAAAAGTGCAAAATTTGTTTAATTGTCCACTATTAAAACTTCTGGACATGAGAAATTATATCTTACAGTTGTATTAGCATGCTTTGTTAATGGCATGAAATTTGCCACTTCTTCTAATTTTTTAAAGAACACTATATCCAGATCAGAAGAAAGAATCCCTGGTTCATCCCAGGTTGGATGAACAAGGAAGAATTTAAGTTGTAGACTGCCAACATGTGGTCTAGGGTGTCCTAGAGGGTTACTAAAGTAACCGGTCATGTGAGTCTGGGATGAGCTTCGATTGATTACATTGGCCAGCTGTGACTTAACCAGGAGACTTATCCAGCCAGTCACAGCCTTGAGATACATTATGGAAAACCCACTTAAAGGACTCACAAGGAGACAGGGGACAAGCAGATACAGGTTTTGAAGTGATATCAAAAGGAGGAAGGAAGAGGCTCGCAAACTCTCGAGTGTGTGAATGGGTCAAAACTTTATGGGATGCTATAAAACAAGAGCTATTGGTGAAATGGTTTAAATAGTGTGAATTAGTAATGTTCTTGGCAACCAGAGCACGGTTTATTGCTTGAGATGGTTTTGGCTCAGTTCCTCATGTAGTGGCGAATGAAGAGATCCATGTAGAACTCAATAGTAGAAACAGTTCCAGGCTTTGAAAATATTTCTTTATGTTTTGAGGATGTATATTAAAACCTTTGTAATACTTAAAAACGATGTTTGTGACTATTAAGTAGCCATTATTCACTGAATCCCTGCCTTCTAAAACCATTAAAATGTTTTTTCTCCTGGTACTTAATGTGTATTAACATTCAGTAAAATATTGCCTTTATGTTTGAACATGATGTTGGAATTCTTTCAATTCATGACATTTTCTGTGTGTTTTGTTCTGCTCTTTGAAATTGTTTTCACTTTGTAAATTCACATGCAGCTGTAAGAAATAATACAGAGATCCCATATACCTTTCACTCAGTTTTCCCAATGGTAACATCTTGCAAACCTATAGTACAATATCACAGCCAGGATGTTGATGTTGATGCAGTAAAGATACAGGACACTTCCATCACCAGCTGGATCCCTCATGTTGCCCTTTTATAGCCATACCCACTTCCCTTCCTCCCCACCCCACCCCACCCCTTTAATTCCTGGCATTCACTAGTCTGTTCTCTACCTCTATGATTTTGTCATTTCAATAATATTATGTAAATGGAATCCTACAGTATGTAACATTTTGGGATTGGCTCTTTTCATTCAGCATAATTTCCTGGAGATTCATCCAAGTTCTTGCATGGATCAATAGTTCCTTCCTGTTTGTTGCTGAGTGGTAAACTGTATGGATGGACCACAGTTCAACTATTCACCCTTGATGGACTTTTGGGTCATTTCCAGTTTTTGATTATTACAAATAAATCTGCTGTGAATATTTGTGTACAGGTTTTTTTGTGGACCTGTTTCCGTTTCTCTGGGATAAATGCCCATGTATACAAATGCTGGGTTGTATGCTAATTTCATGTTTAGTTTTGTATGTAACTGCCCAACTGTTTTCCAGGGCAGCTGTGCCATTTTCCATTCATTCTCACCAACAATGTATGAGAGATACCGTTTCTCTGATCTTATCGAACATTTGGTGTCATCACTATTTTCTATTTTAGCCATTCTGATCGGTATGAAGCAATCATGATTCAATTTGCACTTCTGTAATGGCTAATAATGTTGAACATCTTTTTTATGTGTTTATTTGTCATCAGCATATCCTCTGGTGAAATGTCTCATATCTTTTACCCATTTTCTAACTGGATTGTTTTTCTTTATCGTGGAGTTTTGAGAGCTCTTCATATATTCTAGATACAAGTCCTTGGTTAGATGGATGGGTGGATGGTTTGCAACTATTTTTTCTCAAATCTCTAGCTTGTCTTTTCATCCTCTCTGCAAGATATTGTGTAGAGTAAAAGTTTTAATTTTGATGAAGCCCAGCTCATCAACTTTTTCCTTTCACAGATGATACTTTTGGTGTCATGGCTAAGACCTATTTGCTTAGTCCAAGACCCTGAAGATTTTCTCCTGCCTTTTTTTCCTAAGTTTTATAGTTTTAAGTTTTCCATTTGAGTTCGTGATCCATCTTGAGCTAATAGCTGTAGGAGGTGTAAAGTTTAAGTAACGTGTGATTTTCAGTGTATAACTATGACTGTCTCCATCACATTTTTAATACCTAGAATATAATTCCTAATAATAAAAGTTATGCTTTGCTCCTATGGCCATGAGCACGTCATTGGTTACCCCATATTATCTGCACTGGCATCAAGTGTATTTCTTTCTGCTTCTTTGATTTCAGACATCATCTCCTTGTTCTGAATTGTGCTGGGTCTGTCACTTTTGCAGACTAAAAATTGGAATTTTAGCTTCACAGTCAATAGGGTCAGAACACCACCACACCTCTGAATCTGCTTTCCTATTATTGGTATGTTTTTCTGCTAGTCTATATTTGGAATACTTTAATATTTATCTGTTCACATGGATTTAGCCCATTCTCATGTGATAACTTATATTTGCTTGTCTCTCCTTAATTCTTAAAAACAAAACACAACCAAGCAATTCATAGGAAGCAGAGGATGAAGAATCTTCCTTAACTAGAAGCTTAAATTCGGCTTTCTGCACAAGCCGAATCTGAGATAAGAACTTGGGTACAAGTTTGAACCCAACTTGGCTGTGCTTGGTGCACCCAGTAAAGCCAATAGGGTTGTGGTGGAGAGAAGCTCAGTGTTTATTGCAGGGCCCCAAGCAAGGAGTCCAGGGCAGCTGGCACTCAAAACACCTGAACTGCCTAATGGGTTTCAGCAAAGCATTTTTAAAGGCCAGCTGAGGGAGGGGCATCCCAGGGTATGTAGTCAACTCCTGCAAAATTCTCTGATTGGTTGATGGTGAGGTGTCACAGGGGTTAACATTATCAATCCTTAGGCGCCAGTAGGTCTGGGGGCTATGCGCTCATGATCATCAAGTAGTCGTTTTTTTCTATTTGGTGGTAAAACAACTCAGAAAATATGCATCACATACTATTATCTAGGTACTTCAGAGAGGAGCTAAAGTAGGCGATATGGAGGAGGGGTCTGTCCCAGGAAGGCCCCATAGGGTCCTGCTCAGTTACAAGTTCTTTGGGTGGTGACCCCCTGGAAGCACAAGTGAAGGAAAGGGAAAAGGGAGAAGGAAAAGCCTTTCTTAATGGGATTAATGATTAGGTAACTGCTGCGGTGATGGGGACACTCTGATGAGCCCTGATGAACGTGCCTCAAGATTGCCCGAGCGAGGGACAGGAAAGCTGGGGTGCTCATCTACCATTCCCATCCCTCTTTGGTTGAGGGTTGCTCCTGGACCATTCCTGGCATGCGGACTGAGCAGCTTCTGCGTGTGGGAGGCAGCCGTGCAGAGAGCCAGAGAGATGTGGTGACTGGAGGTGGCTGCAGAAGTGGCCCTGCTGGTACTGTCACAACTGGGAAGTCCCAGTGTGTGATCTTCACATGTTAACTCATCAGGGAGGGTGAAGGACATGCTGCCTCTCAAAATCCTTCCCCATTTCTAGTCTAAGTAATTATTGTGAATGCAACAAATTCCGTATGGTCCTATATTCTGACTTTTTTGATATTTTCCTTGTCAGACTGCCATAGATGGCCATATAGATTCCAGAGCCTTTGGTGGAACAGAAATGCAGAAGCCCTTGATTTCCAGCTCTTATCCCAGGTGACCCACCACTCCTTTGACACAGGCTGCAGGGTGGAATAATTCCAGTTCTCTGCCGGACTTGTGGTTCTCTAACTGTAGTTGGTGACTGACCTTCCTGGAATCATGGCATATTCCTGGTTCCCACCCACAGATCATCTGATATCACAGATCTAGGAGGGCACCTTCCATGTAATAAACAGCCCAGGTTATTCTCTTGCACATCAGGGCTTTAGGTTGTTGTGTGAGACGTGTACACCTCACCGGATCTGTCTTCATTCCCCAAACCCCAATGCCAGTGGACCATAGAAGCATCACGCTGAACATTGTGACTAACTTTAGCATCTCTGGCTCGGGCTGCAGTAAATTCAGTTCCACTAGTAAAATTGGAAGTCAAGTGAATATATTCCTTGCATTAAATGGAGAGAAACAGAGAGGCACCCTAAGAAAGAGAGACACAGTGACACTCAGAAAGAACTCAAGACACAGCTGGAAGCACGACAAGGTGAAAGAACATTTGCCCGGCTGCATCCCTCACTTGGGAGTGAAATAAGTCCTCAAAGCTTGAAACGTTACTTTTGTGCCACTTCCATAAAGTCACAAGAGCACTTGACATTTCAAGGAGGCTTTGAGAAGAGGACATTTAGCTGTTCCTGAGGGACCTGAGGCTCTTTGCCAGGAATTTAGAATATTATTAGAGTCTTTGTTATATTTCAATCTGATGAGGAAAAGAAACAGCTAATGAATCCACAAGGTGACATGTTTTATAACATTGAAAGGAACTGCTGAAGAGCAAAACTGGTAGCTTTGGCCTCTTGTTGTCATAAAATAAAATGCTACATGCATGGATATATAGGATATTTTTCCTTGTAAAAACAAAATGATAACAACAACAACCGCACAATAATCAGTCCTTGACTCTCCTGGCTTCCACCCCAAACCCTGGGCTGTTAACCTGCATTCTTTTTTAATAGTTTTCTTTTGTCTTTTATCTTTTAGGTGTGTTTAGAAATCCCTGGGTTGGGTTAAGCCTTGGGAGCAGCACAGGGGCTTTACCTCTGTTGGTTATCACTCCTGTTGGGTCACCATCCAGCATGGCGGGAGGTCTTCCCCAACCAGAATGGGCAGGTTCCATGACAAGGGAAGAGCTGGTTGACCAACAGAACCAGCCGCCTCCAGGGGCTGGACATGTACATGCTTACAGAGGCCCAAAAGTTTCTGTAGGTGAGAGAAGAGGCTCAGTACAAGACAATGGGGAGATGGGTGGAAAACTGGACCCCACTGCTACACCTAAAGGGGCAGCCACTCTGTGGCTCCAGCCACTGGTCCTGTATGACCCAGTTGTTACAATATGACCACTGTACTGTTGCTCAGAGGTTGTATACCTGCACTTTCATCTGGAATCTACCAATATTGGGGCAAAAATAAAAACAGAATCCAAGCAGACACCTCTAAAGTTTGCGTCCATGGCTTACCTGTCTCTTCAGTTAGTTTTATCTGCTTCTGCTTCTCTGTCTTCCCAGCACTTTTCTTCTACTTAAGTAATAGGACAGTTTTATTTTAGCTCCTTTATTTCTTAAAAAAAATTTTTTAAATCATATTTCTTACTGAAGAGGTAATGCATGCACTTGGTACACAATTCAAAAGGAATGAAAAGATAGATAATTAAGTCTCTTTCCCATTTCTGCTCCCAGCCACCCAGAAAATTTCTGGAAATATTCTGTTTACACATGGGCTCTGTGTATACATATGTATTCTTCCTCCCTCCTTGTTTTTGCAATCAGCAGATTCTTTAATTCTTTTAAGCAGAATTTTAGATTTACAGAATAATTGCTCAGATAGCATATAGGATTCCACAGACCCAATTTCCCCTATTATTAATATCTTGCATTAGTGTGGTCCATTTGTTATCATCAATAAACCAATGTTGATACCTTACTATTAACTCAAATCCATAGTCTACATTAGGACTCACTCTTTCTGTTGATCAGATCTGCATATAATGTCAGGTACCCCCCATCACAATATCATAGGGTTTCATTTATAGGGCAGCTACCTTATCTCAGAGCACTGCCATCCAACACAGTGCATCTCTATGGGGGGCATTTAATGAGTGGTTACTGAAATGACCTCAAAATGATCAGGCTCTGACAGTAATGCCAGTCCTCGGTAGAGCAGGGTCTTCCCAGACATCACCTGTGGTCAGTGATGAGTGGTTGTCTGCAAGGCAGTGATCACTCTCCAACCCAGTGGATCCTCCTGAAAGTCGTGTATGACCTCAAAGCCTCTGCAGCATATTTGCAATAGACCTGAACATCTGTATCTGCCCAATTCAAAGGGCATTTCTACCAGGAGCGGGGGCAGAGTTTAAATCTTCCTTAGGAGCAGTCCCCTTATGCAAAAGTGCTGAAGAGTGCTGGCTCTACCCGTTTTTTTTTTTTTTTTTTTTTAACCTGCTCTGCAAATTCCTGCTTATACTCCTCCTAAAAGTTTCAAAATCCAAAGGGTATCTACTCTCTGGCTTTAGGATTAAACTTACTGGAAATAAGAGGGAATTTTAAGAACTATGTCAGGAATCTCAGTGTAGATTTTGGGTCTGGAAATCAAGTTCCAGGACACTGTGGGTAACTGCGTGGAGCACGGATGCCTGAATCCATGTTGCAATGCTCTGTGCTCACCTGTGCTTCTGTTCCATTACCCTCATCAATTTGGAGGTTTACCTCTGTGCGGAAATCATGTTAGGTTCACTCTTCTTCTTGAGCGAACACTTCACTTCCCTCCTGCACTTGCCCCCTGCTTTGGCAGGTGGCAGGTGATGTGGCCTCGGAGGGTCTCCTCCAGCGGTACCTCTGCACTGTTTGACCCTCACAGGCAGGCTGCACTTGTGTTTCTTTCCCATTAACAGGATCACTGGGATCTGTGATCACCGAGTGTCTAAATGTCTGTTCACTGTTCTTTCCTTTGGAAAGCTGTCCTGGAAATGGACTAGCTTTTCCAAAAAAGCTTGTCTTGTATGTTTATAGACGTTTAATTTTGTTCAATTTCCTGCTACCAGTGATAGATGTGAGATTGTCAAAGCAGGCTGCTGGGAATTCCCCAGGGTCAGAGCCAGAGCCACTTCTTAAATCTCTTTCTAGAAGAACACACAACAGAACCTTATTTTTATTCCACATGTTCTTATATCCCCAGAACTTCTTGCCCAAAACAAATAGCAAGATGCTCTACTTACAGGCATGTGGACTCTCCCACGTAGAATGAAAACCAGTGCATTTGCACCAGGCAATTCTTGCAGGCCAGGGTTAAACTTCCTCCCACTTTTCCAGAATCTTTTGTGGGACACCACAGGGGAAAAAGAGGGAAAGGGGTTATGATGGTTAATTTTACATGCTAACTTGGTCAATGTGCCCATATATTCTGGATGTTCTATGAAGGTGTTTTTTGGATGAGATTAACACTTAAGTTGGTGGACTGCTGGTAAAGCAGATTGTCCTCCATAATGTGGGTGAGCCTCATCTAATCAGCTGAAGGACTGACTAGAGCAAAAGACTGAACTCCCCAAAGGAAGAAGGGAGTCTGCCAGCAGATGGTCTTTGGACTTGAATGGCAACATTGGTTCTTCCTTGGGTCTCCTGTCTGCTGACCACCATGCAGATTTTGGACTCTCTAGTCTCCATGATTGCATGAGCCAATTCCTTATCATAAATCTTTCTCTTTCTATGTACACACCTCCAGGTGTCTCTGTTTCTCTGGAGGATCCTGACTAGTGCAGGGGTAGATGAGAGACAAGTGATAGATGTGTTGCTTACCCCTCTGCAGCAGAGGGGTAAGCAACACATCACTTCTCGCAACTCCTGGAGGGTCTGGTAAAGGAATGTGTAGGTAGAACTCCATAAATAATATTTGCTTTCAGATATTTAAAGAATTCCTATTTTACTTCCCTGTCTTGTTTTTACTGCATGACAGGTTTACCAGATCCTTGCTAAAATTAGAGCCAGTCATTTGATGCTTTGTAACTAAAAATTTAAAAATTAGGCAGAGATGATTGCAAATGCAAAGTGGTATCCTCGACTGCATCCTGGAACAGAGAAAGAACATTAGTGGAAATAACTAATGAACTCAGAATGAAGTTTAGAGCTTAGTTAATAGTTATGTTTCTCTCTTAGTTTTAACAAGTGCATTATGGTTATGTGAGATTTTCCCAATAGGGAAAGCTGGGTGAAGGGTGCATGGGAACTCTCTGTACCATCTTTGCAACTCTTCTGCAAACATAAAATCACTCCAGAACGAATAGGGGTCCGTAAAATATGATGGTCAAAGTTTTTCAGGTGATACTGTTATTGCAGGTGATAAAGTTATTGCAGGTGATACTGTTGTCTTTCAGTTTATGAGAAGTATTAGTATTAGATTGCTAAATTACATAGTTCATGTATCTTGGCCAGTTAATGGAAATGAAATATGATTGTATATTATAATGATATGGAATCATCATGTTTTAGAAATTAACCATGAAGAGCTAACTAACCAGATGTAAATGATTAGGTCCAGTGTTAATGAGCAGAGATGTGATTAGATATTATCTATGGGTCGACTACTTTGAAAAGTGACAATTAAGCTCCTAACAGATTGACAAAATAATTCTGACAACATCAATCATGTATTTTGACATGACTGTAATTATGTAAATTATTGTTCACAGGATTTTTGGCAGCTCTTAGGGACTGGGTGGACATTTGGAAATGGTTGGCATGACCACTTTGGGTAAATATAGCCCATCATTTTCTACTGTGACCACTAGAACTGCTCAGAGCCCCACAGGCTGGCCTGGCTTCTCAGATTCCATAGGAGAGCACTGGAGACCTGGAGTGTCACCACTCTCTGTTTGAGAACTATGTTTCTGAACTGACGAGATGAAATGCTTTTGGAAGATAACAAATATATAACAAATACATATGATATGGTCCACATGCAATTTCCCTATGCCCTACCATCTACCAATTCATTTTGCTTGTCGTCTTCCATCAAAACGCCATGCAGGGGGCTTACCTGCTATAATACCCTGACTCATTTGTCAATTGTTAATTTAATTGTGTTTAAAAAGTTCACCAGTTTCAAAAGCAGTTTCCTGTCCACATCTCCATCCCTGAGCCTCACTCCCCAGAGTTAACCTTTTTCTTTTTACTGCTTCAGTTGGCATTTGCCCTTATATTTCTCCATATTTCTGATACGACTATTTCTTGACTTTTGGGTTTTAGGTGTTATCTATGGGTCGACTACTTTGAAAAGTGACGATTAAGTTCCTAACAGATTGACAAAATAATTCTGACAACATCAATCATGTATTTTGACATGACTGTAATTATGTAAATTATTGTTCACAGGTGGCATGCGATGATTACATTCCCTTCCTTGTATAACTTTTGAATTGCCCAGGAATAAATAATTGCCTCATTCTATTTAAAAAATTGTTTAATTTCTATGTGCTTATTGTTCATTCATTTTTGAATTTTCCAGTAGACTAGTAATTTTTTTCACTATGTTCAAACCCTCCCATCTATTCCTCGAAAACCCTCTTCTTCCTGTGGCTCCATCTGGCCTGGTCAGTGTTCAGACCTGCTGCCCTGTGTCGTCCTATGGCCTTGTTTTGTTATCAGTTTAGGGGTTGTGTTTGCATCTCTCCTGTGGTAAATCCCCACTTTCCTAGATGTCATGTTCTCCTCTTTCATTGGTTTCCTCTCATTTTTGTGGTGCTCCTGTTCCAATAGGCTCTTGAGAAAAGTCCCTTTGAAGTAAAACACTGTATCTGTATATCTATTCTTTTTCAGATTCCTCTCCCACATGGGTTATTACAAAATATTGAGTATAGTTCCCTGTACTACACAGTAGGTTCTTGTTGTTTATCTATTTTATATATAGTAGTATGTATATGTTACTCTCAAAATCCTGTTTTATCCCTCCCCCCACCTCACCTTTCCCCTTTGGTAACCATATATTTGGCAGATCACTGTATCTGAAAATGTCTTCATTCAAAACGATAGTTTGGCTACATGTACTATTCTGGGTTGAAAATAATTTCCCCCTAGAGCCTCAAAAGCATTGCCCGTTTGTCACCAAGCTTCTGCTGTGGTATCAAGAAGCTCCTGGTAGCATTTAGGATCTTCCCCTGTGCTGTAATCTCCCCATGACCTGCTCCAGTTACGAGTGTCTTCTGTCTCATGTGCTGGGATTTCAGTGGGCGCTGCCTGCCTGGGAACTCATTTTCTTGAATTGGTTCATTGACAATTTCTTCCCCTGGGTTTTCTCTGTTTTCTTTCTGGACTTCCTGTCATTTGGCTGTTGGGTCTGACCCTCTCACTGTCTCAGCTGTTCTCTGCTGTTTCCCACATCTGGTCTTCTGGTCTGCTTTCCGGAAGCTTGCTCCACAAATTCTTTCAAACCTCTATTGACTTTTTCATTTCTGTATATATTTTTAATTTCCCTATTTTATTACCTGAATATCCCCTTTTTGGTCGCTTCCTGTTTCTGTGGGTGTGATGCAGTGTTCCAATTTTTAATGCTCCCTAAGGAACCACCTCAAAATGAGTGGTGCCAATGACTTCCAGGCAGGAAGTTGACTGGCTGAGTGGGACGGTGGACCGGAACTTCATCATGAGGACCCCCATGTGGCTTGGGCTGTTCTCAGTGTGGTGGCTGGGTTTTGAGAGGGAGGGTCCTGACCGAGTGAGGGAGCATCCAGGAGAGCCAGATGGAAGCTGCAGAGACCTCAGCAGCCCATGAAGACCCGAGGGGTCACCTTGGCAACATGTGCTGCAGGGAGATGGGACAGGAGATGGAAGAGGAAGAGCAGTAGATACTGGGAAGGCTGCCACAGGCCTGGCTGGAGATGATGGAGGCCTGGGCAGGGTGGAGGGTGGATATGAGGGGCATTTTGAAATAACAAGGTAGAACCAACAGAACAATGTGAGATTTGAGTCTATGTGGAGGGAGAGGGAAGGAGCTGGGTTGAGGATGAGTGCTTGAGCCACTGACCAAGATGGAAAAATCAGGAGGGAGCTTTTGGAAGCTTGGGGGGAATTAAGACTCCTTTTGACCACACAAAGTATGGGATTCTGGTTGGATCTTCAAGGAAATCAAGAAGGCAGTTGAGTGTATATGGTGCTCAGTGGAGAAGCTGGAGTCTGGAGTTGTTGAGCCTTAGACGACGTTTAGGACAAGGACCTGGATGGCATCCACGGGGAGCCACACAAAGCCTGGAAGGATGGGCAGGGAGGAGGAGAAGGGCACAAGACTGACGTGGGAGGACAGGAGAGCATGTTATCCTGGGGTCAAGACAGGCTCTAATGCTCCTGAGAGATGAGGAAACTCAGAGAGCAGCCTCCGTCTTTGTTTACCTGAAAGTCACGGGAGGTTCTCAGTGAACTTGACCAGCAATTCCAGGGCATTGAGTGGGACACATAAGGTGGGAGGGGGCCCCGCAGAAACTAGAAGGCAGAGAAAGTGAAGATGGCATCTATAGACAGCATTCTGGGATTTGTGATGGGAAACAGGGAAATGAGACTATTGCTGGAGGAGGATGTGGAGTCAAGGAAAAAATTTAAGACTGATGTATTAGAACATGTTTTCTTGCTGTTGGAAGTATCTGGTAGAGAGGGAAAAATAATGTTTCTGGGAAAAAAGCGAAGTTCCTGCGAAGGTGGACGGGTGCGTCCAGCACCTGCGGAGGTGTGCTCTGGGCAAGGAGCAGGGCTTTAATCCGCAGATCCGAAAACAAGCAGGTCAGAGACAGGAGAGATGGCAAGGGAGTCACTGCCTGCTTGCTTTTTTTCACCCTGAAGAAGTTATGGGGGAGGGTGTGTGTGTGTGTGTGTGTGTGTGTGTCAAAGGAAAGGTCAGCTTTGGTGAGTGGAAGAGCTAACCCGGCAGGAAAGGGAGTAAGTGTGCTGGGCTGGTTGAATGTCTTTGTTGGATCTTGTGGTCTCATGTGAGGCCCTCACCACAGTGTAATGGTCACCTCCAAAGCTCACCCATCATCCTACAGCTGCCCTGTGGTCTCAGCAGGGGATTGGAGGGCACAGAGGGCAGGCAGCACCAGGCTGGGCTGGAACAGGCCCTGGGCAGCAAAGTGCAGGCAGAAGGTGGAGAGGGACCAGGGCAGTGAGGCAGCACCCAGAGGAGAGAGGAGGGGAGGGGATGCTGAGACTGAGGGGGAAAGGGAGTGGATGTTCCAGGAGAAGAGAATGTACCTCGGCTTCTATTTATTTTTATTTTGGACATGGCTCCATGGTGAGAACTACTAAAGAACTCTGTGTTCTGGTTCTAGCTGTGCTGCCTTTCTTTTCTCCTTTTGATGCATTTTCTCATGAGTCGAGGGAGCCGGATGAACTGTGGTGCTTCGCAGATGGAGACGCGGACACACAAAGTAGACGGTGTGCCTCCTGCTGAGAGCCGGACACCAGGATCTCCAATCCCCGAGGGCTGGACGTGCTTTATTTGTTTACTATGATTTTCCACTTGAAGCTGCCCTGCTCCGTCCTAGGGCGAGATCTGGGGCTTGTCTTGGAGGGTGGATCTTGCCCTTGCTCTGGAGAGTTGAGGAAATGACCCAAACACACATTTCCAACTGGACCTGAAAGATGCTACTTCCCTGTGCACAATGGTTTTGTATGCTCAGGGTGAGAAGCGTGTTTCTGTCCTTTGGGAGAAGTGTTTTGTCTTTCTGGTCCAAGAATTCAAGGGCTTTGCTAGAGGAGAGTTCTGACCTGCTTCTCTTTTCTCCTTCTCCTTGAGGTTTGGAACCCTGAAATCTCAGGCTCCAGGTCCTCAGACAGGATCAGCTGAACCTGCAGAGCGGTGCTGCGAATCCCACAGTGCCTCGGCCCCGCTCCCAGAGGAGTTTCCCTGACTGTGTTGTCACCAGAAATGAGGCCTCAGGAGGGAAGGGAGGCCTGGACACTGACTAGTGGACCAGTAAAAAGGGAGTTCTATGGGAGATGGCTGGACTGGGACACTGCTGTCTGGTGGCCCGAAGCACAGCCTCCGGACTAGAGGAGAAGGGGGTCTGCAGAGCAGGGGCAGCTTCCCTCCTGGGTTGGGATTCTGTCTGCCACCTAGGCACCCTGGCTGAGGTTGCACAGAACCCTGCAGCCCCGTATTCCCTGTGCTTTGGTGAATAAGTAGGGGCTTCATCCATGCCTTGGGCGATCCTGGGAGGAACTCAGAGAGTTCTGTGACACTGAGTGATTGATGGAGAAGCCCAGGGCAAGAGGTGACAGGTGGTAGCTGGGACAGATGTGGCCCGACAGCTCTCTGTGAACAAGCTCAGAAATCAAGGGTGGCCCCTGGACACAGCTCCAAACTTCCTGCAAGGACTTAGGTGTGCCTGGGAGACTGAACCCTTGGGGGTCAGGTTGCATACATGTGGGGTGCGCTTGGACTCATTTGTGAAGACCTTCCGTGGCAGGGGTGCACTCTGCCCACCGCTGCCCCAGGGAAGAAGGCACTGTACTTTTCCTGATTGGCCACCATGTTTTGTGGCTCCAGGGGTCAAGATTAGAGCCAGATGAAGGAAAAAAATCAAAAGCGCAAACGCTGTTAATTTCAAGCTTTGTTGGCAATTCAGATAAAAAGTAAGCTGTGGGGAGTAGAGCGAGTTTGGTGTGAGGGTTAGGAGGCAACGCAAGGCTGGCACTTCAATCAGGGCACAAACACCGCAGAGAAAAATAAACACTTTAGAACGCACTTGACCTTTTAAATGCTGAGCTCTAAAAATAGAGATGCAGCGCAGTGATGCTTTTACAGAGGCAAAGACGAAGCCACACCGCTGTGCGTCTTTCTACCTTGGGAGCCTGGCTCCCCTCCCCGACATCAGCCCTCTCACCTGTACCTGGTGCGCAGCCCGGTTACCTGGCTGGGGGGTGACCTCTCCTCTTGCCCAGAGGAGCTGAGGCTGGGGACCTCCGATGAGATCAGCGCGTATTTGGTTTCACTTCATCGACTTGCTTCATCACTATGTTAATCTCCTTCCCTCTGTACCTTTTAGCAGGAAGCTTATTCTCCAGGTTGGGAAACAAGAGTTGCTTGCCCAGTTGGGCCTCATCCAAACACCAACATTTTCTTTAAACCTCTTTCAAGTATTTGGTCAGAGCCTCGAGTTTTGGGGGCCATGTCTGAGGTCCCAAATCCAGAGCGCTTGCTTGGCCCGGGGAGAAAAAGGCAGGGCAGGGATGGTGTCTTTCTGTCGCCATCCTTCCTCTGCAGTCATTTCTCATCCCTCGTAAAGCACTGGCCACATGTGTCCAGTCAGGCTGGATATTAGTGAAAAAATCAATCCTCAAAAGTGCAGTCAGGCCACAGTGACGCGGGCATCGTGATAAGAGAGCCTTTTGTAAAGAGTTTTCTGAGCACAACAAGCTTTCCTTTCAGTCACAGTTGTGGCACATTTTAATAGGAAAGTTCTGTCTGAAAACATGCCAACTGGAAATCAGATTATGTGGAGGGGATAAAAATAGCCCTGCCCTGCTACTCAGCACAATGCATCCCATCTTTGAGCTCGTGTCTTGGGGGGAATTAACTTTGCAGGGACTTTGCCACCCTCCTGGCTTCTCCCAGGAGCAGTGGGTCAGAGGCCGTTCATCTGTCTTTCCTCCCTTTTTCTCCAGGTAATTTAAAAGTGAATTGGACTCAGCTTATTTTTATTCCCCGAGAGCTCTGGCTGGGTGTGAGGAAGGGGGACCCAATTGGCTTTTGGTCACTAAGGCTCTCCAGGGAAGGGAAGAGACTGGAGTGTCTGTCAAGGGGACAGTTTTAATCCATTCTCATCCCTCCCCTCTCCTCCCCTGACCACGCTGGGATTTTGAACTCAGGACAGAGAAGTGGGTTAGTCTAGAGGTTCTTTGGGATCATGTAAAGCACCCAGGGGGTCAATGTCTGCATTTGCTTGTAGCTGTTTTCGCCGACTTTGTTTGAGGCACTATCCGTCACAGGCTGGAAACAACCGTCTTTGTCCTCATGACTGGTTTCTGCACTGCGGATGGGCCTCACCAGCTGCTGATTCACCGTCCTCATCCAGGAGGCCTTGACCCAAACACCACTTAGCCAGCCCTCTCTGTTCACAGGACCAACATAGGAGGTGAGAAATCCAAGTCCTTTCCTTTCCAAGTCAATCCTCTAATTCAAGAAACCCAGAGAGCAGGTGAAAATCCTTTCTCCAAGTTTGGGAATGAATGGAACCCTTCTGTTCTGTGAGCTGAGCCAGGCCTTCTTCTTCCACGTGCATCCTCGGGTTGGCTCCTTTTTGTGGAGGTCTGGGGGACTGGAAGGGGGTCTGTCAGGTGGATAGGGAACTTCTGACCCTAGGTGCATCTGCATCTGCCAACAGGGCCCTCAGGGCAGAACTGCTCAGCCGCCTGCAGCCCCAGGTCCCTTGGGTGCTGGCCAGGTGAGTGCTGGCTCCCCGGTATCGGCACTTACTTACAACTTAGAACTTTCTCCAAGCAGACCTGGGTGGTGCTCTCCCAGGGAAGGCCTCAGGCCTGGCCACAAAACCAGGGTGCGGCCGAGAAAGCAACCTGGCAGCTCTGAAATAGGGGTTGGGATAAGATGTGATCCCAGAGTTAACAGACCATCCTTATTTGCATCTCACCCTTGACTGAGAGTTTTTAAACCTTGTGATGAATTTAGGAAAGCAAGCATATTTGTAGATCTGCCAGGCTGCCTGTTCGAATGGTGTTTAGTTCGGCCAATACACATTTGAAACAATTCCCTTTCCCTCTCTTTCCCTGACAGAATAAGCCAGTGTCTTGGTACATCAGTCTTAGCTGGTGCCATGTGCCCCTTTGGTAGCTTAGTGCAGCCCCCAGATGCCTGGTCAGAGTGATGCTCTTAATACATGAAGTCCATCTGATGGGCAGGCCGGACTTTACAAAGGGGGCTGGACAATGTCCCCCAGGCCACATGCTCTTTTTCATTCACCTTATCACTACCCCTCAAGCTGAGGGGTCTGTTTCTTTACCCCCCCAAATCTGGGTGGCGCTGACAATACTTGGTCCAATAGAATACGGTCGAAGTGATGCCATCCTGAACCTTCATCTTCTTCTGCTTGGAAGACAGCTTGTGCAGGAATTTCGACGGCCCAGAGACCATGGTGCTTTGAAAGGGCAAGGAGCACCGAGGAGGCAGAGGCTGAGCGAAGAAGCATCTGTGAGGGGACCCGGAAGTCCCCCAGCCCTGCCCACACCATGTGGGTCAGACTCGACGGCCCAGCTGAGCCTCCCTCAATCTCCCGACCCACAGAACTGTCAGCGAAAGAAAAGGGTTGTTTTAGGCCTCAAAGGTTGTTTAGTTTTTATTTATTCTGGGAAGAGGGGTGTTGTTACCCAGCAGTAGAAAACCAGATCATGAGATTACCAAGGAAATTAATTACATTGAAATACAGGTTATGATGGTTAGTTTTATCTGTCAACCTGACAGAGCTCCGGATGTCCAGATATTTGGTCAATCATAAGTCTGGGTGTGTCTGTCGGGGTGTTTTTGAATGAGATTAGCATTTAGATTTCTGGAATGAGTAAAGCAGATTGCCCTCCCCAACGTGGGTGGCCTCCTCTAATCAGCAGAAGGGATGAATAGAATAAAAACGCAGACCCTCCTAAGAATGAGAGAACATTCTTGGGCATTCCCTGGCAGTCCAGTGGTTAGGACTCAGGGCTTCCACTGCCTCGGCCCCAGGTTTGATCCCTGGTTGGGGAACTAAGACCCTGAAAGCCGTGGGGCACGGCCAAAAAATAAAAAAAAAGAGAGAAAGAGAATTCTTCCTTCCTGACAGTCTTTGAACTGGGACATCAGCTTTTTTCTGCCTTCGGACTGGAACTACACCATCGGCTCTCCTGCGTCTCCAGCTTGATGGCTTACGCACAGACCCTGGGACATGCCAGCCTCCATAACGTTGCGAGCCAATTCCTTATAATGAATCCCTTCCTCTCTCTTTCTATACACATCCTATTGGTTCTGTTTCCCGGGAGAACCCTGACTAATACACAAGTTAAACTGACAGAAGAACTCAGAGTTTAAGTGATCATTATGTTAAAATGACAATGTCCTGGATTCTCACTTATTGGCAGGCAAGAACAGAAAATACTTAGCCAGCACCCAGGATGGGTGGAGGCTATACAACTCCTGGGGAAATAAAAGGAAGTCTAAGAGGCAGGACTCCTGGAGGCTTCCACTCTGCTTGGAGAAGCCCCAGAACACAAGCTGAGGATGTAGACAGGTGCACTGGGGTGGTAGAACAGTGTGATAGAGAGAGGGGTGACAGGCAAGTCCCCAGGAGGAGCTCCAGGAGGGCCCAGAGTTTTGGGGCAACTGGAGTGGACAGTGGTCTGGAGGTGGGCTGTCCACAAGCACAGCTGAAAGAGCCCTGGGGACTGTAAAGCAGAGTGACAGGCGCCAGTGGAAACAGGCCACCTCCTTCAGACAATTTTGGGAGACCTTCTGAGGGCTTCTCAGGGGGTCTGCAGAGCCACCCTGTCTGTCCACAATGGGACCTGACGAGACACTCTGCTGACCAGTACCCCATGCCAAGAAAACCCCCGCCCCAAGGCTCAAGATGCCTGGGTCCCTTCCTCCATCAGGACTGCTTGGTCTCTCCGTGTCCCCAGGGCATCCTGGAGGGGACAGCTACTTCTCAGCACAGCAGGGCCAGTGCTGAGACTCCTGATGGCAATCGTTCACCTTGTCAGCCTACTGTGTGCAGGTGCTTCACTTGCACGATTGCCAATCCTTGGCACTGCTCGGCCAGGCGGGCACCAGAGGTTCCACGTGACAGGCAACCAGTTACCAGAGCTGCCACCGCCCAGCTCAAGCCCATCAGCCCCTCCTACGCCAGGTCCCACCACAAGTTCCTGCTGTGGCTTCGGCCCCACCACGGCCTCCTGGTGTTAGAGCAGCTAACTCCACACCTGGGCTGACCACTCGCTGTGCCAGGGGTGGCTTTTGTCACGGCCAGGACACGGCAAGCAAAATGCTCTCCCGTGGTTCCAGGGTCATTCAAAACAGCAGCAAGGGCCCGCCTTGACTGGCAATGCTGGTGCTGTCTTTTCTCTCAAAGCCTCTAGCCCCTGGATACGAACGAGCAGAGGAGGCCCACGTGGGAGTTAATGGCACAGGCTTCCTGAGTCTCCTGCTCCACGTGGAGTGAGCACACAGCCCTGTGACCAAGGTGTGTGTGGGCTTTTCATGTAATCTCTTTAACCATTTTATTGACTGTCCCATCACCTGGATTTTTAATTGCACAAATGGCACTTGCTCTGTTCCTAGGTCTGTCTTTCTCCGGGCCGGGGCCACTTTGGTCCTTCTAGTATTTCTCTAGGGGGCAGGTGGTTAGCCCAGAAGCAAAGGGCCAAACCTGGAAAGCCAGGAGTCATGTTAGCTGTAACACATGGGCAGCAGAGCTGCAGCAAGAGGCACCACTTTGTCAGCACATCTTGGCTTCTAAACTGGCTGCCTTCTCTCCTCCAAAAAGACCCCCTTTACATAGTTCCTGTGGGGTGCGGCTCCCTGGCCCTGCTCTGGCCAGAGTTCACAGGTTCACAATTACAGCACATGTGGGGCCTCTTCTGAAACATGCAATCACTCAGCCATCTATTGGAACCTACGGATATGGAAGGCCAACTCTGGGACTTGAATATCCTAGATTTTGGTATCTGCGGGTGTCCTAGAACCAATCCCTCATGGATCCCAAGGCATGACTATCCTTCCATAACTCCTGGTGTGTAGTTTGCCTCTTAGTGGTTACTGACATCACAGCATACTAATGAGATGGTCTGTATTACATGCTGGCTGGCCTTAGAGCCCCATTTTCAGTTTCCTCAAAAAATTCTACCTGGGGCTTCCCTGGTGGCGCAGTGGTTGAGAGTCCGCCTGCCAGTGCAGGGGACATGGGTTTGTGCCCCGGTCCGGGAAGATCCCACATGCCGCGGAGTGGCTGGGCCCGTGAGCCATGGCCGCTGAGTCTGCACATCCGGAGCCTGTGCTCCGCAACGGGAGAGGCCACAGCGGTGAGAGGCCCGTGTGCCGCAAAAAAAAAAAAAAAAAATTCTACCTGGCGAGGGGCCCAAGTTCATGGACAAATTATGCAGTGTGTGTCTTGGTGGGGGGTCTGAGTGCAGTGGACTCCCTTCTCCTTTCTAATCTGAGCACATCCTCCCTCCTGTGGAATGCCTATCTCGATGATTCCTGGAATTCCTGTCCTCAGAAGTACCCCTGTCCTGGGCTCTGTCATGGCCATAGCCTGTCCTGAGTGGTCTGCTGACCGTCAGGGTTGGGTTCCCTAGGGAGAGCAGTGCCAAGATGAGTGATATGGAGAGGAGGAGTCCCTTTAGGGGTAGGAAGGGTAGAAGGTGTATTGGGGGATCTGAGAAAAATCTCTGTCCAGGCTCCTGAGGCTGTGCATGAGCAGAGGTGTCAGGAGGGCAGGGCACCTACACATCTGGTGAGGAAGTCTACCACATGCCGCCACATCAAGTGTACTGTGCAGGCTGGGGGGTCAGGAAGAGACCTGGATATAGAGTTGGGGGAGCATGCCTGACACCCTGGAAAGCCACCACAACCTTCAGGAAGCAATAGCTGCTTCTGCTTCTGCCTTGCAAAATCCCTCTTTTGGCCAACTCTGTGACATGGAAGGGGGTTCTGGGAAATAATTCAGGTGTGATCATGTTTCATCCAGGCGAATCATCACATCATACAAAGTGCCACAGTCGGATCTTATTTTTCTTTTACGCCTTTTCATGTCTTACCCAGACTCGGTGGATATTAACTAAATATTTTTTGAGTGTTAGGAAGGAAACAGGCTAAGGAGGCAAATTAGATGCCATTGTGGACCCCAGGCTTCATTTTGGGACCACCTATCTATTAATGTAACAGCAACGTGTAACCCTTCTCCCAAGGCTGTGATGAGGAGCAGGTCAAAGCAATCTGTGTCTATTTCTAAAATTATCGTTTCAGGAGTGTTATAAAAGTGGAATCATAAAGTATATACCCTTTTGGGATGGGCTGTTTTCACTCAGAATAATTCCCTGGACATTCATCCAAGTTGTTTTATGTACCAATAAATCATTCTTTTTTTTTTTTTTTTTTTTTTTTTGCGGTACGCGGGCCTCTCACTGCTGCAGCCTCTCCCATTGTGGAGCACAAGCTCCAGATGCGCAGGCTCAGCAGCCATGGCTCACGGGCCCAGCCGCTCTGCGACATGTGGGATCTTCCAGGACCGGGGCACGAACCTGCGTCCCCTGCATCGGCAGGCAGACTCTCAACCACTGCGCCACCAAGGAAGCCCTAAATCATTCTTTTTGATGGCTGCATAGTATTCTGTGGTATGGATGGACCATGGTTTGTTGAACCATTCACCCATTTAAGGTTATCTGGGTTGTTTCCAGATTTTGACTGTTACAAATAAAGCTTCTGTGAACATTCATAGTACAAGTTTTTGTGTGAACATAAGTTTTCATAGCTCTGGGATAAATGCTCATGTACACAATTTCTGGGTTGTATGGGAGTTACCTATTTAGTTTTACAAGAAATGGCCTATTTTTCAGAGTGGCTGTACCATTTTACATTCCTACCAATGTATTTTGTTTTAAAAATGAATTGTTATTAATTTAGTTGTTAGGAGGGGAGTGGTGGATGTGGTTATCAAAGGGCAACAGGAGGGACTCCTTGGGGAAATGGAAATGATTTAGTATCTTGACTATGGTGGTGGATATGCCAATGTGCACATGTGATAAAACTGTATAGAACTAAATATACACACACGAATCAGTACATATAAAACTGGGGGAATCTGAATATGATTGGTGGACTGTGATATACTATAGTTTTGCAAGATGATACCACTGGAGAAACTGGGTGAGAGTAACCACATGTGAATCCACAATTATCTAAAAATAATTAAAATAAATTAAGTAAAATATACAGTATTAATTTAAAATGTCTATGGAAAAACATTATAAACTATTAAATTTTAGACAAATACTGTTGTTACTTGCTTTTCTGATTTTTGTGGCCCAGTGTACATTACTAAGATTCCCATCCACTGGTAATTTAGTCCTCCTTTGAGGTCATCCTTTCCTCCACACACCTAGGAGAAGAGACCCTTTAAACCCGACTTCACCCCCTCTCCAGGCTCATTTTAGGGAACAGAAATGTGAGTTGGATAGAATTGAGGGAAATGCAGTTTGGGCATCTGGGGACTTACTCAGAAGAGCTGTTCACTGCAAAGCAGCGAGGAAATGCAAGAATTGACATGTGTCTGGGAAAAGGAGACCCGAATTGGCATCTCCCAAGTTGGAGCTCCATGATGGAATGCTTGGCACACCAGTGCTTAAAAGCCAAGTGTGAAAATTCACTTCACAGCCAAGCAGAAGTGGTACAGGAGCGACCGTGGGGCTGAAGCATCAGCCCATCCCTGCTCTGTGTCAGCAGAGATCACTGAGAGCTAATGATGCTGAAGCTTAAGAGGTGAAAATGAACTTTTCTGGAGTGCTTGGGGCCAGGCCAGGAGTTCAGGGCTGACGAGGTTTAGGGCTGGCGGGAAGCTGCCTTCTCTGGTTCACTCCCCTCTGACGTTTGGGAAAGGGACTCTGTGTTAAAGTACCAGGAGGGCGTATTAAGTACCACCTGTACTCCCTGCATGGTTCCTGAGGTGGCAGATTTCCTCCAGGGAAATGTTGACCTTTACGGTAGACTATCTTATGACTCAAAGCTTTGCAGCATTAAAATGTGATCTGTCTCATTAGGTTGCCTTATGAAGCCTATAAATAACTCCAGAAATGAGATCTTGTGACAGCCTTTCACTGTTATTATTTAAAACAAATATTGGTTATTTATAGCTAGGTCACCAAGGTAGCCATTACTTTCCAAAGCCTCTTATTTCCCTCAGTCTAACCTCGGAAACAGGGCCTGTAAAACAGCCCAGGCGGTGGAGGAAGATACTGCAGGCCGCTTCCCCTTTTTGGCCTCCTAGGGACAGAAGTTCTCCTCGCACCGTTTATCCCCTGATTATCTTTCTGAAAAGCCAATTGAGCTGACTCTGTCTTGGACGTTCTTATCTATACATGATGTTTTCTCTTCCAGTAAGTCTGCCCTTCCAAGAACTGTGAAGGGTCTGAACTTTCCCTTTCTTACAAACTAACAAGTTAGCCCGCAACAGTTTCCTGTATTCTTGGCAGAAGACAAGAGACTCCTGGGTTAGACACAAAGAACAGTTTGTTACTTAGAGCAATCACGGCAGCCAGAAGATCAGAATTTTTGTGCTGGTTCCCTGAGCCCTGAGCCCTACAGGAATTCCCATTTCCCCTGATTCCGAGACTCTGGTGACCTCTTCACACGCAGTGGGTTGTATTACAGAAGAGGCAGCCCAAACTTAGGGAACCTGAATTTTCTGGACCCAGGCCTGCCTCTGACGCTGCAGAGAGGCTTCATCTTTATCATCCTGAACAGTCAACATGCCAGCTGTTTGTTCCAGAGGAAGTCACTCTTTCTTTTTTCCACAAATCTTCACAAAGATAGTCCAGAACAAAGGAGAGTCAGCACCTCCTTCCTGACTCATGCAGAGTTGCCAAAGACCCATGGAGAATTGTCTCCTGAAGCACCAGAGACTAAATTCTTATTTAAAAACTATTTTCTAAATCAACTCCTGTCCCCAGTTCTGCAAGTGATGGCCTATTCTTACATCTACCATGCTAACAAGCCATGTTGTCTTGGGTGGCAGCCACGGAGTGGTGCTGGTTTTCCCTTCAAGAAAAACCTCTGAAGTTCAGCTGTAAAAGGAGCACAGTCAGCTGATAGCCTTCACCTGCAATGACCTGGGGATTCACGGAAGTGTTTAATCTGAGGCAGCCCCAAACCAATGCTTGAAGACAACAGGGCAGTAGAGTCTCGGTATTTCTGCCCAATGTGGAACTTCTCTACATCTCTCTTGTGCGCAGCTCCCTGTTGGGCTGACTAAGACCCTCTCCAGGCTGCACCATAGCCTGAAGCTCACTCTCACCAATCTTTCTTCCTTCTCCCTCTCCTCTCAGAGGTGTCGGGCCTGCGTCATGGTGTGAAGGCTTCCATTTTCTGTCCTCTCCTGCTTCTCCTCCCCTTTATCTCACAGATGTTACTCCCAATAAATTTTTAGCACTTTGAACTTTGTCTTGAAGGACCCAACTAACAGACTTGATTGAACCAGCCACTGAATTGCTCTTGGAAGAATTACTTGAAAACTTCAAGGCAAAGCTAAGTTTCCTCCAAGACTTGGTTCAAGACCTTTGAGATTCTGAGGTAAAGGCCTGAAGTGTTTCCCATTCCAGGGATATTTTAGTATTTATCTCCCATTTCCCAGGAACCTGTCCACAACTCCTAGAAACTAGGGACAGATTTCCCTCAAACCCATGCCCTTGGTTGGACTTTTGTTTGCTTTTGCTCGAGTTGGAGGCTCAGCTCAGAGATTGCTTTCCTGACAAGTCTTCTGCCACTCTTTTTATGTGTATTTGCTTATAAATATCTGTATCCTCCATCTAAAGTTTAGATGGTAAACTTTATAACTATAGGGTCCATATTTGTCCTCAGTGGCTGGAACAAGTCCTGACATATAGTAAGTGTTAAATAAAAATTTACCAAGTGAGTAATGAATGACAGATGCTCCAAGTTATCCACTGGCTACATCCGGGGCCTAGTAATGATTCCAACTCGAATTCCCTGCTCCTAAAACTCCTTAATTCCCTCAGCTCACTCCTCTCTCAAATATGCTCTAGGAGTTGTCCTGTAAAACATTGTCATCATTGTCATTACTTTGCATTCAGAGTGAATATATCAATTGTCACTCTTGCCAGGGAAAGAGAACAGTAGTAATTTCCCAGCTGGTGACATTCGGGAGCTGTGGGTGTCCCACGACTGCATTTTAAAGCTCCAAAAAAGGTTTATCAGCATCTATGTGGGAGTCATTCCAGCTCGAACTGTGCTGAGAAATGGACTTCCTCTGTGGTTACCTCTGGGAAAACCCACAAAGATGAGAGAGTCCCTTCACGGGCAGAGGGACGTCCCCAGAAAGGGAAACAGTTGGAATGGTTGGAACTCTGAATTTGCTGCTGAGACCCAAGAGTGTTCTTTGATCAGCCTGATGGCCATTTCGAAAAACATGATGCTCCAGCTCTCTGTCACCCCGGTGCCATTCCTGGAACAGGCCCTAATAATATCAGAATGTTCCTGTGTTTCTGTAAGCCCACACCCTTCCCAAGTACATGATGTTCCTAAACAGTCAAATTTTGGCATATTTTTCAAGCCTCTGGGGATGACAAAACCAAATTGTCCATGCAGTTATGTGGCACATCTAGTAATCCATACCTCGAGACTTGATTTTAATTTAGCAGCTGTGAGGATATTTTCTGACACCGGCTTGTATATTTAAATAATCACTTCACCTCTATTTCTCTCCCTCAACTATGACCAAGCAGCCTGCAGCCTGAGATTTGGATAATTGCCAGTGAAAAGAAAAGAAAAGAAATGGATAAGTTGGCACAATGCCCCATAAAATGATTTCACAAGTAGTGTGTCCACTTGCTCAATAAAACAACCTTCCTACAACCAGTCATTACTTATTCCCACTTGCTGCTCTTGTGGTTTTGCAAAACAGTCCTTTACTTATCTTTTCCGTATTATATGAAATAACATCTTTCAGCTCACTCTTCATGCTCCCTCATACAAACTCCCCGATGGCCAACTTTAGGTTTTGGTTCATTAATTTTGTGTTATTTCACTATTGTGATCACTATTAACATTGTGATCTTTGTGCTTTATTTTTTCTTCTGCGTTTGTATCAACAGTTTGAAACAAAACTGTCATCAAACTATACGAATAGTTTAATATTCTGCCTTTTTCCCTCAATATTTTATTGTGAGACTGTTCCCATGGCTCCGAGAGACCCTCAATATGTCAATTTTATTTGTTGTAAAGTATTTATTATAGTATTATACTATACCACTGGCCATCATTTATTTGGCCATCTTCTATTTTTAAAAAAATTTATTTTATTGTAGTATAGTTGATTTACAATGTTGTGTTAATTTCTGCTGTACAGCAAAGTCATTCAGTTATACGTACATACACATTCTTTTTCATATTCTTTTCCATTATGATTTATCCCAAGATATTGAATATAGTTCCCTGTGCTATATAGTAGGACCATGTTGTTTACCCATTCTAGAAATAATAGTTTGCATCTGCTAATCCCAAACTCCCAATCCATTCCTTTCCCACCCCGCTACCCTTTGGCAACCATAAGTCTGTTCTCTCTGGTTTTTTTGACATTTAGGTTGTTGCTAAGATTATACTATTATATGCCAGGCTACAAGGAATCTCGTTTGACATAAGTTTTTGCGTATTTGTCAGGACCATGTAAGCTTGAGCTAATAACAAACAACCTCAAAATCTCAGTGCCTTAACACAGCAAAGGTTTGTTTCTTGTTCACTTTCAAGTGAAACAAAGGGTGGCCAGAAGCTCCACTCCACACAGTCACTCAGTCCTGGAGGCGAAAGGAGCACCAGCACTGCAAGCTGCCTTCCAGAGTTTGCTGCAGGAGAGCACAGAGTGAAAGGAGAGCTCCAACTGCTCTTCTGTGCTGTGGGTGGGTGGGGATGTGAAACTCATCACTTCTGCTCACAGCCTTTGCCCTGAGCCAGTCCCAGGGCCCAGCCTGCTGGCCAAGGAGGTGGTTTGTAACCTTCTATGAGTCCAAAGGAGAAGAGAGCAGGATGTAGGAAGGCAATGATAATATCCCCTCCTGTACGAGGGGGTGACTTTTAGTTAGGATGCGTGCCCTAAAAAGGGAGTTATTGGGTTTTGTGAACTTTTTTTTTTTTTCCTAGGAAGCTTATAACATTTTTATCATCCCACCAGCGTTTTTTCTGTCCCTGAAAAGCTTCACGTGTTACCACTTTTTACTCTTTGTTGATCAAAAAGATGAGAAATGCCACCTCATTGTTTTTTTTTTAATTTGTATTTCTTTCATTACTATTGGGAGTACAGAATTTTTTCATATGTTTATTATTCATTTTTATTTTTGCAAGAGGTCCCTAGACTTACAAAAAGTTAACCTGAAAATTCGCTGAGCATCTCTTGCCCCACTTTATCTTTGGAGTTTAAAATGTTTTAAAACACCCATCACAATGGCCTCCACCACTCAGCTCACCGTTTCTCTCCCTATGGTAATTTGAATCCTTGCCTTGGGGTGTAGGTCTGCCCCTGGAATCTTCCTGCATCTTATAACTAACTCATGATGAATCTCCATTTCCTCATCTTAGCAAGGTTTCAAAAACCAAACCTCCAACAGAAAACCCACATGCTGTTGTTTGACATCATGTCAGGGGGATGGGAAGTTTGGGAGTGTCCAGAGCCCTTCCGTAGGCAGTGGGGTTGGGGGTAAGGAAGGATGGCTCAGAAGAGGGATCTTGTTAATCCCTTGAGAGTTCAATAGAAAATTTTAATTTTAGAAGACACTTTCAAAAAGACGTATCTGTGGATGTCCGTGGAACTCAGCATCTTCTCACACTTCTCTACTTCAAAGGGCCATCAGAGGCAGGAAACTTTTACTTTCACGATGGCAGCATGTCAAGGGCCTTTACATCTGCCTCCCCTTCAATCTGGCCTTGGAGCTGTGTCTCAACTTTCCAGAAGCACAGCTGTCAAAGAGCTGTAGAACTAGCCACCTCGAAGACCATCTCTTGGAGAAGGGGCCATCAAGTTACCGAAGGAAGGCTTTAGAGGCATCGTTTCCTGCAAATTGGTCAACTAGGATGTCTGCAAAAACTTCCCTGGCTGATTCAGCTGACACACCCAAGAAGTTCTGAAAACAGAACTCTCAAATAGAGGTTAATTATGATTGAACAACACAATGAATAAGAGAAACTACAGATTAGACGCTGCTTGATCTATAGTGTTTAATATTTATAATTGAGGAGAAAAAAATGCTCAAACATAATGAGAAAAGCAAAAAACCTAGGAAGAGAGAAAAAAACAAACCTACTAAAGTCAAAGAACGTAGAAGGAAAGAGGTAATAAAAATAAGAGCAAAAATTTATGAAATAGAAAAGAACTATAAAATAGAATCAATAAATCTAATAGCTGTTTTTTTGAAATGACAAATACAATAGACTAACAGTCAAAATAGATGGAAAGAAAAGAGAAAGCACAACTAAGCAACACTAGGAGTGAAAAAGGCATATATTTGTAGATAGAGTAAAAATTAAAAGTAAGAGTACACTAAGAACAACAACAATTTAAAAAACCCCGTAAAAACATAGAGATGGATAATTACCTCTAAAAATGTAACATGGCAAAACTCAAAAACAAAAAGAATATGAACAGACCTTCAACAATTAAAGAAATGTTAATCAGCAGTTTAAAAGTCTACTCTGCTTAATGCTATACGTAAAATACCAGGACCAGACAGTTTTACAAGAGAATTCTGCCAAACAGTCAAGGAACAGTTATCCCAATATGATATGGAATGTTCCAGAGACTAGAAAGGAGGCACTGCTCTCTGACACATCTTCTGAGGCTAGCTTATTTTTTATATCAAAGTAGAAAAGGACAGCATGAGAAAGGAAAAGATTCATCTTCCTTACAAGTGTGAACATGAAAATCCTAATAGATATTAGCAAACAGAGTTCAGCATAAATAGATCATGACGACTATGTGTTACTTAAGGAATGTAAGACTGCACTGAAAAATCTATTTGTGTACAGTTGGCCCTCTGAATCCTTGGGTTCTGCATCTGCAGATTCAACCAATCACAGATTGCAAAAATATATATATATATATATATGTATATATATATATATTTTAACATCTTTATTGGGGTATAATTGCTTTACAATGGTGTGTTAGTTTCTGCTTTATAACAAAGTGAATCAGTTATACATATACATATGTTCCCATATGTCTTCCCTCTTGCGTCTCCCTCCCTCCCACCCTCCCTATCCCACCCCTCCAGGCTGTCACAAAGCACCGAGTCAATATCCCTGTGTCATGCGGCTGCTTCCCACTAGCTATTTACCTTACTACCTTTGTTAGTGTGTATATGTCCATGACTCTCTCTCGCCCTGTCACAGCTCACCCTTCCCCCTCCCCATATCCTCAAGTCTGTTCTCCAGTAGGTCTGCATCTTTATTCTTGTCTTACCCCTAGGTTCTTCATGACATTTTTTTTTCTTAAATTCCATATATATGTGTTGATTGAAAATATTTTTTTTAAATTCCAGAAATTTCCAAAAAAAAAAAACTTGAATATGATGCAATGCTGACAACTACTTACAGAGCATTCACATTGCATTTACAACTATTCACATAGAATTTACATTATATTATATATTATAAGTAATCTAGAGATGATTTAATGTATACGGAAGGAGGTGCTTAGGTTATATGCAAATTCTACAGCATTTTATATAGGAGACTTGAGCATCCTTGAATTTTGGTATCTGAAGGTGTCCTGTAACCAACCTCCCTGCATACCGAAGGACAACTATAATTCATACCTTAACAGTTTAGAAGTCTACAATCATTCATGAGACACACTCATAGGAAACTGGGAATAGAAATTGGGAATAGCAAGCATCTACAAAAAAAGGTAGCAAGAAACACCCAATGGTGAACCATTAGAATAAGTCTCTTTAAAGTCAAGAAAAGCTGAGAATGGCTGCTGTCACCCTTTGTATCCAATATTTTACTTGAGCTACACATTTGTTGTAAGATAATAAAGGGAAATAAGAAATGCAAGAATTTCCAAGGGGAAGCAAAGTTGAGATTATCTATTGTTGATAAAATTGTTTACATAAAAAAATCCAGGGGAATCTACAGACAAATGGTTAGAATCAACAAGGGTATTTAATGTGATACACCACATTAACAAATTGAAGGGTAAAACCATATGATCATCTCAATAGATACAGAAAAAGCTTTTGATAAAGTTCAACATTCATTCATGATAAAAACTCTTCAGAAAGTGGTCATAGAGGGAACATATCTCAACAAAATAAAGGCCATATATGCCAAACCCAGAATTAACATCATACTCAACAGACAAAAGCTGAAAGCATTTCTTCTAAGACAAAGAACAAGACAAGGACGCCCACTCACACCACTTTTATTCAACATAATTTTGGAAAGCCTAGTCACAACAATCAGAGAAGAAAGAAAAATAAAAGGAATCCAAATTGGAAAGGAAGAAGTAAAACTGTCACTGTTTGCAGATAACATAATACTGTATGAAGAAAATCCTAAAGGCACTGCCAAAAACTACTAGAACTCATCAATGAATTCAGTAAAGTTGCAGGACATAAAATTAATATGCAGAAATCTGTTGCATTTCTATACACTAACAATGAACTATCAGAAAGAGAAATTAAGGAAACAGCACATTTACCATCACATCAAAAATAATAAAATACGTAGAAATAAAATCTACCTAAGGAGGCAAAAGACTGTACTCTGAAAACTATAAGACACTGATGAAAGAAATTGATAATGACCCAAACAGATGGAAAATATACCATGTTCTTGGATTGGAAGAATTAATAATTTTAATTACTTCTTTGAAACAATAGCTAACTAGAGTTTTTTTCTGCTTATTGTTTGGTTGACTGATTTTTGTTCAAATCTGTATGGTTAAATTTTAATCTAGTTCTCAGACTATATGACTTTTACAATTTCTACTCTTTGTAGCTAATAGGAATTTTGTTTATAGCCTAGTGATGCATTTTGTAAGTCTTTCATAAAAGTTCAAAAAAGAACCTTTGTAAATAGAGTATATAGCATATATAATTTTACCGTGTTATTTTTATTACTCAGAATCTTTACATATCAAGTATATATGTGCATATTAATGAGTAATGTGCATTTGAATTACCTGGGGATCTTGTTAAATGTAGATTCTGATTCATTAGGTATGGGATGGGCCCTGAGATTGTTCTTCTCTAACAGACTCCCTGGTGATGCCCATGCTGTTGGTCCATGGACCTCACATTGATTAGCAAGAGTTAAAGCCATTGTTCATTTGTATTTTGTAACTTGGAGCACAGGCATTCTCATGGGTAGAGTATTCCAACCTGTATGCATTCCTCTTTTTTATAGTAAATTAGCACTTCCAAGTTCTCGTTAAGTGTTTGCTTCTATCATTTTGTCTATAATTAAAACTTCTAAAATATTACATTATTTAATGCCAGGATATTTCTTGACAGTGCAGCTTTCCTTTTATCAATACGAAGTGATTCTCTTTATCTTGTCTCATGCTCCTTTGCCTTGAACTCTATATAATGAAACCATCTTGATTTCTTTTTGTTTGAATTTGCCCAATACGTGCCTAAAACACAACAGATGCTCAATAAAAATTACTTAAATGGGAAAAAACCCCAAGGGTGTTCAGCTATATTTCTGGACACAATGTCAGTATAAAAAATCAATATATTGTCTACTCACCACCAGTCTCCCCCATCAGGAAACCTGCACAAGCCTCTTAGATAGCCTCATCCACGAGAAGCAAGAAGAACTACAGTCCTGCAGCCTGTGGAACAAAAACCACATTCACAGAAAGAGAGAGAAGATAAAAAAGGCAGAGGGCTATGTACCAGATGAAGGAACAAGATAAAACCCCAGAAAAACAACTAAATGAAGTGGAGATAGGCAACCTTCCAGTAAAAGAATTCAGAATAATGATCATGAAGATGATCCAGGATCTTGGAAAAAGAATGGAGGCAAAGATCAAGAAGATGCAAGAAATGTTTAACAAAGACATAGAAGAATTAAAGAACAAACAGATAGAGATGAACAATACAATAACTGAAATGAAAAATACACTAGAAGGAATCAATAGTAGACTGACTGAGGCAGAAGAACGGATAAGTGACCTGGAAGACAGAATGGTGGAATTCAATGCTGCAGAACAGAATAAAGAAAAAAGAATGAAAAGAAATTAAGACAGCCTACGAGACCTCTGGGACAACATTAAATGCAACAACATTTGCATTACAGGGATCCCAGAAGGAGAAGAGAGAGAGAAAGGACCAGAGAAAATATTTGCAGAGATTATAATCGAAAACTTCCCTAACATGGGAAAGGAAATAGCCACCCAAGTCCAGGAAGTGCAGAGAGTTCTATACAGTATAAATCCAAGGAGAAACACACTGAGACAGATAGTAATCAAATTGGCAAAAATTAAAGCCAAAGAAAAATTATTGAAAGCAACAAGGGGAAAATGACAAATAACATACAAGGGAACTCCCATAAGGTTAACAGCTGGTTTCTCAGCAGAAACTCTACAAGCCAAAAGGGAGTGGCATGATATACTTAAAGTGATGAAAGGGAAGAACCTACAACCAAAATTACTCTACCTGGCAAGGATCTCATTCAAATTTGCTGGGGAAATCAAAAGCTTTACAGACAAGCAAAAGCTAGGAGAATTCAGCACCACCAAACCAGCTCTACAATAAATGCTAAAGGAACTTCTCTAAGTGGGAAACACAAGAGAAGAAAATGACCTAAAAAGACAAATGCAAAACAATTAAGAAAATGGTCATAAGAACATACATATCGATAATTACCTTGAACGTGAAAGGATTAAATGCTCCAACCAAAAGACACAAGCTTGCTGAGTGGATACAAAAACAAGACCTATATATATGCTGTCTACAAGAGACCCACTTCAGACTTTGGGACACATACTGACTGAAAGTGAGGGGTTGTAAAAATATATTCCATGCAAATGTAAATCAAAAGAAAGCTGGAGTAGCAATACTCATATCAGGTAAAATAGACTTTAAAATAAGGAATGTTACAAGAGACAAGGGACTATATAATAATCAAGGGATCAATCCAAGAAGAAGATATAACAATTATAAATATATGTGCACCCAACATAGGAGCACCTCAATACATAAGACATCTGCTAACAGCTGTAAAAGAGGAAATCGACTGTAACACAATAATAGTGGTGGACTTTAACACCTCACTTACACCAATGGACAGATCATCCAAACAGAAAATTAATAAGGAAACAGAAGCTTTAAATGACACAATAGACCAGATAGATTTAATTGATATTTATAGGACATTCCATCCAAAAACAGCAGATTACACTTTCTTCTCAAGTGCACACAGAACATTCTCCAGGATAGATCACATCTTGGGTCACAAATCAAGCCTCAGTAAATTTAAGAAAATTGAAATCATATCAAGCATCTTTTCTGACCACAATGCTATGAGATTAGAAATGAATTACAGGGGAAAAAATGTAAAAAACACAAACACATGGAGGATAAACACTATGTTACTAAATAACCAAGAGATCACTGAAGAAATCAAAGAGGAAATCAAAATATACCTAGAGACAAATGACAATGAAAACATGACAATCCAAAACCTATGGGATGCAGCAAAAGCAGTTCTAAGAGGGAAGTTTATAGCTATACAAGCCTGCTTCAAGACACAAGAAAAATCTCAAATAAACAATCTAACCTTACACCTAAAGGAACTAGAGAAAGAAAAACAAACAAAATCCAAAGTTAGCAGAAGGAAATAAATCATAAAGATCAGAGCAGAAATAAATGAAATAGAAACAAAGAAAACAATAGCAAAGATCAAGAAACTAAAAGCTGGTTCTTTGAGAAGATAAACAAAATTGGTAAACTATTAGCCAAACTCATCAAGAAAAAGAGGGAGAGGACTCAAATCAATAAAGTTAGAAATGAATAAGGAGAAGTTACAACAGACACCACAGAAATACAAAGCATCCTAAGAGACTCCTACCAGCAACTCTATGCCAATAAAATGGACAACCTGGAAGAAATGAACAAATTCTTAGAAAGGTATAACCTTCCCAGACTGAACCAGGAAGTAATAGAAAATATGAACAGACCAATCACAAGTAATGAAATTGAAACTGTGATTAAAAATCTTCCAACAAACAAAAATCCAGGACCAGATGGCTTCACAGGTGAATTCTATCAAACATTTAGAGAAGAGCTAACACCCATCCTTCTCAAACTCTTCCAAAAAATTGTGGAGGAAGGAACACTCCCAAACTCATTCTATGAGGCCACCATCACCCTGATAGCAAATCCAGACAAAGATATTACAAAAAAAGAAAATCACGGACCAATATCTCTGATAAATATACATGCAAAAATGCTCAACAAAATACTAGCAAACAGAATCCAACAATACATTAAAAGGATCATACACCATGGTCAAGTGGGATTTATCCCAGGGATGCAAGGTTTCTTCAATATACGCAAGTCAATCAATGTGATACACCACATTAACAAATCGAAGAATAAAAACCATATGATCATCTCAATAGATGCAGAAAAGGCTTCTGACAAAAATTCAACACCCATTTATGAAAAAAACTCTCCAGAAAGCAGACATAGAGGGAACCTACCTCAACATAATAAAGGCCACATACGACAAACCCACAGCAAACATCATTCTCAATGGTGAAAAACTGAAAGCATTTCCTCTAAGATCAGGAACAAGACAAGGATGTCCACTCTCACCGCTATTATTCAACATAGTTTTGGAAATCCTAGCCACGGCAATCAGAGAAGTAAAAGAAATAAAAGGAATACAAATTGGAAAAGAAGAAGTAAAACTGTCACTGTTTTCAGATGACATGATACTATACATAGAGAATCCTAAAGATGCCACCAGAAAACTACTAGAGCTAACCAATGAATTTGGTAACATTGCAGGATACAAAATTAATGCACAGAAATTTCTTGCATTCCTGTACACTAATGATGAAAAATCTGAAAGAGAAATTAAGGAAACACTCTCATTTATCATTGCAACAAAAAGAATGAAATACCTAGGAATAAACCTTCCTAGGGAGACAAAAGACCTGTATGCAGAAAACTGTAAGATACTGATAAAAGAAATTAAAGATGACACAAACAGATGGAGAGATATACCATGTTCTTGGATTGGAAGAATCAATATTGTGAAAATGAGTATACTACCCAAAGCAATCTACAGATTCAATGCAATCCCTATCAAATTACCAATGATATTTTTTATTGAACCAGAACAAAAAATGTTAAAATTTGTATGGAGACACAAAAGACCCCGAACAGCCAAAGTAGTCTTGAAGGAAAAGAACGGAGCTGGAGGAATCAGACTCCGTGACTTCAGACTATAGTACAAAGCTACAGTAATCAGGACAATATGGTACTGGCACAAAAACAGAAATATAGATCAATGGAACAAGATAGAAATCCCAAAGGTAAACCCACGCACCTATGGTCAACTAATCTATGACAAAGGAGGCAAGGATATACAATGGAGAAAAGACAATCTCTTCAACAAGTGTTGCTGGGAAAACTGGACAGCCACATGTAAAAGAATGAAATTAGAACATTCCCTAACACCGTACACAAAAATAAACTCAAAATGTATTAGAGACCTAAATGTAAGACTGGACATTATAAAACTCTTAGAGGAAAACATAGGAGAAACTCTCTGTGACATAAATCAAAGCAAGATCTTTTTTGGTCCACCTCCTAGAGTAATGGAAATAAAAACAAAAATAAATAAATGGGACCTAATGAAACTTAAAAGCTTTTGCACAGCAAAATAAACCATAAACAAGACAAAAAGACAACCCTCAGAATTGGAGAAAATATTTGCAAACAAATCAACGGACAAAGGATTAATCTCCAAAATTTACAAGCAGCTCATGCAGCTCAATATTACAAAAACAAACAACCCAATCCAAAAATGGACAGAAGTCCTAAATAGACATTTCTCCAAAGAGGACATACAGATGGCCAAGAAGCACATGAAAAGCTGCTCAACATCACTAATTATTAGAGAAATGCAAATCAAAACCACAATGAGGCATCACCTCACACCAGTTAGAATGGGCTTCATCAGAAAATCTACAAACAACAAATGCTGGAGAGGGTGTGGAGAAAAGGAACCCTCTTGCACTGTTGGTGGGAACGTAAATTGAGACAGCCACTATGGAGAACAGTATGGAGGTTCCTTAAAAAACTAAAAATAGAATTACCATATGATCCAGCAATCCCACTACTGGGCATATGCCCAGAGAAAACCACAGTTCAAAAAGACACATGAACCCCAACGTTCATTGCAGCACTATTTACAATAGCCAGGTCATGCAAGCAACCTAAATGCCCATCGACAGATGAATGGATAAAGAAGATGTGGTACATATATACAATGGAATATTACTCAGCCATAGAAAGGAATGGAATTGGGTCATTATTTGAGATGTGGATGGATCTAGAGACTGTCATACAGAGTGAAGTAAGTCAGAAAGAGAAAAACAAATATCGTATATTAACACATATATGTGGAACCTAGAAAAATGGTACAGATGAACCAGTTTGCAGGGCAGAAATTGAGGCACAGATGTAGAGAACAAACGTATGGACACCAAGGGGGGAAATCTGCGGGGGTGTGGTGGTGGTGGTGTGATGAATTGGGCAATTGGGATAGACATGTATACACTGATGTGTATAAAACTGATGACTAGTAAGAACCTGCTGTCTAAAAAGATAAATAAAATAAAATTTAAAATTTTATAAAATCAATGTATTATCCATAGCAACAGACAATATAAAATGCAATTTAAGAAACATGCCATTTATAGTGGTAACAATAATATTCGGTAACTATGAATTAAACTGAAAATTTGTGAAAGATCTTTATGGAGGAAACTTCAAAGTGTAATTGAAGTACATAAAAGATAGCTTGAACAGATGGAGCATTGTTAAGATATTCATGGATGGGAAGGCAATAGCATAAGGGTGTCTATTTCCCAAATTAATCAAATAATTCATTGAAATTTCAAATAATATCCAACAAATATTTTGAGGGAAACTTAACAAACTGATCAAAAACTCACATGGAAGAAGAAATGGCAAAAGATAAATAAGATAAATCAAGGTGAGAGGATTTACTTACCAGGTATTTGGACATTTTATGAAGCTATAATAATAAACATAGGTCAAAGGAACAAAATAGAAAACCTAGACTCACACCTGAGCATATGTGGAAAATTGATATACGACAGAGGTAGCCTTGTAGATCAATGACAATATGATACACAGTTCAATCAGTATTGCCGGGAGAAGTGTTGGAAAACAAAATCAAATGTCCATCTCACGCCATAGTCAAATACAACTTCAGGTTAATTAAAGATCTAAATGTGAAAAGCAAAATTCAAAAAGATTGAAGTACATATAGAAGATATTTGTGAGCTTAAAGTTGACAAGGATTTCTAAAAGACAAAAGGCAAAAGCATAAAACAAAAACTTGGTTCATTTGGCTATACTAAAGTTAAAAATGAGCATAGAAGATGATATTAAACTGTGAAAAGATGAGCTGCAGTCTAGGAGATAATATTTGCAAATATATAAGTGACCAAGAATTGGCATCCAGAATATATAAAGAACCCTTTCAGTTTTAAGAAGAAGCAAACAACCCAGTGGAATAATGGACAAAAGATATTAACAGGCAATTAATGTTAAGACATATCCCCAAAGACCAACAAACAGGAGAAATGCTCAGTCACTAGTAATCAGGAAGGTGAAAATTAAAATAAAATAAGCAGATTGAAAAAAAGTAAAAGTTGGCAGTACTATGTGACGGTGAAAATGGAAGGGACTCAGAACTCTGATGGCAGAAGTGTAAATTAGATGACCTTAGTGAAGGGCGATTTGGCAGTATCTGGTTGAAAACATGGATCCCTTACAACCTGGCAATTCCACTGCCCGGTGAGTCCCTGGAGAAACTCATACAGGTACCCAAAGAGTCACAGCCAAATGTTCACAGCCGCGTGGCATATAATAGTAGAAAACACATAAACAGTTTTAACATACACATTCAGGAGAATGGATCAATAAATTGTGGTAAAGTTCATACAGTGTGAACTGTATGTTTTTCTATTTGCTAAAATGAATGAATTAACTTTGATAAATATCAAAAACAATGTTGACAAAAAAGCAATTTACAGATGGATATTTACATGATAACATTTATAAGTAATTTTATAAAGCAAAATATACAATATATATATTGTTCATGGATACTAAAGAGTACAAACATGTGTGGGACTTAAGAGTTCCATGATTAGGATGGCAGTTACTCTGGGGGGAAGAGGTAGTGGGGATGTGATTGGAGAGCGGCATTTAGGGGTTTTCCACTGTAGCGCAAAATCTTATTTCTTATATAATAAAAGATCTGTCTGAAGCAAATACAACAGAATATTGAGATCTTAAAAAGTTAGGTAGATGATCTATTGGTTTTGTTATATTATTTTCTTTTTTTGTATGCTTGAAATATTTCAAAGTAATAATTTACAAAAAGAATATCTTTTTGATCATTTTAAAATGTAGTGTGAAATAAAATCATCAATAAAAGAAAAATCTTTGTCATTCAATTTAACATTTTAAAGCAAATGTAAGACCATAAATACTTTTTTTTCAAATTTCAGTCTCCCACAAGTTAACTATTCCCTTTGCTATTTTACTTTGTTTCAGTAGTTTGACTTTTTTTTTTTTTTTGCTGTATGCGGGCCTCTCACTGTTGTGGCCTCTCTTGTTGCAGAGCACAGGCTCTGGACGCACAGGCTCAGCGGCCATGGCTCACGGGCCCAGCCGCTCCGTGGCATGTGGGATCTTCCCAGACCGGGGCACGAACCCGTGTCCCCTGCATCGGCAGGTGGAGTGTCAACCACTGCGCCACCAGGGAAGCCCAGTAGTTTGACTTTTTAAACACGCAAGAACTTTATTGAGATATAATTAACACACCACAGAATTCACCCTTTTAGAGTGTATAATTCAGTGGGTTTTAGTTGAGCAGAGTTGTGCACCACTTTCTAATTTCAGAACATTTTCATCACCCCAAAAAGAAACATTTAGCTGTCAATTCCCATTCCTCCCTTCCCCCAACCCACAGCCCCTGGAATCACTCCTCTATTTTCTATCTCTATGGATTTGCCTATTTTGGACATTTAATATCCAGAATAATGCAACATGTGGCCTTTTGTTTCTGACTTATTTCACCTAGCACGATGTTTTCATGGCTCATCCATATTGTAGCATGTGTCAATACTTCATTCCTTTTTATTGCCAAATAATAATCTATTTCGTGGATATACTACATTTTGTTTATGCATTTATCAGTTGATGAACATTGAGTTATTTCCTTTTGTTTTTCGGTTATTTTCAATAATGCTGGTATGAACTGTAGCTTACAAGTTTTTTTTAATTTTAATACTATAGTTTACTTATCCTGTATATACAAAATATTACCATTTTCAACATAAGTAATGTAATCAATAAGCAACTTACAAGTTTTTGTGTGCACACGTTTTCAATCCTCTTGAATAGGTACTTAGGAGTGGAGGTGTTTGATTTTATGGTAACTATATGTTTAGTTTTTTGAGGAACTGCCACACCATTTTTCAAAGCCACTGCACCATTTTATATGCTCACGAGCAATGTATGAGGATTCCTATTTCTCCACACATCCTCACCAGCACTTACTGTCTGTCTTTTTAATTTTAGCCATCCTGGTGTGTGTGAAGTGATATTTCATTGTGGTTTTGCCTTGCATTTCTCTAAGATTGGTGAAGTTGAGCATCTTCTCATGTCTTATTGGCTGTTTGTATATTTTCTTTGGAGAAGTGTCTATTCAAATACTTTGTCACCTTGTAAACTGGGCTATTTGTCTTTTTCGTATTGATTTGTTTCCTGTATACAAGTGCCTTATTAGATAAATGATTTTCATATATTTTCTCCCATTCTGTGGGCTGTCTTTTCACCTTCCTTATGCTGTTCTTTAAAGCATGAACACTTTTAATTTTAATGAAGTTAAATTTCTATTTTTTATTTTGTTTCTTGTGCTTTTGGTATTATATTTAAAAAAATCATTGCTTAATCCAAGATCACAAAGATTTACTCTTATGTTTTCTCCTAAGAGTTTTGTAGTATTAGCATTTACAGTTAGGTCTATGATCAATTTTGAGTTAATTTTTTTATGTGGTGTGAGGTAGGGGGGTCCAACATTATTCCTTTACATGTTGATATCTAGTTGTTTCAGCACCATTCAATGAAAAGACTATTCTTTCCCCATTGAATGGTATTGGCATGCTTGTTGAAAATAAATTAAAAATACATATGTATGAATCTACACTCTTAATTCTATTCTATTCATCTATATATCTATCCTTATGCCAGAACCACACTGGTCAGATTACTCTAGTTTTGTATTAAATTTTGAAGTGAGGAAGTGTGAGTTCTACAGCTATTCTTTTTCAGGGTAGTTTTGGCTACTCAGAGTCCCTTGCATTTTCTTATGAATTTTAGGACTAACCTGTCACTTTATGAAAAGAAAAAAAAGCCAGCTGGAAGTTTGATAGGGACTGCACTGAATCTGTAGACCAATTTGGCGAGCATTGTCATCATAACAATATTAAGCCTTCTAAACTATGAACATGGATTGTCTTTTCACTATTTATGTCTTCTTTAATTCTTTCAACATTATTTTGTAGTTGAAAGTGTACAAGACTTTCACTTTTTTTGTTAAATTTACTCCTAAGTGTTTTACTCCTTTTGATAATATTTTAAATGGTGTTTTCTTAATTTCACTTTTGGATTACTCATTGCTATTGTACAGAAGTACAATTGATTTTTGTACGTTGCAACTAGTTTTTTTTAGCTCTGATAGATTACCTTGTGGATTATTAAGATTTTCTACACACAAGATCATGTCATACTGATTTTGCTGTGCCAGGTGCTCTGACACGCTGGAAGGGGTGAGAGGTGATGAGCAGCTGTGTTCCACTAACAAGAAGGGCTCAAGCCCAGAAGAAATTGTTGGTATGTCCATTAGAAACTCCTCAGGGTAACATCTGACAGACTAGATAGCTGTACTTCTTCCTTTCCTTTTCTTTCTTTTTCTTGCCCAAATGCTCCCAAAGAAAATTTTATCTTTTTTAAAGAAGCATCCTAGAGGATGAACTAAGGGTAAACTAAGCCTGATGCCTCATTGACTCAGAATTGAAAGGAGTCTTAGAAATCATTCATTTACTCATTTCGTTATTTGTCAAATACGTCCTCGGTGCTCACTATGGGCTTGGTGCTGGAGAGTGGCAGGGAGAGGGGCCCTGCCTTCATGAGTTGACAGTCAGGTGGCAGAGGCAGAAAAAAAAAGTCAACAGGTAAAAAAGAAGATGATTGCAGATTTTGATAAGATTCTATGAAGGAAATAATTGTGATGTTATGATAGGTGAGGGGATTGTGGTACCTCAGATACCCTTCAGAGAAAGTCATTCAGCTCAACACTTTATCTGCTTTATAAGTTCTTTCTGCAAAACCCCCAACAAGTGCTCATTGGGACTTGACCTTAATACTTCATGGGAGAGGTAACCCATCCCCTCTTGTGAAAATCCATTCTGTGGTATGCCTACTCCAGTTTGTAAAATATTCCTCCTTAATATTGGGCCCGAATCCCTCTCTTGATCCAGTCCCACTGCTCGTCTTGACTCTTACAGTGGAGCTTATTTCTCTGCATAATTGAGCAGAGCAAGTCTCTCCCCTAATCAACTAGATGCCCTGCTGGTCACCCAAGTGAGGGCTGTGCTGAGAAACCACAGGCTCAGACTGATGCCCTTGACATTCTAAGATTTGTGTGGTTATTACTGCCCCCAATTTACAGATGGAAACCTGAGGCTTGAAGAGGTGTGAATACAGCCAGGAAGGGGTATCATAGCACCAACTTAGATTTTTATGTACCTGAAGCCAACTCTCTACCATGCCAGGTGCCCCAACGTGCTTCAAGAAGTGAGAGGTAATGAGCAGCTGTGCTCCACTAACAAGAAGGGCTCAAGCACAGAAGATATTGTTGGCATTTCCATTAGAAATTCCTTGGGGTAACCTTTGACACGGTGACAGACTGGAAATGTCAATAGGGAAACTCACACACTTGTTTTTACTACCGAAGTGGAAAAAAAAAAACCAAACACACAACATGGTTTCTGCTATGGGGCAGATCTCAGCACTGAGAGAAAACTGCCATCACCCCATCTTCTGCTGACTTGAGTGTAGAAATGCACTCAATTTTTGAGGGTGTGGGTCTGATTTGAGACAACCCACTGATGTTCTTTGGCAACATGTCTACTCATTCCCCTCAATTAGACAGTTAAAAGTTACTGATAAAGCATGAGGGACTTTTGTGAAGTTTTTAAAGAGGCTTGAAACTGAAATCTAAGTATGCCAGTAGGTTAAAAAAAAAAAAGAAAGAAAAGAAAACTAGCATATCATTTCCTTCCTTTGATGAATTAGATTTGAACTTTAAAATGAAAGGAAACCAATTTGGTTTGTTTCTTCTGAAGTCTCTCTTACCCATGTGTAATCTTCATGGTGTAGAAAGTGAAAGCCCTGCTCTGAGGCGGTGCCAGCGATGTGATGGTTTGAAACAAAACTCTGGGTCATGCTGCAGGCTCGCATCTCTACTGCGCATCCACTGGGCACAATACTTAAGTAACTTGTAAGTTTCCTCATCTGTAATAGAGAAAAATGAACCTCCTGGGGTTACTATAAGAGTGAAATGTGTAAAACTATGCCAAGTGTTTAGGACAGGACCTGTCACGGAGTAGCAGTTTATAAACATGTGTCATAATTTCATCCCCAGCTAGAGAACACCAGCTGATTTAAACTCCAATTTTACTATTGTTCACACTGAGGGCAGGTGGGCAGGTGAGATATTTTATCATATTATCTTTTTAAAAGAGGCATCTGAATTCTATGGAACAGGATCCTCAGACAGTTCCTTACTTCTGCTCTTCAAAGACCAGACTGCTGACTGAGTGGTTATCTGTCATGCAGGTGGTAACCAGAGTCCTTTTCACACCAAAGTCTGGCTTTGCCTTGTGACTGTACATGAATAAATATTTAAAGGTATATGAGAAAAAACTCCTCTCAGATGGAGAAGTTTCTACCCAGTTATGTGGGTTATTTGAAACAACCATCCTGAAATACCTCCAATTTCTCAGAGCTATTCGTTCAACTAAAATTTTTAGGAAGCTTCTAGTTCTAGTCTGTTCTGGATACTGTGCTAAGAGCTAGACACTATTTGCAGCCTTCTAATGTTTTAAAACCTGTTTGTGATTAAGTTTATAACTCAAGATCCCTGGAGGTCAGAAACCTGGTTTAAATATCCTTGTCAGAGGGGTAATTAATTTTGAGGGAGAGTCTGAACAGGCAGTAGATGTGCCTGTCCTCTTCCCATCTCTATACACCTCCTCTCACCCAAGCCCTGGCCCCTGGCCATCACTAGCATGGACTAGGGGTGGATCCTGACCCAGGAAGGGACCATCAGATTCCCTTGCCCATGGATGTGCAATAGGAACTGGGACAGGGAGCATCAGTTGGATGACGAGGGGTGTCTGAGTGGTGGAGGCACCCAGAGTCTTGGCTGAGTCTGAAGGGGTCCAGGCAGTTTACGGGGGAGCAGAAAAACCATGAATCAGCAGAGGAAGCTGTTTGCAGAGGGAAACCACCTGGAAGCTCAGAAGTCCCACAGAGAACAGCAGGAGTGTCCTCAGGGCTGGTTTGGGAATATCCCGATCCCCAAGGGGCTCTGGATGCCCTGAGACTGAAGCTGAATTCTTTCAACAACCAATCTCTCTAGCTGAGCTATCAAATTGCTTTGTCTGAGGCAGAAAACTCCTTCACAAAGATTATTCTTGTTTTCAGGAAAGAAGATAATTTGTATATACGTCTTCCATTATTGATTTTTATTTATTGTTTTATTTATCTTTTCAAAATATTGGTTTAGTTTTCTCTTTTATTTTTCTGAGAAAAATGATGTCAGGGCCTCTATTGAGCCTACGTTTAAGTTTTAAAAGGGCACAAGCAGTAGAAGCTCACTGCAGATAAGCTGAAAATAAAAATAAGCGAAATATACAAATCACCACTAATTTCCCCTTCCAGCCCTCCCACCGAAGAGATGGTTACCATAGTATTCTATGTATCAATAGTATTCTGTTTGCCTGTTTATGTGCCATAGGACGTGGGTGGTAGGTCTGGGTTCATTCTGACTTTTCACTGTCTCCCCAGCTCACCAGTGGTCAGTCATGAGTTGCCCAGTTGTCTGGCCAAGCCAACAGCTCAGTGGGAAATAGAGCTGACCAAGGAGGCCAAGGGGACACTGGGAGAGAGCCCCTGGGCACCCTAGGTTGGAGGAATTCCAGGCTTCTCCTTGGGTGCTGAGGGGGAGGGAGAGGAGAGAGGAAGGAATAAAATGGGGAGGGGAGAGAGAGGAAGGAGGAGAGAGGGGGAGTGGGGAGGGAGGGAGGGAGGGTGGAAGTCGGGGAGAGGAAAAGCAGAGGGCAGAGAGGGAGAGGGGAGGGGGAGGGGCTGGTATGGGGCTGGTGCAGCCTAACTGGAGAATGGTGGAATAGAAGGAACTAAAGTGATTGACTTTAGAAAGGACCAGGGGCTACTCCTGGAAGGAAAAAAGAAGGTGGAAGGAAGGGAGTGGGGAAAGGGGTGACGCCAAGTGAGAAGGGCAGGAAGTAGGGGGGATTTTGAGCAGCTGCTGTAAGGATTTTATGTCTGGGGGAGGAGCGTGGAAGCCTAGAGAGTGATGTCCCATGTATGTTGTGTCAGCAGCTCTTTGCACCTATTGGACGCTCTGGTAAATGTCCATGTGCATTTTCGAGGTTGCTGGGCGGCCCCTCTGTGCACACCCCACTCAGAAGCTGGCCACGGGGATGATGTGGCCGCACTCCACCTCTTTCCCATGCGCGGTCCCTTTTGCAGGCAGGAAACTGGTATCCAGATCTTAATTCCCATTTTATTGTTCCTATAACTGTCAACCCTCCACAGAGAAGAATGCACAACAGAACATTCTTACAGGAACTGTGAAAGAACAGAAGGTCCTAGCAGCCTGCCTGCTCCTGCTTGGTTCCCTCCTGGACCCACCCCTGGCTCCTAGCATGCCCTGGGATCCCTGACTATTCCCCCAGCTTTAGTCCTGTGGGGTCCCCGTGTCCTGTGCCTGCTGAGGGGGGCCTCAGGGCTAATTGGTTCTTCACTGGGACAGGACCCCCTGCCTTTGCTGAATTGCCGTTTCTATTTAATGCAGCATTTCTGCATTTGAAGCAGGATGGGAGAAAGGGAGTCCTGAGGAGAGCTGTGACACCCCTGAAAGTGATGGAAAAGAGAGCGGAAGAGATGCAGGACTGTCTCCAAAGATGGCCTTCAACGTATCTTCCCCTCCGCAGGGGGATATTCCCTCCATGGGATCTAGGCTTGACCACGACACAGGGCTGGGATTATGGGGAGACAAGATAGGTGCTTGCCTTAGAGTCAAATTTAATGGGGAGTCAAAGAGCTCAAACATCTGGACTTCCCTGGTGGCGCAGTGGTTAAGAATCTGCCGCCCATGCAGGGGACACGGGTTTAATCCCTGGTCCGGGAAGATCCCACATGACGCTGAGCAACTAAGCCCATGTGCCACAGCTACTGAAGCCTGCACACTCTAAGGCCTGCGTGCCGCAACTACTGAAGCCCGTGTGCTCAGAGCCAGTGCTCTGCAGCAAGAAAAGTCACCGCAATGAGAAGCCCGTGCACTGCAACGAAGAGTAGCCCCCGCTCACTGCAACTAGAGAGAAGCCCGCCCGTGCGCAGCAACGAAGACCCAACGCAGCCAAAAAAAAAAAGCTCAAACATCAAAATAAATAACATTTTTTTCCAGCTTTTTATATGTAGCTGGGTATTCTAATTTCTTTTTTAATTTTTTTTATTATTTTTTTTTATAAAAAGTTTAGGAATACTTTATTTTTTCTTTCTTGCTTTTTAACATTTTTATTGGAGTATAATTGCTTTACAATGGTGTGTTAGTTTCTGCTTTATAACAAAGTGAATCAGTTATACATATATCCCCATATCTCTTCCTTCTTGCGTCTCCCTCCCTCCCACCCTCCCTATCCCACCCTTCTATCTGGTCACAAAGCACCGAGCTGATCTCCCAGTGCTAAAATTGATTTACAATGTCGTGTTGGTTTCAGGTGCCCAGCACAGTGATTCAGTTGTATATATATAATATTCAGATTTTTTCCCTCATAGGTTATTACAAAATATTGAGTATACTTCCCTGTGCTATACAGTAGGTCCTTGTTAGTTATCTATTTTATATATAGTAGTGATAAATAACATTTTAATACAGTATTTTAAAAAGCCAATAGTAATGCAAAGCCATCTGGGATTGTTAAATAAAGCCTGTCAGTGATGAGGCCGTGCTGACCTGCCTTGGAGCCTGAAGCAAAAGGAAAAATCAGTGAAACAGTTGCCATCCTGGCCCACAACCTAATCGAATCTGGAAGAACATTCAATAAACACAACCGAGGGGTATCTACAAAATACCTGACCAGTGCTCTCCAAAAAGGACAGGGAGAGACTCAGAGGCTGTCTCCCGTCTTAGGAGACCAAGGACATGGCAGTGACACACAACACGGGGTCCTGGAAGGAAAAAGGTGTTAAGAGAAAATGACTAAAATTTGGAGCAAGTCTAGAGTTCAGTTAACAGCATTTTACCAAAATTGTTTTCTTGGTTTTGATAATTGCCCTATAACAATTTATAGGATGGTGACGGCATGGAGAGTTGAGTGAAAGCTGCATAGGACATTTGGACACTACTTTTGCAACTTTTCTGTAAGTCTCAAACTGTTTCGAAACTTAAAATTTTTTAAATTTAAATAAATCACCTGACCTGGCAAAAAAAAAGAAAAAGAAAAGATAATAAACTTCTCTATTGATTAAGCCTGTGTTGTGTGGAGACAGTTTCCTGCAGCTGGATCAGCCCTTGCTGAGAGGGGGATGGAAATTGTGAGTTTGATCTTTGATGTGGCCTGTGTGAGGGCGTGTTCGATATCCAGGAGAATTTGAACAGATTGTTGGGTACACAATTCTGAGGGTCGGGGAGAGAGTCAGTCCAGAGACTTCTGAGGGCTCTCGTCTCAAGCCCAGAGGCCAGCTGGGCACCAGGAGAGCGAGTGTAGACAGTCGTCAGTGGACGGACCTGGGTCCACCAGTGTGCAGAGCATGGGATCTCAGAACTCTTTTCTGGATGAGGAAATAAAACCTACAGTATGATTAAGGCAACTCAATGCTGGTTCAGTCTACATAAGAGGCTGTGGGACAACCATCTTCTGAGATGCTTGCAAATACGGGGTGGCTTTTTGGTGAAAAAGGAGGTTGGCAAAAATGACCTCTTGGTATCCAACCAGCCTTGCAAGGATGGCATTTTGTGAATAAAGATAAACAGTTTAATTTTAGGTGATTATGGATTCACAGAAGCACAAATCCTGGCTGGACTGGTATTCTGAGAGTTCTAAGTGCAAGGATGGAACTGGTACGGAAACGTTTGTTGCTTCATCACTCGGTGACATGCTGCTCTGATGGGAGCTTGTTGCAGGGAGGGAACAGCTTTGGATCAGGCTCACCATGGATAAGGTGGAATGCTCGGGAAGCCCCAATAGTCCAGGGTGGAGAAATCCTGCCTCCATCAGTTCTAACCAAAGACGTGGCTGGTGGTCACCAGATGGGACCATGTGGGCTGCACACAACATGTTCCGAAGCTCCTTTGGTCCTGAGGGAAATAAGAGGCCAAGAAAAGGATCTGTACACTTCAACACGAAGGGGAGGAAGCTGTGGCATGCCACTCCCATTTGAGAGTAGTGGGATGTGTGACCCTGGGCCGCCGGGCAATCTGCTCCCTTCTTGCAGGGGTTCGGGCCACCCCATGGGGCATTTCGGGCAGGGACAGTGGGACAGACTGCCACTGGGCTGGCCCAGGTCCCCCAAAACAGGTGTCAGAGGCACCCTATCAACTAGCTAGTAGGGGACTTGAGGTCATGGGTCTGTGCCCACCTCAGACAGCTAGGTTTGGGGTATGGGGTGGTGTGGGGCTGGGGTGGTCTCACCCAGGACCAGGGTGTGGGTAAGTGTGTGTGTGTGTATGTTTGTGTGAATGTAGGTGAGTGTGTGAGTAGTTATGTGAGCACGTGAGTGCATGTGTGTGAATAGACGTGAGTGTGTGATTATGTGATTGTGAGCCTGTGAGAGTGTATATGTGGCCTTTTTGTGTGTGTACAATGTTGTGAGGGTGTGTACATGTGTCTGACTGTGCATGTGAGTATATGTGTATGCATTTGTGTTTGTGTGTGTAAGTATGTGAGTGTGTGTGGTGGTGTGAGGGTGTGTATGTGTTTGTGCTAATGTGTGAGTATGATTGTGTGTGTCAGCAATGGCTGCCCCATGTGTGCCGGGTGCAGCCCCACAGATACAGGAAGGCCCTGTGCGGGGAGGTCCCCATTCTTTCATTGTCCTGACGGTGCCTGATTCTAGGGCTCACCGCATCCCTGCAGGTGGCCATGAGCTGGTCATCATCTGCCCAAAGCATCACAGTTAACAGAGGAGAAGCCCAGGGAAGCCAGAGGAGCTGACGCTCTCACCCATCACTGCAGGAGGCCTGGAGGCTTGGGAAGGAAGGCGGACCCCACTGATCAGGGAGAGTACAGACTTCAGCAGATGGATGGGACAGAGGAAGTAGAAAGCTTTCCTGACTACTGTAAAGTTTTCCTCTTCCTGAACCACGGCAGTCCTCTGGCTCCCGTGTTTCTTCAACATCTGTTTGGTCATACTCTTGTGTGTGGATCCCATTTTCAGCATCTCCTTTTCAAGGAAACCTGAAAGCAGCGAACTTCCCCTGCCAGGGCCCCCAGTTGGGGAGTGTTGAATGGCACTTGTATGCACACACTCCTTTCCTTATGTGTTTTCAGCAATTCCCCTAAATGAATCATCCCACCAGTCTGAAATTCTTTGGTACAAAGGACCTTTTGTAACCCTCTGGAGCCCATGGGTGTGTGTTTATTGCCCTAAGTGCGTGCAGACACACACGTATACGCTCATACACTCTTACACATACAACACACATGCACACATTCTTTCCTTCTGGGCTGTCATTGGGGCGTGGATCTGAAGATGTTTTCATCATAACAATGAAGAAAACTATGTCAAGCTCCAGTAGGACCCCGGTTTCTCTTTCACGAAACTGGATTTGCCCCTCCGAAGGGGGTCTCAGCTTGGAATCACCTGGGTGTGCCCAATGGTCGTGAATGGTTACTTTTGGGCGGAGTAGCTGCCACTCAGAAATTCAGGGCAATGCCAAGTGTGACAGAGCAAGCAGGAGGTCTTTTTGTTTGCAAGCAAGCGCTGGGTCCCAGCTCTGTGGCAATTCCCCCTCTGCTGGGGTTTCCAAGAACTCCCAACCGGGGCCGAGCTGATGGACTTCCTAGTTGCTCCTACTGACTCGGCCGGCCACCCCCTTGTTTGTGAAAATGTTCGGCTCTAATGCTGCACTGGTGAGTCATCATCGTATGTCTTACATCACTTGGTTTCCTTTGAACTTTTGCTCATTTATTAACCAGTCCCCCTTTCTGGGACTTGCCATTTGTAAGCATATTGCCTGTTTATTAATGTTTTGGTCCTGAGGTTCTCACAATACTGCTGTGGGGTATTGTTTCCATAAATTAAAATGCTGTGATGAGGGTAATGTAGATGAGAAGAACAAAGAATCCCAAACTCCAGTGAGGACTCTGGCAGAACATACACAGGCTATAATTTCAGTCTGTTTTATGCCCTTCTCTTCATTTGCTTAGGACATAATGATTTTATGAGATAGAAACCATACACGTCTCCTTCACTGAGATAGACTGTCCCCACAGAATGTCAGGGTTATTAAGAGAATGAGAGGAAGAATGACAAGGAAATAAAGTTGTGTGTAGGTGTGTTTCTCTAAATCCACTTAAAACAGTATGTCTCTGAATCTCTTCTCTCTTCCCACTTGCTGAGCCCGACAAGGGGCTGTGATTTATGAGTCTTGCAAGCGGGGCGTGTGCAGCTCTTTCATACCCCCTGGGTGAGCGGTCTGCTGGCTGGCGGGGCTGGCCCACAGTGGCTGAGTGCGAGCGACATCACCTGCGGTCTTGTTTGGGGATTCGACTCCAAGTTGTCACAGAGCGTCCTGTAGCCCCCAGATAAAGGCTCTGTTCTCCAGACGAGCAGGAGCCTTGCAGAGGACGAAGTGTGTGCAGTGTCGAATGACTGCCCCCAAGTGTCCTTCTGTGGGAGATGAGCGCAAAGGAAGCAGGATGCTGCTGCCACTGCTGGGACAGGGGCTCTGTGGGAGAGTGCAGAGAGGAGCCTGGGATAAGGATGCCTGCCGTGTGGCAAGAGCTCAGTGGGAGCTGCGCTCGCTGGCGGAGTGCCTTTCCAAAGCAAAGTGCCCTATAGCCCCTTCTGGAGCATGGCTGCCTTTACTCCGCGAGCACAGCGGTGGGAGTGGCAGGTGGTGCTGCAGCGCCGGGCAGAGTGGGCTGGGGAGGGGGTCAGCACCTAGCTGGGGCATAGGGAAGGTGACCTGGTGGTTTGTAAACACTTTAATCCAGCAGTGACTTTTTAAAAATGTCTTCCAACATCCCTGGTGCACCAAACTCCTGAAACTTTCTGGTGTTTGTGGGGTATTGGCTCAGTTTTGTAAGAATTCTCTGCTGGTTTATGGCTTGTGCCTTCATCTACCTTCTAGACAGTTACTACTTCTCCCTGTGCTTTATTTATTTTTAAAAATAGCTTTATTGAGGTATAATTGATGTATAATAATGCACATATTTAAAGGGTATAATTTGATAAATTTTGACATAGGAATGCACTCATAAAACCATCTCCACAGTCAAGGTAATGAGCATATGAATCATCCCCAGAAGTTTCTTCATGCTCTCTTCCAATCCTTCTCTCCTCTCCCCACCAGTTCCATCCCCTGGCAATCACTGGTCTATTTATTGTTGCTATATATTAGTTTACGTTTCCTAAAATATATGGAATCATACACCATATATTCTTTTTGTTTGTTTTTTTTTCACTAAACATAATTGTTCTGAGAGCAATATTTTTGTAGCCTATAATGCGTTCTCTTTTATTGCTGAATAAATATTCTGTTGTACGGATACATCAGAGTTTGTCCACTTACCTGTTGATGGACATTTGGATTGTTTCCAATTTTTGTAATTACAAATAACGCTGCTATGTTCATTTGAGTACAAGTCTTTCCATGGACATATGTTTTTCTTTGTCTTGGGCAAACGCCTAGGAGTGGAATGGCTGGGTTATATGGTTGATATGTGTATATAGATTATATGTTTAATTTTTAAGAAACTAACTCAGTGATGTCCAAAAAAATTGTGTCATTGTTCATTTGCACTGGCAGTGTTAGAGAATTCCAGTTGCTCTACATCCTTGACAACACTTGATATGGTCTTTAAAATTTTATCCTCTCTACTAGTGGGTGTTATGTTTCATTGTAGTTTTAATTTTCACTTCCTTAATAGATGCCGATGTTGAGCTTTTCATGTGCTCATTTTCCATCCATAGATCTTCTTCAGTGAAGTGTCTGTTCACATCTTTTGTCCATTTTTTTGTGGTTGTTTGTCTTCTTATTAATAGTTTTTGTGAACTCCTTATATCTTATGTATACTAGTCTGTTTTATTTCTAAAATGAAGGAATATTTCAAATATGGAGAAAATTACAGATAATAATATAAAAAGCCTGATACCCATATTTAACACATGATAACATGTTCTTACATTTTCTTTGGATTTCACTTTTTAAAATAAAATGTTATAGATAAGATACATTGGAAGCCCTCTTCTTACCCTTCCCTAATTTTCTTCTCTTCCTCCCTTCTAAAAAGTAAGCATTAATATGAACTTGTTGCATATCCATGGCTTTATTCTTTTACTACACACACACACTCACGCATACGCATACATACACACTAAGTTAACAATGTGTTAATTATTATCCCTGAGCTTTTGCCTGTTTTGGGACTTTATACTAATGCAGTCATGCTATGTATATTCTATGTGACTGCTTTTGCTTACACTATGTTGTTGACATTTTTTCATGTTGATGCATGTAGCTGTGGGTCACTTCATGATTGTAGGTTTCCATTATATGATAACACCAAAACTTATTTTTCATAGTACTATTGATGGACATTTTGGTTATTTTCATATTTCTCGTTATTATCAGCAATACTGCCAGGAACATTCTTGTGTATGCTTTCTGGAGCATGTCTGTAAGTGCTGCCCTGGGAGTAGAAAAATGGGTCACAGTGTGTGCTCATGCTCCACTTACTAGGTAACACCAAACATTTTCCAACTGGTCAAACAAATTTACAATTCTACCAAGTGTGATGAGAGTTTCCACTGATTCACATTCTCTCCAATTCTTGGTATGGTCAGGCTTTATATGTTTGCCAATCTGGTAGGTGTGAAATGGTATCTCAATATCTTTTATTGACTATCTGTCCAACCTAGATATTTCCTTTCCACTGTCTTCTGGATCCTGTTGCTTCTATCAGCTCTTTTGTAGATGGCTCTTCTTTTGTAGATGATCAGTTTTATCCCTTGAGATGCTTTTAAAACCTTCTCTTTTGGTGTTCTGCAGTGTCGCTATGATGACATCTATGTATAGGGAGAATTTTTAAAAGTTGATATTGGAAGTTCAGTGAGTTTCCTGGATCTGAACATTTTAAGTAATTCCAGAAAATTCTCAGCAACCACCTCTTAAAAATATTTAATCTTTCTCATCCTGCATTATTTCCTTTTCAAACTCCAATTAGACATATATTTGTCCTTCTCACTTGAGTATCCACATTTCTTAACTACCTTTTGCTTTTCCTGCTTCTTTGTTTCTCTGGATTGTATTCTGGTTAATTGATTTATTTCTATTTCCCAATTCTCTCTCCAACTGACTAAAATCTAATGTTTATCTGTCCACTGTGCTTTAATTTGAGTCAATTTTTTTTCATTTCTAGAAATTATTTTGCATTTTTCAAAGTTGTGCAGATATTATTCATGTGTCTTGTTCCTGGATCACATTTTCAGTCTTCCTTTTAAAAATTACTTAATAACATAATTATTTTAATTTCAGTTTCTGTTCATTTCAAAACCTGTGGGATTCAGCAATCTGAGTTTTTACAGATATTCCAAGCGACTCTGATGCAATTGTTCCTCAGAATACTCCTTGAGAAATATGGATGATTTAAGAAAAGTAAAAACGTCCACTTAACAGCAATGGGTTTTCCCATCAATTTTTTCATAATTTAATAGAAAAAAATCATATGTTGAGACAACTTAAGACTAAAGGCAGGCTTTTCACATTAGGTAAAATGTTAGAATTTTCTTCTTAACATTTTAGCAAAGTTTGTACTGAGGTTTCCTACAGAAGAATGAAAGAGACTCTCAGAATTCCAAATTTATGAGACTACAGAGGGGTCATGTATTCAGGAGTTCTCAGGAGTTCTCAGGGCAAAATGATTTACTGAAACTCTAAAAAATTAACTGCCATTTATTTCCCCTAAACCAGTTAGATCTATAGACACACACAAATCCACAGAACATTTAAAGGGTGACTTCCATTTCTAAAATATTTTTTTGTGCAATTAAATTAAAAAAGTGAAAGTCAATAACACTGAATGATTAGATTCTTTACCGTGCCCTCCTGTCAACAGCTCTGTGAGGTAGATATTATTATTAATCTTATTTTACAGATGAAGCAGCTGAAACACAAAGAGGTTAAGCAACATGTTCAAGGTCACACAGGGAATAATAGAGAATCCAGGATTAGAACTGTGTCAGTGGGGTTCCAGCACCTGTGCTCTTAACCTCTATGTGACAACATACTCTTTAATATTTTAACCTCTTTATATGTGACTGAGCTCTGTAAGGTGTGTAGATTAGCATGTTTAAGATGTCAGTGATGGGATAGGATGAAGTGCTACCTGGGAGTTTATAAAACTAAATTATTGTAGAGTTTACTGTGTTTTACTTTTTAATGCAAGAGATTGCTATTACATAATAGATTAAAAATTAGGTTGAATCACCTGAAATTGCCAAGAGTTAACCATTTTTGACCTAAGAAAAGACTGCGATTGTAGGTCAAAAATGGTTGACTCTTGCAATTTCATGTGGTTCAATCAAATATAAAATTTACATCCACATGGTGATTTACAGCTTACAAGAGCATTTATGTAATTCTCTTTGTAGTCTTGAGACTTGGGTGAAGACATTTTTATGACCCTTGTTTACAGAGAGGAAGTAGAGGCCATATGGAAGGGAGCTGCCCCAAGTGGTGTGCACCTGGGAGGAGAGCACTAATCTTTAACCTGGTCTCTAGGGACTGGTTCTGCTCTGTCCCTCTTATCCTGAAATCCAGCCAGTGGCTGCTAACCAGGGACTGATAGGGAGGAGTTTTAGGCATTCCCTTTATATGGACATGTTGAGTTCGTCATATACAACTTAATAGAAAAGCGAGGAGCAAATCCAAGTGGGTAGGTGCTGACCACCTAAATAAAGCAGGTGCTACAGGAGCAGCAGCAACCCATCACGTGATTACCTGCTTTTTAAAAGTAATTTATTGAGTTGAAATTCACATAGCACAGAATTAACCACTTTAAAGTGAACAGTTTGGTGACATTTAGTCCATTCACAATGTTGTGCAACCACTATTATTCTATCTGGTTCCAAAACGTTCTTGTTATGCATCCAACAAAAAGGAAACTCCATACCCATTAAGCAGTTGCTCACATCTTCCCCGGTTCCTGGCAACCAACAACCTGAGTTCTGTCTCAATAGATTTATCTGTTCTGGACATTTCATATAGGTGGAATCATACAATATGTGACCATTTGTTTTTGCCTTCTTTCATTTAGCATAATGTTTTCAAGTTTCATCCAGCTAGCATAATGTTTATAGCATGTATCAGACTTCATTCCTGCTATGGTTGAATAACATACCATTGTATATATTTATCATAATTTGTTTATTCATTCATCTCTGGACTTTTGGGCTGGTTCCACCTGTTTTCAATTCTTATTGGGTAATACTTAGGAGTAGAATGAGGGGTCATATGGTAACTCTATGTTTAACTTTTTGAGGAACTTCCAAACTCTTTTTCAAAGTGGCTGCCCCATTTTAAATCCCACCAGCAATGTTTGAGCGTTCTGGTTTCTCTATAGCCTTGCCAGTACTTGTTATTGTCTGTATTTTTTTTTTTTTCTAGAAGTATGAAGTGGCTTTTTTATTGTGGTTTTGATTTGCATTTCCCTAATGACTAATGATGTTGAGCATATTTTCATGTGCTTATTGGCCATTTGTATATCTTCTTTGGAAGCATATCTATTCAGCTTCTTTGCCATTTTTAAACTGAGCTATCTTTTTATTGTTTAGTTTGCAAATATATTATCCCCTTCTGTTGGTTGTCTTTCTACTTTTTTGATAGTGTCTTTTGATGCACAGAAGTTTTAAATTTTGATGAATTCTAACTTATCTATTTTTTTTTGTCATTTATGCTTTTGGTGTTATATTTAAGAAACCATTCTTTAACCCAAGATCATGAAGATTTACTCCTATATTTTCTCCCACAGTTCTTTTCTTTTACAGTTTTAGCCCTTAAATTTACATTTATGATCCATTTTGAGTAAATTTTTGTGTTTGGTGAAGGTATGGGTCTAACTTAATTAATTTTTGGTAATAAAAATTATATATAATTAAGGTGTACAACATGATGATTTGATACATATATATGTAGCAAAATGATTATTACAGTCAAGCTAATTAACGTATATCTCCTCACGTGGATATCATTCATGATTACCTGTTTGATCTTTATGTTCTTCCTTTAAGCTGTAAACATTTTTGAGAGCAGGGACCATTTATATTTGCTCACCGCTGTTTCCTCAAACTCTTGTACCATTTCTGGTATACCTGCAAAGTAAATGAGACCTTATGCAAATCATCTCACCTAGAGAATCAGCTTACATTCTATATAACAATAGATCTAGACCACATCATTCTACGTGAGCCTTCAAGTCGGAGTCATAAAATTATATACATTTTTCTCAACTGGAATGACTTAGTAATATGATTATGTATCCTTTAATAAGTGGTCTCAGATTGGACAACTATCATCTAATTTTAGCTTGAGAGCTCTCTGGAAAAATCTACTGTTTTCTGGCACATGGTACCTAATGAATAATTCCATTTTATGGTGGAGCCAAGAATAACAATCATTTCTCATAGTTGAAGTCTTTGCAAATACCATAAATGGCCATACCTTTTGTCATCCCAGAGACAGGTCATTTTTAAATTGGCAGTCTCAACAATAATGGTGATTATACAGCGAATGCAGCTTCCTTTGAAACACCCTGAAGCATTCTCAAGGAAACCTTTTTTATCTTTACTGTATCCTTGTAAAGTAGGAAAGAGATGAGTAATTGTTTCTGTAAAATGACCATTTCCTTAGGCTCAGTGAATTGGGCTATTGTACATTTCTGCTATACAACTTTAGTTTTACGTTTTCTGTGGTTCTGGTCACTGTGATGGCCTATGTGAATCCTCTATGGGTACAATTTCCATCACCTCAAAAGTGTATTTTTATGTGTTTCAATGAAGCCATTTAATAATAAATTTCTCATGAAGAATAATATTGATTTGACAATATAGTTTGGGCTTGAAATATTATTAGATTTTTAGAAGAGTTGGAATAAAATTTATCTTTTCCCTAAATGTTAAAATTTATGGGCCTCATGAATCAGTGTTTTCTCTAACTTCAAAGAAGCTCTTTAGAATCCAGCAGCACATTAAAAGGATCATACACCATGATCAAGTAGGGTTTATCCCAGAAATGCAAGCATTCTTCAATATATGCAAATCAATCAATGTGATACACCATATTAACAAATTGAAGGAGAAAAACCATATGATAACCTCAATAGATGCAGAAAAAGCTTTCAACAAAATTCAACACCCATTTATGATAAAAACCCTCCAGAAAGTAGGCATAGAGGGAATTTACCTCAACATAATAAAGGCCATATATGACAAACCCACAGCCAACATCATTCTCAATGGTGAAAAACTGAAATCATTTCCACTAAGATCAGGAACAAGACACGGTTGCCAACTCTCACCACTATTATACAACATAGTCTTGGAATTTTTAGCCACAGTAATCAGAGAAGAAAAAGAAACAAAAGGAATACAAATCTGAAAAGAAGAAGTAAAGCTGTCACTGTTTGCAGATGACATGAAACTGTACATAGAGGATCCTAAAGATGCTACCAGAAAACTACTAGAGCTAATCAATGAATTTGGTAAAGTAGTAGGATACAAAATTAATGCACAGAAATCTCTTGCATTCCTATACACTAATGATGAAAAATCTGAAAGAGAAATTAAGGAAACACTCCCATTTATCATTACAACAAAGAGAATAAAATACCCAGGAATAAATCTACCTAAGAAGACAAAAAACCTGTATGTAGAACACTATAAGACACTGATGTAAAAATTAAAGATGATACAAACAGATGGAGAGATATACCATGTTCTTGGATTGGAAGAATAAACATTGTGAAAATGACTGTACTACCCAAAGCAATCTACAGATTCAATGCAATCCCTATCAAACTACCAATGGCATTTTTCACAGAGCTAGAACAAAAAATTTCACAATTTTATGGAAATACAAAAGACCCCAAATAGCAAAAGCAGTTTTGAGAAAGAAAAATAGAGCTGGAGGAATCAGGTTCCCTGATTTCAGACTATACTACAAAGCTACAGTAATCAAGACAGTATGGTACTGGCACAAAAACAGAAATATAGATCAATGGAACAGGACAGAAAGCCCAGAGATAAACCCATGCACATATGGTCACCCTATCTTTGATAAAGGAGGTAAGAATATGCAATGGAGAAAAGACAACCTCTTCAATAAGTGGTGCTGGGAAACCTGGACAGCTACATGTAAAAGGATGAAATTAGAACACTGCTTAACACCATACACAGAAATAAACTCAAAATGGATTAAAGACTAAATGTAAGTCCAGACACTATAAAACTCTTAGAGGAAAACATAGGCAGAACACTCTATGGCATAAATCACAGCAAGATCCTTTTTGACCCACATCCCAGAGAAATGGAAATAAAAACAACAACAAAAAAGCCAAATGGGACCTAATGAAACTTAAAAGCTTTTGCACAGCAAAGGAGACCATAAACAAGACAAAAAGACAACCCTCAGAATGGGAGAAAATATTTGAAAATGAAGCAACTGGCAAAGGATTAATATCCAAAATATACAAGCAGCTCATGCAGTTCAATATCAAAAAAACAAAGAACCCAATCCAAAAATGGGCAGAAGATCTAAATAGACATTTATCCAAAGAAGATATACAGATTGCCAACAAACTCATGAAAGAATGCTCAACATCATGAATCATTAGAGAAATGCAAATCAAAACTACAATGAGGTATCACTCACACCAGTCAGAATGGCCAAAAAATCTACAAACAGTAAATGCTGGAGAGGGTGTGGGGAAAAGGGAACCCTCTTGCACTGTTGATGGGAATGTAAATTGATACAGCCACTATGGAGAACAGTATGGAGGTTCCTTAAAAAACTAAAAATAGAACTTATAGCAATCCCACTACTGGACTTATACCCTGAGAAAACCATAATTCAAAAAGAGTCATGTACCACAATGTTCATTGCAACACTATTTACAGTAGCCAGGACATGGAAGCAACCTAATTGTCCATCAACAAATGAATGGATAAAGAAGATGTGGCACATTTATACAATGGAATATTACTCAGCCATAAAAAGAAACGAAACGGAGTTATTTGTAATCAGGTGGATGGATCTAGAGTCTGTCATACAGAGTGAAGTAAGTCAGAAAGAGAAAAACAAATACTGTATCTTAACACATATATATGGAATCTAAAAAAAATAAAAGTGGTTCTGAAGAACTTAGGGGTAGGACACGAATAAAAATGCAGATGTAGAGAATGGATTTGAAGACATGGGGAAGGGGAAGGGGAAGCTGGGACGAAGTGAGAGAGTGGTATGGACATATATACGCTATCACATGTAAAATAGATAGCTAGTGGGAAGCAGCTGCATAGCACAGGGAGATCAGCTTGGTGCTTTGTGACCACCTATCGGAGTGGGATAGGGAGGGTGGGAGGGAGATGCAAGAGAGAGGGTATATGGGGATATATGTATATGTGTAGTTATTCACTTTGTTATACAGCAGAAACTAGCACAACAATGTAAAGAAATTATACTCCAATAAAGGTGTTAAAAAATAAAACAAAACAAAGAAGCTGTTTATTAGGGCAAGAAAATACTTTTGTGGTACACTAGGAAGCACATCATTTCATTCCATAGAGCATGGTGTCCCTAGAGAACATGTCTGAATTAATAAAACATAGTTTTCTTGTTGTTCAAACAAATATGGCAGATCATAGAAATGAAGAAAATTTTTCATTCATTTTATATTTCATTCATTGTAGTTTTAATACCAAAATCTGACTTTAAAGAGAATGAAGAGGGAAAACAATGGATCAATTCAATTAGTAAATATAGATGCAAAACCCAAAATACTCTAAAATATTAGCAAATCAAATTCATCAGTGAATTAGAATACAGATCTTGCTTGACCAGGTAGAATTTATTCCAGGAATGTAAAAATGACTCAACATGCTTAGAAAACTCATTACATAAACACATTAAAGAGCCATATAATTATAGCTACAGATTTAAAATATCATTTGAGTAATTTTTAGCTATTGGTAGCATAAGCTGTAAACAAAATAGGACTAGGACTAAGCTGCTGTAACATAATGTAGGCAACTTACCAGAAATCTACATGTCAAATTGTGAAATATTAAGCAAGTAAAATGCGGAACATGACTGCAATGCCCTCTATCATCACTATTAAATGACATGATTTTGGAGGGTCTAGCTAATGTAATAAATTAAGAAAGAGGAAATAAATCATACTAATGTTAGAACAGAAGTATCAAAATTATCTTTATTTGTAGGTGATAGAATTGCAGGCGTGGAAATTACAACAGATCAAATTTTAAAAGTCTATTGAATTAAAAATATAATTTTGCACATAAATAAAAACCAGCAGCTTAAAAAATAATATTAATCACTAGAAACTAAATAGAAAACTACCCCATTTATAATAAAAATAAAAGCTAGAAAATAAATGGAAATGAATTTAATAATGGATTTAATACAACATAATGCAAGACTGTTAAACAGTATTTAGACAAGGAAGATGCAAAGCAAGATGAGCTCAGAGATGTGCAGGCTTCAGAACTTCCCTGAGTCTCTTGGCTCTGCCCTCCTCATTGGCTCCCCCATACAGGTGGTCAGATGCTGTAGCAAGCTCTGGCCTCTTCCCACTCATGGCCACTTGCAGATGAAGAAGAGAGATGGTAACTTGTCAGGCTGCTGACCCAGATGAGCGAGACAGACCTTTCCCCAAAGACAGCACAACTCTCCTCCCATCCTTTTGGCCAGAATTGGGCCACATGCCCACTTTTGAACCAAACTTTGGAGAAAGATTAGACAAGTTAGAGTGACTTTGGAGCTGAGTGGGGTCAACTTCCCATGAAGAACAAGGCAGAACTTGTTTCCTGAAAAAGTCTGGGATTATATTGGTAAGGAGGAAGTAGAAAGGGATTAATGGTTGGGGGAATAACAATCATTCATTTGGAAGAAAAATAAGACAGACCCCCTACCTTGTTCCATGTAAATAAATCCTAGAAGGTTTAAATAGCTAACCCTCAAACAAATCTATAAACATATTAGAAGAAAATGGAGAAGAATATTTGTCTAACCTTAGAACAAGGAAAGCCTTCTCAAGTGACAGACAAACCTCAAAGATTTTAAAGGCAAATGGTGACAGATTCACTGTATACATTAAACATTTCTATATGACAAAGAATATTGGGAAGAGTCAAATAAATGACTCTTTTACACAGGGTAAAAAATTTGCAATATATGTGGGCAAAGTTTAATATCACTCCTATACAAAGAATTTCTACAGAAAGGGAAAAAAACAAAGATCCAGATGAAAAAAATGTCAAAGGGTATGAATAGGCTAGGTAAAATGCAAAATGTGAGAAAAGATTAAAATGCTCAATTTCACTAGTATCAGGAATATTTAAATTAAAACAAAAATATCAAGTTTCCTAGCAAATTGTAGCAATTTAGAAAAAAAAAAAAACTGATAGGATCCAAGATGTGTAAAGGCTTGGAGAAACTGACACCTTGTAATTTTACTAATGGGAATGTGAATTGCTACAACTTCTATGGGAAGCAATCTGGCAGTATCTGTTAACTCTGTGATGTAGAAATCCCACTTTTAATAACACATTTTACTAAAAAAAAAAACCCAATACACAGAAATATATGTGTAAAGATATTCTTGTGCATTTTTATTATAGCAAAACACAGGAAACCATCTGAATGTCCATCTACGGTGGAATTGCTGACAAAACTATGGTACACACATACTGTGGACAAGACTGTCACTATTAAAGGTGAAGGGAGGTAAAAAATCATGGGGCTGTGAGTGTGAAAGAGGAATGAAGCAGAAGGAAGAGAAGCAAATGCCAAAAAGTGCTTAATAGAGAGCCACAGTGGGGTGCTCATTATCCAGGGTATTTTCAGACAGGCTGAACAGAAAAACACCATCTAGAACATCCCATCAGAGGAAGGAAGAGAGAGTTTAGTTGCTGGTGCTCTTGTTTCTTGTCTCCCTTTATTAAAGTTCTCCTTGAGGGTTTGGTGCCCCCATAATTCTGAGTATGTTGCCCTGGGGAAGCCAAATCCTAAGCACCAGCTGAGTTGATAAGTGCTGAAGCAGGAGCCTCAGAGAGTCTGATCAGGCCATGCCTGTGCACTGGAGTTGCTGCAGCTCCCACCATCACAGCTGCCAAAACAGAATGTGGAAGAGCTGGGCTTTACCCAGGAGTGAGACCAAGACAGCCTGGCTTTTGGATGTGACATGGTGGCAGCAGCTGAGGAGGTCCATGAACAAGGGGCCAAGATCTTTGGAGTCAGGAATGAATGAATGAATCCAACAAGGGGCGTAAATTGTGTTCAATGAAATGTCTCTCATCAATTTGCAGAAGTCATCATCTAATAGTACTTCAGATTGCTTCTGCTCCAGTTTTTCTGTTATCTCTGGACAGGAGACAACATTCTCTTGTCTTTTACCTTTATTTCTGTGTTTTCCATCTGTTCATCTCTTTGTGATTTATTCAGAATCTTTTCTTCTAATCTGTATTCCTTTTCACATATTTTCTCCTTTGTTGTATCTAATTGCCGTTAAGCTTTAATATGAATAATTTTATTTTTTCTGTTTCAGAATGTTCACTGTTTTTCTTTAAAAGTTGTCAGTACTCTGCTAGAAATTTCAGTCTCATTCTTAATCTGCTTGAACATATTAAGAGTAATTATTTTAAAGTCTGTGGCTCAAACTGTGTTTTAGATTCTATTGAAAAATTAGTTTTAATTTTATTGAATATGATAAAGGTCTGATGGTTAGGTTGTTAGAATTATATACTAAAGTCCTCAGAGGTGAAATATTATGTCTGGACTTGTTTTAAAATGTCCACCCAAATGTGTGTGTTTGTGTGTGTAATTGTTGAAGATGAATAATTTGTACATTGGGGTTCATTATGCTATTTATTCTCTGATGTATGCCTAAAACTTTCCAAAATAAAAAAAAAATAAGTTTATAAAAAGTCTTGTTCTGATGACTCCATTTTTGGGGGGTGTTCCTGAGAGTTTGCGTCTATTTTCTCTTGCCTTTCTTGGTTTATGTTCCTGTGCTTTTGTCTCATGGGTGTTTGGTATTTCCAGTTGAGGGTCAAATGTTTTATATGGCAAGTAGTAGGAATAACTTGAGGCCTAGTCTAATGTTATCTTCCTCCAGGAAGGATTTGTGCTTTCTCCTGGCTGGCAGCTGGGCCATTAGACATAATCCTGTTTCACACATGATTTGACGGCGGGATTCAGTCCCTCTGATAGATGATTTATATCTGGGTCACCCTTATGCCTAGGATGGAGCCCTTCGTGGTTCCCACCCAGAGTGTGGGTGGCCTATGAGACTCTCCTGCCCTTTGGTTGGCACTGGGCTCCAGGTTTTATCTCCTCCACTAAAAGGCTGCCAGGAACTCTTGATTCCTCTTAATTGCTTTTTTTGGAAGTGGTAAACATTTCTGGGAAGACTGGACTCAACCCCTTGTCCTTCCTTTAGCTTCCAGATCTTTCCCGTTAATTCTTTGTTAGCTTGTTTTTCCTCTGGTGGCTTCAGGAGATTTTTTTCTTTCTTTTTTAAAAAAAGTATTTGCTCACTGTTCAAGCTATTCTTGAGGAGGATTGGGCTAAATTAGCAAGTCCACCAGTGCCACGTGCCATCTCTTTTCTCCCTTTGCTCCTCCTCCTTTGATTGGTCTCACCTGTCATCTTTACCGCCTCTCCTGCTTAGGGTTCTGTGAAGGCTCCTGGAGGGAGCTTCCTGGCTTCATTTATGAGTTGAATGCTGCTCTAGCAATCCTCAGAACTGCTGATGCCAATAAAGCTCTTGGCCCAGCCGTAGGGATACCAGCCATTTGCATTTCTTTTGCACCAAGCCCATGTGCCTCCTGATAGGCACGGATAACTGAATTGACTGCACTTGAAGAGAGAGGGTGCAGCTGCCTGTGCTGGGGTCCTCTGAGCTCAAAGGAAATATCTGTGGCAGGTGAATGGGCTTGACTGAGAACCCCAAACTCATCCCAGAAAAACTGGGTGACTCTGTCTGGTACAAACTACAATTCTTTCAGCAGCAAGCTTTTTGGATGCTTTTAAGGGATGTAGCTTGAATTAAGAGTATTTCCAACTTTCTAGAAGGTGATGTAGAACTTCTGCTAGGATTCAGTTTAGTTCAACAAACATCAAGAAGGGGAAGGAGACAGGGAGGGAAGGAGAAAAGAAAAAGGGCAGGAAAGAGCATGGTCAGTGAAAGGGGCTATTCTCCCACTTACTGTCCTTGGAAACATCAGCAGATACAGAGCTGAGACATCTAGTGGCCACCTGAGGAGTGGCTACAGCTCATGATACCTGGACCTGGAGCAACTAATTAGGTTGGAACACGTGGGCAGGAGGGTGAGCTACAAGTTTTCCTGTTGCGCTTTTTGCCTGACAGGCAAGTCTGGTCTTGAACGATATGTGCTTTTTTTACCCTAATGGTCTTATTGAGAGAGAAGCTCATTTACAAAAGAAAGATTTGCAAAAGTTAGCATAACCCCATCCAAACACCACCCAGGGATAAGTGAAGCCCAGTTAAATAAGGTAAGCCCAATATCATTCTGTCTTCATCTCTAATCCCTGCCATGGTCCTCCTCTCCCAACATTGATGATGTATCTGCTGGATTGAGCTTCATTGTGTGGGCATTGCTCAAAATGTTTTACATGAATTAATTTCATCTCATCCTCAATTTATAGATGAGGAAACAAATTAATAATTTGTCCAGCAAGTGGTGGAGGTAGGGTTCAAACTCTGGCAGTTTGGTTCTAGAGTCTGTGCTTTCTTGCTAACCTCATCTGGTCTTGAGCACAGAGCCATCCTGGTGGTGTCCTCCTTCTTGGAGGCAGGAAGTCCATCCTCATTGCTGGCAGTCCTGGCCCATGATGTAGAGGAATCAGGGTCATGCCCCAGACCCATGCCTCCCTTAGAAGAGATTTCCACTTGGGGTGCCCCTCACCTGTCTCACTCTGCTTCCAAGTTGAGCTTAACATGGCAGCCATAGACAAATCACCCCAAGTCTCAGAGACCTACAGATTTTTTAGAGTTTGCAATCACAATGGTTACACGGTAGGATTTCTTAAAAAAACTTCAGCTAAACAGATTTCTGATTCATAAAGAGCATCTTATTCCTCAACTACTCTAATTCTGGCTGATTACAGGAAACACCTCTGTAAGGCCTGTTTCTACCAGCTTTAGCATCAGTCCCAGCAGAGACAAAGCTCCAACTCAAGTAATTCCAAATTTTGTGTGTGTTGTGAGCACTTAAACACAACAAAAACACAGGTTTTCATAGTTACCAGTCATATATAAATAGGAAAAGAAATCAAACATGAAAGCTGTGTTAAATACATCGCAGTTCTTTCATTGAACAAACTAAAAAGCTGTGATCCTATCATGATCAGGTGAGTGGTGAATTCTATCGCACATGATCTGTATGGAAATACCAGTAGGCCTCATTCAGTTGAGGGAAGAAGGACCCTTAATTCAGAGACAAGATGGGAGTGACTGTGGTGACAAGCAGCAGGACCAAGCTGCGGTCAGTGTCTGGGCCCACAGGTCTCCAGGGAAAGGCTCACTGGTCACACTGGTCATGGTGTCCAGGAAGTAGATGGGCACCCTGCTTGATCTCTAAAACTGAAAAGCGCTTGAGTCAACACTCTGAGCGAGGAAACCTGAGGCAGGGCCTTGAGTGAGGAGCTTGTTGGTTCCCTTGAGGTCAGACCCTGAGAAGCTGCCACAAGAACATACTCTGAGTCTTCCCCTACCTTCCTGAACATGAGCTGAAGCTGTTAACCAGGGTGGCTGTGCATGAGGGAAGTGGAAACCCAGATCTGCAGGGAGTAATAGACACAAGCTCTGAGCTGATGTGAATCTACCCCAGAACTGGGACTTTGTGGAGGGTGGGCAGGTCAGGTGATAAATGGAGTTTTGGCTCATGTCTATTTCCTGGTAGGCCCAGTGGCTCTGGAAACCCATCTTGTGTTTATTTTTCTAGTTCCCTGAATGTACAGTTACGATAGAAACATTCACAATGATAAATGAAGTATAACCTTTAAAACTTGTCAATCTCTATGCTGTACACCTGAAACTTATATAATACTATAAATCAACTATACCTCAATAATTTTTAAAAAAGATAGACATACTCAACAATTGGCTGCATCCCCACATGGGTTCCCTTATTGACAGAGGAGGGCCTCTCTGCCAGAAATGATCAAATGGAACCCTTGGGAACTATCCTCCAGGTAAAAGCAAAACCAATACAGCAGCTCTGGGAGGATTGCAAAGATAAGGATTGCCACCATCAAATACTTGTGAGATGCAGAGGTGGTGACCCCATCTCCTGTCCCTTTTACTGACCCATGCAGACAAAGGACAGAGAGTTCTTGGAGAATAACAGTAAATTATCATAAACTAATCACATATGATGCTAACTGCAGGTATTCTTCATGATGTGGTCTCTTTACTAGGGAAAATCACCATGGCCCTTGATGCCTGGTATGTACCTTTCATTCTGGCTAATGCTCTTTCTTTATTCAAATAAATGAAAGCAGCAGAAGCAACATGCTTTCAGCAGGCAGGAAAGCAGCACTCTTTCAATGTTCCAAGGCCTTTTAATTGGAAAACTGAAAACTACATTTTCCAAACTCCCTTGCAGGCAGGATTCTGGAGGTAAATCAAGTTCTATTTAGATTCATTAGAGCAAAGCTTGGCCTAGTACAGACCAAATCTGTTGGGCCATTTATTTTTGTGAACAGAAGGACAGAATACTCATTCATTTACATATTATCTATGCTGCTTTGATGCTATAACATCCCAGCTGAGTAGGTGTGACAGAGACTCTATGGCCCAGAGGACCAAAAGTATGTACTGTCTAGCTCTTTCCAGGAAAAGTTTGTTGATCCTTCTTCTAGAGAAGGATTGGCAAGTCAGGGTTGAGGCTGGATGCTCTTCTTGTGGCTTCTGTCTTTGTTTTTTGTTTTTTCTCCTCCAAGAGTTTTCCCAGTGTTTGTCTTCTGATCTCTGATTTCCCGAGCATAAGGAGAATCACTCCTTGATGTGCTGGGGCACAGCCCCAATGGTGCTGAACTTAGCCTGGCGTGGCTCCAGCAATTAACTCAGAGGCAGTAATTCCCTAACTGGGCTGGTTCTTATTGTTCCAAAAGTCATTCCAAGAACCCTAGCCTAAAACCTGTTGCTTCAGTAATTTTAAAACACTTAAGTCCAAGTATTAAACCTTTTCTTGATAAAGTACCAAGAACTTTTTTGGTTTCCTAAGCTGAATCTTGACTGCTACGTATCTCAATTCTAAGCACCAGTTATAGGCATTTGAACAAACACACGGTTCTTCATATAGATCAATCATTTATAATTTACAGCATAAATGTGTATGTATAAATCAGACACAAAGACATCACAATATTTTTTATTTAATAAATTAAAAGACAAAGATTAACTGTATCTCACAATCTTAACAGGTTTCGTGGAAATCTCCCTGGTGGTGGCTGGGTTAGAAACATTAAGAGACCCAGCTTTCTTTTCCTTCTGGGATCCCTATTATGCGTATATAGGCATGCTTTATATTATTCTATAAGTCTCTTATACTGTTTTCATTTTTTTAAACTTAGCTTTCTGTCTGCTGTTCTGATTGGGGGAAAAGGGGATGGGGAAGGGAAGGACTGGGAGTTTGGGATTAGCAGACACAAACTATTTATTATGTATAGGATGGATAAACAACAAGGTCCTACTGTATAGCATAGGGAACTATATTCAATATCCTGTGATAAACCATAATAGAAAAGATTATGAAAAATAATATATATACTGTCTGTATAACTGAATCACTTTTCTGTACAGCAGAAATTAACACAACATTGTAAATCAACTTAAGTTGAATAAAATTTAAAAAAGAAAGAGAGAGACCCAGCTTTGCCTGTCTCTGCAGGCCTGGCCTACGGCTGGCTCAGTCCTGCCATGGTCAGAGTTTCCAATTTCCCAGGTACGAATGATCCCTGAAGTGAACTTCCTGACTTTTTGATGTGCATTCCATCCAATCTCCAAGGCCTGTTGCACAAGAGTGGAGGTGGATGATTAGAGAGGATGTTTTGTTATGCAACTCAGCTTCCTCATTAGGTGGCCTCTGATGGTAAGGCTTGGTGTGCTTAATTAGGAGATTTCAGGTCTAAAGGAACACTGGCTCCACAGAGAAAAGAGCTGAGAGTGACAAACTGGAAGTCAATTAGGACAAGATATCATGGTTTCCAACACAGGTAGGCCATCAGTCTGCCTTTTATTAAGATGGTTTAAGTTTGTTTCCCTTGCTACCCTGGTGTATGGCTAAGATTGGACTGGATCCCAGGACAAAGGCACGGTCTCCTGGTGCTTTGCAGAATCTCTGGTGCCGCCAAGCTCTACTGGTCTCCTTGAGTCAGGGGACAGGTGCCCCCACCCCCAAAATCCCATACTGCTCAGTCGTTGGGTGATGGACTGAGAGCCTTCAGAAGCTTTGTGACCCACTTATTCGACTATTGTGCAAAAATATATGAGTGAAAGTTCAAGAGTTTAGGTTTCTTTGTTTTTTCTTCCCTTTCTTTCTCTTTCATTCTATATTCCCATCCGACTTCCAACTTTCCTTCACTGTTTTGGGGGAAAAGGAATAAATTCCTCAAAGGTTATTACTAGAGGAAAAAAAAAAAAAGACTAGCTCTTGGAAATAGGGACGGCAGGTTGACCCCTAATCTGTCAGTACAGAATCTACATTTAAGCCAATATCCAGTGCTTACAGTTTGAAACACATAACAATACATTCTGTGCTAACTTGGTTATGAAATCTGTATTTAGCATATTCCAGGAGAGAGATTCCAGAAGAGACTCTTTCCCAACTGGGAAACATTTGGGCTACTGACAAGACATGGTTTTCAAGAGAGAGAGAAAAAAAGTAAGACTCCAAACGGCTATCGTGGTTGGAAGGTAATTTATACAAAATGGCGGCAAAATGGCAGCTTCCTTCTCTGTGATTTCCTTGGATGTCACACACAATTAGAGCTACAAGCCTTTCCCCGAGGAACAGAGATGGGACCCTGGAAACCTTGAAAGCGTAAGTGGCGGAAGCTGAAATCAGGTAGTAGAAAAGACTTTATCCATTCAGAACCACTGTGGCCACAAGACTGTTCCTAAACCATCCACGATCATTTCTCTCCTGGTCTCTGCAAGGGCTCTCTGGCTGTTTTAACGCTGTATTTTCATAAGATGCTTTCAAACGGAAGGCCAGAAAGACATTGGGGCAGAATAAACATTAAACATGTTACGTTGTTTGGTGCGCTGTGGATGAAATGTCACATCTTGTACTTGGCTCCTAAAATGTAATTACCAGGCTGGGTTTCTGGAGCTGCTGTCTCAATCCATGATGCTTCCAGGTAATGTTATGCAAACTCATGATTGCAAACAGGAACCAAATGCTTTTGAGGATGAAGTTTTTGTTCAGTTCAAAGAATCTGAAAATACATTTGTTTGGTTGGTTCCTCTGTCATACTCTGGCACTCATGGTCACCACCCTGTGTAGAAGATGCAAATTGTTCTGAGCGGAACATGCCCAGTCTGGTTGGCTGGAAAGTTTCCAGCCTTGCATTCTGCTGCTCAGGGAAGAGGCAGAGAAAAGGGTGTGTAGAGCTTCCTGGATTCATTTATTCACAAACTGAGTGCCTACTGTGTGCTGAGCAAACTCCAAAGGCTAATGTTTCCTTGGTTTATTTTGAAGGAAAACTGTTGCCATCACTCTCCATGGTGACCTGCTGGCCGTTCCAGGGGCACAATGTGCAGAGTATGTTGCATTCTAGTAGTTTTCTATGAAAATCTAGGCACTGAGCTCGGGTTCCCCAGGGGAGGTAGGGTGCCACAGTGGCACTGGCTGAGGTGGTCAGCGTTTCTACCCCCATTTTATGGAGGGAAGGGTCACTGGATAGGAAGCAATTGGCTTAGTTGCTCCTGGCCCATTGGTCTGTCTTGTAAAGTAACAAGTCACACCACAAGCCACTGAACAACTGTGAACGTTCCTTCTTGTTTCATCTGTTCTGTTTTGTACACATACACACCACACACTTGCAGCACACACAGATACCAAACACATAGCACACACACATCACACACATCCACATGTCATACACGCAGAGCAAGAATTACGACTAAACGAACTGGCTTTTTTTCATACTCCCTCCAAAAGATATGATGGTAAATGTGATTTTTGAAAAACAATTTAGAAATAAATTGGCAAATGAACATTCAGTTCTGCACAAAATCCACATGTTAAACAATACATGTGATGTTCCTTTTTAAGGAATTCCTGAAACTGTTTTCTTTCAAGATGTGACCCAAATAAACATGGAATGTTTATCAGAGATTCTGAGAGATTTCAATTCATTATGATATTCTAGGAGGATTCAGGTTTACCATTGCTTTAGTTTTATGCATGTCCTTATAGAATTCCTTTCTCCCTTCCCCCACCCCCTCCCCCATTCCTTACTTAGTTCACAGGTATCAGTTTGGCAGTGGATATACCCAAAGCCCTTGCTTGGGGGCTGGGCAGATTGTATCTTGTAAAGTTGGTCACACCACTACCTATTCCATCCCACAATCTCTTCTTGCAATGCAATATTGACCTCTTCCATCAGGAGCTGAGGTATTCCCACACCTTAAACCCAGGGGAACCCCTGTATCTGCCTCGACCAACAGATGAAGCCTAATTGACACTGTAGGACTTCCCAGGCTGGACCCTAAAAGCAGTATGACTTCCACCTGGCTCTGTTGGGGTACTTGTCCTTGGATCACAGTCATCTTGCTGTGAGGAATCCACACAGAGATGCCACGTGTGGGTCTTCTAGCCAGGGGCCAATGACCAGCATGAACGGCCAGACCTTCAGGTGGTTCTGCCCCACTGTCACATCCCCCTCAGGGGGCCCAGACACCACAGCGCAGAGACCAGCCGCTCAGCTGCAACTTGTCTAACTTCCTGACCCAAAGGACTGGGAGAGGTAATAAAGGATTATTGTTGTAAACTACTAAATTTGGGGGTCTTTGTTAGGCAGCAATAGATAACCGATACAAGGACCCCTTGGATCCCAGCCCAGGGAATGTGTTGCATTGGTGGTATGCCTCAGAGAGCGTGGGGTTTAGGTCCTCAGCCCTACTTCCAAATTCCTCTTCCACATACATATCTTTTTATACTCCTTCACTATCTTATGATGAAATTAACACATAATACAGTTTATCTAGATGTGCAATGTACATAAATATATGTATACATCTTTATATATTTATAACTAGCCATAATGAAACCAAGTAGAACCCTCTGGGGCCCTCCCAGGTACAAAAGCCTTCCTGTGTCCCCCATTTCTTGTTTGTAGGAGAAAGGTTGCAGCCTCCTAGACCTTCTGTGAGTTCCAAAGAGCAGATTCAGGGACTAATTAGGGGAGTGGGAATGCAGAAACAAAAGAAAGGCAGTCAAGAAACATTAATGCAGTGATGGGGCAGGGTCCTGGTTCCTCCTCAAGGGATATACAGAACGGTCTGATTCATATCTCTGAGTTCTTCTACAAGAACTAGGGTCCCCACCCAGGTGGAAAATAGTAACTTCAGGCTGAGCGCAAGTGCGTGGACACCAGACTGGTTGGAACCAGAAGGCTGATGATTGAGATTCCTGGTACACCAGCTGTTACATCCCCACTAACCAATCAGAGGAAGGTCACACACCCTGCAAACCTCCCCCCAAATTTTGTCTATCAAAACTCTCCCCTGCAAACCACTTGGGAGTTCAGGTCTTTAGAGCATGAGTCATTCCGTTCTCCTTGCTTGGGCCCTGCTTTCTCAGCTCCGAACTCTGACATTTTGGGTTGTTTGGCCTCAGTGTGCATCTGGCACATGAACTTGGTGAACTTGGGTTTGACAGCAGTAATATGGAGAAGTAAAGAGAAAATAATTCTTAATAAAATAACATGAATTTCAATAAATGGTTGTTTCTTCTACAAAGCAGGATATGTATCCTTAAAATTCACTGTGTTGTGGAATTTTGTGTTAATAACAGTGCTTATGGGGAAATAAGGTTAGCAAGAGAATACTCAACACCTGTACAATCTTATAATTAATTTATTATACAATAAATGAGAAACCTTATTAAAATTCTGCTGCAATTTGAAACATCTTAAGTCCTTAGTAAATAAAGAAGTACACATCAATATGTCATTTACCTTGACAAACTCGCAAAGTTTGGTAAGTGGGCGTGGCTTTTGGAGAAGGAGTGGACAGAAGGGCCATGTCATTTATAGGATGAAGGGCCACCATACCAGAAAGGGTGGCTGTGGCTCATCCTCTTTCTGTGTCTTCTCACTGGCTTGAAGTAGAAATCTTATTGCACTGAGCTTTAGCATTGTCACCTTCCATCCACTGTAAGGGTTTTTTGGTCACACCTAAGGAAGCTGCTTACTTTAGTATTATTATTTTATTTTACTTTATCTTATTTTATGTTATTGTTGCTTTCAGTGCCATTTGTTTTTGTACAATCTGGATTCCTGTAGGTGTGATTCTCTTGCAGTATCACATGATCTCCAAGTCTTACTAAATATTTTATTATTTCAAGCTTCTCCTCCATATTCAAGGCTGTCCTTTGTCATTTATACTTGGATTCTTGGGGCCAAAATGCTTGCTCATGTTTGAGTGTCTGTAGTTGATACTTCTATCGAGCAATTCTGATTCTCAGGAGACCAGCAACACACACACTTGCCCGGCGTGGCAAGTGGGTGATGGGGCTATTAGCTAATAGAAGGCTATTGCTTTGAGCTGAGAGGAAGGGGGTTTGTCACCTACACCACTTAGTGTACAGCTGCACAAAACTAGTCCACCTCGTGCAAAATGGCTCATTTTTTTTTGGTTTTGTTTTTATTAGGTGATTTTATTCTCCAATTTATCTGCTGGGTACTGTGATGGGTGGCTGTAAATTCTTTGCCAGCCCCTTTGAGAGATGGAACCCATTTCCCTTCCCCTGGAATCTGGGCTGGGCCTGTGATTTCTCTGAGCCATCCAGTGTAGTGGACTTCATGTTCTGTGACATCCAATGCTGGGCCATTCCAGGCTTAAGACATTGTGCCTTTGAACCCACCCAGTGCTAGGAGATGACCAGGCACCAGGAGGTAGCTATGTGGAGCACAGCAAGGCATGCCAGCTTACACACAGCTGAGCTACCAGCTGACATAGTCAGTGCCTGGTGTATGTACTACTCTGGATGCCCCTGCCCGGTCAGGCCTCCAGGTGTCTGCAATCAACACTCTGCAGGTTGGAAAAGCCACCCTGTCCATTCCAGTCAACTTGCAGAAATGTGTGCAATGATAAAGAGTTTTTGTTGTTTTAAAGGCTACTATTTTTTAGGGTGGTTTGTTGCATAGAAATAGATAACTGAAGTAGCAAGTGAATAAATTTATTCCTCAACAACATGCATTGTGACAGAAGAGACAGGGCAACCTCACTATGAGACAAGGAGGTAACTAGATTTTTGTACCTACTTACAGTAAACAAGGTTGGATTTGAGAGAAGAAAGCCAATATTCAGATGAAAAATTTTGTCTCTAAAGTTGGTGCTTTGAAATAATCACACACACACAGAACCCCTTTGGATGCCCCACCCACAAATGCAGACTGATGATGCAGATGTTGTTTTTGTGACTCAAATAAGTGGTTTTGTCATTAGGAATGTGATGTTCTAGAATGATGAAACACTCTAGGTAAAGTTCCAGACAAAATAGAGAAAAATCTCCTCTTAATGTACATGATAGCTATGTTCTTGGAAATTTCAATATATTTTCATCCCTTGTCAAAATATCCCTTGTATTTACATGTAAAGAGTTATATGAAAGGTTCAGATCACCATGAAAAGATTTCTCCATCTATGTGAAAATCGAAGTGGGCATTCAAAAGTCATATGAGAGAGGAGAAATTTGTTACTTTGTGGGATGGGTAGCATCCTTTTTTTCCCCACCAAATGCCAGAAGCACCCCTCAATTATCATGTCAACCAAGCAAGCCCAGAATCTTATTTTATAAGGGCTGAATTACAATGAATCTTGATATTTTTTTTGTTTTGTTTTTTTTGTGTTTTTTTAAGTTAATTTTTAAAAATTTTATTTTATGTATTTATTTTTTTATACAGCAGGTTCTTAATATGTATTCCATACATGTTAGTGTATATATGTCAATTCCAATCTCCCAGTTCATCCCACCAACACTCCCCCAACCACACCCCGCTTTCCCTGCTTTGTGTTCGTATGTTTGTCCTCTACATCTGTGTCTGTAGTTCTGCCTTGCAAACCGGTTCATCTGTACCATTTTTCTAGATTCCACATATATGTGTTAACATATGATATTTGTTTTTCTCTTCAATGAAACTTGATTCTTAATCTCACAGCATTGCACTGATTGGGCAGGAGTGGGATCCTAAAAATTGGAACAGGAACATAGGAACAGATGCAATGGAGCTGAGGACCTCGAGCCCCTAAATGCCACCATGTTTTCTCAGACAGTTGTGTAGGAAAGAGTTAACACAGAAAGTCCTGATTGCAAGGTTGACCCTCGGTTGACTCCTGGGAACTTGGACTTTGGAAGGGATTCCCTCATTCCTTACATGATGAAAGTGTCTCAGTGTGCGAACAATGGGATTTATGTGACACCTGTTTTCCTTCTGGGACTCTGAAATTTTGTTATGTGCTAGGCAGAGGGTGTTTTTATGACCAGTCCCCAATAAAAAACCCTGGGTGCTGAGCCTCTGACTCCCTGGTAGACAATATTCCCATGTGTTGTCACAGTTCATTGCTGGAGGAATTAAATGCATGCTGTGTGACTTCATTTGGAGGGGAATCTCAGAAGCCTGTGCCAGGTTTCCTCCAGGCTTTGTCCCATGTGCCTTTTTCCTTGGTTGATTTTGATTCATATCCCTCTGAGGTAATCACAGCAGTGACTACAGCTTTTACGCCCAGTTCTGTGTGTTGAGCTGGGGGTGGTCTTGGGGAGCACCAGCACAATAGTAGAAGCAGCCCTTCCCCCACCTGAAGAGGTTAGCCTAGCCCTTCATCTGAAGATTTGCAATGGCCTCCCCGAGATAGTGACCCTGAAGGCACCTCTGATTCTCCTCAGGACCCACCCCCACCATCACTCTCTGCTTCTAGATTTATACCTAAACTCAAGTCCCAGCAGGCCCTACAAGATGAGGTACAAAGTTTGTCCACAGTGAGGTGTGGTATGCACCCAGAGAACGGGGTGACTTTCTAATTTATATTGGCAGAGTCTTCAAGAATATATGTAGGAATGGATCTTAACGGTGTGACATCAAGGTGGAAAGAATATGAACTTTCTTGAACTAGCCTGAATTATTGATATATATTCTCTAAGGAGAGGTTCTGGATTCAGTGTCTTTGCTTGATGGGTTAGAAAAGACTCTACCAGTTTGGTTGGCTGAAACATGGGTGTTAAAGACTCTGCTGGCAAAGACAGAGGAGCCTCATAGTGAAAGCCTGAGTCACTCTGAACAGATTGTTGCTAGAAATCTGGACTTAAAGGATATTCCTGAGGAGGACAAAGAAGGAAATGAGGAATATTGGAAACTGGAGGAAGGCAGATGCTTGTTATATTGCTTCAGGAAGTTCAGTGACATTGGTCCCTGCAGTTAGTGAAAAGCAGAACTCATAGGCAATGAACTGGAATACCTAGCTAAGTAGATTTCCAAGCAAAAGACTGGAGGTGTTGCTTGGTTTCTTCTTGCTGCTTACAGTAAAATGTGAGAGAAGAGAGATGAACTGAAGGAAGAATTACTGAAGGAACGAGGACCTGATAATTTTGAAAACTCTCAGCCTCTGCAGATGACAAAAGATCCTAAAAGACAGAAATGGATGCCAAAACCATGCCATAGAGAAAAGGCTGACTATGCGACTGTACAACTCTTTGCTGAAATTCCAAAAGCTTAAAATTATAGAAGTATTTAGCCACATCAATAACTCTTCCAAGGGATTGTGTGTTCCTCTTGGATCTTCTTGATCAGACCAGAGGGCCTGGGGAGACTTAAGAACATTCTTCCTCAGCAAAAGCCAAAGGTAGAGAAGAAATTATTAGGAAAAGGTATGTGGACATATCTTAGGTGAAACCCAGTGAAAATACACTGGAGACTCACAAGTGTCTCAAAAAAATTGTATCAGCAGAAACACTGCCAACTTGGATTAAATGGAACATAGGTTGTACAAAATGGCAGAGAAACTGGGACTGGACAAAAACATCAGAGTTTTTTTCAGTTATTTACTGTTGTGTAGCAAGCAACCTCAAAACTTAATGGCTTAAGCATGTGATTTTGTGGGTCTGAAATTTGGAACAGGTTTGGCTGGGATGGTTCATCTCTACTCCATCTGGCTGGGGCTGGAAGATCCACTTCCAAGATGGCATCTTCCTTCTACATCTGGTGACTTAGTACTGATCTTTTCCACTCAGCAGTCCCTGTGCCCTCTCCGTGTGACTTCTCATCCTTCAGGGCCTCTCAGTGGAGCTTGGACTACTTGTAGCATGGTGATCTCAGGATAGCCATATTTGTTTCATGATGGGTGGTTTCCAAGAAACAGGAAGCAGAATCTGTCAGACCAGTTAAGGACCCTCCTGCTATATTCTATTGGGCAAAGTGATCAGAAAATCTGACCATCACATTGAGGAGAACCTGAGGATTGGAGCATATTATTGGGGTCATATTTGGAAATATGTCTATTATATGACTATTTGGAATATGTCTACAGTCTGCTATGGAGTCCCTTGAGAAAAATTCTTTTTTCTGTAGCAGGGATATAGTTAGGCAATATCTGAAATAACCTGAAGAGTAGCAGTTCAGACACATGAGATTTTATATTACATGGACCCATGGAGGATCAGAGTCTTGATGGAGAATGTGGACATATCCATTAATGCTTTGCACAACAAACCCAAAGAGACATTCTTCTTAACTGCAGCAACTAGTTAAGTAATCCCCTGCCAGCAACCTTAGTACCTGATCATCCATCAGTCTGGAGAGTTGCTTTAAATATTCCAAAAGAACTGTGGTGCTGTGTTTCTGCAGGCAGAGGTGGGAAGAAAGTATGTAATGACAATTGATCCCTCATTTTATTTTACCAATGAGCATATTTATGGACTTATTATCATGCCGTGGTTATTCACATTACCTATAGCAAATCCACACACCTGTAAGTGGAGAAGATTCTGTGAAATCCCTGCACCTCTTATCACAGTAGATATTGTGTTATGTCCCATCCAGTATCTTCATCCTTTTGCACATAAAGACCGATGACTTGTAAAATGTCCTGATAAACCAAAGAGATACTCATTCACTCTGAGAAGACTATTATGTCTCCTTGTGCCAACATGCACATCAGATACCAGCAGTTGTGTGATATGGTTTTGGACTTGGCTCTCACTCAATCCAGGCATTTTATATTTACTCCTTGCCAGGAAATGTGGGCTAGTGTTATTTGCTACCAGAAGCCTCATAGGAAGTTTCCATGTTAAGTGTTATTATCTTATATATTAATTATTAATAGACTCATAATATATTTATATATCATTTTAAATTCCAACTTGAAATTATTTAAAAATATGCACTAAGTCGTTAGTCATCTGATGTTGTGATTACTTATACTTTTTATAGCAGGGATTTGGGGAGCCAAATTTTTGAGCCTCTGGGGTATATGAAACAGATCATCTTTACTATGCTCTATGATAATCAACAGTCTGATGGCCCATGGAATGAACAGGACTGAACTGAGTAAAAGTAGCCTACTGAAACAGGAACACAGGAAGCTGATAGGGATGTCCCAGACCTCACAGAAGGACCTGTTCCATTGGCTACAGCTGAATAACAAACACTGCAAACTTTGTGGCTTACAATACCAACAATCATTTATTTTGATCATGAAACTACTTCTTGGGGACTACAACCTGTGAGAGTCATGATCCAGAAAAATGTGGATAACCAATTAAAGGTACTCTGGAGTGTTCAATAAGCTCATAGCAATAGGTTAAAAGCATTACCAGAGACTGGACCATGAGGAGAACACCAAGCCAGTGTTTATCATATACCTTGGATTTCTGTACTCACACTCAGCTTAGTATAACTCATTCAATTCTCCTTGGAAGAGCACCTGTGTTTATAAAGCTGTGGCTTCTGCTTTGAGGTCTCAGAAATTGATCACCATATTCTATCTGGGTTCTTGGATGGGCTTAGTGGAGATCCCCACCCCTGCCCCAAACAGCACAATGATGTAGTACGTATGAAGCCAAGAGTCTGCTGAAGATATTTGGAGAAATGTATGTGTGTGTGTGTGCACATGCATGTGTGTGTGTGCGTGCATGAACTCAAGCTTAGAAATGACTCTAATTTGGTGAGGTCAATAAATTCATGCAATACTAAGCCAGAGAATAATTGGATAAGTTGGGAGAAAGTTGATTCTGATATCAAGAAGCATGTCAAAAAATTAAAAAACGCATGTATGTGGAACATAGAAAAATGGTACAGATGAACCAGTTTGCAGGGCAGAAGTTGAGACACAGATGTAGAGAACAAATGTATGGACACCAAGGGGGGAAAACCACGGTGGGGTGGGGATGGTGGTGTGATGAATTGGGCAATTGGGATTTACATGTATACACTGATGTGTATAAAATGGATGATTAATAAGAACCTGCAGTATAAAAAAACAAACAAACAAACAAAAAAACAACTAATACTAAACTTTCTTTGGGTTATTTGTATGGAAATATGTTAATATAAATGTTTCAGACATTACATGAAATTCCTAAAAATCTTATATGTTCGGGTATAATGTTATAAGTCATAATTCTAGTTATTACTTTAAAATGTATATCTCAGAAATAACTAAATTTCCTCATCAATTGCATTATTATGAACTTTCATCAAATCTTTAACCATAGTCATTTTTAAGTTTTTTGTCATTTACAGACAGTTCTGGGTGTACTCTGATGCTTTTGCAAATATGTTCCTATAAAAGGGTTTCATCTTCAAGGAATTCATGGAAAAGACTCTGACAAGTACAGGTTTCTGGTAACTGACTATACTGCTGAACTGAATGAATAAGCATTTTCAGAACTCTAATGGAAAACTGATGAATTCATAAAAGTGGTAACAAATGATCAAGATGAAAAAAAATTAATTACATAGGACTAAGTGAACTGATGAGGATTATTATAATTTTTGTGACTTTCTGTTTGAATAAAAAAAAATCCCATAAGGACTCAGAGGCAAAAAATATACAAATCAATTTTCACTGCAATGTAAAAGAGCTGTTACAGTGGAGGATTACTGGACTGAATGTCAATATTATGACATAGTATGAGTGTGTTTCGTGTTTGGTAATTACAATCATTGTTGCTTTTGTTGTGGTCACCCATTTACAATGCTTGGTGTCAGTTTATTTATCTCTTGTAAAAATAAAATACAGTGTGTGTGTGAAAAAAATAAATAAATTAAAAAAACCCTCAAAGAAAGATGAATGTAAAGAAAAATATTTTTTCAAGTACAAGAAAATGAAAGAGGCAGGAAATTGATCAGGCTGATAATGGGGTACATGAAATAAGAAAGCATGTGTCCAGGGTCAAACCCATATTATAGTGGCTGACAGGGCCCCCCTTCTTAGCCTCTACTTCTATAGTCCCAATATGGTTTTATAAAAATAAATCCCTGTTAACAAAGTTAAACAAAAATTACATTGTTGATGATCATTGTCTTCTACCCTCAAGCAATCTAAAGTAGATTGTTCTCTAAATCATGTTGTAACTGAAGAAGAAACACAGCTGGACTTCAGACTTGTAAGGGCAAGTCCTGGCAGCCAGGCAATGAGTGGATGAGACGATAGTTTTCTACACATTCAGAGAGAAATCATGTATTTGGGAATCCAACTTGAAAAACAGGGAAGTCATTTGCTCACTCTGAGTGCGTGAATCATTGCCCAGGACGAGGTCAGACCAGACCAGGGCATCTGTGTAGATCTTTATAGAAAGCCACCCTTAAGGAAAAGTCAATGGTTTTATCCACTAAGGAGGGGAGCTGATAGCAGCAGGGGCTGGTGTGTGCACATACCAGCCAAACAAATTTGGGTTATGAGCTAGACCAAGTACATCTTAGTACAAGAAGATCTTTGCCCAGCATGTATTTAGAGGTAGGTTCAGCTCTGCAGGGGGGAAGGTAAAGGAAGGGGCCCTCTACTGGCACCCTCGGTTCCTCCTTCTGTGATGTTCAGAGCAATTCTGCTTGGCTTCAGACTTGCAACCACCTTCAAGTTCCACATTTGCACTGTTCATTCCTTTATACACTCACACGCCCCACAGGAGTTACTTTCAAGCAAAAAACCTTTACCCTTCCTAAGGTAAGTTGTGGCAATCATGTTCTCTCCATCTCTTCATCTTGGGTGATCCTTTGGCACCCATCCCATATTGCTTGGAACCCAATAAATTTCTCTGAGAGCCCAAGCCAATAGACAATAATATAAGATTTAAACTTAGTAAAGAATCTGTGGGTCCAGTTGGGATGTATTCACTGCTGATAGAGGATAGCTATGAATAAAATAGATTCTAGACTCCCCATGAAAATGGGATGTGTAAGAAAGATGACTAACAACAAGTTTGGGGGATGGGTGAATAAGTGTATACTTCTGCATTTAAGGCCATGAGACTCAGGGAGCCACTGCCTGGGGTGTGATTGAAGACATTTTGTTTCGTGCACATTTATTTTAACGCTACAATGCTAGAGCAGCAATTGCAGACATAACAAGAGAGAATGGATGGCATTTGGGGACAAAGAGTCTCACTTATCCCCAAATATTTTCTTCTTCTGAATTTCATTGGTACCTACTGGTACCAGAATTTCCTGGGTTTGGCTCTTGAAGGTTTCAGGTATACTACAAGATATGGACCACTTGAAACCATCACCTGTCATCGGTGTGTAAGCATGAAAATAGTTTTCCTTAGAAGCTGTTGGGAGTGGGGGGTGGTCCAGGGAGAGGCAGAAAGAGTAAGAGGCTGGGAGGAGGAAAGGAAGTGCAGGCAGCCTTGAGAACTTCAAGAAAGACTGAGCACAGTGGATGGGGCATGGGTGCTCAGCCTGTTCTGTGAACTACTACTGAAGGCAAAGCAGTGGGGGGAGGAGAGAATTGCTAAACTGAAAGAAAGATGGGGAGGCATCTAGCCTAGACCACACTGGTAATTTTTTAAAACACCTGGTTTGATGCATTGGTGAGCCCGTTGCACAGAAGGATGGGAGTGGGAAGGCTGGAAGAACAGCTGGTCTAGTTCAACCAAGGGGTCATCACATGCTTGTGTTACCTGCCTGCATATTGAGTGTCAAATAGTATCATGGATTGAATGCAAAGTATAAGAAATTGTAAGGATGTATTCTTATTCTTCAAAATCTTGTCCAGGGCCAATACTATTCAATATGAATGCTTTGGTACCCAGAGTAGCCAAGATTCTAGTAATAAATGTATATACATATGTGTGTGTATGTACAAGCGTAAGTGTGTGAAGATGATGGTATCCACGTGACATACCAGAGCCAACTTGACTTTAGAATACCAAGGGGCATCCTCGCCAGCTGAACACCCCTGTGATTTCAGCTCCAGCTGGACATGGAGCTATGCCAACCAGGCATGTAAGAGTGTCTTTAGTGTGTCCCGCTGGGAGGCCAGTGCCTCTGCAGGGGTCCTACCTGGGCCATGTCTTCTAAAGGCTGTGAGAATGCTGAGGAAACCTGGAGAGGCTTTGGACCCAGTCTCTGCTTTGTGGCCAAGAGGCCTCAGGCAGTGGTGGGACACCCCTGAGACCCAGATTTCTTTCTGTTGAGTGGAGGTAACAATATCCCCTTTGCAGGGTCCTGGTGGGCATCAGATACGACTTAACATGTTTTGCCTGCCGTGGTAGTGGTGGTGCTTCATGACTGCAAGCCAGCATGATGAGGATGATGAAGATGATGATTCCATTGCTTTCTCATCCTTCATTTCTAGTTTTTAAGCAACTGAAGGAGCCAAGAATTTATTTGTAAATAAAATGAATAAATTTGTAAATGTTATGAATAATTTGTAATTATTAGGATTCAAGAGTCATAGGAAAGATGGGCCTTCCTCAACTTGTTTTCTCCTTTTTAAAACACACACACACATTTTTATCAGTCAGGTAATACAGTCTCAGTGTAAAGATCCAAGCAATAGAAAAGGAAATAGAGTAAAAATCCAGTTCTTAGAAATAGCCCTGTTCCAAAGCCTTCAAAATCTTTTCCTCTGCATTGAGGATGAGCACATACACAGATCATTTTTTTTACCAGTATTGAATCATACAATACATAATATTTATGACTCTCTTTTTAAAAAATATAACCTGATTATTTTCTATGTTAGTATGCAACTTCTCCCTTATTGTTTTAAGGAGATGAACAATATTCTGTAATATGGATCAACCATATTTTGTTTAGCCTTATTCCCCTTGGTGAACATTTTAATTATTTTCAATTTTGTAATACCACAGTGTTTGTGTTCCAGTATTTTTATAGATACCGGCTAGATACCAGAAGTGGAATTGCAGATCAATGGAGATGCCCTTTTATAATGCTGGATTTATCGATTTATTGTCCAGCAAACAGAATGTATGAGAGTGTCTCAAACTCTTGCCAAGAGTATTTATTTTCAATTTTAAAAACTTAATTGGTGGCCCTTTATTTGCAGTGCTTTATTTATGAGTGAGATTGAACATTTAAGACAATGCTTTATTTCTTTTGTATTTGTATTCTTCCTTTCTGTGACAGTGTTCATTTCATTTGCTGAGTTTTCTAGGAGTTATTGTTATTGATTTGTAAGAGTTTTAAAAATATCTAAAGACATTATGCTTTTTCCCCAATTTATCTCTTATATTCTTAATTTTTATGTTTTTTATTGTGCAAATGGTTTTAAATTTTCTGTGGTTAAATTAGTTCATTTTTCCATGTATGATTTCTGGCTTTTATACCTTTCTTGGGAAATTCTCTTCCATGTTGTATATATATTTCTTTTTCCTTTTTAAATATTGTGTCTTTGTGCATTTTGAGGACTGTTAAAACGCACACTTTTATTTAAACACATTTCTCTCATTACATTCGTCTTCTTCTGGACTTTTAAATTCTACTCTGTTGATTTATTTGCCTCTTCTGTGTCAAAATCCACTCTTTTAATTATTATAGCTGTATAATGTGCTTTCATATATAGTAGGGCAAGTCCCGCTTCTCAGAGATTTCTGCTTGGCCTTCGTTATACTTTTTCCTCCCATTACTATTTTAGAATTAGCGTGTCAGATTCCATTTAAAAACTGGTTGTGAGCTACCCAGGTATTCATTAACCACTGAATGAATAACCACACTGTGTCATTCACACAGTGGGTTTGTTAGGCAGAAATAAAAAAGGATTGAACTACAGATATATACAACCCCTTGGCTGAACCTCAAAATAATTACACCAAGTGAAAGAAGTTAGACACAGAAGAGCACATACTGTAAGAATCACTTATACAAACTTCTAGAAGAGACAAAAAGGACTCATGGTAGAAAAAATCAGAAGGTGTTTGCCTCACAGTGGGAGTGGAGATTGGTTGGCAGGTATGTGGGAGAACCTTCTGGGGTGATGTTAGTATTTCACACTTGATACCACTTTGTGTTACATGGGTATATCCATCCCAAACCTTAGGAAATGCTCACTTAAGATTTGTACATTTAATTGTATGTAAGTTTAAAAAACTGTAAAAAAAAAACGTTGACCCTGACTGATGACATGTACATGAAATGTTTAGGGTGAAATGTAATGATGTCTGAAACTTTGATATGCATTTAAAAAAGACAGATTGGGAATTCCCTGGTGGTCCAGTGGCTAGGACTCAGCACTCTCACTGCCAGGGGCCCAGGTTAGATCCCTTTGTGGGGAACTAAGATCCCACAAGCTGTGGTGCGGCCAGAAAAACAAAAAAACAAACGGATGGATGGGTGGTTAGAGGAATGGATAGATGGACAGTTTGTGATAAAGCAAATATGGTAAAATGTTAAGATAAGTCTAGGTGGCAGGTATTTGTGTGTTCACTGTAAATTTTTTTCAACTTTTCTTTGTTTAAATTTTTTCATAGTAAAATACTGAGAGAAAATCCTGTTGAATTTTGATTAGTCTTCCACTGAATTTACAGATTTAGGTGGAGGAGAATTGATATCTTTATAATATTGATTCTACATTAAGATATATGTTGTGTGTCTCCATATATTCAGGGATTCTTTTTGCCTTTAAGTAAAGTTCTTTGGGTTTTTTTTTTTTTTTTTGGTAGATTTTGCACAGGTTTTGTTGGTATTATATGATTTTGTTCCTACTGTGATTCTTTTTTCCCCATTACATTTTTTAATTGGCTATTACTGTGTAGAAAAAAGCTTGATTTTTATTTGTGGATATTTCATCTGCTGAACTCATTGAACTCTCATGAGGTTTAATGATTTGTAAGGGATTATCTTGGCTTTTCTATATCTACGATCATTTTGTCTTCAAACAATGGACTGTATTTGACCTTATTGACTTCCTCTGTATTTTCCCTTTCATCTCCAATACTGATTTCTCACTTTTTTCTTACCTCATTGACAAAAACAGGTGCCAGCAACAGAGAGGAGACCCACATGGGAAGGGCAGGACAAGAGGTGGAGGGTTGGCAGGAGTGTTGGTGCCATGCTGGATCTGGAAGCCATGGTGAGGATGCCAGGATCTGAGGTGTAGGGAATCCCTGGAGGGTATACACCAGGGAGTGACTCAATCCAGTTTGACTGTGAAAAGCCTCCTTTGGGGTCTCCTGGGGGATGGGTGAGTGAAAGCATACGAATGAGTTTGCAGTCTACTGAAATAGCCCAGGCAAGAGGGAATGGTGGCCTGGACTGGTGATGTTGGAATTCAAAGGAGAGGAGAGGTCAAGGGTGACTCTAAGGTTTTAGCTTGAGCAACTGTGTACTGTTCAGTGTGAGGAGAAATGGGGAGAAGTAGGCAGGAGTGGGTAGAATGGGGTTCATGTTTGGGCATGTTTGTGATGCCTGTTTGACGTTGAATTAGAGACATTGAGTTTGAGGTTTAGGAGACAGGGCTGTGTCGAACAATAATCAGTATCGAGGCTGCAAAGAACAAAGAGGATCTTTATTTGTGTCTTAAGAACTGCAATGCAGGAGACACAGATTTGGTTAAAACATAAAGAATGTTCCAGGGAAGAGAAAGAGTCAGGGGCGTATAAAGGCTAAAGCCATGAGGCTGTACTCTGATACAAGAAAAAAGTATTTGTCCTCAATGGGTAGGCATCATGAGTTGTTTTAGGGTAAGGGTCCTATAATTATCTTGAGTTTCTGGCAAATGTTCTGGATGTCTTCATTAGGACAATAAGTGGCTAAAAGTTCAGATTCCACCGAGGCTGAGATGTACATAAGTCACACTTCCTTGATGGCCTCCCAGTTCCTTTTAGAGAGCGCTCTTAGCAATAGTGACTCCATTTGGATTTTCCTTTTACAGTGGGAGGCACAGATTTGGAGGCCGTCAATGTGTAGGTGACATGCACGGGGCCAGTTGAGCCGGGCAGGTCAGCACTATGGAGTTGAGACAGAGACAGGGTCTGGCCCTAGAGGCCAGAAGGAGCACTCAGTGATGGGAGGAGAGCCTGGAGAGTGTGGGTTCTGGAAGCCAAGCCCGGAGGGTGGTCAGAGGAAAGGAGTGATTCACCCCCCAACACTGGGTCTGACTGCAAAATCAACGTCATCCTGACTATGGGAACCGGGTGAAAACCTGGTGGGGAGGGGTCAAAGGAAACAGAAATGGGTATCTGGGACACTGGACTCATCTTTAGATCTTTTTCCATAAGGGGATGCAGGGGAATGGGGCAATAGCTGGGGGTTGAGTAAATAAAGGATGAGCTTCCCTTTTATGATGCTAGGAGTGCTGTCTAGTAGGCTGCTTGAGGTGCCCCGCTGAAGAGAGTAAACTTGACAGTGAAGGGCAGAGAGAGGACTCGGAGGATGGGTCTGTGCCCGGAGGGAGAGGGCAGCACCAGGAGAAGCACAGGCATAACACCCCTCCCAATTTTATGTATGGAATATCCTCTTGTACCGTCTCTGAGGATACTGATGAGGCTAATTTTAATGTATTCTCCTTTTTCTCTGTTAATTCCATTCTTGGGTGTTAATTCTTGTTTGTTTCTTGTGTTGGCACATCTTCATGATGTTCACTTCTCTCAGACATGTGTTGCTGAGCATCAGTTTTCAACTCCTTGATTTGATGAGTCGTGTTCTCTTCCCAATCAGGGTTCTGATGCTAGGAACTGAGCCAGGTGATTGTGGGAATGACATTGGGTTGAGTAAGGTGAACTGGTGGCTTATCTTCTCCGTTGGGGCCCATCTTCGCCTTCTGGTCTCTGACTCTGTCGCTTCTGGGGCCTGGGGTGGGAATCTTCCCCTCACTCACTGCTCAGCCTAGCCTGGGGAGGAGCAGGTACTTGGACCAGCTACTCAGGCTGTAGCTCCCAGGTCCACCCTTGAATGGCAATTGGACTCTCCTCCTGCTCTGAGGGCCAATACATTGCACAGACCCCTCTCACCTCCATACCTTTGGTTGTTATTATCTCTGCTCTTGTTTCTCCATCAATGTAGATCTCTTTTTCTTTCTCTCTGATAGTAATTATGGCGACTTCTGGCTTCCTGATAGTACTTTTTCTTACTTTCTACTGCTTCCTGGATGTATTTTCATGAATATTTCTTTCTCATTATCTCAAATGAGCATGTAAGTGTACTCTGCCATCTGGATCAAAGTTTTTCAACAGTTACTTCCTCGAAGACCTTGTCTCCTCATGCAGTGTCAACTCACTCTCACTCTCCACACCAACATCCCCACCATTGCCTCAATCTTGGTGGTCCCTGAAACAAGTTTAACCTCTTCTTTACCAAGTGTGTCTGTTTTTGAACTTTTCTTTTTTGGAAACTGTCAATCCCATTCTGTGTGTTCCCTTCATCTGAGACTCACAATGTCGTTGCTTTATCCCCAGAGCTGTGGTCCCAGGACTCTGGTCTGGTGCCCTGAGTGTGGTTCCTCTTGCCCCGCACCACTGTCAGCCCCTCTCGCTCTTACCTGAGAGATCCTAGGCCACACCAATGGCCTCTTCCTCCCTCAGGTCACACTCCAGTTGAGCCCAATGCATCCTTGGGTCTGCCTGTGTCCTTTAGAATTCCCCTGTGGTCCCTTCTAGCTCTATGACACCTTCTGCTGCTCCCCACTGCCCAATGGCCATATACCAACACCCTGGTCTAGAAGATACACCAGGAAGAGACATAGGGAGTTCCTTGAGTGGAAAAGTCTGGAAGGAAATATTACTTTTCCAACACACTGTCAATAAATACTCACCCCTCCCAAAGATATTAGTGAATATTTCTTTTACCTGCAGTGAGAACTTAAAAAGGGAACTGTTCCTTTAGGTCATGCCGGCTTCATCTAAGAATGGGGGTGGGGTGCTAACAGACCCCAAATCTAAAATTGACCCTTAAGAGAACAGTAAAAATCACTCCTACAGATGTGGGAAAGCTCGTTGGGGCACAGGGTAGTCTATATTTTTGTCCTGATGCTGTGAGGAAGCTGGTGGCCAGGATGACAGTTGGAAGGCTGCGCAGACAGGCACATCTCTGCTCCCACATGACACATTGGGACCTGAGCCCCCCTATAATTAGGAATCCCAGATGCTGCGGTCCCGGCCTTCCCACCGCAGGCAGAGCTCCTGATGGCCTCCCTCGGAGGATATTTTGGACCAGGGTTTTGATTTTATTTTTGCACGAGATTCACCTCGGATGGCAACACCAGGATTGATTGATGGCCCACACCAAGCTCCCTTTTTCACCCCTTCGCTGAGGGGCAGGCCCGGGCTGTGGCTTCAGTCAACGGCAGCAGGAGGCCAGCTGAGATGGCTGCGGAATCCCACAGACGGTGCCTGATTTCCGGCAGATGTCCCAGATACCAGGCAGGAGAGCCCACCACAAAAATGGTTGCGTAAAAAAAGATCTGCTCAGTGTGACCTGCCAGCCACAGGATGGTTGCACCCAGCTTGGAGTGTGGACAGATCCAGGCAGGGCTGAGCCTGCAGCCCAGAGTGTCCCTTTTTCCAGGACAGATGCCCTAGGCTGTCAGCTCAAGCCTCTTCTTCCCCAACTCTTGTCACCTGGGGTCTCTGCAGAATCGGACCCCGAATGAAGGAAGCAAGCTGCACAGACAGCCCCCTTCTCACTTCCAGGGCCAACTTTGATGCTGAGGGTAGGACCTGAGAGACCACATCAGAGTTAATAGCCAACAAATGCACTCATGATTGCCCCGCGTGCGCCCAGCATTCACATCTGTCAGCTAGTTCATGAGGATCCTGGGCCACTACAGGCCCAGGACTGGGACATGGGGAGGATCACAGAGCAAATGCTTCGTTTCTTCAGAGCTCATATTCGGGACCAGGTGTGGGAACCTGTACAGTGAACAGATAAGCAAGTTGACTACATAGTATGTCAAATGGTGCCAGATGCCCTGGAAGAAACACCCAGGAGAGTGAAGGCGAGAAGGAATGGGAAAAGGCTGGTGAGATGTGTTTCTGCAGATGGAGGGCTGGGGCAGCCAGGCCAGCCGCTGGGTTTCACTCCCCTTCCCCAATTCTCCCCCGCCCCCAACACAGCCCTCATTGTAGAAGGGGCTGGGGCCTTGTAGATGGGGAAACTGAGGCTGAGGGTGCCACTGCTTGGAAACCGCAGGATGGGACTTAAACCAGGTGTCCTTGGTCCCTGAACAGGGAAACAGGAAGATAATTGCTCTGGAAACAGAGAAAACTAGAGGACTTCAAAATGTCCAGGTTGGGGCTTCCCTGGTGGCGCAGTGGTTGAGAGTCCGCCTGCCGATGCAGGGGACATGGGTTCGTGCCCCGGTCCGGGAAGATCCCACGTGCCGCGGAGCGGCTGGGCCCGTGAGCCATGGCCGCTGAGCCTGCGCGTCCGGAACCTGTGCTCCGCAACGGGAGAGGCCACAACAGTGAGAGGCCCGCGTGCCGCAAAAAAAAAAAAAAAAAGTGTCCAGCTTAACGGGTTTCATTATTGTAATGCACACAAATTACCCTGGATAAATAGCAAAGAGGACAGGACAAGCTCTCGGTAGTCACTGAGCCTCACTTCCGCTTCTCCGGCCCCACCTCCCTCAGGCCAGATCCGCTCTCAGGCGCGTCCTGAGCGTCCGCTCCTGCCCTCCCATGCAGTCCCGTCCCTGTTCCTCACCGTCTTGCCCGTGTCCTCCCTTTCTCTGACTTACCCTCCCTCCTCTCCACTTTACCACCTCATCTCCCTTCTCTCCTGTTTGGCCGAACTGTTTCAGAGCAGGTGATGAGTTCTCCCATTGGGCAGGAACTCATTGGCACACTCGGCTTTCCAGCGGGACCCACTCAGCAGCCGCAACTGTGAACTGGGGTCTGGATCTCCCCAGAGAAGCCCCGCTCTCCCCAGAAAGGTGCAGGAGGGACCGAGTGGGGAATAGTTTGGAGGACAGAATACCTGATGGAGCCACCAATTCAAGGCTGGGAGAGCCACAGTGTAAGAGGATTGGTATCCCATTAAAGAATTAAACAGCAGACAGAAGGACAAAAGGTCCGGCCCCTCTCACCTCCACCTGGGAGAGATTGACTGTCTGGGGAGAGAACTGGGTGAGGAGACAAGTTCTCACTTGGCTGTTCCCCAGCTGCGTGACCTTGAGCATCACCAGGCCTCTCTGTGCTCAGGGCTCTGAGGGTGACAAAATGTGCCCGATATTTACTTTGCCTCCCTGGTACGGTTGCAATGAGGAGAGAATGGAGTCTGGAGAGACATTGTAAAGCACCCTGTGAATTCCATCTCAACTAGTGTATTCTTGAGTTTCAAGGGGTTATGGATGTGTTTAATGCCCAATTGATCTATGTTCCTGTCTTATTTATCATTGCTGGATGAATTTTTACCTTTTTGTACCACGGACTCCTTCTCAGAATGACATTTCTAAACATGTACACAGTCCATAAGATGTCACGGGAACCCAATCCTCTATGTATCTGTCGGTAACAATGCCTTGTATCCTGAAAACACCTGAGATTTCTCAGCCGTTAGGACCACGAGAACTGCTATCCAATTGCGGTTTGTTGCCCACATTCACAACTGAGCTCAGCAGTACATTTCAGTTAGAGGTGAATGAAAATAAAGGTTCATTTTCCCTATCTATGCCCCTGTACCTCTCTCTGAAATTCTATCCACGGACTCTTGCGGGATCCATGGCCCCAGGTTAAGGATGTTGGAATCAGAAGCAGCATCTCTGGACATTTTATTTGAACACTTGGATTAACTAAATCAAATATTAAGGGGCAAAATGGGAAGAAAATTCCATATTTTTACTGAGATATTTTTTGTTCTGTGTTTTAAATTATCCACAGAGGAAACTACTCTAGCTAAACGGGCCCAATACAGTCTGACCACTAAACGTAAAAGGAGAACATCGGCTGCTACTTCCACGTTAGGGTTGACTTCCTAACAGGGATCTTTCAATTCCCATCTTGAGGTATAAAATGGTCCCTCTAAGGAGGTGGGCAAAGAGAATCAAGCATCTCCCTAGGGGCTGTGCTTTCTCTACGTGGGCTCTGGTGTTCTTAGAGGATCAGAACTGGGTCCAGGTAGATCACAGAGGATCAGATCTGAGAGGAGAGAAGGGCATCCCTGGATGAAGTATAAGATGATCTGTCCATATGTTGTGGCAAATTCTAGACACACAGCTTATTTGAGGAAGGATGTTTCCCCAAACAAGGCTAAAAGAATACTCAAAAGGCAGAGTTGCATAGTTCCTATGTTGACAATTCTTATGTTGATGACGAATGTAAAGATATGTGTTGACTAAGTGATGGATGACATTATCTTAAAAAAGCAATATAGGGACTTCCCTGGTGGTGCAGTGGTTGAGAATCCGCCTGCCAATGAAGGGGACATGGGTTCGTGCCCTGATCCGGGAAGATCCCACATGTCGCGGAGCGACTAAGCCCGTGCGCCACAACTGCTGAGCCTGTGCTCTAGAGCCCGTGAGCCACAACTACTGAGGCCCACGTGCCTAGAGCCCATGCTCCACAACAAGAGAAGCCACCCCCATGAGAAGCCTGTGCACTGCAGCGTGGTGTAGCCCCCGCTTGCCGCAACTAGAGAAAAGCCCGCACACAGCAAGGAAGACACAACACAGCCAAAAATAAATAAGTTAATTAATTAATTTAAAAAACAAAGCAATATAGTGTGTGATATGGCGGGAATAACAATTTTAATCATTACTATTATTTTTTAATTTTAATTATTATTAATATGACTTGTGAAAGAAATGTAGAAACCTAAAGCATATTAATACCTCTCATTTTCGTTCAACAGCCCCAGATGGAATGCAATTTGTTTACTCTTTTCTTCATTAAATAATAAAATAATCTTCCTGGAGAAAAAAGTCTACGCTGAATTGTTGGAGGTCATCCTAGATCTTTCATCCCACATCATTTACCCTTGAAGCTTCTTTTGTATCAAGATGTTGGTCTGAGGCATAAATTCATGGCAGGGCTGAGTTGTCACTTATGTTGAGCAGCTCTGGGAAGAGGGGGTTGGAAGACTTTCCAAGGTTGCTGTAAACTGGAGTCCAGGCTGGGGCCTTGGGATACACATGACCTGGTTGGAGCATCTGTTGATATCCACAGTCTCCAGGAAAGATGTGGTACTCACACCTTTTTACAAAACAAAGGCTGGGCTCCTTGTTCTGAGAAGACAGGGCACTTCCATCCTTAGGGATCAAGTCTGTACTCTTAGAGTGAACAGTAGATTTCTAGCCTCACTCACTACTCGCCTCTGGCTGAGTTCACCTCCAGGGCTGGCCCTGGAATGTGAGGAAGTTCTCCACGGGTGGGGACCAAAGGGGAAGATGCCTTGGACAACTCCTGCCCTCCAGCTTGTCCTCACTTTTTTTTTTTTTTTTTTTGCTGTGCGCGGGCCTCTCACTGTTGTGGCCTCTCCCGTTGCAGAGCACAGGCTCCGGACGCGCAGGCTCAGAGGCCATGGCTCACGGGCCCAGCCGCTCCGTGGCATGTGGGATCCTCCCGGACCGGGGCACGAACCCGTGTCCCCTGCATTGGCAGGCGGACTCTCAACCACTGCGCCACCAGGGAAGCCCTGTCCTCACTTTTATTTTTCCTTTAAAAAGAGACAGTTCTTGATCCTTACGCAGCTCATAAGAACACTGTGAAGACTCATCTGGTGATGTCTCCTAGAGAAAGTGCTAGGTCAGGATAACGTACTGTCCATTTGTTGAAAACTGTGCTGCATGGTTAGGAAGCCGGGGGGTTTTTTTTGGCATTTCTGTTCTCATCACATGGTGTGTTATTCTTCTCTTCTCATCTCTCACCCCCATAAAACCGTGCTTTTGGGACTTTTTGGGTTCCATCTGCCCTGGTGCTCATGCAGGTGGCGGTGGTGTGAGCTGCAGAGGGAGGCGCTCAGTGGCCCTGAGACAAGACCTCCAGCCTCCAGCCATTCAGCCTGCACCCTGCTGTGCCCCTTGGTAGCTCGAAGATGCTGCGCTACCCTAATCCTTTCAGCTCCCTGTCTCCTCCCTGCCTCCAAGTTTTCTTCTTCTGTGACAAAACCCAGGGGCACAGTGTTCTGATTGATCATGAAAACAGAAGAGGTAAAAGCTTTCTGGGCATCTGTTTGTCACTCCTTCTGGTGAGACAGTTTCACAGTTGCCATGGGGGGAAAACAAGCATTCTTGGTGATGCCACTTCTGCTTTTTTTTTAAAGCTACAAAATAACTTGATTTCTAATTTCTGGTAGAAGGGTCTTTCCCCCTGAGTGAAGAGCTCAGTCAGGACTCATGGCCCTGCCCGCATCTCCAGGACAAGATGCTCCCTCGTCAACTCTGAGGGCAGTGGTCCCAGCTTTGCCTGGACAGTGCGATCCCCTGGAGATTAAGACCATACGCATGACCGGTGCTGCCCATCCCATATCTTTTGACAGAACAGGTCTGCATGGGGTCTGGCAGCAGGAATTTCACAGCTCCCAGTGGCTCCGTAGTACAACCACGTTTCCAAACCACCACAAAGCCCATCATTTCTTCAGCGACACCCATGGGACCAGTTGTTCTATTCCCACTCTGTTCTCCTTACTTCACAACATCAAACTTCAATGCCTTGTGTTTTCTGAATGCTTCACATTCTGAGTCTGCCTATGTAAATCTGGATATGGGGAAAAACCACAAACATGAATTACTTTGAAAACGATAGTTAGTAACCACTTATAAAAACTTAGCTGCGTTTTCAAACTGAGTTTGATGGACTAAATTAGAGGACATGTATTTCCAAACTTTGGGGACAGTCGTTGTGAAATTCCTTTTTTGGCCTATCTCCGTGGCCAGCTCTTCCCCCTCAGCTGAGGACACTGGTAGAAGGTGCTGGGCGGGTGGAGCTGGGCCCGTGCCTGGTCAGCAGCTTCGGGCTCTGAGGCAGGCCCAGGAGTGACTTAGATTTACAACAGGCCCAGGTCCTTTCCAGGGCCCAGGCTGTTTATTTTCTTCCTCCTCTGTGTTTGCTGAAGAGAAATAAGGATGAAAGGGAGGACCAACTGCCAACTCTTTTTGCCACTCTTGTTTTTTCACTCCAAAAGCCACATGCTCCAGAATCAACCACTTATTCCTGACTCTTGAATCCACCACTGGACTTTTAAAAGACAACTTTACAGAGTAGTTTTAGGTTCACAGAAAAATTGAGGGGAAGGTACAGAGATTTCCCATACACCTCCTGCCCACCCCCCATGCTCAGCCTCCCCCATCATCAACATCCCCCAGCAGAGTGGTACATCTGTTACAATTGATGAACCTACACTGATGCATCATTACCACCCCAAGTCCGCAGTTTACATCAGGTTCACTCTTGGTGTTGAACAGGGTTCACTCTTGGTGTTGAATATTCTGTGGGTTTGGACAAATGTATAGTGACATGTATCCACCATTATAGTTTTTTTTTTTTTTTTTTTTTTGCGGTACGCGGGCCTCTCACTGTTGTGGCCTCTCCCGTTGCGGAGCACAGGCTCCGGATGTGCAGGCTCAGCGGCCATGGCTCACGGGCCCAGCCGCTCCACGGCATGTGGGATCTTCCCGGACTGGGGTACAAACCCGTGTCCCCTGCATCGGCAGGCAGACTCTCAACCACTGCACCACCAGGGAAGCCCTCCCATTTTAGTATTTTGTAGAATAGTTTTACTGCCCTAAAAATTCCCTGCAATCCACCTATTTGTCTGTCCCCTGCCCCTAAATCCTGGCAACCAATGATCTTTTTTCTGTCTCCATCCTTTTGCCTTTTCCAGAATATCAAATAGCTGGAATCATACAGTATGTGGCCTTTTCAGATTGGCTGCTTTCCTTTAGCAATGTCTGTTTAAGATTCCTCCATGTCTTTTCATGACTTGATAGCTTATTTCTTTTTAACCCTGAATAACATTGCACTGTCCAAATGTACTACAATTTATGTGTTCATTCACCTACTAAGGGACATGTCGTTTGCTTCCAAGTTTTGGCAGGGACATCTCGGTTGCTTCCAAGTTTTGGCAATCATAAATAAAGCTGCTATAAACATCTGTGTGCAGGTGTTTGTGTGAACAGAAGTTTTCAACTCCTTTAGGTAAATACCAAGGACTACAATTGCTGGATAATATGGTGAGAGTATATTTAGTTTTGTCAAAACCTACCAAACTGTCCTCCACGGTGGCTGGATCATTTGCATTCCCACCAGCAGTGAGGCAGTATTCTGCAGTCCACACACCAATTGACTTTTAATGTATCAAAAAGGCCATTTGGTTTGCAGCAGAGTTGATTAGATTCCTGTTTAAAACTGAAGAAAGAAACAAGTGAAGAAGGTAAGAGGGGAGTGAGGTGTATCACTGCTGGATAGATTTGCTTATGACTCCCTTTGGTCAGTTGTGCCCTCAATTCAGGCAACCGAGATTGAAAGCTAGTGGGTGGTGCCTATCACTATCAGTGGTGATGGCAGGTGAGGCCACCAAGGATGTTCCCTTGCCTCCAGGCTGTCTTTCTTGCCTAGTTTTTACAGATCTATTTTAAGGGGGGGGGGGATAATTTTAAAGAGGAAGATCGCAATATTCCCACAGATGAGTTGGCATTTTCCACACCCATCTTCCCTGAGGAACCATCACAGGATGGAGTCTTGTGGACCTGGGCAAGTCTCCTTACCTGTTCCAGAGCAGTGTTCCTATCGCAAAGGGAATTAGATCAATTCAGGCCTGGATAACGGGGTAGAGGAGTCCTAGTACAGAAGATGCATGGTCAGCGAGCCCGGCTCTGAGTTGAATAATACTGACCACCCCAGCTGGCAGGACTGGCACCTGGAGGTCCCCCACCTGCACCCAGTGCTGAGAATCCTGGGCCAGGGAGTTAGAGGGCTCCTTGAAGCTTTTCTCTATCACTTTTTCAGACACAGAAACTGCTGGCCTCCTGAAAGTCCTTAGCCTTGACCCTCAGGTATCTTTTTCCTTACAGGTGTGCCACTTTCTCCACCTTTCCTTTTCCATTGGGTAGCAAGGCAAATTAAGGTCATGGTGGCACAGACTGTGCTTTCTGATGACTATTCTGTGGTGGTATTTGTCAACTCAGGAGACACCAGGTTTCTATGAAACAATGTTTCTATGAAAGCATTACTGTATGTGAATAAGCAGATGACATATAGCAGTTAGGATAAGCTGCTTAAGAGAAAACCGCTGTCTAGATACATTCATGTACATACAAATGAAATACTAATGACAGACATTCTTTTAAATTCATCACTCCTAATTTAGATCCGTCTTTGAAGTAATTTGACTTAGCTGGATATTTGTTTGCAGTAAATACTTTCACAAATGGATGTGATCATTTCTTCAGTCCTCTTGCAATACTTTTTCTGCACTTACAGAGGGAACATTTTGACGATTCTCGGTATGGTAAGTTTTTAACCTCTCTCGGCTTTGTCCTTGGTTTGAACAAAGTAGAGCATTAAGGCTGAACACTCCTTACAGGAGGCAAGAATTTGAACAGAGGTTGCCTGGCCGAGAGGTTGTGGCGTGTGGGCTGCTCTTGGCACTGGCCTACAGAGAGCAGGTGGAGTGCCTGGAAGGATGTCTGAGGGTCAGAAAGGCTGGTACTTGAATTTCATTCATTAGCTGGGAGATGTTGGTAATTATTCAGCTTCCTTGGGCTTCTGTGTCCTCATGTGTAAAACACAGACTGGAACACTCTACTCCATTCTTTATGGATTAAAGTAGCCATAGTATTGAATGGGAAACGTACATATGCCACCTGTCACATAGCAAATGCTCAATAAATGGGAGAAATTAGTATTCTGTCTGCATCTAAGGGAACATAGGACCGTCCCTCTGGGAAACATATGGGACAATAAAGCAAATAACAAAATCCCCTTTGGGATTACATCCCAGTATAATTCAGTTTTCTAGTGTTTACCATTATCATTATTTAAATCCTGTAACGCAACAGTAGGACTTACTTAGCTATGAGAGAAAAATGGCTTCACATTGGTAGGGGAAGAGAGGCCACTTTGAAACCCAATTGAGACTTGCTAGTTTTTTGTGTGCACAGAGCAATGAGCTCAGAGGCTGGGGGCAGAGCAGGTGGCAGCAAGCCCATCTGCTGACCTCAGGCGCATCCCCACCTGCTCCGAGGCCATCATGAGGACATCTACGAGTGAGTCAGGGCGTGGAAGGGCCGGTGTGTCATGTCATGATGAGGTAGGAGGGAGACCCCGCCCACCTTGGGTAAAGTGCCGTTTTGTTCCTTAACTTGAAGCTTGGCCTTTCAGGTCCCTTCCCACGTATTTGCTTCTAGAATTTTGCCAGGCACGTACCAGAGCTGGCGTGTAACAGCACAGCAAATAGCTCCACATCATCTCCATCACATTAACACCCTCAGCCTTTTAAGAATGTCTGAGTCAGCTGTAACATTTTGCCAAAAATAGTTTTGCCCAAGAGTGATTTGTTTCCTTTGTGCCCATAAACCATCAGGCATCACTTTCTATTTTTCTATTTTTAGAATGAACCGAACAAAAACATTTAACTTGCACTCAGGGCAGATTCTTAGCTTTTTAAAAAATATATTCTGTCTTTTCTATACTATATATATATGTGTGTGTGTGTGTGTGTGTGTGTGTGTGTGTGTGTGTATTTTATGGTTTGTTACTTGTTAATACTTTACCCATATTTGGTAGCTCAGAAGGCCCCCACAATGGATAATTTGCTTTCAAGAGCCTTAGGCATCATCTGAGGCCTGTGAGGGAGGGAGGAAAGAGGGTGGTGGGGGAGAGGCACATGGTCATACAACCTTGTCCTCCTGTGGTTTTCATGCATGGGACATGCTCAAGCTGTCACCCATCTAAGTGGAAGCTAGAAAACTAGGGGTCCTGAGGGGATGGCAATCAAAGTTGCTCCCTGTCCTTTAAGACATTTTGAGCAAATACTTTCTTGTCTCAGATTCTGAACATGTGATGGGAATAGGTAATAGTAGCAGGCATTTTTTTTTAACATCTGTGAACTCATACAAACTGACAACTATGTCCTTCTTCCATTCCTCTTTTGTTGTTGTTCAGGTCAACTTCCGTCTCTCACTAATTTACAAAATAGAAATGACAAAACTCCTCTGGGGGATGTTATGGGCATTAGACAGACATCAGGCACGATTGTTAATTACCAGGAGGACTGCTCCTGTGCCAGGAATAAACACTTGTATCTACTTAAAAGGCTGGCATGACTCATATGTGCTGAGTTCACCCTTTGATTTGAGTGCCAGGTAGGATTGTTTCCTCCACAGGTATCATGCATTTAGTGGGATGGGTCTCCCTGCTGGAAGGTCTGTTGGTTGCTCACTCCAGGCTGCCCGAGGTTGTCATGGAGACCATCAGAACAGCTTCCCTTAAACAGGCTAAGGGATCTCTTAAATATGGGAAGTTCAACCGGGGCCCCCAGACTCTAAACCAGGGCTGCAGGGAGCTGAAGAGGATAATCCCCAAGTTCCAGACCCCTACCAAGGCAGCATGTCTCACCTATGTCTAGATAACCAGGCACGCCTCCATCTGACCCATGAGGAGGGGGAAGCCCTGAACACTCCTGGTTCATCTCTGTGTCTAACTGCACCCTGAAGCCAGGTGCTGGCCACCAGATGTGTTCCCTGGTATGCTCGGCTTAAAGCCAAGTGGGGTCTATACTGTTCTTGGGGCTTATACTATACAAACTGGAAGATGAGAATCAGGCAGAACGAATTTAATCAGACTTTCTCAGTCCATCCCAAGCCATTTCAGTGGGTAAGATGTAGATCTAATAAGCACTAGTAGAATCAGCATGGAAGAGGGTTCTAGAGGTATCCTTCACCACGCGTGACACAAACACTTTATCAGACTGGCACATTGGGCTATTATTAGATGATGTCTGTCCAATAAAAATAATAAAGGTTCTTTTACTGAGTTTATATTATACATCAGGCACTGTGCTCCCTCTATATCCTTCCATCAATCCTCACACTAACCCTTGGTGGTAGTTAATACAATGACTAATTTTTTGGTAAAGAAACTGAGGGCCACGCGTAGCCAGTGGCAGAGCTGGGATTTGGACCCAGGTGTATCTGGCTCAAAAGTTCATGGCTTTTTCTGTGCTAAATTACACTGCAGCAAGATGAGGTTGACGTTCCCCACCAGGCACTTTTCAACATGTGTTTTCCACTCAAATAAATTTGACAGACACTTGGGGTAAACTTCTATAATGTGATTTCTTTTCATGAAGAGCCTCTAATTCTCTCTAGTGAACTGTGAATGTCTAGGAGAGTAGATGCAGTTTACATAAATTATATGACAATAATATTTTTATATTGGAATTTCTATTAGCATCTCATAAAACAGTGGTCCACAGGACAAGGTCATTGTATATATTGGGTGGAAAAAAGGTATGGGTAAATAAGGACAGGGCCAAGATTTGGAAACGGAAAAGCAAAGAAGGACTCCCCAAAGCGCGAGATGGGGTCCAGAGGACAAGCTTCATCCTCCAGGCCCCCATCCCCTCAACACACACATAACTTGCCAAGATGGGCTCTGCATGTACGCGTCAACTTTCATCCAAGAAACCTGGAGGGAAAAGTATTAGTAAATCATGTTTTTGTTTCTCATCTGCAAATCAGATTTCATCCACCAAGAGCAACGATCAAGACTAACAATGTCCTAAAGCATCAATGACCAAGAAACAGTGGGAATTCGGTCCACAGTGTTTTTTCTTACAAACCTGCTTCTTTAGAGAAGTTGTTTATGCAAAAGTTGCAGAAAAAAAAAATGGCATTGTGGAAAGTGCCAGACAGTCAGTGAGGCTGCCATGATAATTGATACCAGTGGCCAATAAGAAGTGTTTCCCTATGTCCAATGCCATGGCAATCTAAACTCTGCTTCTTCACGGGAAAAGGGGAAGGGAAATACGAGTGCAGGGAAGAGACAGCCAGCTCTCTTCAATATCCATTCTCCCTTTTTTCCTTTTAGTAATGGAAACCCTCAGACTTTTTAACTGGGCACATGGACCAGAGACTGCATTTCCCAGCCATCTTTGCTGCTAGATATGATCACGTGACCAAATGTGGGCCAGTGAGACCAGAGAAGAAGTGATGCTGCTTAGAAAACCAGAGTATGGCCCACTACTGCCCTGCCTGCCCACCTGCCAGCTTGGAAATCATGACAGTTGGAATAGCTGCTCACAACCCAGAAATGGAAGTCGTGCGTTGAAAGTGACAGAGCAGTGGCATCAGTCTGGGCTGTTTGCCTTTGACACCTTATATTAGAGAGAAATACAATTATTTCAGCCACCATATTTTTAGGTCTTTGTTATAGACATTCAGTCTGTATTCTAACTCATGCTGTCCAATGGTCAAGGTTGATTTCAAACGGATCATTAGTATAAGAGAATTTCCCACTCCTTCCTCTGTCTTCATCTCTCTCTCTTTCTCTCTGTGTCTCCCTCACCCCCACCCTGCTCGATGTTAAATCATTGACTGGCTATCTTCCACATGTCTGGGTCTGTGCATGGGGTCCCCTTTGCACACCCCAGTTAATTCACTAACTGCAATCTTGAAGGAAGAGATTAAGGGGTTGCAGATGCCATACAGGGCATGAAGCTGACCACTCTTTTGACAATCGAGGGTGCCACTTTACTCTCATTTAAAAAATAAAAACCTATCTTAATCCTCATTTTTGTCTTAAAGGATCACTGAGCAGAAATTGTATGCATCTGGGATGTAACAGGAATAAATAATAAATGGACTTTCTTCATTTGATCCAGAGAACACAAGAAGGCAGAACAAAACATGTCAACAGCAAACACAAATGGAGAGTGTGTATGGCCTGGTAGAAGCAGCAGCCCTGGAGGTCTGGACAACCAGGTGCCAGCTCCTTCTCAGGGCCTCGACATTTGCAGAAGGAAGGAGTGAGGTCCTTGGTCCCTTCCCTCCTCACCACGATAGGATTGGGGGGCAGCTTGGACTTTCCAAAGATGGCTCCAATCACATCTCCCATCCCACAAGCTTGTTTGCAGACAGTATGGCCTTGCTGCCCTCTCCTCAGGAGTTGGAGGTCCAAATTTCTCCCCTGGATTATGCCTAGCTGTAGGGATTGGCTGGTGACTGATGGCTTGTGTGGAAGTGATGATACATGGAAAACTATGTCTTCAAAGAGGCCCGTGCAGGGTTCACACCCTGAGAAGTCCCAGCCACAGGAGAAGCCCCAAGCAGGCTCTCTGAGGTACAAGCCCAGGTGAGCCCAGCCTCTGGGTCATGGAGAGAGGTTGCTAGAGGATTCCAGCCCCAGGCTCTGAGTCAGCCCAGCTGAGTCCCAGGCATCCCGGAGAAGAGGTGTCTTCCTCCGTCACACCCCCAGCCCTGTCCCTGACCCCTAGAGTCTGTGATCATGAGTTATTATTTTACACCACAGAGTTTGGGGTGGTTTATCATGCTGTACTAATAATGAACAGAATTTAATATCCTTCCCACAAAGTACAGTTTTAGAATAAAATGAAAAGCACATCTTGAAAAATGTACCTTAAGTTCTTAGTCATCTGGAAACTTCCTAGTTAAAATATCAGAGTGGAAACATTATCCCACATGTAGATGTTTGGTGGCTGATGGAAAGGTCAGCGGGTAGTAACATCAAAAGGGCCCCTTGAGCCGAAGGTAGAAATGCAACATCCTGAAGCCCAGGGGAAGGTTCTCCTTTGTGCTCATGAGTCCAGCGTTGGTCTTTATGGAAGGTTAGCAGCAACACGACAGGACTGAAGCCCGGGGATGGGGACTCCCAGCGTGTGAGGAGTTTGGGAACCGAGAGTTTACATATTTTCCCTTAAAACACACTCGTTCTCACCCACAGCAATTCCATGTGACTTCTCCTGCTACCTTCCAGGCACCTTAGCTTGTTGGGACCACCAGCCTGGTGGGCAAAGGGGTCAAAGTGGGGTCATAGAGTGAGGGTCATCCACGGATGTTTCCCCAGGAGTTGCTGGGGGCTCCCACTGACACTGAGGCTGTGAGATCCAGAAGAACTGGCTCCAAGGGCACAGATGGAGCTTGTGGGAAACAACGGAGCGATCTCAGGCCTGCATAGGCCAGAGGGTTAGGAATGTGCCTGCAGAGCCACCCTTTCACTGCTGCTTCTGCTCAGGGGCCAGGACACCCCAGAATCTACAGGGTAAATTTCACGGACTCAAGGCTTCCCGGATTCTGCTCTCGCCTTGTTAAGGATTAGTGCAAATCTCAGCTAGCAATATTTTGTACATTTTTTATTTCTAATTTTGCTTTGTTTTCTTTAGGATGAATTCCAATCTTTGGGAGTGGGGAGCAAATTCTCCATTGGAGAAATTAGAAATTAAGGTATGTGGAAGTCTCTGGAGCAGTGATTCACAATGAAAATGTTTGTTCTGTTTTTTCTTTAGCTAGGAATTACTCTCCATTTGATATATTTTTTTTTACTCAACAGGTGATGCATCCACGTGGCCCACAATTCCAGTCAAGCCTTGAGTGACCATTTCCCTCCCTTGTCTTTCTCTGTCCCACCCCCTCCTCCAGCCCAGGCCTCCACCTTCACAAGCTTTGTGTGAATCCTTCTAGATTTGTCATATGAAAGTGTAACCAAATACAATAACATTTACTTTATTTTCCTTCTTTCACACAAAGAGTAGTATTTTTCACCTTTGCTTCCCAAAGAGCAAGTATTAAACCATGAATTTCATACTATTATTCAAATACCACTTTTTTTTTTTTTACAGTACAATGTTTACTGTTAAAAAATACTGCTGTAGAAGATGTGGCACATATATACAATGGAATATTACTCAACCATAAAAAGAAATGAAATTGAGCTATTTGTAATGAGGTGGATAGACCTAGAGTCTGTCATACAGAGTGAAGTAAGTCAGAAAGAGAAAAACAAATACCATATGCTAACACATATATATGGAATTTAAGAAAAAAAATGTCATGAAGAACCTAGGGGTAAGACAGGAATAAAGACACAGACCTACTGGAGAACAGACTTGAGGATATGGGGAGGGGGAAGGGTGAGCTGTGACAGGGCAAGAGAGAGGCATGGACATATATACACTACCAAACGTAAGGTAGATAGCTAGTGGGAAGCAGCCTCATGGCACAGGGAGATCAGCTCGGTGCTTTGTGACTGCCTGGAGGGGTGGGATAGGGAGGGTTGGACAGAGGGAGACGCAAGAGGGAAGAGATATGGGAACATATGTATATGTATAACTGATTCACTTTGTTATAGAGCAGAAACTAACACACCACTATAAAGCAATTATACCCCAATAAAGATGTTAAAAAAAAATACTGCTGTAACATGAAGCTCTATTAATTGAGATCGGTTAAAAATATTATGATATAATTATATCATGGAATATCATGCAGGCATTAAAATTATGCCATAATTTATATTTGTTACAAAGCAAGCTCACTATAATACGAAGTGGAAAAAATTTACAAAATGGTAATCATTGTATAAGTCCATCTTAGTAAAAGTAAAAATATCTATAGAAAAAAGTGTGCATGTGTGCACATACACACATCCCTAAATGTATAATAATAGTTATCTCTGGATGGTGGAATGTTTAGCTATCTTTTTTTTTATAACATTTTTATTGGAGTATAATTGCTTTACAATGGTGTGTTAGTTTCTGCTTTATAACAAAGTGAATCAGCTATACATATACATATATCCCCATATCTCCTCCCCCTTTTGTCTCCCTCCCAACCTCCCTATCCCACCCTCCTAGCTGGTCACAAAGCAACAAGCTGATCTCCCTGTGCTATGCAACTGCTTCCCACTAGCTATCTACTTTACATTTGGTAGTGTTCATTGCAGCTCTATTTACAATAGCCAGGACATGGAAGCAACCTAGGTGTCCATCAACAGATGAATGGATAAAGAAGATGTGGCACATATATACAATGGAATATTACTCAACCTTAAAAAGAAACGAAATTGAGTTATTCGTAGTGAGGTGGATGGACCTAGAATCTGTCATATAGAGTGAAGTAAGTCAGAAAGAGGAAAACAAATACTGTATGCTAACACATATATATGGAATCTAAAAAAAAAAAAGGTTAGGTATCTCTTTTAATGGTATTATGATTGGGATGGTTAATTATGTCAACTTGGCTGAGCTACAGTGCTCAGTTGTTTGGCCAAACACCAGTTCTAGAGCACTGGGAGGTATTTTCTATTTTTTTTTTTTTATGATGTGACTAATACTTAATCAGTAGCCTTTGGGTAAAGCAGATCTATGTGGGTGGGCCTCATCCAATCAGCTGAAGGCCTTTAAAGCAAAGACTGAGGTTTCCTAAGGAAGGAGTTCTGCCTCAAGTCTGCCCCATAGAAACCTTGCCTGAGTTTCCAATCTGCCAGTCTTTCCTACAGATTTCAGATTCAAGACTGCAAAACCAGTCCTGACCTGAATTTCCAGGCTGCCAGCCTACTCGGCAGATTTCAGACCTGCCAACCCCACAATTGAGGGCAACAATTTCTTAAAGTAAATCTCTCTGTATATGCATCAGCTTATTGATTCTGTTTCTCTGGGGATCCCTGACTAAAGCAATGATTATGTCTTTTTTTTTTTAATTAAAATTTTTTAAATTGAAGTATAGTAGAGTATATATTCTTTATTGTATTCTTTTGCATTATGATTTATTACAGGATATTGAGTGTAGTTCTCTATGCTATACAGTAGGACCTTGTTGGTTATCTATTTTATGTACAGTAGTGTGTATACGTTAATCTCAATCTCCTAATATATTCCCTTCACCCCACCTTTCCCCTTTGGTAACTATAAGTTTGTTTTCTATATTGTCTGTGGGTCTGTTTCTGTTTTGTATATAAGTTCATTGGTATCATTTTTTTTTAAGATACCACATGTAAGCGATATCGTATGATCTTTGTCTAGCTTAGTTCACTTAGCATGATAATCTCTAGGAATAAAGCAGGCATAAGGAACTTAGAGATGAATTGTCATGCCTGTAACTAACTTTCAACTGGTTCAGCGTGAGAGAGAAAGTGAGAGAAGTAAAGGACCAGGTTGGAACGTTAACCTCTGAATCCGGTGGCATAACACGGTGTTCGCTGCCCCAGTCCTTCAGCTTCTCAATACTCTATGTGCCTACACTTTCCTAATAAGAACCCAGGGACATCACTTCCCCACCTGCATTTCCACATGGGGCTTTGCGTGGAAGGGAAGGGTCACACACGTGCCCTGTGTCCCCAAGAACGCAGCAGGGATGAGCGGTGTAGGGTAGGATAGAAGTGGGGCTCTTGAAAAGTCCCAGGTCCGCTGTGCTTTTCTCCTCACACACCTCCCAGTCACCTCTTTCCTGACAGTTTGTGAAGGGCCAGAAAAGCAGGCTTTTCCTCTCTCACTGCAGCACTGACACCCTGAGGAGAGAGCTTCATTGTTGGAAGCACAAGTATACAGGAGGGAGGACGTGTATGAGGCTGAAGGAAATCTTCCTCGAGGTTGTGTGTGGGGCCTCCAAAAGCAGCGCTGCCTTTTTATACACCAGGATGGGAGATGTGCACGTAGGGGCTCGTCTGCTGGGTACACAGCGACATCAGTTGTCTGTACCCCTGCGCGGAGACTGAGAGTCACGAAGATGCATCACCGGGTTGAGGGCACAGACAAGCCACTTGACCTTTCTGAGCCTCCGTTTCCTTATCTGTAAAAGGGTAACCATTCTTCTACTGGGCCCAGGATTATTATGATTTATGTCTGTAAAGTCTTCAGAAGGAAATCTGCTCCACTTCTGAGCACCCAGGAAATGTTATCCTTTTTTTTTTTTTTTTAAGAATAAAAACTTTTGTGTCTGGAGAATTGTTCTTAAGTGAAATGAGGAACGAGATTGGGCCACACCAGTAAACAGGTGTGCATTTTTGGAGATTGTGAAATTCAGTCAGGCATGGTTTGAGTAAAATGGGGAGACTTCAGTTTCACCGAACATGGATTTCCAGCCGACAACAGCAATGGAATGAGCTCCATGAGTTTGCTGGTCTGGCGTGGAGCCACTCTGGCCAGGATGGAAAATCTCCGTTGCTTTGCCCTTTGCTACAATAACCATGTTGGACAAAGCAGTTCTCTGTGTGTGAATGTGGCTGAGAGATGGGGAAGCATGGACACTCTGTAACTGCTCCGGCTGCAGACTGGCTGCGTGATGTTTTGGGAGCTTGCATTGCAACATTTACCGGGGCTCCTTCTCCAGAGATAGTTGTCTCCGTCTCTCTTTCCATGCTTGCACCGTCTGTATTCTTCTGTGCTCACTCCGATAGCAGCAGCGTGTGACTTTTCATAGGAAAGCAAGCGAAAGAAACATTGATACTTACATGGATGATGTGAAAATGTCACTGGTGTGATCAACCAAAACTGGGGTGATGGTTTTCTGAATGGGATTAGAGGAGCACATCTGCAGTGATCTCTTTGAAGGAAACTTCAAAAGATTTAGCCGTCCCGGCTTTACCTACGGAAGCACTATCTATTGGGTCGGAACAAGCCCAGGTGAGGAGGGACCACGGGCCTGGTTGCCCCCTGGTATGTGAGTCCCAGCCCCTTCCCAGGGCCACATGTCTGTGAAAGGCAGCGTCTGCTCAGCGCCAGGGACAGAGGGAGAACTGTACTCTTGACTCGGCCATCCCCCAACGGAGAGGGGATGAACCATCTGCAGGACTCCCTCCCCAGAGCACCAGAGAGGAGGATGGTGAGATCGCTGTCTCAGACGCTGGGCCCTGCTCTGGGGAGGGGAGGATGGGGGACACACATAGAGAGTGAGGCGAGTGCCTGTGCTGGGGCATCTGTGTGGGGATGGGCATCCAGATGTCTGGCCCCGCAGGCGGGAGAGGGGTGGTGTTAGGACCAAATGCACTTCCTCCTGTTGGTCCTTCTGCCCTCCTGGTGATTTTGTTCTGGGGCTGTGAGAAGGGTGAGAGAGAGCAGTGCCACTGAAAGTGAGGCCAGGAAAGGGCACTGCCTCCTGAACTGTGGTCCAGGGAGACAGCATCTCAGGGTGTGAGAGGCGGTACTGCAGCCTCTGCTCTCCTGGCCTATTTTACGCTTGAATCAGTCGTTATTAGCTTGAGGCAGAGGTTGTGGAGAAAAATCTGAAAAATGAGATTGTTAAACCTAAAGCAGATCCCACAGTCTGCAGAACCGTGAGCATAGGACAGCAATTTAAGAAGCCCAAGGGGCAGCAGAGGGCTGAAAACTGAGACTAATTGCCCAGGAGCCCGTGGGCCCGGGGGACAGCCCATCCAAACTGAGGGGCTGGGGTAGGGACATTTTCCCTAGGGAAGATTCTGTGCTTTTAAAAGCTTCCCATGATTAGGTCAGACCCAGCGTATAAGGTACAATAATCACAGGAGCGATACCCCAACACATCGCAGGTCAGCCCATGCGTGCTCAAGGGGAGGAGAGGCAGGAGCCCTGAGTACCGATGGGATTGGATCCTGGAAAAGTATCCCCCAGGTATACACCCTTTGGTCCAGGAGAGCTGGATTCAGTGGCTGGCACCCCTCAAATATCAAAACACCCTTTTCATATTTTTGAGTGTAAAGGATGGAGATATTTTGTGCTCAGAGAAAAATTCAAATTTCTGCACACAGCCTGGTGTGTTGTGATGCTTGCTCTGTTGTATTCTAGGGACCTCTAAGTCCCTGGACAGGTTACCAGTCTGCTACACTCATGGCCCTGCTTTTCCTCCAGAAGCCTCCTGCGGGTTTCCCGAGCACAGAGTGCCCTCCGCAGCCCCACTGAGCCAGAGGCCCCTGGTTTCCCCGAGACCCGCTATAGGCAATTGACCAGGCGCTAATTCCAAGGTGACTTAGTGGAGAAAAAAGCCCACCCCAGGGTTTTAAAACATTGTGAGGATTTAACTTGTATCCAAATAGTCTTTAACCTTGCCTTTTCCATCCAACCTCTGAATGGATACTTAAAAACACTGGATTGATTCACTGTAATTTGTTCAAATTGGATAAACCATACCTAAAACCAAGTGCGTCGTTTAAAAAGGGAACTCTCTTGAGCCACGGGAGGCAGGCTTTGCCTTTGGGTCCTGAGATGCATTTCATCTCCCCGCACTGTTTTCCAGGTTCCCACCATTTGCCATGGCAACATAACCAACTTGGTCATCATTTCACATTTTACCTGAAAATGATTCTTTCTATATAAACTTATAAAGAAAACTTTCCATCACTACTAAAGCCATAGAACTGATGTACCTAGTTGTATTTCTTTTAATAAGATACTCCAAAATAAATACACAGCTTTTAGGTTACAATATTTGTCTACGTCAGACTTTGAATCACTTTGGAAAATCCTACTTTAATATAAGGAATAGATCTGTTTCAGCAAATTTCACCAAAAATTTTATATATACATATATAATTTTATTTTCCTTGTTATATCTAATTTTTATATAGGGTACATGTTTGAATGTGTTCCTGTGAAACTTATTCCCTAGGGAGAACAGGGTCTTACTGATCTGAGGTTCCATCCCAGCTCCAGGACTGTTCACCCATTCCCCAAAAGGACTGACAGCTTGCATTTTTTAAGAAACCCATATTATGAAATGGATAAGAGAATGTTCCATTTCAACCTTATCCATGTTTGCAGTGCACGTGCTGTGTGGCTCTAGAGGGGAGGAACCTTCCACACGCTGAGCTCTCATTCAGGTGACATGCGAGCATCATTGTTAACCTGCAGGCAGGTCTATAGGATTATCTGTGCCCCTCAAGAATTTCACAGGCACTGACCCTCTCCACCCTCCCTTTCTCATTGTGCTCACCTTCCCACAGGCTGGTGTGTGCGTTGCTGCTTCATTGTCCTTCAAGCCGCTCTCGGCCACTGCCACTTTCTGGCCACCCTCTGGCTGCTAACAGGTGTTTGGGGAGTCCTGCGCCTGGAGTCATCCCTGTCTGAGTGAGTGCTGGAAACGGCCCATAGAGATTAGCTGAAAGCCAGAAGGAGAGGAGACCACTCCGGGTCTGAGAGATAACTGCTGACTCTGCAAACACAAATCTCATCTTGGAGTCTCTGTATTTTGTCTTCACTCTTCCAGTTGGAGGGACAAAAATTCCGACCAGGTCAAGATACTGGGGTGCCACACAATCTCTTTTTGGGCTGAGAACTTGGCTGTGTTTGTGGCCCAGCCCCACCTCCCACAGATGCATTGGAGTATGATGGAACCCATGACTTACACCCTCTGAACTGTTTGTGTTTGCATTGGACAGACTTGCTGTACTGCTGGTGTAGGCATTTCATTGTATTTCAGGGTGGAAGGCCCAGGCCACGTCTCCCCACCTGGAGTCTGAAGTCTCTCTCACGAGGCACACCAGTTCATGGTGTGATGGCAGGGCTCTGTACAGAGCATGGAGACAGGCTGCCCAGACTGTTCCAGCCACTCAGCCCCTCTGACTAGCCAGGTAAGTCAAGGCAAGTTACATAACTTCTCCATGTCTCAGTTTCCTCATCTGTAGGATGGGGAGGCAGGTTGTCCACATTAATTAAGACAACATTCCGAGGGCAGAGCTGTGCTTGCTTGGCCCAGAGTCACCAAAATTCTAGTCAAAAATACAGGCTAGTCTGTGGAGCTACAACCTTATACAATTCCCAGTTTTAACCTGAATGTTAAAGGATGTTCTTGGCCATTGTGAGTGTAAGATAGGCTCAAGGATGTATTATATAACATGGGAAATTTAGCTAATATTTTGTAATAACAGTAAATGAAAAGTAACCTTTAAAATCTGTATAAAATTTTTTTTTAAAAAAATCCAAATTCTTCATTGTGACCTAGGTGCCCCATGAATGCCTCTCCACTCAGCCTCCTTTCCTGCATATAGCTCCTGCCACACCAGCCATCTGGCTGGTTCAGGGGCACCTGCTAAACCTCCGCCCAGGTTCCTCACATCCTGTCTGGACCTCCTGCCCCAAGATCTTTGCCAAGAGCAGATTCTGCAGCCGTCCCATCTTCAGCTCATGGTGTCGTCTCTATGCTGTCACTCTCCTCCCCACTGTGTCACTTCCTTCATCCCTTTTATCATCACCTGAAGTTGTATGACTGATTATTTGTTGTCCTTCCCCCTCATTATAACAGAAACCCCAGAAAGTCAGGCATGTTGTCTTATTTGCATCTGTAAGCATAGCCCGTGAGGCCGGAGTAGGGATTCTGTAAATACATTTCAGATGAATGAATAGTTCATCCTGGTACCAACACGATGTTGTAGTCACCTCTGCTGATTTAAAAATCTCTGACACATCAAGGAAGATGAGGCATTTTGGATTTCATGTTTCATACTCTCCCCAATACCTGCCTTTGGTAAAAAAGGAGGCCATGATCAAAAATAGGCAACCTCTGCCACCCACACCCTGGACGTGATCTTTGAGTAAATTGCAGTGCTGCCCTTCGAAGAAGAGCTGTCCCTTGGGTAATTTTCTACAGACTTTCACCCTAGTTGATCCTGCCTGCTCTGACATAACATTGGGATCTGCCATCAGTGCCATCCCTTTGGAATGAAGTAAGACTGGGACCAAGATGGCTCCATTTTAGCATCCCATTTACCCACAAAGATGTCATAGGATTAGCATAATAAAAATTATTGTGTACCTGCTAAAACTTAAGGATATTTACTTATCAGAGCTGTTCTGGGTAGACTTAGTTAAAACGGTGATAGAATCCAAGTTTGTGTGCCCCACTTTTGCTTCCAGGACATTCTTCCATCTTCCTCCCTAACTGTCCCTCCCCCAGCAGATCTGATCTTTGACATCAGATCCGACCAAGTTACCTCTTCGGCAGTCATCCCCACACCACCCCTCTTGTATTTCTGTCCGTAGGATTGTCAAAGACTTATCTCGTGGCTTCCGATCATTCTTTCCAGCACCACTCCTATCAGACTGTTTGCCAATTTCAATGGCCACATAGAAGATCCTTTAACACACTGCCCTCCCTTCCCTCCAAGGCTCTTGTTCTGCATCTGCTTCAGCCACATTCTTCCAGGGTCACACGGTAATTACCATTACTTATGTCATTACTAGTGACTGCCGTTCCAATTCTGCCACAATCGCCTTTTCAGGCATCCTGCTCTCCTGGTCCCCTCCTCTTGTCTCCCAGCTCACTTTCTCCTATCTGTTGGCTGCTATAATTAATTCTTCAGCCACCCTGGGACTCCCATTCACTGCCTCTCCTTACTTCAGTTAAATAACCTATCATCACGGTCACGCCCTTACATACATCCTTAACTCACATATTCCTCTCCTGCTTTGTCATATCCTTTAGGAAAACATCCAGAACTGGATCAACTCAATTTTCCCAGGACTGGCATTTTGTCTGGTTCTCACTAGTGTGGCCCTGGCTGGTCAATGCTTGCACCACACCGATTGTTAGATGTTTTGAAATTTACCAGTGAATTTCCATCTCCTATGCACCTGCACCTATGCAGCTGCTGGTGGCTGGAAAAATACCCTCCAATATGCTGACTGGCCTCACTTTAATTTCATAACACCGAATGGGCCCTACAAGTTTCCAGATGTCACTTTACATTTCCTGGTCCATTTAGTCTCATGTCCTGAGACATGAGACTAAATTTCATTTCAATACTTATTTCCTCAAAACTCACAAACTTCTTCCCCATCCTCTTCTCAGGTGATCACCTAGCTTCCTATTTCACTGGAAAGAAAAAAGAGCAATGACAACAGATCCCCACCACCACATAAACCGACATACTGACACATCTGACAATATGTTCTATTTTCCCTCCTGCCACTATGATCTGTCAATTCTCTCATCTAGAAAAGCTTCTTCACTTGTTCACGAGATCCTATGCCCCTAGCACATTGCTCCAGAAATTGTCGCCCCTTCTCTCTTGCATACTAAACATTTCCCATACTGATGGACCATTACCATCAGTATAACAATGCACTGTAATGTCATTTAAAAGAAAGATAATAACAACAACAAAAAAACAACAAAAAAGGCTTTATATTCATCTCCAGCTATAGCCCTGAGCTGGATATTGCCTATGCTTTCCCCTATCCTACAGGAGATGGATGCCCAGGGAGTTTCCAAAATCCCTGCCAACCAGGTTCTGGTTAAATTTCACCGGTAAGAGGCACTCTCATAACATTTGGAGAAGAGAGGAATATAGCATTCTCATTTAGAAGCGAGTAGTTCCTAGGCATCTTGACCTCCTTATTCCTGCCTCAGGACCTTTGAACATTCTGTTCCTTCTACAAGGGAACTCTTTCTCCCCCAGAGAGACACATTGCTCACCTCTCTCTTTACTCAAATACCACCTTCTCAACTAGGCCCTCCTGACCACCCTACTCAAATTTCAACCTATTTTTCCTTTACTCTCAGCACTTTTAAATTCCCTTTTCCCAACGTTTCCTAATTTTATTGTCTAACATTTATCATCATATGACCTTCTGTGTAAATACATATTTATTTCTTTGTTGTTGTCTGTCCTCACTAGAAAGTACACTTCACAGGTACAGAGGTTTTCACCTGTTCTATGTACTGTTAGAATAATGCCTGACATAGAGTAGATACTCAATGTCTTTGATGATTGATTCAAATGAATGAATACAATACGTTATTCAAAGTTATAAAAATTCTTCTGAGCACATCTTTAGGTGTAATTCATAGGTTCTGGTAGGTCAAGCTTTTGTTATTGTCACTGTCCGGATACTCTGTTGTTTGGTTTTAATTTCCTTTTTGAGTTATGAATTGGTTAAGAGATGGGTTAAAAATTCCAGATCATAGGGGCTGTTTGTTTGTTTATGGCTATTTTGTTTGTTTCTTATTTTTGTTATTAATTTTTTGTTTTACTGCAGTTTGATCGGAGAATGATGTTTGTGGTTATGTTTAATTTCTGGGGTAATTTCCCCCTGCCAACAAGCCACTTAAATCTTATTTATTTTTCTTAATGTTTCCCTTTGTATCTAAAAAAGCATATTTCTCTTAACTCATTCATCAGTTTTATCTATCTCTCTTGACCTCTGGTTCTCAAAACATGCTTATAATAGCTATCAAATTACATCTACCTTCCTCTCTCAATCATTGTTCTATAAACATGTATCACATTATAACACTTCTGTTGCATTCTGTTATGTATTCATAATCTTAGTTTTGCTTTAGTCTTAGTCCAAAAGTGAAACAAGCAATGCCCACAGCCCGTCTTCTGCCATGACTTCTCATTCATCTAGTCTTTGTCCCAAGTGTCTCCTGCAGCAGTTTCTCTAATTATTGCATATTTGAAAAATGTTTTTCCTTCTTGCTTCATAAACAACCATCTGGTTGGGTTCAAGTATTTTTGGTCACTTTTTCTCTTCTTGAGGGCTTTTTAAGCTTTGTTTTACTGTCTTCAATTATCAACTGCTGCTATGGAAATGTCAGAGACCAGCCTACACTCCTCTAATTCAAAAATATGATCATTTTTCAGGATGTCTCAGTGTTGATTGTCCTTTGCCCATTTTTCCTAAGAAACAATGTGCCCTTTCAATAAGAAAATGTATGTCTTTTTTGATTTCAGGAAAGCTCTCTTGCATTATATTTAAAAATATTTGCTCTGGGGCTTCCCTGGTGGCGCAGTGGTTGAGAGTCCACTTGCCAATGCAGGGGACACGGGTTTGTGCCCCGGTACGGGAAGATCCCACATGCCGAGGAGCGGCTGGGCCCATGAGCCATGGCCACTGAGCCTGCGCGTCCGGAGCCTGTGCTCCGCAATGGGAGAGGCCATAACAGTGAGAGGCCCACGTACCGCCAAAAAAAAAAAAAATATATATATATATATATATATATATATATATATATATATATATATATTTGCTCTGTTTTATTATTTACTGACCTGGTGACAGTTATGTATATGTTAGCTCTCTACTGCCTATTATGTATTTATTATTTTTTTCAAATCCCTTAATTCTAAGTTCATTTCCATTTCAGTGTTTTTAGTTTTTTTTCTGCAGCATTTATATTCCTTTGTACTGCTTCCAAAGTGGCCTTCATTCCTGGAAGAACACTTCTTTCCTGAGCTCTGTTGGCCTGTATCTCAACTCCTTCTGTCATCTTTCCATGTCATAACTGGAAATCTTGTATATTTCCTTCCACATTTGCTTTATAAGGGCAATTTCTTTATTACTTTGTTGATTTAATGGCCATATGTTTATTCACAATTCATCTATCTGTAACAATACTTTTTACAGGAATATTCTTTGTCTGAAATTTGACTTTCCTGTTTTGTTCTTCCTTTTGTTTCATGAGGTTTATTTGATTAGACCCTGTACCTGACTCATTTCATTATATATCTTTTTACTTTTTAACTTTAAAAAGAATTTTTATTTTTACATTTTTGGCTGCGTTGGGTCTTTGTTGCTACGCACAGGCTTTCTTATATATCTTTCTTATATATCTTTAAAAGAGATGAGCTCTTCCTGGACAACATTGGAAAATAGTTCCTAGGGGAAGGGGCATGGGCTGAAGTTAGCAGAACTTTCTTTTATGATGCAGGGTTATATGTGTCATGGAGTCATTTCAGCCTTTGTTTTCCCCTCCAGCAGAGATTTCAGCTCACAGCTCAGAATCTCTATTTTCCAGCCCTCCTCATCAACAAACTGCTCCTGCAAACATGGCTTGCTTCTCTGCCTTTCCAGCTTCTTGAGTACTTGCACAAAGAGCAGTATAGCAGAACACATCTGCTTTTTTATTCCCATTACTGCAAACAAGGGATTGGTGGATGGCATTTCAATAAATCACTTACTCTGAGAAGTCTTCTCCACCAGATTTTCTGATGTTCCCCCTCTCATGTCTCCAACACTCTGTTTGACAACCGCTCTGGACAGCCCTTCTTTTTTTTTTTTTTTTTTTTTTTTTGCGGTACGTGGGCCTCTCACCACTGTGGCTGCTCCGCGGCATGTGGGATCTTCCCGGACCAGGGCACGAACCCATGTCCCCTGCATTGGCAGGCAGACTCGCAACCACTGCACCACCAGGGAAGCCCAGCCCTTCTTTTTATCTTATAGTTTGGAGCTTTAGAATATGTCTAGGCTCATCAGAGAGGTAGTTTGTTTCCCATATTCCTTACTGTTGTTGGATCTCTCAGAAGGAAATAGAGAAACAAAGATTTTGTGCCATTATGTTACAACCAGATCTTGTGAAGTTCTGGCTAAATTTAGAATAACTTATTTTAGTGTATCCGCTCTCCCTTATTAGATTGCCATGTCCATCCTGGTACTTCAAAAGTAACTTGAAGATAGAGACTAAATATGTTTTCTGACACATTTTGGTTAAAAGCACTATTTCTCCAGAGGAATGGATTTGCAAATACTTCATAAGACATTTAGTGTTTCCTTCTAGATAACACTCCTTCATTGAAATAGCTCCTTCTAGGAGAACTACCGTACCTGCTAAGGTTATATATATATATATCTCCAATGGGGAAATGTAATCAAGAAATGATAAACCTGGGTGAATAAAGCCAAATGGAACTTTTTTCTAGAAGACTACCACTTATAATTAGAATAATGTAAAAAATGGTTATAATTTATCCTGAGATACAATTAAACAGACGTCCAGTATTTGTCAATATTTTAAATACGTAGGACTGCTGCACTCTTAAGTCTATTTTAAATTCTTTAAGGACAGCATCATTGTATCTACAGCACACAAAACCTGGCACATAGTAAGTAGGTGCTCAATAGATAAATGTGACTTGACTTCTAGCCATCATTGTAACACATGTTTGATTTGCAACCCTCCTTCTGCACCATCTGACAGTGTATTGTTCTCCAGGCTGTGTGATCTCCAGGCTGGTTCTAAAGACACCGCAGCCACTTTTGTATTTGCTGCCTGTTAGTCAAGCCTAAGTTTTGTCTCTTTGACTTCTCTAATTAGATTGGAGGAGGGCTTCCCCCAGCAACTCTGTTTTTCATTGTTGGGAGACCAGCAAAATTCTTGACTAACAGTGCTTTAGTGTTTCCATTCACTCTCTTCTGCCTTCTTGCATCACAGATAGTGGAAGAAAATCCTTTGAGAAAACATGGCAAGGACATTCATCCCAATAGTCACTGAGACTATTTGTCCTCAATTAGAATCAAAGTTGACCTTCATTAGACTTATTGGTCTTATTTATTGATGCTGATTATGTCTCTATCTAAGGACTGTAATCTGTATCAAATATCTGATGGATTTTCTCTCCTAAAACAGCCCCTAACATTAAAAAAAAAAAAAGCAAAACAAAAAATGTATAGCAAAGAGTTTTCTCTCTTAGATTTCCAGGTCAGCAGAAATATTTTAGGCAGATCAGAACATTTCACAGAGGTGTTTTCAAGTACGTTTCTCCCAACGCTATGCGGACTTTAGGGTCTTTGCATAAAAGGAATCCCGGTGGCTGGAGACAACTGTGCCTGCAGCCCAGGCTGGACCTGAGGCTTTCAGCTTTGTGAACTTGTAGGAGGTATGGTGCATTACTTTTGACTGATTTCAATCATATCTGACCTTTTTCTTCCTGTACCCACTCACACCCATGTGTTTTAGAAAACAAATAAATCTTTATAATTAACATTGGTTCAACTACTTTTTGAGAAATTATGAAATCTCAAGGCATCAAGACCTGCACTGCCTAGTAGGGTAGCCAGGAGCCCACAGGGCTGATAATGTTTGAAATGTGGCTACTCCGAGTTGGGATGGTTTTGTACGGTACAAAAAGAAAGTGAAATATCACACTAGTAATTTTTCACATTGGCTGCATGTTGAAATATTATCTCTTTATACTGAGATAAAATATATTATTAAAATCCATTTTACTTTGTCTTAATTTTTCTATGTGGCTACTAGAAACTTCAGAATGTCTTATGTGACTCACACCTATGACTCACATTATATTTCTATGGGATGATACTGATCTAGGCACTAGCCCAGGCTCATTTCTGAATTCTGGGCAAGGCACAGTGCCTGGGAAGATGGTAAAAGGAAAGAAAGAACTAGGCTCCCGTCCAAAGAGAGGCAGATTTAGTCCTTCTTCCTATGAGACTTTGGCCGAGTAACTTAGCCTTCTTGCACCTCAGTTTGCAGGGCTGTGAAAATGGGCACGAGGATATCTCTCTTAAACATTGTGAGGATTAAGTCAGGTAATAAACAAAGCATCTGGCATATAGTAAATCCTCACAAATGGTTTGTTCTCTCCTTTGGACCAAATGAAAGCACTTTAAAAACACATTTATTTGTTGTTTAAACAGTTCTGCCAGCATCATTCATGAAGCATTTGCTTATATGGAGCACAGAATAAGATGCACTTGGTGGTGTCCTGGGTGGGGACCACTCCACCTCAGGGAAGATATACTATACACCTCAGGCAGGCAGGCAGGCAGAGGAGTGGAGCTGATGGTGAGTGTCTGGTGGCAGCTCCATGAAAACCCCAACAAGAGGAATAACTCAGCAGCCTGAGCTGTTCAGCAGCGTCAGTATCACGCAGCCTGGAGATCTCTGCCAGCCACCCATGTTCACAGACACTGGATTCAGAACTGCTGCGGAGGGAAGGAGAGGAGGGAAGGGACGCTGCTGGAGGCTTTCCAGGAAGCAGCCCCTGGGTGATCGCGGATTGGCAATTCAAAGTTTTGAAGAGCCCAGGTACTTTCCACCCAGATTAGACTATCTCCTATCTGAAGATGATGATGCCTTATTACTGGGCTTTCTCATGTTCTTACTTGTTCAGGTGAATGACCCCAGTAATCCCTACACTTTCAGGGTTGCCGCTGTCAAATACCAAGGCAGTGATTTCCAAAATTGGAACAGGTTGATTGGGGAGGACACTGGGAAGTTTGGGAATGGTGCCAGTTCAGAGCCAGGATTCACGGAAGACAGCAGGAGCCCCCAGACCCTGAGCAAGGCACAGGCCCCCTGATTTTTCAGCTCACTGTGCATTTTTCGAAGGGGCTGTGTCCTTTAATGGTTCACACATTGCACCCAAAACCTCCCACTTGAACCTCCTACTTCTGAAGTGTATGAGCATTGCAGTATTCATAAAAACCTCTACTCTTGGAAAGCTTTCTAATTAGTTATGCTACAAATGGAGAGTGTGTAACCAGTGTAGTTTTTGTCCCTAGTGAGCTATTGGGTCAAATCATCAAAGGAGGAAAATGTGCATAGAAATATACAAATTTTTTTTAATCATCTTTATTGGAGTATAATTGCTTTACAATGGTGTGTTAGTTTCTGCTTTATAACAAAGTGAATCAGTTATACATATGTTCCCATATCTCTTCCCTCTTGCTTCTCCCTCCCTCCCACTCTCCCTATCCCACCCCTCTAGGTGGTCACAAAGCACCGAGCTGATCTCCCTGTGCTATGCGGCTGCTTCCCACTAGCTATTTTATGTTTAGTACAAATAATTTTAAAGCCTTTTTACTGCTGTATGTATTCCTGAATATAAGTATTTGATTATTCCTATATATTTGTATTTATTATCATGATGTGAGTGTATTCATGTCAGTGGCCCAGGATGAGACCTGGTATTCACAACCCTTGTGTTGTCCCCTCCCAGTGAACTTGTCCATGTGACTTGTTTTGGCCAATAGGACATCAGCAAGCATGATGAAGAGGCTTGATAAGAGCTTGCATGCTGGGCTCTTCTTGGAACACTCTCTCTTACAGCCCTGAGTCCCATGTAGAGATTCAGCTACCCTGCTGGGAAAACCACGTTGGAGGTAACGAATGCTCAGCCAACTGAAGAAACCACCTTGGATGTTCAGCCCAGATAGCTGAGTCATGAGGAATCATCAATCATCATTGTTTTAACTCATTAAGCTTTATTGCTGTTGGTTGCACAGTAATGGACAACTGAGACAGTACTATTTGTAAAAACTAGTATAAGATGAAAAATGATAAAATTATTTATCAAAATACACATAATAAGAAAGGATCAAAAGAATGATTGAGGAAGTTGCATGGAAAAGTTAGGAGTAGAAAAAATAATAAAGCCCTAAGTAAGATCAGCTCACAGAAAAGCTTGCAATTGCATCCTGAATGGTAGCAGATGTCCCAAGCTTCCTGCACCAAAACCAAATGTGGCGATGTGACCAGTTACGAGGCTGGCAGTGTCCAGAGGGAAAAACACAACAGCCCGTTGTACTATTTGTCTATGAGTGAATACTGAGTGTTGCTGCTGGGCCTGGAGAGTAATAAGCCAGGCAACCTATTCCCTGCGGCTTCATTGAATGGTGTTGATGCAAATTTTCCTTTTATCTTCCTTTTATTGTGAAATATAAAGCACAAACAAAATTATGCAGAACCAAGATAATTTATCACAAAGTAAATACCTGCATAACAAGTACCCAGGTCAAGAAGGATAACATTGACTCTCCCAAAAGACCCTCCATTTGCCTCTGTCCCTAAAGGTAACGATTATCCTGACTTCGATGGAAATCACTTCTTTGCTTCTTTAACAACTGAATATTATGGTTTGGTTTTGCTGGTTTGGAGTTTTATCTTAATGAAAGCACGCAGGAAGTATTAGTTTGTATCTGGCGTGCTATATTTAGCTGTGGATCCTTCCTTTTCATTCCTGTCTAGCACAACACCTTATGAATATATTTTTACTCTTAATAGACATTTGGGTTATTTTCAGTTTGGGGCTGTAACAAATACTACTGCAATAAGTATTATTGTATAAATCTCTTGGTGCACATGTCTATGTAATTCTGTTGGGAACATACATGTGTACGTCTGCTGGGTCCTGTATTATTCGTGTCCTTGCCTTTAATAAATGATGCCAAGCTGTCTTCCAAAGTGGTGATACTGATGGAAATCCCTTACCGCAGTGTGTGAGAGCTCTGGACCTTCACATCACACCAAAGCCTTGGTGCTGTCCGGCTTTTCCATTTTGGCCATTCTGGTGTGTATAGGGCCATTATATTGTGATTTTAATTTTCCTTGGTTATTAATAGACGTAAGTACCTATTCATAGATTTATCCATTTAAAGTCTCTTGCTCAATTTTCTATTTCTCTGTCATTTTCTTAATTAATTTGTAGAAATCCCTTATATACACAGGGAAAGAGCCCTTTGTAAGGTCAATTCACTTCAGACATCTCCTTCCTCTTTATGGTTTATCTTTTCCCTTCCTACTGGTGTCTTTGATACTGGAGGGTCTTAGGATTATTGTAGAGCAATCGATCAAATCTTCCCCTTTATGGACAATACTTTTTGCATCTTGCTTGATTACTCTAGCTCATGCTGAAGAAAATATCTTCTATATTTTTTTCTGAAAGCTTTATTTTGTTGCCTTTCAAATTTAAAGTTACAAATGTATGTGCGGTATGAGGTAGCACTGATTTCCTTCTGTTTCTATGTTCATCTCCAACCGACCCAGCGCCAGCTAGTAAAAAGAATTCTCTTTCACCCAGGCCAGTTTTCCCTTGGCTTTGTAGTCTCTTCATACTTTGACTTTAATTACTACTCTTTGAGTCTGTTAAATGTGCTGCTACCCTACCTCCCAACCATCCTTTCTGAAACTGGAACCCTCCCCCACCAAAAAAAAGCAGCTCCAACTGAGCTCGCCTTACTGATCCAGCTCAGTAATTCTTAACTTTATATGTATTGATAGTTCTCTGATGTTCTCAAACTGAAGTTTTCATACGGTATTCGGCTCTTATCTTGACCTCAACAGGAGTTTTATTTCAAATGACCTAACTCATCATTGCTAGATACAGAAGTTTGGTGATTCTGTTTTAAATAACATTTGCAATATCTTTGGATATGGCAGGAGAAGGGGAGAGGACAAGGCAGGTAAATGTGAAGGCTTCAAAAATCCAGTGATGCCTTGCATGGGTTTAGGGAATGTGTTAGCTTTGGGGAGTGGTTTAAATGCCCCTCCAGGAGACTCTATGGGGTAGAGACCATGCCTAGTGGAGGGAAGGCCTCAGGTCCACAGAAGGGCATTTCATGAGGTGGCAGGCACTCCAAAGCTTGCTTAAGCTTAGGTGACTTTAGCTGCAAGTAACATGCAAATAAATTCAAAATGGCTTAAATGACAAAGGAAGTGTATTTTCTCACCTATTGCAAATTCTGTAGTCAGGGTGATTCCAGAGTTGATAAATTCATTACCTATAACATCATTAAGAATATGGATTCTCTCCATCTCCCTCAGCATCTTCCTCCCTACAAGCTGGCTGCTCTGTCCTCTACCCACACCCAGTGACAGCAATGGACAGAGAAATGGGAGGCACTGATTCTTCCTGTCTTCCTCTTAGTGTCTCTTCTCAACAGCAAGGATAACCTTCCCCAGAAACCTCCAGAAGACTCCTCCTCGTGTTTCTTCAGTCACAATGGTCTGGAATGTCTATACCTGATCCAACTGCCAAAAGCAGTGTGGGACCACCACGATTGGTGGACTCATCCTTTGGGACTGGGATGTATCCACCAGCATCCCCCAGAGAGATGCCATGGGCTTCTGGGAGGTGGGGGGCTGGGAGGGCACAGTAAGCATGTGTTTGCATAATGCATGTGGAGGAGAAGAGAGGAAAGAGAGGCTCATGGACACACAGGTCTATTAATATGGTCCAGGCCACGGGTAGGGTCATTAATGTAGGGAAGGGAGGGAAAGGTGGGAGGAGAGATGGAGGAAGAAAGGCAAAAAAAGGAAAGGGGTGAGGACAGCCACCAAGCAAGAAGCGGGAGCAGCACTGTTGCTCAACTTCTAAGAAAAACGTTCTTAACCTTATCTCCCCTCCCCTCCCTACTTTCATCACTTGGAACGTTCCATCAGGCCAATCTACAGGGTCCTGGGCCTGAACTGCCAACCTCCTTGTGCAGGTAGTTCAATCCTGCTCCCAGTGTGCAGACCCAGAGGCTTTGGATGGTCATAGGATTGGTTCATATTGAACAAAAGTATTGGCTGTCCCATGATGTGGGGCTGCCAATACTGCAGGCCCAGGACCACTCAGATTGATGTGAACCCTGGAATAAACCAAGCTTGAGGGGCCCCTTGTCATTCTTGGCCTTTTCAGATGCAACCATCCCTTGGAGTTGTTGGAAAACCCAACAGCATGCATATGTTTGGACTCAGGCAACCGCTCATGCCCGAGCTGAGCGGTCTGATCCTTTCTGGTTGTGGTTTTGGGGGCTGACTGAACTTCCTGAAGGGTTGACTGGCTCATCCTTTGGTCCTCTAGCTAGTTTGGGCCCTCCCCAAGCATGATGGACTCTGCATCTGGGCAGCATGGGGTTTAGGCAGTAATTCTGATTCAGAGGTACCCTAGCACAAATGGAGGCATAGGCCGTGGCTTTGCTTTATGCGGAGTTGGGGCAGATCTGGGCTAAACTAGTGCTTCGAGACTCTAGTTAACTGCACCAAGAAAGGTCACCATGTATATGCTTTCCAACCCAGGAATCAGCTTTGCCTCCATTCTATGCTATTCAATTGAGTCAACTTGCCCAAGGAATGAGCACTAACCGCGGCCCTGGTGACCTAGAGGTTAACAAGTCATACTTGCCCCACGGACAGCACAGTCTGTCACATCTCAGGACTTTCTTCAGAGACTGGTATTCGAGGGTACAGATCAGGGCCCAGCAAATGTTTTCTGTAAAGGGCCAGGGAGTAAATAATTTAGTCTTTGAAGGCCGCGCGGTCTGCATTCCAACTATTCAACCCTGTTGTGTAGCATGAAAATGGCCATTGACATATTATAAATGAGTGGGTGGTGTTGTGTGCCCACAAAATTTAATTAATGTAACAGGCAGTGCTGGATTTGGCTCACAGGCGGTAGTTTACCAACCCCTGATCTAACTTAATCAATAATGCTATTTTCTATGGAAGAAAGAATTATGTAACATTGTGTTTAATTGTCCTTTCATCTTAACCTACTATTTGATCTAAACACTTGTTAATGACATTATTAATTGCCATTTTTACTAAATGAGAGGCCTTACATTTTAACCTCTTCAGCGTTGGCCAATGAAGGGGAAAGGCAGCCTTGAAAATTCTTTCTTACCATATAAGGCATCTGGTCTTTTGAGTCTGATTTGCTGCCTAAGTAACTGTGCTGGCAATTTCTAATCGAGTTACGCAGTAGATGAGTCAGACTCTCATCGTTCTTTCTGTTCCTATTTGTACGATCTCTGAAGAGTGTGAACTTTCCTGTTTGTCACCCACTGTGTCCATATATACATGACCTTGCAGCTTTCACTGTCTCTGAGAGCCGGAGCTCAGTTCTTAACGTACCAAGGATGCGAATCACGTGTCACCAAAGTAGAGTAAAAAGCCTGCCTGTACCATCTGTGATGAAGAATTATGTTCAGGCCAGAAGCACAATACTGCTCATGTAGCATCAATATTTAATCACAGCTGGGTGTTTTTGCTCAACAAGAAACACTGTCTGCCCCTCCGGGCTTATGGTCAATCCACATGTGAACGGATCTGAAGTCCCTGCAGTAAGCCCGGGTGAGGAGGTACAGGGAAATATATTTGGGGATCAGCATCTTGGTAAAGAAAGGGAAGAGAAGGAGCATGTGTGAGAACTTCCAGTGTGCTTAGAACCCAGAACTGAGTAGTGAGTTTGGGAGCAGAAAACCCACGTTCAGCTCTCTGAGCCACTTGACCTTGGGCAAGGCCCTGAAATTTCTCTGAGCTTTTATTTTCTGTAAAATGTGACTATGGTGATTGATGGCAAAAATGGCACCTATTTCCCCTGGCTCCCTTGTCCAGTGTGCCTCTTCAGCCCTGCCACTGAGAGGTAGAATCTAATTCCCCACACCCTGAACTGGGTTGCCTTGGGAACTTGCTTCAGCTTACAGAATGCAGGGGCCATGACAGGGAGCTGTTTGGAGGCTGGTGCACTTCGCTGGCTCTTGCATTTTTGTCATTGCCTGGGAACAAGGCTGGGTTGGCCTGCTGGGAGAAAACAGTAAGTTGAGAACCGAGGTGTCCCAACCTAGGCGACAGCTCCCTGGACCCCACGAGTGCACTCGCTGCCTATTGACCCACAGTTTTCCAGGGCATGACCTGAGGGAGCGCAGCCCAAATACCGTAACTGCCCAGCTGCTCCCAGCTTTAGCTGCTGACCATCTGAATCATGAGTTAAAGAAATGCTTGTTGTTTGAGGCTAGTAAAATTTGGGGTGGTTTGCTCTGCAATAGTAGCTAACTGCTGTTCTTGCCCGATCTCACAGAACGTTGTGAGGAGCGAATGAAGCCATGCTCAACAGAATGCTCTGTGAATCATGAATAGCGCACAGATACAAGCTGTGTTTCCCAAGTTTCAATCAGTATTGAGACCAAGCAGAAGATGCAAATCGATAAAAACAGTGCATTCACTCTCACCCCCCGCCCCCACTCTCCACCTTGACACAGGGTCAAACTTGATCTCGTTTTTTTCTTCTAAATATCCCAGTCACCCTTTAGCCCCCCTGGGTTCACGCACTACACTCATGCACTTAACTGATATGTGTTGGTCACCTACTATTTTCCAGGCACTGTTTTAGGCATGGAGGATGCTGGGATGGGGCGGGAAAGTGAAGCAAATACCGTTGTCCTTCAGTTTCCTTGAGGGATTATGTCCAGGACCGCCACAGATACCACAATCCACGGACGCACAAGTCCATTATATAACACAGCATAGTATCCACAGGTTCTGCATCCAGGGCTATGGAGGGCCGACTGTAAATTCATGAATAAGACAAAGAAAAGTATCAGAAATGAAAAGAAAAGTACAGGGAGAAATGATAGAGTGATTAGGTGGCTACTTCACATTGGGTGAGTTGGAAAGGAGGTGACAATGAGACGAGAGCTAATGAAGGGAAGACGCCACTTGAAGATCCAGGGGGAGAATGAATAAATGTTTCAGGGAAGAGGAGTGGACATGCAAAGACCTCAAGGCCATAGAAGCTGAAGGAGGGAGGCAGGGCCTGAGCTGGGAGAGCAGAGAGGCCAGGTAGGGTCAGAGAGTGGATTCTATTCTGCAGTGTGACAGGGAGCCACTGGGGTGCCTGAAGGGATGAAGTGCTAGGACAGGGTCTATGTTAAAGACCCCTGAGCTGCTTGCTGTGAGGGGAACTGCCTATGGGAGAGCAAGAGATGATGCCTGGGCACCATTTAGGAGTCCTCTGAGGCCGTCCACTTGAAAGGTGTGGGTGATTTTGCTGAACTGGCATCTGACCACCGCTCCACTCATGACGTCTGTCACTTAAAAGTTAATGCTGGGCTTCCCTGGTGGCTCAGTGGTTGAGAATCTGCCTGCTAATGCAGGGGACACGGGTTCGAGCCTTGGTCTGGGAGTACCCCACATGGCGCAGAGCAACTACGCCCGTGAGCCACAACTACTGAGCCTGCGCGTCTGGAGCCTGTGCTCCGCAACAAGAGAGGCCACGATAGTGAGAGGCACGCTCACCGTGATGAAGAGTGGCCCCCGCTTGCCACAACTAGAGAAAGCCCACGCACAGAAATGAAGACCCAATGCAGCCAAAAATAAATAAATTAATTAATAAAACAAACTGCTACCCGCCCCCCCCCAAAAGTTAATGCCCACATCAGAGTGAGCTTCTTTTTCAGTTCATCATTTTACAGCCCACACAATCGATTTGTTGTGTTCTCTGTGCATGGGCTGAACTGTGCACTGATGAGCCATCTGGACGAGTGCATGTGATGGCATCCCATGACCTGTGGGCAGCCACCGGACAATTCACCCGGCACTCTGGTCTGCATGGTGATGCACAGGGCTGCAGGGTCAAGGCCAGCTAGCTCTGATTTTTGCCAAGTTTCGATGTGTTTTCAGATCAGATGTCAGTTACGTAACTTGGTTTAAATTACTTTCTTTTTTTGAAGATCAGCTTTGTGTTTCAGAAGCTGGGAACCACTGATGCTCCTGGTCTTAGGCGTTCTACAAATTGGTGGGCGGTTCAGTGTCACAAAAAGAGTTGTCACTTCCATGTATCAGGTGGTCATTTGATATGTTTCTTTATAGCAATGTCATTCATAGCCCCCTCCTCCCCATATGGGGGGTTAGTTTTCAGACTCCTCGGTTTGGCCTGTGTGGGTGGGATGGGAAAACACGTTCTCTTCCTCCAGTCAACACCACCAGAATGGGTCAATTTCAATGAAATGGAACTCTTGAGTGGACAAGAAGTCACCCAAGCTTACAGGAAGTCAGCTGTTCTCTGCCGCCCCCCTTTCCTTCGGGCCCCAGCAGCTCTCCTCTTAACAGCAGCTCGGGACAGACAAGGTCTAATGGGTGCTTGATGTTTCACAGTGAATTGGTTGTGGTAGACATGGCTTCTGACAAAAATTTAGATGAAACACTATGGAACTATCTTTATCAAGCCTTAACATTCATGCAAAATATATTCATGAACTTAAGGATAAGTTATCTGATCCAGTGGCCTTGCCTTTTTAATTTATTTAATTATAGAGTTGAACTCACTGTCAAAAGCAGGTGCAATTACGTGAAAGTTGTCATGGAGTGACATGTTGCTCAGGGATTGGGAAATAAATGGATCTGTGCTGTGGAATCCTGCTGTCTCCTTACAATGAGCAGATGTCCTATTCTTACAAAGTGATCAGTAACATGCTCTCTCTTCTTGAAATATTATTTAACTCAGAAGCTACCTCTTGGTGTAGTATTTTGCACATAGGGCTTCATTGTTTTGTGACAAGTAGATGTTTGGTCCGTGTAGCAGTTTGCTAGGGCTGCCATGACAAAGCACCACAGACTGAGTGGTTTAAACAACAGGAATGTATTCTCTCACAGTTCTGGAAGCTGGAAGTCTGATATTGAAGTGTTGGCAGTGTTAGTTCCTTCTAAGGATTAATCTTTTCCAGGACTCTCTCCCTGTCTTTTAGATGGCTGTCTTCTCCCTGTATCTTCACATGCCAGTTTCTGGGTCCACATTTCCTCTTCTTATAAGGACACCAGTCATATTGGATTAGGGCCCATCCTAATGACCTCATTTTCATTTAATGACCTCTTTAAATACCTATCTCCAAATACTGTTCCATTCTGAAGTCCCGGGAGTTAGGAGTTCAGCTGATGAATTTTGAGGTGGGGACACATTTCAACCCTTAACACTCTGCTTAATGCGGTACAGCACTGTTTTGATAACCAAAGAGAATAACTTTCAGGATATATTACTTAAATAGACAATAAGACTATGGCCCCTACATGATTTGGTTTCTGGTGGGTCCTGTGATTGGTTTATTCTAGGGTTAGGAAGAGAAGGACCCCTATAGACCTCAGAGACAGGAATGCTCTGGAGCAGAAGTAGGACAACCCCATTGGTCAGTGCTTATCAAACCCTAGCAGCCCTAAGAATCTTCAGAAAACTTGTGAAATCACAGATTCCTGGGTTGACCCCCAGAGTTTCTGAGTCAATAGGTCTGGAAGGGCCCTAGAGTTTTCATTTCTCGAAAGTTCTCAGATGCTGCTGGCGGTGTTGATGCTGCTGGTGCTTTAGCCTGAGCAGCACTGGGATACAAACCTACCCCCCGGAGCCCCAGCGACACGCAGCAGAGTAGACATGGTGAGGTGGGTCTTAGCCCGGGGAAAGTACATGGGCTTTCTTCTCCTTGGGCCATTGACTTTATAGTTAAAACCCACATTGTTAGGCAGAGAAGACAAAAGAGGTGGGTTCTAGGAGATGCGTGTTGTTAAGTGATTTTCAGACATTAGCCTAAAACGGACCATAAATTACTTATAAGGAGGAACTTAATTCAGTCTTGGCTGATAGTAAGCTTCACTTTCACTTCTCTAGTGCCCTTGACCTGAGCTGGGAGGTTTGTGGGTTCCATACTCCACAGTGGAAGGGACACGGGGTGAATCCCACTCAGTGATTTCCTTCAGATGTCTACTCGGCTCCACATCAGCTTAAGGTAAGATTTGTGGGAAAATCTCACCTCTACTGAATTCAGGGTCCCCAGGATTTATCTCCAGGAGCAGCTAATATTACTCACAGAACTATTCAGGGTTTTCTATCATCTTCTAGCCCTTGAAGGGGTTAGTCAGGAGAAGAAGTGGTTAATGCCCTTTCTGTCTAATCTGACTAGAATGTTGTTCAGCTCTAAAACAAGATGTGCTGTTCTTGCCAGTGATGGAGCTGGCGGTGTCCATGTAAATGTCATCAGCATCCGTGGTGAGGGATGCACCCTTCTTTGCAGGGTCTGTGCTAATGCACTGAGCTGGACTTTGAAGCAAGCCAAGCAGAACTCACTGCATTTACACTGTCCTTCCTGACGGGCTGGCTTTCTGGGGTGTTAGGGAGTGTTAGACATGCAGGGCACCCTGGAGGGACCCAGGGCAACAGGGCTTTATGTAGAGCTAAGGAAACAAAGAGCTAGCACCAAGGCCCCACAAGTCAGAGGTGACCCAGACCTCCTGCCTCTCCCCAGCATGGAAGGGCCCCTGCTGGTGCTGTGTGTTCCTTCACTGTGACTTGGGGGTTGTGGTCGGGATGGGGACACCGAAGCTGTGTCTGCTTACAGCAGAATCATTCCCCCACCCTTGCTCCCCAAGCATTATCACCAAGGCAAGGAGCTGACCCACGGAGTGAGGGTGTAGGGCCCCCAGGTGGCTCCTCTTCTCATGACCTCCCTGAAGTGCCCCTCGGAGACCCTGCTGCATGAAGACTCAGTTCACAGAAGTGCCCCCAGCCACTTGCCCTAGGACGACCCTGACTCCACGGGGAGGAACACCTGAGCTAGACAGTTCTGTCCATCCGGCCCCATTTCCTAGGGGCAGGGACGGGAGGCACATGGGGTCCAGTGTGTGAGGGAAGTTATTTCCTCAGAAATAAACACTGTGGCCCAGACTCAGGGCCTGGGGGTCCTTCTGTGGCCTGTCTGTGAGGGAGCTCTGGTCAGGCTGTCTGCAGAGCCATGCTCCTGTTCATGTGGTTCTCCTTCATGACACCAGGCTGCCCAGGGTTTGGCAAGCACTGGGATCACTGCAGAGCTTGTGAAAGCCCCTACCCCAGAGTTCCTGAGTTGGCTGGTCTAGAGGGAGGCCTGAGATTGTGTGTTTCTAGCTAGCTCCCTGGGGATGCAAGTGCTGTGGTTGAGACCACACCCAGAGAACCACTGGATGACACAAATCCCTCCAGTTGCTGCCCTTCCCTTGCCCCCCAGTTAGGACAGGGGTGGTGCCAGTGGCCTCTACCATCCTATCTGGGGGTTCCAGTTTTCCTCGGGTTCCCCCACTCCCAAGCACAGATCCTTCTATACGCCCTGCTTGAACTGGTGGCCAAGCAAGCTCTGGGTGTGCTGGTCCCAGTGTCACCCTCCTGCTCAGTGCCCCAGAAGCTGCCACAGGGCAGCAAAAGAGCCCCAGGCTGGTGTCGGTGGACTTTCACGTCTTCAACTCTAAAATAAATGGATTGGGCTTGAGGGTCTATGATTGTCCTTCCAGCCTCTGAGCTATAGCAAACACTACTTCATGTCCTCCTTCATACCCCCTCAGCCCATGTCTAGTTATCCATGGTTACCAACAAATTACTCCAAAACGTAGTGGTTGAAACAGCAATTTGTTATTATTATTTCTCTCAGTTCTTTGGGTCAGAAATGTAGACATAGTAGAGCTGGACTGGCTCATCTCTGCCCCTTAATGTCTCAGTTGGGAGAATGCAGACTGAGCAACTCCCTCCCTCCCTCCCACCCTCTCTCTGTCTTTCCTTCCTCACACAGCCTTTCTAAGTGATGAGCTTGGGCTTCCTTGAAGCATGGGAGACCCAGGTTACTCAAACGTATCCATCACTACTCAAGGCGCCAGGAGTTGGTGTTCCAAGAGGCCTGGGTGGGAGTTGTAAACCTTCTCAAGATGTAGCTTCTGAAGTCCCAGAAAATCCATCACATTCTAAGGGTCAAGGAATTCAGGAAGGTAAGTACCCAGATTCCATGTATCAGTGGAGAAGTAGCAAAAAATTTATGGTCAAGTTTAATCTACCATAGTCCACCTGAATTAACTGCAACCAAGACAGACGGTGCCCTCTTATCCTACAACACCCCACTTGGACCGTGCTCTGCCTCAGTGTCTGAGCGCCTTCCCTGGTGCCCCAGGAGCTTGCTCAGGGCCTGTGCAGGGCAACCAGAGCGCTGGCTATTCAACTTCCCAAGGAGTTAACCTCAGCCAACAAAGCAATGAGTAGATGGTCCCCAGTGTCTCCATTCCATGGTAGGCCAATTTGGTGGCATGGTCTGGGCCATGACTTGGAGGGCCCTGGGGGGACTGAGCCCAGTTGCCAAGCAATGTCTGTTCATTGGTGCAAAACTGATGGCCTCCTTTCTGCCCCTATCACGTTCCCTCTCCCTCAGGGAACCTCCCAGACCACCTCCCAGATAAACCGCCCGCTCTCCAGACCCTGTCTCAGCATCTGCTCGCAGGGGCAGCTGAACTAAGACAGAGTTTGGTGGTGTCTTGAGAAGGCACATAGCAAACATTCAATTCATGTCAGCAGTTATTGTATCTTTGCATTCTAGAAATGCCTTACATCATTACATCATAATAGGGTTAGTTTCCTAATCCAGAGGTAGAAAATTCCATAGAAATGTAATGACCTGATTTCTGGACTGATTTCATGGTTAAATTAGGCTTGCACCTGTCTAATTCTTAGCCCTCCAAGATCAGAGAAACCTTGCTCTTCTTGCGTGAACCACCCTTGTCATGAGTCACCTCACCAGGCCTGTGTGGAACGTGGTTGATGCAGCAGCACCATGACAACCTCACATCCCGGGCATGCTCAGGGGAAAGGCCCTGGACATGGGACAATGAGGCGGGTTCCCCAGCTGGTGGTCTCTGTGTCTTTGTGGAGACCTAGGAGAGCGGCATAGAGATGCTTTGAGTCTTGGAGTTACAGGGCTAGCTTTTCCTGAGCTCTTTCCTTCAGGAGGATTTTCTCATTGCATTCTTATACCTCCTGGCTTTCAGGTACAATTATGGTCCCCATTTAGTAGAAGAGGAAGCAAGGTCCGGAGATGCTTATCGAATGCATGCTTCCTATGGCAGCTCATCCTCCCGACCCTGTCCTCACAGCCTTTGTTCCGCAGTGACACCTAATGTGCAAATGCGCACATGCGTGCACGCGCACACGCACACACACACACACACCACACACTCTCATACCCTCAACACATATTCACATACACACCCTCATACTCACACCCTCAAATACATTTGCACTGCCACCCCACGTATGCCCCTCTCTCCCTCTCTCTTTCACATACACACACACACACACACACACACACACACACACACACACACACACACACACTGCTAGACACTGGGAAGGAAGTTTTCTGGCTTACAAAGGTCATGATTCTGAGTCATTTCAGCTTTCATTCCGAAGACATGTTGTTCTGTTTTGGAGATGCCAGGTTCAAGTTTAGTGAAACTTTGGGACAAAAACTTATTATAAAGTTGCTGAAAGAGCCAGGCCATGCTGGCATTCTACATGGGAAGAAGCATCATGCCAGTGGCGTACCAAGGACAGGGAGTGGGGTGGGGGCTTGTTGCCCTGGTGCAGACAATGTGGGCAGTCACTGACTGCAGAGAATCTAAAAACGATGTACTAAAATTTTTTATTGTCACCACGTACTGGGAATTCTAAACAGTGTCAGTAATGACATACTCTTTCCCCAAAAAATCTCTGTTGGTGCAGGTCCTGAAGCACTGCTGCAGTTCCTGGAGTCTCGGTGATGTGACATCAGCTGCATATGAGCAGGTGGTCATTTTCAACCTTTTAATAAGTGCTCTAGTGAGTCAGAGGACCCCTGGTGATTCTTGGTCCTGGACACTCAGATACAGCTACACACTGGCTTTGAAAGCACGTTCTTAAGGGCTCTGACCATTCAAGCTCACTTCAGGCACAGTTGGGGTCCCCAGCTCTGGGGGGCTACGTGTTCCTGCATCAAAACAGTAGATCGGGGGCTTCCCTGGTGGCACAGTGGTTGAGAGTCCGCTTGCCGATGCAGGGGACATGGGTTCATGCCCCGGTCTGGGAAGATCCCACATGCCGCGTAGCGGCTGGGCCCGTGAGCCATGGCCGCTGAGCCTGCGCCTCTGGAGCCTGTGCTCCGCAACGGGAGAGGCCACAACAGTGAGAAGCCCTCGTACTGCAAAGAAACAAAACAAAACAAAACAAAAGACAGTAGATCGGAAATTCACCAGGGTGGTTCAGTGATGGAAAAAAATGAAGAAACAGAACCGCGTTCCTTAAAGTGACCAGTTGGCATGTTTGTTTGTGTTTAAAATTCCAAACGGTGATATAAGTTGGAACTGTGACCACAGTATTTTTGTTTGTTAAGTTCAGATTTTGGTTCATATGTGAACTATATTTCATTTCATGATTATCATGGACAATAGTTGCATCTTACTGAGGAGGTGAGTGTTAGCAATGATCTGTTCTGGGTGTAAATGTGCCAGGCCTGCTCCATTGGACCCTGACTGGGGCAGACATCCATGCCCTTTTTGGTTTTTATGCATATGGTTGCCCTAAACCTGAAATATATGTGATCTATTACACAAACTGTTGCTTTTTCTATTGCTAAGTTGCAACTGTCACTGTGTTATTAAACTCTCACACCACATGTCTTTATTCCAAAGCCCAGATCCTGGTTTACATCTATAGATGTACTGCCGATTGGCACTTCTGGAATTTTCTGCCCTGGTGGTTCCAGAACTATAAAAGAATTACTGCTCGTGGACCTCCAGCCTTGGCCTATCAAGGACTCTGGCTGTTCCCTCCAGTACTGGACCCTGTGAGCTCCACACAGACCCCCACATAGACCCCCAAACTCCTGCAGGCCTCTAGCTGAGGCCTTCCCAGGACCACCTCAGCCAGGAGGAGCTTCCTCACCCAGAGACAGCCCTGCCCTGGGGCTGCGCCAGTGTGCTCGCTCAGGGAGCACTGAAGCCCATCTCCATTTCCTCCACTGGGGCAAGACTGAAGGGCCCCTGTGACACCCTTCCTTGGGGCTGCTTCCAGAGTTCAAATTCTCCCTCCATCAGGCCCTGCTCTCTCGTTTCCCACAGGAACTGATCCTGAGAGTGTTGCCCAGTGTACTGCCTCTGCACAAATCAGGGTCTGTTTTGGGGAACTCTATTAAATTACCACTCGTGGGCTTTCCTGGTGGCGCCGTGGTTGAGAGTCCGCCTGACGATGCAGGGGACGCGGGTTCGTGCCCCGGTCCGGGAGGATCCTACATGCTGCGGAGTGGCTGGGCCCGTGAGCCGTGGCCTCTGAGCCTGCACGTCCGGAGCCTGTGCTCCACAACGGGAGAGGCCACAACAGTGAGAGGCCCGCGTAACCCCCCCCCCAAAAAAAAAAAAAATTACCGCTCGCCTCTCCAGATGCCCATCTTGCATCAGTCGGCCCTCTGGCCTGTGCCGTCTTCCCCATGTGCACTCGTGGGCCCCCATCTCAGCCCCAGTAGCAAGCACTGTCATACAGCAAACACTCCTGCTGCACAGCCTTCCCCGTTTACCTTCCTGGCCCCCTTTTCCTACAGGGATCTCAGAGGCCCTTTGGCAGCAGCTGGGTGGGGCTCCAGAGCGAAGGCTTAAGCTTGGCTACACTGACCCGTAAAGAATTTAACCAACCCACCCACGACAATGAGCTTAGTATTATTCCTCTGCTTCAACTCCTTTCTGCCCCTTCCCTCCAAGGGAGCAAAAGGATGGAGGAATGGTGGGAGGAGGAGAGAACTGATCATTGTTCTATTCAGAGAAACAATAAGAACCTGCTGTATAAAAAATAAATTAATTAAATTAAATTTAAAAAACAAACAGAGGGACAACTAAATCAGATCTTCTTTTCCACCAGCAAACAAGTGATAGAGACTCTATTAGTCAGGGTTCTTCAGAGAAACAGAACCAATAAGAGATGGAGGGAGAGATAGAGAGAGAGAGAGAGAGAGATAAAGGGATTTCTTATGAAGAATTGGCCCATATGGTAATGGAGGCTCAGAGGTCCTACTCTCTGCTGTCTGCAAGCTGGAGACCCAGGGGAGCTGGTAGTGTACTGCAGTCTGAGTCTGAAGGTCTGAAAGCCAGGAGCACTGATGGTCCCATTCCAAGGGCAGGAGAAGACCATGTCATGGTTCCAAGACAGTCAGGCACAGGGAGCAAATTCCCACTTCCTCTGCTTTTTTGTTCTATTCAGGCCTTCAACTGATTGGACGAGCCCCTCCACATTGGGGAGGGCAATCTTCTTCCCTCAATCCACCAATCCAGATGCTAATCTCATCCAGACACACCCTCACAGACACACCCAGGATCATGTCTAAGCTGATACCTGGTTGTCCCATTGCTCAGCTAACTTGACACATAAAATTAACCTTCTGTGCATAGCTATGATCTCTGGGTTCCTGGGGCCTCACCATTGTTCTGGGGGGCTCAGAACTATCTGGGCCTTACGGAGTTATTGAGAAAAGTTGAGGATGGTCCTCAGGCAAACCTGAGGGTCACTCCTGTGGGACAACCAACATGAGGGCAGTTGAGGGGTGCCCTGCTGGTCAGCAGCCAGGAGGCTGCTAATGTCAATCCTCTTCATGGAATATGTGCTCCAGGCTCACTGGATGAGATGGAGGTTGGCAAGCATGAACTCCTCTCCCTCAAGGCCGGCAGCCCTGCCTTGGCTACTTGCAACCCTGTCCTTTCATGTCCCACAGGGCCCAGCAGCCTCCTCTCTCTGATGCTGTGACCACAACCCTGGGCAGCCCTCCATCTTCCCACCTCACCCCAGCCTTGGATAGGCCAGTTATTCACCTGTTACCTATTTAATCTATTATTCACGGAGCGCACAATGCCCTGCTCACTAATCTTTGGGTTTTCAGATCCTTTTAAATGATTGTTTTTTTAATGTCCAAATGCTCTTTTCTAGCAGATTGAAAGCTTGCCTTTTAATACTATTGTCTCAAAGTGGGCTTCCTGTCAGAGGCCAAAGGTTGTGCATGGGGCTCTTTCTTTTTGATAAATTCCTTCCATAACAACCATCCTTCTGGAGAACACGTCTGTCGGGTAGAAGAAGGGACCTGAGGGCACAGGAAAGAAAAGCACAGCTATTAACACTGCAGGTTCTTTTCCTGCAGGAGGTCCGGGCCGGGGCAAGCTTCTGCCACATGGTAAGGGAGGGGGCTCTCAAATGTGTGTCAGCCCTCTGCCTCCTCTTTCCCCTTGTTGAGTTTGTCTTTTTATTATACACAAACCCTGTGCACAGTTAGAAGAAGTTGTGTCTGGGCAATCAGCTCAGTTCCTGAGTCGAGAGAAACAATCTTGTGCATCTTGGGTAGCTTTTACCATCTCTGATGGACCCTGGATGGACATCACATAAGAGATTTCTGTTACTTCCTTCCCTGATGATGTATTTAGGGACAAGACTTGAATGATTTTCCTAGATTCTTCTGATCTGGTGGATGGTTTTAGCCCTTCTTCAGTTCTAACATAGCTGGTACCCCTTCTGCTGTCTTCACTTGGGGGTTTTCAGCTTAGAAGGAAACTGGTTTAGAAGGAAAGAAGTTTCTCAAACCTTCTGCAGCACCACTACCTTGCCTCACCTGTCTGTATTGGCTTGGAAATCAGAAAAAATCAAAACACTTCTTTTTTTTTAAATCTGAAAATATTCTACTCTGTCGGTCATTCGATACTCTGTCTTGGAGTCAATGGAGAGCAACTGACAGTGTTGCAGCGACAGGGACACAGGTAGCTGTGGATCACATGGGGAGACTTGGACAAGACAGACCCTGGCCGGACAATTCTCAAGCAGCCTGCAAGCCCTGGGCCACCTGCCCTGGGGTGAGGCTGCCCAGCAAGGTCTGGACTGAGGAGAGCACCACAGCAGGGTAGTTGGGGGATGTTGCTATTGGCCCGGGGTGAGCCTGCACCATCTAACACCCCCCAGAGGGGAGCTGGCCTCCTGCATGAGAAGGGGGCACCTGCTCACACAGTGGATCTTCTGGGACAGGCGGGACCTGGCTGTAGGTCTGAGACTCAAGGCAGCTGCCCTTGGGGGTGGTAGGGAGTGAATTGCATCTTGGAACTCAAGCAAATTTCCAGCTGGAGGCCAGGTGAATCTGAGAACAGAAACTTCTCCCTCATTGAACAGATTCATTTACTTTTTTGTTCATTGAATGAATTTATGAAATAGTGCTTTCTTGGGGAAAAAAAATGCCCTGGAGACTGAAAATACAAGATAATACCATGTTGTTAATATGCATTCAACAGAAGCAGCAATATCACGTTATATTAGCACCAAACCAAGAATATGAACATCCAAACTTGAATTCTCCAATGTCAAAATCCTCTGAGATTTACTTTACTCCATTCAAGTGGGGAAATTTGACTTCCGGTTAGAAGTTTCTAAGTGGCAATGTCCATGGACTTCCTTGGATGGCGTGGCATCTTCTGGAGGTTCATGACATTGACCCCTTGCCAACTCCAACCTCCTTCAATCCAAGAAGACTTTTTGAGGAGAGAATGAGTGGCCTACTCCCACTTTCTTCATGGTGGGACAAGGTAAAGTGATCAAATGTGTTTTTCACAACCTTCTAGATTGGAGACATCTGTGGAGTCCAGCATACAGGTTTTTCTAAAAACAAAATGTTCCTTTTGAATGATGTCATCTGCTTCTACTTCCTCCCCTCTCCTACCCACTTATCCTTCCTTTTCTGAAGAGATCCTCCAGCAAATCAAAGGTGGGGTTTGGTGAGCAGCTTCCCAGTTATCACCAGCTATCTATACGTTAAGATCTTTATGAGCTCAGTCAACACTGCCTGCCCCAGAGAAAGGGGGAAAGGGCAGTAATCCAGGGATCTAGAAGCAGCTTTCATGCCTCTTCGTGTACGGACTGAATTGTGCATTTAGTGGGGCTGGGTTTGGTTTGTTTCTCAAATTATTTAGACAACCTGAAAATACTCTTGAAAGCATCAGCGCTCACCCCCAGCGAGTGGGAATAAGCACACAAGTGCCCCGCAGCAGAGGAATGCACTAATACATCACCTGACATCATCACCCTTCCCAGTGAGGGAACGGCGTCCAGAATGAGGACGAGGTGATCTACAAGCTCATGAGACAACACAGAGGAGAATCTTGCCAGTGCAGCATGAGCCAAAGAAGCTGGACAGGAAAGTATAATTCCGTTTGTACAAAGAACAAAATGAAGGGGAACTAAGCTGTGCTGTTGGAAGTCAGGGTAACAATGGCCCCGGGCCTGACCATAACCAGGTGATCCTTCCGTGGTACTACTGACATCTGCTCTTGTTCTGGGGCTGGATGCGTGGGTTGAACAGTTAGTGAGCCTTCAACAAATTGTGCACTTCAGAAATGTGCTCCATTTGCGTGTGTGTGTGTGTGTGTGTGTGTGTGTATCTCAGATTTAAAAATAAAATAAACAATCAAGGGCTGCATCTGCTCTGGGGCAAGCGGGTCAGAAGATCCATGTGGGCCTTTGGAAAGGAGAGACCCTTACAGACACTGCTTTCCTCCTTCAGTGGCACTTCCCTCCTGCGTGGTGGTCTGGTCTCTGTTTCCCCTCCACGGGCTGTAAGTGACAAGCTGGGGATAGGAGGGGATGGCCAGCACCGACAGCAGTGGGATCCCCAAATGCTCCCCTCTCGTGGGATCATGGCTTTGAGGTGGCTGACAAAAGGGGGGAAAAAACAAAAAAATATTGTTATTGTTGTTTTCAACATTAGGACTCCAGATTACCCAGAAGAGGGAAGACCCCCAAGAGCATTTTGGCACTTGAAGTCAAAGATCAAGGGTTCTTCCAGAGTCTCTTCAGAAGGACAAAGAGTTCAGAGTGTAAGAAGAAGCAGAGGTATGAGGGGCCCTTGGTCCCAGGGCTCTTGGAGGAAAAACCTGGGAGACGATGAGAGCTGAAAACCTCCCAGAGCCAAGGAAATGGGTTTCCAGTGGCAAACTTCTTTTGAGGTTATAATCCAGGATTTATTATTGTCGTTGTGGCTGTTATTAGTTTGATTCATGTAAAAATTTTCCCTGTTAGAAACCCTTAAAAGAAGAACCATCCTCTTTGAGATAAGAGGACAAACCAATTCAAAAATTTCACTTCCTCATTTCTTTTGCTGAATCTCAAGTGAACGTAAGGAAAAAAAAAAAACACTGAGACACACAGACCTATTTTAAGAACAGCAGGTATTTCCACTTTGGTGCTTTGACTTATTTCTAGACCAGAAACCGGATCGCAGGTCCACAAAGCCCCGTCCCACCTGGCGTTTGCTCTGCACGGGTTCTGGGAAAGAGCAGCATGGGGTCAAGCCAAAAAGGCAGTTTTGTCTTTTTTATGATCGAATGCTGAGAATGTACTGATTTATAGCATCTACTTTGATATTTTACACAGGGGCCAAGATTGGAGCTTAGCCCAGTCCTTTCTGGAAATGTATGCTTTGAATCAGGAGGTCCACTTAAAGAAAAGAAGCAGAATTGTGTGTTCCCTGGTGACTTACATCACCACCGTTATGTGCAGCTATCCTTGTCGAGACTGTATCTGGGAGCTGCTCGTGGGAGGTTGGTTCCCATCTGAAGTGTGATGGTATTCAAGTCACCACGAGTGTACCCGCCAGGGAGATGCTTCCATTTCTAGAAACACGCCCCAATGAATGTGTGGGAAGGGATTTCACAGATTTCAAGTCTGGGTGTTCCCCTACAAGGAATCACACAATATTTGAGTTTGAAATGAACATCTGGATCACCGGGTCCAGGCTGTGGTCACTGAGACACGTGGCCCGGGAGCCCCACCAAAGTCCATCTTGAGGTGGGGCTGCAGGAGGGATTTCCAAGGTGATATCTCCAGGCTTGGCATCTGCTGGGATTATTGCCACACGGTCTCCATTTATACACTGTGCTTCCACAAATAAGTTATCATTTGACAACATTTACCAAAGCTAACAAGAGTTGAAAACCGCTGATCTACTGCAGGTCGTTATTTTACAAATGAGAAAACCGGGCACAGAGAAACAGGACTGATCCAGGACTCCCAAACAGAAAGATCAGCAGATAGCCGAGAGCTGTCAAACATCAAAGAAAAATGAACATTATGAAAAAGTGGCAATCCAATTCAACAAATGGAAAAAGGCCATACAGCAAAGTCTTGAAGGTAATTATAATTAATATAGTCAAGGAAATTAGAGAATGTAAACTATCTATAAAACACGAAGAGTTTGTTATGAAAAAGAACTGGGGAAATTGGAAAATCAAAAACATGATTGCTAATTACAATCTCAATAGGCTCAGTAGCAAAATAGACATGATTGAGGAATGAATTAGTGAACTGAAAGACCAGGCATTTCTTGCAGACTGTTCATGAGGACAAAGAAATCAGAATAAGACAGAAAAGGGGACACATAAATGGGAGAACCAGAAGTCTCGTTACTTATTTTCCTAGAGTTCCAGGAAAACAGAGAGAATCCAGGGAGGAAAATAATCAATTAACAAATAGAAGAACACTTGCCAGATTTTTTTCAGTTCTAAGCAGGACTAGCCTCACTGCTGTGTGGCCTTCGCAGTCACACGGGGCCCTCTGCTCAGAAGGCCCTCCACTTGATTTAATGCCCTGCTGTCACCAACTTGAAATCGTTAATAATTTAAGCTTTGAACCTGTGTTTTGTAGGTGAGGTCTGGCGGGATAATGAAGCGTGCCTGTGAGCAGAGGAGACATCATGCAGAACTAATGTCTGCCGGGTTTTTGCTGCCTGATTCGAGTTCACAGCACCCCATACATAGGGCTCCTATGCACTCAGGATGTGTGGAGTTTATTCAGCAAAACTCAAATCATGTACAGGTAAGTGTGTACTTTTATAGCCGAGGGAGTGGGGCGCTGACAGCTTGAGGAGCCACACTCTTCACTTGAACCAGAATTTGCTTCAAATGCAAATGGAAGGCAGTGGCCTTCTCAGCAACAAGAACACCCAAGGCAGCCCGGCCTAGCTTCTCTCACCTGTTTACATCCCTGTAACAGCCGAACACTTACTCTAAAGTGATGATGACACAGCAGGAAAGGGAAACACCTTTTTTTTTTTTTTTTGCGGTACGCGGGCCTCTCACTGTTGTGGCCTCTCCCGTTGCGGAGCACAGGCTCCGGATGCGCAGGCTCAGCAGCCATGGCTCACGGGCCCAGCCGCTCCACGGCATGTGGGATCCTCCCGGACCGGGGCACGAACCCGTGTCCCCTGCATCGGCAGGTGGACTCTCAAGCACTGCGCCACCAAGGAAGCCTGGGAAGCACCTTCTGATTCAGTCCTTCCTTTCTCCTCACCAAGCCAAAGTGTCAATAAGTGAACTAAAAATACTTGCGTTAGTTTTTTGCAGTGTTTCCATTGTTCTGGTAAGAATGAAATACACCTGCATGTATGAGGTACAAAATAAGCTAGGTAATCTCAATCGTTCTTCATGTGACTTAAAACGCTCTTTCATTTGCATTTAAAACTGGCATTGCACAATATAAAGGTGAATGCTAAAATGCACACTAACAATTTAAAATTTCAACTTTTCTTTATTTGGAACAACATTAAATAAAAACACCATGGCTAGTCAAGAAAGACTGTGAAGGAAAGGAAAGCTTTATACTTTGGTACCTTTAACCATTCTGTTTTCCTATGTTTTGAACAAGGGTCCCCCATTTTAATTTTGCATGAGGTCCTGCGAATGAGGTAACTGGCCCTGTTTAAAAAGCCTGACAGGGCTTCCCTGGTGGCACAGTGGTTGGGAGTCCGCCTGCCGATGCAGCGGACACGGGTTCGTGCCCCGGTCTGGGAGGATCCCACATGCCGCGGAGCGGTTGGGCCTGTGGGCCATGGCCACTGAGCCTGCGCGTCTGGAGCCTGTGCTCCGCAAAGGGAGAGGCCACAACAGTGAGAGGCCCGCGTACCGCAAAAAAATAAAAAGCCTGACAAATTCACAGCAGAATATATTTTAAACATGCTTATTTTGGAATTTCAAAGGTAAAGGGGAATTTTTGAGGTTTCCAAAGAGAAAAAGAAGAGCTCATTTACAAGAAATGAAAGTGACCAGGATAAGTGATGGCCGAGCTGGGTAAGGATTCCTTTGCTGAACACTTGGGATGTGGGCACCGAGGGGGTCCCCTTCCCAGGGCTCCCCACTCTGAACAGCCAGGTGGCCCAGCCTGCATCTTGTCTTCGTCTGGTCTAGAAAGCAAAGGAGGTGGAGAAGCCATCATCCTGGGGCAGTAAGCAGGCTGGTTGTGAAACTCCTAGGGCTGTCTCCTCACAGAAGCAGCAGGGCTGGCTCTGGATCCAGTCCAGTTTCCCGGGATGTGCAGAGATGCAAATCAGCTGGGCTGTCTCCGTGGGGCTGTGGGCGGTGGGCTGCAGCTCGAGGACACATTGGAACAAAGCGTCCCACTGCTCCAGCACCTGGACATCTGGGCCCAGCAGAAAGCCCAGGAAGATGGAGTGGGTAGTGGAGGCCAACTGCCATTTTCCATGTCAGAGGACGGCCAGGACTAACTCTGAGTTCACGCCCTGTGTTCATGCGCTGGTAGACAGCACACACACACACACACACACACACACACACACATCTACAGGAATCCACAGACATACAGACACACAGATACCTATAGACACACACAACACACATACATTAATATATGTTACACAGATACATACATAGGCACACATGCACAAATATGCACGGACACACATGGACACACCCAGACACATACTTTTATATACACACAGACACGCACATATACAGACATACACGTAGACATATACACATCGGTAGATACACAAACACACACACAGACGCACAGACACACAGACACACACAGCAGTGGAAATTTCTCCCTTGGCTCTTCAAGTACAGAAATATACCAACCATTCACTTTGGCCAAGCAAACTCCTGTGCAATGTTAGGACCTGGTGAACGACACAGTCAGTCAGGGTTCTGCCTTTCATCCTGTCCTCTTCATCCCCTGGTAGAGGCACTAATGAGCAAACCCAGCCAAGCTGTCCAGGAGGAGGGATGAGAGCAGCAAAGCGTTGGGAAAAAGTCCAGTCAGCCAGGGGTGTTGGCTGACCCGCAAGGTGCACACTCAGCACCGTCCTTGCTGCTCTGGTCCAGGTTCAGGAAGGAATGGAATGCAACTTCTGCTTCAAAGGACTTACAGCCGAACATCCATAAAACATACAATTGGATGGTACATCGTGTTACAGGCGCTCGGCAGTGGAAGGAAGGGAAGATTTATGGGGAGAAAGGGGTGGGCCGACTTCTCTGGCTGGAAGAGCTCAGGCCAGAGAGTGAGGCCAGGGCGGGCAGACAGGTGCCTTCGCTGGGCAGGCGTGAAGGGTGGTGCCGGGCCAAGGACCCCGAAGACATACGGGGTCACGTGAACAGGTTCCTGTGATGCAGGCATTCTGTGCATTTTAAATGTGCTTTCTGGATCTCTAATAGGAAACCAGTCGACACAGGTTTCCATAAGAATTCAACCACGGACTCTGTTCTGCTGGGCAGAACGCAGTCTGTAAATCCTCATGCGAGCAGGTGGTGCAGGCCGTAAGGCTTATGGGGAGATGACAAGTTGTGGTTGGAAGACGGGACGAGAGGGTCCTGATTCTAATGCACAGCAGAGTTGATCCACTCTGCTAGGTCAACAGCGTGTGGAGCTGGAAAGCTGCTGTTGGCTGAAAAGGACTGGCCCTGGGGAGGAGTGAGTCCCTTACCCAGGTGCTCACAGCTCTTGGTCGAATTTGAAGCCCATTTGCAGGGAAATGCAAAGCGTAGGGTGAGTCCGCTCAGCCCACCTTCAGAATGAAATGCAAAATGACCTCGAAGGGGAAATCTTGTCTTTCTAACACAGCTGAACTTCCAGAAGTGTCACTAACCACGTGAAAGGGGGAAACCACATGTGGGGGGCAGTGGCAGCCATCAATTTTGACTTTTAAAATGCCTTTAAACTCTCCACGTGCTGGAGATGGTTGCAGAAAATGACTTCCCCTGATGGTGCTTCTGTCTGTGTGGTTAGAGACTTGCCTTAGAGGATAAAGGGCCAAGCTAAAGGTTAAGGGGATAAATGAGGGAAGAGGGAATGGATCTTATTTAATCGTTCTCTCTGTGGTTGGAAAGAGAAGGCGCACAATAAAATCTCCAAGTCCAGACATTTAAAAACAGAAACAAGTGTATATTGACAGACCCACTCTGTGAAGGCCGTTCTACTCCTGTGGGAGTGGGTGATGTAGGTCAGGCAGCATCTGTGCCATAGGAGCAGGCTCTGTGCTGAGCCTGGGGTCTGGAGAATCACTCTGGACCATCCAAGGGTGCCAGGCCCGAGCTTGGCCCTGGGTTATAGCAGGGGCCCCCAGGCACAAGGCACCCCCAGCCTTGGGGTCCACGTGGATGGAGAGGTCCTTGGCCCTCCATCCTGGGAAGCCTGGGCAAGTGAGGATCATGTGGTAGCTGCCCTTGCTCTTACAGGTCCACCTTTGGAACTTGGTTCCAGAGTTGCTCCTGGGTGCTAAGGACCACTTGGACTCCTTGTGCAGGGCCCAGCTCTGTAGATGCCTGGGAGGCAAAGTCTGAGGAGTCTCCACCCACTGCCATCAAAGCCTGCCCTTTTCCTTCTCCAGCACATTCCTCAGCCTGTGCATAACTTCTAAGTCTAACCTCACCCTCTCATGCTGCAGAAACATGTGATAAGTCACGACGCACTGGTTGGAACATAAAAGCTTTCTTCCCAAGCTGAACCTCCCCATGCAGGGACTGGAACTTTGCCTGGAGGAGCTGTGGGGAGAGGGTTGGGACTCAGCTCCCAAGCGGGTCGCTTGAAATTTTTCACGGTGATGTGCCCAAGTGTAGGGGAAAGTGGAGGACAAAACACATTTATCTGGGGTCTAAATCCCTGCCCTCTGTGTAGTGCTTTCCATAGGCCAGTTGTCCGTTAACTAAAAGGAGGCAAAAGAATATGTAGAAATGCATCTCTTTTCTCCAACCTAGAAGAATCACCTGTCACTCTTCTTGACATTTCTCAAACATTTTGGGGGTGTGTCAAGAAGGTGCCTCATCCTTGGCTTCGCTCCGTGTCTGGGAATCAAGAAAAGACAGCTCAGCCCTTCAATGTGATTTCCTCCACTCACTGAGGCTCTGTGACCCGGGCAGAGTGGAGAGAGCGCCAAACAAGCAGTTATGAGGTCCACGGGCTCAATGAACACTCATTTTGGGGGCTTAGTTGCTCCCTCTGTAAAACAGGGTGGATTAGACCTAGGATCCTTTGTGTTACCCCCTTAGAACCTACATCCAAACCATGTTGACTACATAGTAAAGCTATTGTTTTTAGATTTCTTTTAATCAAAGGCCTGGACTATTCGAACCCGAATTAAGGAACCCAAGTCTTTCTGACGTCTAAGTGGCCTTCTCCAGGAATACGTGGTATGTCTTTCAATTCCCAAGGCCTCTAGATTGTGGATGAACAAGCCTGGATGAAGGGCCCTTCCAGCTCAAACTTTCGGCATCCCGCATCAAAATGAGCCCACCTCGAGTTCAGGCCAGCAGGAATGAACATGCACCAGGCAGATCTTTAACAAGAGGACATAAGAAACCTTTCCAATTCCCTTTCAGCCCTCAATACATAATGGCAAAGATGAGACATTGCTTCCCTGAATTGAGCAGCCAGATGCCAACCACTTACTTCGAAAATAAATCACTTACTACATCTTTTTTACCTGCCGAAATGTGATTTCCAATACTGCATCCAGTTGGCAAATTTCAGGCTTTTGTGAAAATAGGTGGAACCTAAATCACTGTCTCCAAGACTGGCAAGCTCTCGCCCAGGTATCATGCTGCCACCTAGTGGACGCTTGGGGAGCAGCCACATGCGGTGCCCGTCCTGCAGCAAAGCGCTCCCCTGTGTCAGCCATGCCCGTGGAAGGGGCCCAGCAAGCCTGCTGCCTCCCTGCCAAGGTCAAGCCAGACCGCCTATGTTGACTCGATGGGATGGTCATCGCTCCCGTCTTTCCCTTCTTTTCTTCCCCTCCCATCTCTTAAAAGAGGTTCAACCCAATGAAATGAATCCCCCTTGGAGGCAGCTCCTGCAGCAGAGGACCAGGTTTTTACTTGGAGAGAACACTGCCGACTCTTAGAAATTACCCTGGGCATGGCCCTGGCACAGGTGGACTCAGCCCTAGCAGGTCGGGGGCTGTTAGATTCCGGAGGACAGGGCCCCTCCCCATCAGGGTTTCAGGAATAAGGCTCACTTAGGGATCGTCATTCTGCCCTGGTCCCCCTAGTTCACTATGACAGGGTGCCTAGGGGCCCAGCGCGAGCTGATCAAGTTGTCACTTGGTGGCTTCACAGGGGCCCACACATGTGCCAGGTTGGTGCCCCCCGAACATGAACTGCATAGAACTGCCATCCCACACCTGGACGGACCTGGAGCTGGTGTCTGTGGACCTTGTCAGACAGCTTGAGAAACCATCTTACAGGCTTGTGGGCCCAAGGGGTTGTGAGCTCTGGGTGGCAGAAACCAGGGTCCCATACCTGGTTCCCCTCCTGCCCCAGTGTCTCATCAGCTCCTCCCCAGGAAGCCCCAGATGCAGGTGCGATGATCATTACCGATTTAACAGCGAAAGCAGTGCCAGGTAGAAGGTGGTTTTCTCCAGGGCTCCCTGGGAGGGCCACTGGGAACTGGAGACTGGTCCAACTCCACAGGCCACAGACAGGTTATGGGGAAAATCATCCCAAGTTCCAGGCTCCTGCTTCCGCATTGGTCCTTACCTAGGACACTGGAATTTACTTTTACTAGAACAAAATACTACCTGGGGCGTTTCCCCAGGTATTGGCTCTGGGCCTTCTTTGGGCTATAGAAAACCTTCTGCTGGCCTTTTCATCTTCTCTCTTCTCTAGTTCTTTATCTCTCTCTCTCTCTCTCTCTCTCTCACACACACACACACACACACACACACACCCCTGGCTGACTCCCAGATTTTGAAAATCCCCACATATAAACCTGTCTCTCAGCCTTCCCAGGGTTTCTTTGTCCCTCTGAGGAAGGATGACAATGGGTGGCAGGGTGACATTTATCTTTGACCTCCAAAGCCCTTGAGCTGTTTCCTTGGGCGGGGGCTGGAGAGCAGAGGGGACTCAACCCTGGGGCCCTGCAGGGTGGGGTTAAAACTGATGACCTTGGGATGACCAAGGCCTCCTAGGGTCAGAGGGCAAAGCCAGAACACAGTGGTTGGACTGCGCACAATCCCCGCCAGATCTGGCTGGGCAAATCCACACGGAGAGGCCCTGATGGCAGCCAGGGAGCCACCCGTGACTGTCCATCCTCTCACTGTTCTCTTGTCCATGTGGGCGGGAACCTCGGGCAATCTCTTCCAGTGCCTTTATCTGCCTGCTCCACCCCCGGACTGCCTGTGTCCGACACCAACAGGTGAACACAGCGGCTGTTAGACATCAACCACCAATGCCTGGGCACTTTCTCCAGGTGAGCCTGGCTTCCTCCAGTGCTCCCAGAGGCTCAGTGTCTCCCTGTGGATGATGTCACACCAGTGCCTGGTCCCGTCTGTGAAAAGCCTGCGGGGCCGCGTAGGGTGGGCCGAATCCGGGGAGCAGGGAAAGGAATACTGGACTCTAGCAGCTTCTAGCACAGCCCCCTTTTGTCCAGGTGACTTCTGACGTCTGCCTCCCCTCCACCACTTTGCCCGCTGTCCCGGCTGGCCAGAGTCAGGGTGACTGCTGGGTCCAGAGAAAGAACCCATGGCCGTGAAGGCAGAGTGTCTCTAGGTTGTTAAACACAGCCGTTCAGAGATCAAAGTCAGGGGCCTCAGCCGGTCCTCAGTTCTCTGGTTGACCTGGAAGCAGGGGCCCGGGGCTGTCTCAGAGGATGGGGGCTGTGGTGCCCTGGCAGGCTGTTAGACGCATGGGTCAGTGAGGGCCATCTTTACACAAATGCAATCACATCTGATGTCGGATTCTCTGAATGAGAGTACTCCTCTAAGGTCAGCATTTCTGAGCCTACAGGCCACCGTGGGAAACAGAGGAGCAGACACACAGGCACACGGTGTTAGCACGTGGTTTTTCCCGGGATGCCCCAGTGACTCCCAGAGCCCTGTACTCTTGCTGGGATGATGTGGCCAAAGCCTGGTCCGTGAAGGTGGGGAAGCTGAGGGGACAGAGAGGAAGAGAGAGTCAGGGCAGGAACAGCCAGTCCTGGCCAGGCCGCCTGCCCACAGCTGCCCCCGTTTACACAGCACTCTGTCCTCAGCCCGCACTCAGGTGAGCAGGGGACACAAGGTGAGCATGGTGCTCCCCTCCTGCTTGTGACCCTCACCCCGACCCCTGCAGGCTTGCAGACTCTCTGGGGACAGAGTCCTTTCTTCTCCTGCCTCAGGCCTCGGGAAGCTGCCAAGTGCTGGAGGGATCAGGGGGGATGGGCCAGGTACCCTCACTGACAAGCAGTGGAGTCCAGGGGACAGTCTGGCCACAGCTGCCAGTAGCTAAAGTGCACATGTCTACAGACTGCCAACAGACACATGAAAGAGTGCTCAACATCGTTAATCATTAGAGAAATGCAAATCAAGACTACAATGAGATATCACCTCACACCAGTCAGAATGGCCATCATCAAAAATCTACAAACAATAAATGCTGGAGAGGGTGTGGAGAAAAGGGAACCCTCTTGCACTGTTGGTGGGAATGTAAATTGATACAGCCACTATGGAGAACAGTATAGAGGTTCCTTAAAAAACTACAAATAGAACTACCATATAACCCAGCAATCCCACTACTGGGCATATACGCTGAGAAAACCATAATTCAAAAACAGTCATGTACCAAAATGTTCATTGCAGCTCTGTTTACAATAGCCAGGAGATGGAAGCAACCTAAGTGACCATCATCGGATGAATGGATAAAGAAGATGTGGCACATATATACAATGGAATATTACTCAGCCATAAAAAGAAATGAAATTGAGTTATTTGTAGTGTGGTGGATGGACCTAGAGTCTGTCATACAGAGTGAAGTCAGAAAGAGAGAGACAAATACCGTATGCTAACACATATATATGGAATCTAAGAAAAAAGTAATCTCATGAAGAACCTAGGAGTAAGACGGGAATAAAGACACAGACTTACTAGAGAATGGACTTGAGGATATGGGGAGGGGGAAGGGTAAGCTGTGACAAAGTGAGAGAGTGGCATGGACATATATACACTACCAAACGTAAAATAAATAGCTAGTGGGAAGCAGCCGCACAGCACAGGGAGATCAGCTCAGTGCTTGTGACCACCTAGAGGGGTGGGATAGAGAGGGTGGGAGGGAGGGAGATGCAAGAGGGAAGAGATATGGGGACATCTGTATATGTATAACTGATTCACTTTGTTGTAAAGCAGAAACTAACACACCATTGTAAAGCAATTATACTCCAATAAAGATGTTAAAAAGATAAAATAAAATAAAGTGCACCTGTCGGTACTTCCCTGGTGGCATAGTGGTTAAGAATCCACCTGCCAATGAAGGGGACATGGGTTCGAGCCCTGGTCCGGGAAGATCCCACATGCCGTGGAGCAACTAATCCTGTGAGCCACAACTACTGAGCCTGCCTGCCACAACTACTGAAGCCCGCGCATGTAGAGCCTGTGCTCTGCAGCAAGAGAAGCCACCACAATGAGAAGCCTGCACACTGCAATGAAGAGTGGCCCTGGCTCGCTGCAACTGGAGAAAGCCTGCGCGCAGCAACAAGACCAAACATAAATAAATAAATAAATTTATTTAAAAAATAAAGTACACATGTCCTCTGACCCCCAGCAGTCCACACTCACCACAACACAGGACACACAGGAGTGGAGTCCCAAGGGCACTGGTTTCTTTGGAAAGAGCCTGAAAGCAGGTGGTGCTCTGGGAAGCTGACTCCGAGGGAGCGTCAGGGCAAGCGTTTATCAGTGAGGGTGCAGGGTCCATACCATCAGCAGTGGACAAAGGAAGGGGCACAGCAGCTTTTCCACGGGGGCTCCAGGGCTCACATGACCCAGCAGAGCTGTTCCAGGTGGGTCAAAACCGCCAGACCTGCACAGACCTGGACAACCCATCTGGTTGGAGACCCACCCGCAGCCTCCCTCAGGAGGCCTGCCTATGCCATGAAGCTGAGAGGCGCTTAAACGCCACACTGGATGAAGTCAGGTCCCTGGGAACCCGAGATACTCCTTCAGGCCCTGGGTTTCCCTCTGGGACAGCTTCTGGCTCAGTCCTGGGAGCTCCTCCCAGTGGCCCTAACTTATGACCAGAGGCAGGTCATGGCTCGGGATGGGGCCCTCATCCTCTTCTTCCCAGTGTGGGGGATACACTTCAGTGACTTGTTCACATGACTAGATTTTCTAGTAAAAGGGAGGCATTTTGAGCACAGTGCATGAGGCCATGGTCTCCCTTCTGGACTTGCCCAGTGTATTCACATTTGTCTATTCTTACAAAGGGGTCCCAGGCTGGACGAGATTCAGGCTCTGGAGATGCTTCTGCTCCCCCTGCCCTCTGAACACCCAGGGAGTGTCTTCCTCCCAAAGGCTGCACATCAGACTCACCCAGGGGCCTTTAAACATTGCCAACACCCAGGCCACAGCCCAGACCCGAGGAAACCATCATGACATTCCTCTGCAGGCAAGTCTGAAGGGCAGCAAATCGAGTACCAGAACCCAGGCTCCTTGTTACTCCAGTGGGGCCACATCAGCCTCACCCAGAAGCTGAAAGGAATATAGGCCCCACTGTAGACCCACTGAGTCAGAATCTGCTTTTCAACCAGATCTGCAAAATCCGTGAGCACAGGAAGAAGTGAGAAAGCAACTGGGAGCCACTCGGCCCTCTCCTGGGTTTCCCTGGCACTAGCCTCCGCTGCCACTGAGAGAAGGGGCACCTGGCAGAGGAGGCAGGACCATGGGAGCCCGGGTTTCCCTGCCGACACTTGTATTCATTTCCTGCAGCTGCCGTAACAAAGCACCACAGACTGGGCAGCTTAAACAACAGAAATGTATTGCCTCACAGTCCTGGAGGCTGGAAGTCCAAGATCACATGATTGGTAGGGCTGGTTCCTTCTGAGATTGTGAGGGAAGGATCTGGTCCAGGCCTCTCTCCTGGGCCTGTAAATGACTGTCTTCAAGTTCATGTGGCATCTCCCTCTGTACATGTCTCTCTGTCCAAATTTCCCCTTTTTATAAGGACAAAGTCATTCTGGATTAGGACCCACCATCATGACCTCATCTTACCTAAATCATGTGCAAAGACCCCGTCTCTGAGTCAGTTCACACTAGCAGGTACTAGGCTAGGACTTCAACATCATGTTGGTGGCACAACTCAACCACACTTTTTCCAGAGTGTCTCAGGGTGAGGCTGGTGCAGCAGCCCCCTCCTGATGGGTTGGAGCTGCCCACCGTCAAGGGAAATGTAGCGAGTCTCCCAGAAGGTGGCAAGCTGACTTTAGCTGCCCCAGCCATCTTCAGAAAGCATCCTCACCAACTCACAGCAAAGCCTCAGGGTCCAACTCTGAAGGAACCATCAAGTTCAGAGCTAGAATCTCTCCGAGCTGGGAGTGAAGCTCTGGTTGGACCCCAGTGGGGACCCAGCCATTTCCAGTCTCTTGAGATGAGCCAGTGAACAGAATGACATAGAGTCCATCTGCACAGTGTTATGGGCTGTGTCATGTGCCCCAAATTCTAAAATCCTAACGAAGGGGAAATATGGACTCAAAGACAGACACTCACAGAAGGATGGCCACGTGACGACATGGAGAAAACAGCTGTCTGCAAGCCAAGGAGAGAGGCCTCAGGAGAAACCAGCCCTGCCCACACCTTGATCTTGAACTTCCAGCCCCCAGGACTGTGAAGCGATAAATGTCTGCTGTTTAAGCCACCCTGTGTGTGGAGCTTTGTTACAGCAGCCCTGGGATGCTGCTGCACACAGGGATGTTGACCGGGGGAGGACTTGGTTCTGCTGGCCTAAGGGAAAGGTTGGTCACAGGAAACAGCATGTAGAATGTGGTCTTGGGGGCAGGGCCTGATGGCCACACCCAGCTGCAGACATACACACAGGTGTGCAGACAGGTGTGGCAGGCAGTCTGAAGAACACAATTTGGTTCTTGTTCCGTGAGGCATGGGCCAGGAGCAGCCCCACTGGGCCTTGGTCCCTGCATGGACTCCAGGGCAGCCTCTCCTGAATGCCCATCATCGTCCCTGGCCAGGGATTGCAAAGTCTGTTGGGGCCACATGTGAGACCCTGGGGCGCTCAGCAATAAGACGGGGCGTTCACAGATGCCGGGAGCCAGGGACATTACCATTGTCTCTATGAATCTGGCCTTAGTTTCATCCACAGGTGGTGTGACCTGGTGAAAAGGAGGATGGAGAATGTGGGGGCCAGGAGTGGCCCTTCTCAGAGCCTGATGATGTCCTGATGGGGCTGAGCTCCAGGGCGCCCAGCTTGGGGGTGTAGAGGGGGTAGTAAGGGTCCAGGCAGAACCCACAGTAGAGTGTGGCCCTAGCAGGTGACTTCTCTCCTCTTTTTTGGCACTACTCGCCCACCTCCTCTCACACCACCTACACCCAGTTTCTCCCCTCCCTCCCTCCCTCCTCCATTCTCTCTCTCGCTCTCTCACTCTCTTGTTCTCTCTCTCCCAACACCCAACTTCTCTCTATCGTATTGGCTGTTGGCAGAGATGCGTTCACCATGCAGCTATCTATAATTCGTATAATCCTCAGGGCCTGGGGTTTGCATGGGCTCCTTCCAAGATCCTTGGAGAGGATCTAGCAAGGTAGTTATGTTTTTACATAAAATTTTCCCAAGTAAGAAATTTGATCTACAATCTCTCAAGACAGCTGTCTCTTTCCCCTCCATGTTCCTGGGTAGCATTGGAATAGCCATGGGCACTGTTAAAATTCTGGGAAAGGAAAGCCAAGTTAGGGATGCAGAGAGCCTGGGCTCCCTGCAGCAGAGTAGCTTGGTTCCCTGCGTCTTCCATGTATACTTAGGTCACTGCCAGCCTTCCAGGCAGCCAAGGCCACCACCCATTCTACTGAGCATGTGGTTTGAGACGGGAAGGTCACAGGTGATAGGATAGTGTCCTGTTTGCTAGCACTGGATTTGTGGGGGGGGACTTGCAGGAGGAATATGGTGGCCACGTGCAGGGCTGGAAGCGTGTCTGAGAAAACCTCCTCATGGTGGGAGGAGGGGAGGTCCTTATTGTGAGGTGAATCCCCCTGGCAGCCACACGCCCTGCACAGTGAGGCTTATACAATCATTCATATGATTGCACCATGCTTTTGTTTTTTCTTTTTGATGGGAATTAATGGAATTTACCAGAATTCCTATTTTCTTGCATCAAACCTGTAGCCATCTTACACTCAGTATGCAGAATTGCACATTTTATATCTCCCAGCACTTTGGACCAGTCTTAGCACACCTGGGCCAGAGCCAACTCTGGTGGTTCCGATGAAATCTCTTTCTTAAAGTCGGCTCCACAACCCTGCGTGTGAGCTTCAGACTCCACGAGGCTGAATCCGCCCTGGCCTCTGGGATAGACATAAAAGGTATTCGGTTCCCCTGTTCCAGGGCTTCAGGGATGTGGACCTCCACCGGGATGTTTGTAAGGGAACGGCTTCAAGCTGAAATTACCGTGGATTTTGCTCATTGTTGGGCATCCTGCAAGTCATCTGGGGACCCAGGTGCTAAGGCTCATGCATTCGAGGCTGAGATCTCCCAGATTCTTCTCCTGAGCGAGGCCTGAACCTCACAGGTTCCTCTGAGCCACCCTGAGCTGACAACAGCTCCTGACGCCTTCTCAGGTCCCCCAAACCCCATCCCTCTATTTGTCAGACTCTGCCAGCAGAGAGGGAGTGAAGGAGGCAGCTCAGTTCACAGGCTATTCCCCAATTTGTTGACCAACACCGACAGGCTGTTCCCTGTTCTTCCATGAAAAGTTGGAACCCACATCACAGAAAAGTGATGAAGTTTAACAGGGAGAACCACGAAGTCAGATTTCTACCAGCCAAGAGAATTTTAGACCTTCACTCTTCACTGGGCCACTTTGGGATTGCAGGGACCTCTTAGAGGACTGTCCTGGCAGGTGTTCAGTGACCCATCATAGAAAACATCAGTCCACGCTGTTTGGCTTCATTGGAGAAACCCAACCTGCTGGAACTCAAGGGAGGCTCTGACCTTAACTTCCTGTCCCAGGACCCCAAATGATTCCAAGTCCCCTAAGTCAGAGCCCTGATAAAAAGGAGCACCAGTGATGGGCCACACAATGGGAATGGATTGTACTTTTAAATATTGTCAATGCCTGGACCTCCCTGGGCCCCATTTCAGAGGAATGCAGCCATGCTCTGGGAACGCAGCCTGGACATGAGCCTTTTTAAGGCTCCAGTTGATTCTGCTGTGCAGTCCGTCCTGGGACCCAGTGGTATTAGACAAAGACATCTGGGCTGGCCACTTTCTGGGTGCTCTTTTCTGAGTCAGGGACTTTTCATTTGTAAAATAAGGAGTTAATAATCACAGCTATCTCAAAAGTTGTTTGTTTTTTTTATTTTTATATCAGTCCTGTGTCTTTATTAAAGAGAGTTAGAAAGAGACTAGGTCTGGCAACCAAGGAGTGAGGTACTGGCCAGAAACGTGGGGATGCAAGGGCAGATTGATGGGCTGGGAGGGGCTGAGGATACCAGGTGCTGGCAGCAGCTGAGGAGGTGCCCGAGGGTGAGCTTTCAGGCACTGGGGTCGGTGTGGGGGGTGTTGGGTGATCAGCTGGTTCCGCAGAGCATCCAGGATAGATTGGGCGGGCCTGGAATCTCCCTAGATCATCCAGTGGTCCTGATCCTGTGAGCTGCCTTCCATGTCCACCTCACTGACCTCTCCATCATCGGGTGACTCATTGTAGACATTCGTCTCATCCATGCCCTGCGCGTCCCCATCAACCTCTGAGTCCTCTTCACCATCTTCATCCTCATCTTCATCTTCCTCGTCAACACAGTGCCAGGCCTGATGCTGCTGTTCCTGCTGCTGCAGCCCTGTCTCCTCCACACAGGGTCGATCCAGATTAAACCACAATGTCTCAGTCACACAGGGGAAGGGCGAGGGGAACAAGGTGCGCATGGCTTCTAGACTGGGTTTGAGTCCTGGCTGCACCACTTACTAGCTGTTTGACCTTGGCCGAGTCACTTAACCTCTCCAAGACTCAGTTTCCTCATTGCACTGTGAGGTGGCAGCTGGCGGCAACCCAGAAGCACTTCACTTTCAAAAGTTGGTTGTTTTTAGGCTTAAAATAGAAAATATATCTGAAAAGGCTTTGCCAGCTGTATTATGCAAATGCAACTTCTATTACAGAGGGCTCAAAAATGACACTGCACATACCTAGTCTACCAAAGCAGGCTGAACCATTTGTGTGCCTGAGCAATGCTCTGGGCATTCACACACTGTTTGAATTTTTTACTATAAAGCCCTTTGCGTGCTGGTGCTCAGTGGTCAGAGGTGCAACCCATGGGCTGCTGCAGGGCATCATAGAGACATTCATTTCTCTGACCCGTGAGTGCTCACTGGGTGCTCTCCAAAAGCTGAGAATGGGGAGAGAGGAAGACTATGACCCCCACAGACGCTAATTCCGCCCTCAAGTGATGTGGATAAGTAGTCTAACTTTGTTTTCTCTCCTGATGAAGCCTCCAAGAATCACCAGTGGCCTGAGGCTTCACCCAAGGACCAAGTAGTGTCCACCCCTCCCTGTTGACCATGCAGGGAGTTGTCTTTGGGAAAACCTGGGCCATGGTTGGCTTCCAAGTGCCGTGCACTGTCGCTCTGCTGGTTAGGCTGGTTCCTCAGGGGCAGGAGGACAGGGAATTGCAGCAAAAGTCCAAGTTCCACTGAAGAAGTACCTGCAGGTCCGGAAAGGATGCCCCCTGCTCTCGGTGGACCCGATTCTCGCCTGACTTGGGGCTTCCCAGCACCCACCCCACCCTCTCACCGCAGAGCAGGGGGTCAATCTCTGCGCAGTGCAGGGAAAGCAGACCTTTCCTTGTGCACTGAAATACTTGGCTCTTTCGAAGACGTCAGTAACAGTGCGTCAGGCCCCAGGTCCATGCAGGTAAGCGGGGAAAACCTGTTCTACACACTGAGAACTGAAAGGGGAAAAGCAGTTCAAGCTGGTTAATAAGAGAGAGTTATTTTCATGTTGAGAAGAACATTAAAAGTACAGGAAGTTCTGAAAAAAAGAATAGACACAGACACCTGTTTGACAGAGTCACACACACTCACACATACACACAAAGAATCCCTGGGGAAACATTACAAAAGAATACAGGTCCCATGAGCCAACTGTGGACCCTGTGTTTCCAAACGATAACATACAGAAGTAGGAATTCGGAATAGAATGAACTCTCTGGCACTTTAGCCAGCGAGTTCTCATCGCAGAATGTTCAGGAAAGGATGTCGTACTGACTTGAAGAGAAGAGTGTCCCAGAATGAACAAATGTCTAAAAGTTTTGCTTGCAGAGTAAAGTCGATTGACGTGGCTCTCTGTTCCATGCTATGCTTTACCCCGGCAGCCCTTTTCTTTGGAGAGATCTCCTCTGCTCAATTCTGTCCATCTCAGGACAGAACTCATCTCTGAGCCAAGGAGAGTCTGCTCGGGTCCTAGTGTCCTGATACCCGTTGTGTGTTTAGGTCACTTTTTTTCTGATTTCCCCGCCATGTTCATAATCGTGTGAGGTACAAAGTGCTGGTAAATGGGATTGGCTTCATCAAGCATCCTCTTTTCTTTCTTCTTCAGGGTTGAATGCTGACAGAAGTAAGAAGAGGTGGGGAAGGATGGAGCAGGCTGGAGGCTTATCAGGCAGCTCGTGCTCCTCAATTCTGACAGGTAGTGGGGGTGGCAGCATGCTGCAGTGTAAGTTTGCTCACCTGGGCACCCTGGCAGGCAGAAAGCTCCCTGGCATCCCTGGGAACACAACCAGTGTCCAGGGGTCCTGCTCTCCCAGATGCCTTCAGTATGAGAGGAGACACTTCTCTGCATGTTCTCCAAGCATCTCCAGGTGCATCATGAAATCGAAAACTCGCGTCCTGCACAGCAGATGCAGATGGCTCGCCTACTTCGGTGAAAATCACTTTCTATCTGGAACAACCCACCCGAGAAGGACTCGAATTCAACAAAATGGTTTTCTTTTTTTTTTTTTTTAACATCTTTATTGGAGTATAATTGCTTTACAGTGTTGTGTTAGTTTCTGCTGTATAACAATGTGAATCAGCTATACATATACATATACATATATGCCCATATCCCTTCCCTCTTGCATCTCCCTCCCTCCCACCCTCCCTATCCCACCCCTCTAGGTGGTCACAAAGCACCGAGCTGATCTCCCTGTGCAATTCAGCTGCTTCCCACTAGCTATCTATTTTACATTTGGTAGTGTATATATGTCAATGTTACTTTCTCACTTTGTCCCACCTTACACTTGCCCCTCCCCTAGTACTCAATTCCATTCTCTACGTCTTCGTCTTTATTCCTGTACTGTCCCTAGGTTCATCAGCACCATTTTTTTTTGTTTTTTTAGATTCCATATATATGCGTTAGCATACAGTATTTGTTTTTCTCTTTCTGACTTACTTCACTCTGTATGACAGACTATAGGTCCATCCACCTCACTACAAATAACTCAATTTTGATTCCTTTTATGGCTGAGTAATATTCCATTGTATATATATATACCACATCTTCTTTATCCATTCATCTGTCGATGGACACTTAGGCTGCTTCCATGTCCTGGTTATTGTAAATAGAGCTGCAATGAACATGTGGTTCATGACTCTTTTTGGATTATGGTTTTCTCAGCGTATATGCCCAGTAGTGGGATTGCTGGGTCATATGGTAGTTCTACTTCTAGTTTTTTAAGGAACCTCCATACTGTTCTCCATAGTGGCTGTATCAATTTACATTCCCACCAACAGTGCAAGAGGGTTCCCTTTTCTCCACACCCTCTCCAGCATTTATTGTTTGTAGATTTTTTGATGATGGCCATTCTGACCAGTGTGAGGTGATACCTCATTGTAGTTTTGATTTGCATTTCTCTAATGATTAGTGATGTTGAGAATCCTTTCATGTGTCTGTTGGCAATCTGTATATCTTCTTTGGAGTAATGTCTATTTAGATCTTCTGCCCGTTTTTGGATTAGGTTGTTTGTTTTTTTTTGATATTGAGCTACATGAACTGCTTGTATATTTTTGGAGGTTAATCCATTGTCAGTTGCTTCGTTTGCAAATATTTTCTCCCATTCTGAGCGTTGTCTTTTGTCTTGTTTATGGTTTCCTTTGCTGTGCAAAGCTCTTAATTTTGATTAGGTCTCATTTGCTTATTTTTGTTTTTATTTCCATTTCTCTAGGAGGTGGGTCAAAAGGGATCTTGCTGTGATTTATGTCAAAGAGTGTTCTTCCTATGTTTTCCTCTAAGAGTTTTATAGTGTCTGGACTTGCATTTAGGTCTTTAATCCATTTTGAGTTTATTTTTGTTATTGTGTTAGGGAGTGTTCTAATTTCATTCTTTTACATGTAGCTGTCCAGTTTTCCCAGCACCACTTATTGAAGAGGCTGTCTTTTATCCGTTGTATATTCCTGCCTCCTTTATCAAAGATAAGTTGACCATAGGTATATGGGTTTATCTCTGGGCTTTCTATCCTATTCCATTGATCCATATTTATGTTTCTGAGCCAGTACTATATTGTCTTGATTACTGTAGCTTTGTAGTATAGTCTGAAACAGGGAACCTGATCTCTCCAGCTCCATTTTTCTTTCTCAAGATTGTTTTGGCTATTAGGGGTCTTTTGTGTTTCCATACAAATTGTGAAAGTTTTTGTCCTAATTCTGTGAAAAATGCCAGTGGTAGTTTGATAGGAATTGCATTGAATCTGTAGATTGCTTTGGGTAGTATAGTCATTTTCACAATGTTGATTCTTCCAATCAAAGAACATGGTATATCTCTCCATCTGTTTGTATCATCTTTAATTTCTTTCATCAGTGTCTTATAGTTTTCTGCATACAGTTCTTTTGTCTCCTTAGATACGTTTATTCCTAGGTATTTTCTTTTTGCTGCAATGGTAAATGGGAATGTTTCCTTAATTTCTCTTTCAGATTTTTCATCATTAGTGTATAGGGATGCAAGAGATTTCTGTGCATTAATTTTGTATCCTGCTAGTTTACCAAATTCATTGACTAGTTCTAGTAGTTTTCTGGTAGCATCTTTAGGATTCTCTATGTATAGTATCATGTCATCTGCAAACAGTGACAGCTTTACTTCTTCTTTTCAGATTTTTATTCCTTTTATTTCTTTTTCTTCTCTGATTCCTGTGGCTAAAACTTCCAAAACTATGTTGAATAATAGTGGTGAGAGTGGGTATCCTTGTCTTGTTCCTGATTTTAGAGGAAATGGTTTCAGTTTTTCACCACTAAGAATGAAGTTGGCTGTGGCTTTGTCATATATGGCCTTTATTATGTTTAGGTGAGTTCCCTCTATGCCTACTTTCTGAAGGGTTTTTATCATAAATCGGTGTTGAATTTTGTCGAAAGATTTTTCTGCACATATTGAGATGATCATATGGTTTTTATTCTTCAACTTGTTAATATGGTGTATCACATTGATTGATTTGCATCTATTGAAGAATCCTAGCATTCCTGGGAACCCACTTGTTCATGGTGTATGATCCTTTTAATGTGTTGTTGGATTCTGTTTGCTAGTATTTTCTTGAGGATTTTTGCATTTATGTTCATCAATGATATTGACCTGTAGTTTTCTTTTTTTGTGACATCTTTGTCTGGTTTTTGTATCACGGTGATGGTGGTCTTGTAGAATGAGTTTGGGAGTGTTCCTCCCTCTGCTATATTTTGGAGGAGTTTGAGAAGGATTGATGTTAGCTCTTCTCTAAATGTTTGATAGAATTCGCCTATGAAGGCATCTGGTCCTGAGCTTTTGTTTGTTGGAAGATTTTAAATTACATTTTCGATTTCAGTGCTTGTGATTGGTTTTTTCATATTTTCTATTTCTTCCTGGTTCAATCTCAGAAGGTTGTGCTTTTCTAAGAATTTGTCCATTTCTTCCAGGTTGTTCATTTTATTGGCATATAGTTGCTTGTAATAATCCCTCATGATTCTTTGTATTTCTGTGGTGTCAGTTGTTACTTCTCCTTTTTCATTTCTAATTCTATTGATTTGAGTCTTCTCCCTTTTTTTCTTGATGAGTCTGACAGTGGTTTATTAATTTTGTTTATCTTCTCAAAGAACCAGCTTTTAGCTTTATTGATCTTTGAGGTCATTTCCTTCATTTCTTTTTCATTTATTTCTGATCTAATCTTTATGATTTCTTTCCTTCTGCTAACTTTGGGTTTTTTTGTTCTTCTTTCTCTAATTGCTTTAGGTGTAAGGTTAGGTTGTTTATTTGAGATTTTTCTACTTTCTTGAGGTAGGATTGTATTGCTGTAAACTTCCCTCTTAGAACTGCTTTTATCGTATCCCATAGGTTTTCGCTCATCGTGTTTTCATTGTCATTTGTTACTAGGTATTTTTTGATTTCCTTTTTGATTTTTTAGTGATTTTTTAGTTATTTAGTAGTGTATTGTTTAGACTCCATGTGTTTGTATTTTTTATAGTTTTTTTTCCTGTTATTGATATCTAGTCTCATAGCACTGTGATCGGAAAAGGTACTTGATATGATTTCAATTTTCTTAAATTTACCAAGGCTTGATTTGTGACCCAAGATATGATTTATCCTGGAGAATGTTCCATGAGCACTTGAGAAGAAAGTGTATTCTGTTGTTTTTGGATGGAATGCCCTATAAATATCAGTTTCAATTAGGTCTATCTTGTTTAATGTGTCATTTAAAGCTTGTGTTTCCTTATTTATTTTCATTTTGGTTGATCTGTCCATTCGTGAAAGTAGGGTGTTAAAGTCCCCTACTATGATTGTGTTACTGTCGATTTCCCCTTTTATGGCTTTTAGCATTTGCCTTATGTATCGAGTGCTCCTATATTGGGTGCATAAATGTTACAATGTTATATTTTCTTGGATTGATCCCTTGATCATTATGTAGTGTCCTTCTTTGTCTCTTTAATAATAGTCTTTATTTTAAAGTCTATTTTGTCTGATATGAGAATTGCTACTCCAGCTTTCTTTTGATTTCCATTTGCATGGAATATCTTTTTCCATCCCCTCACTTTCAGTTTGTATGTGTCCCTAGGTCTGAAGTGTGTCTCTTGTTGACAGAATATATATGGGTCATGTTTTTGTATCCATTCAGCCAGTCTATATCTTTTGGTTGGAATATTTAATCCATTTACATTTAAGATAATTATCGATGTATATGTTCCTATTACCCTTTTCTTAATTGTTTTGGGTTTTTTAGGTCTTTTCCTTTTCTTGTGTTTCCTGCCTAGAGAAGTCCCTTTAGCATTTGTTTTAAAGCTGGTTTGATGGTGCTGAATTCTCTTAAGTTTTGCTTGTCTTTAAAGGTTTTAATTTCTCCATCGAATCTGAATGAGATCCTTGCTGGGTAGGGTAATTTTGGTTGTAGGTTTTTCCCTTTCATCACTTTAAATATGTCCTGCCACTCCCTTCTGACTTACAGAGTTTCTGCTGAAAGATCAGCTCTTAACCTTATGGGGATTCCCTTGTGTGTTATTTGTTGCTTTTCCCTTGCTGCTGTTAATATTTTTTCTTTGTATTTAATTTTTGATAGTTTGATTAATATGTGTCTTTGTGTGTTTCTCCTTGGATTTATCCTGTATGGGACTCTCTGCACTTCCAGTACTTGAGTGACTATTTCCTTTCCCATGTTAGGGAAGTTTTCAACTATAATCCCTTCAATATTTTCACAGACCCTTTCATTTTCTCTTCTTTTTCTGGGACCCCTGTAGTTTGAATGTTGGTGTGTTTAATGTTGTCCCAGAGGTCTCTGAGACTGTCTTCAATTCTTTTCATTCTTTTTTTTAAAATTCTGCTCCCTGACTGTTATTTCCATTATTTTATCTTCCAGCTGTCTTATCCGTCCTTCTTCCTCAGTTATTCTACCATTGATTCCTTCTAGAGAATTTTTAATTTCATTTATTGTGCTGTTCATCATTGTTTGTTTGCTCTTTAGTTCTTCTAGGTCCTTGTTAAATGTTTCTTTTATTTTCTCTATTCTATTTCCAAGATTTTGGATCACTTTACTATCATTACTCTGAATTCTTTTTCAGGTAGTCTGCCTATTTCCTCTTCATTTCTTTGGTCTGGTGGGTTTTTATGTTGCTCCTTCATCTGCTGCATATTTCTCTGTCTTCCCATTTTGCTTAACTTACTGTGTTTAGGGTCTGATTTTTGCAGGCTTCAGGTTCATAGTTCCCGTTGTTTTTGATTTCTGCCCACAGTGGTTAAGGCTGGTTCATGGCTTGTGTAGGCTTCCTGGTGGAGGGGGCTGGTGCTTGTGTTCTGGTGGGTGGGGCTCGATCTTGTCTTTCTGGTGGGCAGGGCTGTGTCCGGTGGTGTGTTTTGTGGTGTCTGTGAACTTATTATGATTTTAGGCAGCCTCTCTGCTAATGTGTGGTGTTGTGTTCTTGTCTTGCTAGTTGTTTGTCATGGGGGATTCAACACTGGAGGTTGCTGGCCATTGGGTGGAGCTGGGCCTTAGCATTGGGATGGAGATCTCTGGGAGAGCTGTTGCCGATTGATATTACATGGGGCTGGGAGGTCTCTGGTGTACAGTGTCCTGAACTCGGCTCTCCCACCTCAGAAGCTTAAGCCTGACACCAGTCCGGGCCACTGAGACCCTGTCAGCCACATGGCCAGGTACATGGGGATTTTCTTGCCTTTTGGGATGTCTGAGATCTTCTGCCAGCATTCAGTAGATATTCTGTAGGAGTTGTTCCACATGTAGATGTATTTTTGATATATTTGTGGGAGGAAGGTTATCTCCACATGTTACTCCTCCGCCATCTTGAAGGTCCCACAAATGGTTTTCTTTTTTTATTTTCCAAATGGTTTTCTTGATCAATGATCTTTCCTACCTTTCCTTTCCTGTTCATTGTCTGTGAAGCTGAGGTGCCACCTCTTCCCCCATGTTGGGGGAGGAGGGACTCAGAGCAACTGTTCACAAGCTGTGGGTATTAACAGTGCTGTCTTCCAAAGAGCTTTGACATCCTTGGTGGTTTATAGAAATTCATGGTGTCATTTCATATGTGCTATGCAGAATAAACAGTACTAGACACTGGCTCTTTACTTTTATGAACGAGGAAGAGTTGTTTGTGAACAACATACAATTTCCACTCACTGTTCCACAGTTGAATGGTTGTCATGGAAAACTGAGTCATTTGAAGACCTCAAAGACTGCAAAGGCATAAAGTCTCATGAATCACGACTTGGGTAAAATAACGCCTCGCTGAGAAAATAGCTCCTGGAAATGTCCTCAGCTGAGTAACATGTGGGCTGAGAGCATCACTTGGTCAGCTAATGCCCCATAAAGGGGCAGTGACTGGAAGTGCCCAGATGGTGAGATCATGAGTTTAAACAGGCACAGGACAAGTTTGAATCAGCTCAGGACGTGCTGGGTGTCCAGGTGGATTTTTGCTGGATTTGGTGGTGGTGGCTCTGGAAATGTGTACTTTCTTAATGTAGGTTAATTTTGTAAAACTACAAAATAATAAATAAGTGGTCTTAAAAAGAGCTCTATGTAATGAAACATCAAGTTATGTGCCCTGGGTCCTCCTTCTGTATCAAAATGCTATCATTTTATTTCTTTTTCTTGGAAGGAAAGATTGATTATATGTGTCCCAGTGTTGTGTGTATGCGTGTTTGTGTTTGTGTGTGTGTGTATGTGAGAGAGAGAGAGAGAGAGAGAGAGAGAGAGAGAGAGAAGGAAAGAGAGAGAGGTAACATGATGTATAAATAACCCACATTTGAGAACAGGACAGGGCTGGTTTTTCAGCTAATAAGAACAGGGTAACTGTTTCCTTGGATGATTTCAGGGACAGAATTACGTTTCCACAAGTGCACAGTATCCCACTGTAGAGATCCCTCCCTCCTGCGTGGTAAGTCTGGCATTTCCTAAAGTCTGTGAGGAACACCAGCTTGGTCTTGCTAGTAGGCATTGAGCACAATAGTGCTTCTGTGGTCAAAGAAGCCGGGAAAATGATGAGCTAGAAAAAAATGTGTGAAAAGGTCTTTGTTGCACTTTATTCCTTGAACTTTGGGCTAATGGGGCACCAGAGTCCTTACGTGGGAATGCACTCAGCAGTGTTATTTGATCAGGGAACTGCTGGGTGCAGAGCACAGCTCTGTCTTCCAGACTCATGTTTGCAGGAAGACACCTGTGAGCTGTTTCTCCAGTTTTTCTTTGGATGGACAGCAGGGAGAAGGAAACGGCGTAGGGCCTGGGGCCTGACTGTGCTTTGCCTCTGCTGGGCTCCCAATACCTGAGAAAGGCCGTGATTCAGGAGGACTTGCTTTCCCTGAAGTAGGGACAAATTCCACCCTGAGGCCACAAGCCAGTGTCTAGATGGAAGCAACTGCTGCATAAAGTGGGAAATGGCAGCATCGTTTGTCCTGAACTAGAATCTCTTTCTGGCTCTTTCAAATTATTTTCATTTTTCTGAAAATCAGCTTTATGTTTCAGAAGCTGGGAGCCACTCATGCTCCTGGCCTTAGGTGTTCTACAAATTGATAGGCAGTTCAGGGTCACACAATGAGTTGTCACTTCCATGTATCAGGTGGTCATTTGATACGTTTCTTTATAGCAATGTCATTCATAGCCCCCTCCCCCCCATATGGGGGGTTAGTTTTCAGACCCCTCGGTTTGGCCTGTGTGGGTGGGATGGGAAAAACACATTCTCTTCCTCCAGTCAACAACACCAGAATGGGCCAATTTCAATGAAATGGAACTCTTGAGTGGACAAGAAGTCACCCAAGCTTACAGGAAGTCAGCTGTTCTCTGCCGCCCCCCTTTCCTTCGTGCCCCAGCAGCTCTCATCTTAACAGCAGCTCAGGACAGACAAGGTCTAATGGGTGCTTCTTCTAAAAAGAGAAAGTGTTTATTGGCTGGTTCTGAAGTCCCCTCCTCCCCTTGGAAAGACAAGGGCAGGTCTTAAAATCTCTCTCTGCCCGAGCTCACTTTGGTGACAAAGCCATCTCACATCCCTGCTTCCAAGGATCACAAACATGTGATTACCTGGGTTCTGCGCCCTCCCTGGGGTTGAAGAAGTCACTGCCTGAGCTGTCACACAGTGCCACCTGCTGGCCTACAGAATCCCCATCGACCAGGTCGCCCATTGCTCTTGGGAGTACAGGCTGTGGGGCCCGCTGGCATTTTTAGAATATGGCTCCTGGCCTCTGTGGCCAGCACTTACACATGTCATCGTAGGTCAGTGGGTAACCCTCAGCTGCAGTCATGCACATCAGGAGGTTGAGTTTGCATGACTCGCCCAAGGTCAGTGCCGGAGACCACCTGTTGTGCCCTGCTTCCAGGGAAACCAGCCAAAGGGCTTTTTGGCAGTCATCCCCCTTCTGGGGCCCTCCTGGTCTCAGGGCCCACCAATGGAGTGTGAGGCCAGCCAACCCAGGTCTCCTCCAAACCTCTGCCTGCCAGGAGCCGGAGGACCTCTAGTGGGGCTGGGAGGGAGGCTGATGGCCAGGAGAGACTCTGGTACTTTACCCAGGCCCAGAGCAGGTAGAAGAGAGATGACTAGATCCGCTAGCATGTATTCCGAGGCAGGATGTCTGCCCCACAGTGGCATTGAAGTGGTCATTCGGAATAAGGTTCAGTGTGCGTGTGTGCTTATTGCAGTGTGTGTATGTGCACGGTGTGTGTGTGTATGTATGTGTATGTATGCGATGTCCATGCATGTGTGTAACCTCCTTTAAAACAGGGGATGGGGGCTCTGGATATCTTTTCTTGATACCCCCAGTGCTCCCTAAGCTATCTGTACAGAGAAAGGGAAAGTTCACCAGCCACAATGCTGCTCTGGCCTCTTTTGGGATTTCTGTCTCGTTAGCCCACCTCTCATTAGTGTACGATGTGAGCTGTGAGGCTCTCGCTGGGCAGATCCCCTGCCCGTGAACAGAGGATCATGGCGGGCCAGGGCCCTCCTTGACAGGCCTTTTCCTTCTGTGCATGGCAGAAGCTTCCAGATCTGCTCCGACCAGCCTGCATACATCCATCTTTTTAGGATGTGGCTGGGGACTTACCATTTTTTAAAATATATGTGGCACATTTGACAATGCTGTTTGGCACCGTGGATTTGACAGTATAACCTATCATACTTTAATCACATCCATGAAAATCATCACAAAGCTCATTTAAAAGTTTTATTAAAAATCACAGTTGAAAAAAAGTCCAGTGACAAAAGATTGCTCTTCTGAAATGAATGGAGAATATGATGCCCGGATTGACAGGTAGAGTGTGCTCTTTGGGAGTGTGGGAGCCTGATAAACCGGCGGTCACCCCTACATGTGAAAACCCAGGTGGGGTTGCAGTCATTGGGCTGGGGTAAATGTGAAGTCACCACGCAAAGGACAAAGGCAAGGCTGGTACCAGCAAGTGCAGGGGAAGGACATGCTCAAACGAAAAGCACTTGTAATTATTTTAACCACAGAATGAACTGTGTTTCTGCTACAAAAACTTTTGGTCCCACTGAGGTGACAAAGTGTTTGTGGCATCAGCAGACAATTGGTACTGGCCAGGGCCGTGTGTCTGATGTGCTGTCCTTTTGTTCCTGCTAAACATGGACCAAAAGGTGAAGGCACATGGAGGGCGCCCAGACCCAGGTAAAGACGTGGTTAGACCCATCAGAAGGGCAGCATGCATGTGAAAGCCCAGCCCTGCAGTAAGCCCTAAGCTTCCAAATTTTGCTCATTTACATCATAAATCCTTCCACAAAGGTGCCTTTCCCTATGTGCCTTCCTCTGTGACCCCAGGGAGGAGAACAGTTATCTCTAACGCAGGACACAATTTTCACTAGACAAGACTTGGGCGAGCGGCCACAGTGAAAATTCTACACACAGGCCTCTTTCCACTAGGGGGAGAAGCAGAGGACAGAGCGGAGGGGAGTGCTGGCTGCCTCCTGGGCAGGGCATCTCTTGCCCACTCACATTCTAGATGTTCTTCATCCCCAGACTCCTGGGAAGTGTGTTGAGCTGCTAGACAGTGTGGAAAATCCCACTGGAAAGAAGGCAAGAGCTCTACATGTTTATGACATGCATGCCCTCTATTCCTGTAAGTGTGTGGCCTTGCTACAGACACACTTTGCGGGTAGAAGAAGGACCCTGGGAGTTCAGCAGTGTGTATGGATGGTCTCTTTCTCAGATGCCATTACTGCTTTATCCAGCCCTTTCTGTGATGATTCTACAAACAACCTGACCACAGAGATTGTGTCACTCATCTTTATAATCTCAGGGACTCTACATGTGCATTGCCGTTGTTTTGAGTATCTGCTCAGCACACAGGGATCCTCTCTTTAACACGATGATTAAACCACCATGTGGCAAAAAAGCATGGGCGGCTTCTGAAAGTTTCTTAACACAAGTTCTACCAGTGGACCCATGTCTTCTGCTGGCTAAGCTGGGGTGCCGACTGCTGCCTTTCTTCGTGCCTGGCTCCCCTGTCATGAGTGGGGCCTCCTCTCTGGCCATAGGCTGGATGTACACTTTAAAATGTCTTAGGTACCACTGAAGACAAGATGGTCTGAGTTTATGTGTCTCGACTGCCCTAAGAAGGATGGCTACAGCAAATCTGATATCAATGAGATCAAACATTAGCCAAGGATTAACTAAGACTCAGGGACTAGAAAAAAGTTCTCGGGTCTTGTATCTTCAACCCAAAGTCACACTCAATGAGGTTTACTTGTGGAGAGGGTCAGGATCTGTGGCTTTATTGTGAATTGATACTTGCCTTAGAAACTCCTCTTTAGATGACCTTGGCCACCAGGTTGTCCCTCACTATGAATACAGAAAAAGTCAGGGAATTCTGGCTGCAGGCCCTCTCTAGGGGAGAGCAAGCTTGGACCCCACTAAGCAGACGACAGCCCGCTGTACCCTGCTGTCTGTCCTAGGTCAGACCTGAGAGGACAGACATCCTCTTCCCTACTGGGTCTCCACGAAGAACTTTATTTATTAGTCTCCAGTCAAGTACAGTCTTCAGAGAGGCTTTTGGGGGGAAAGTAAGCCAAGCCAATTCATTCCAACAGGCTCCATTTTTCATACAGATGTGAGTCTTCTGCCTCAGAACACATAGAGCAAAAGCAGTATCCATACTTTTTATTTTCCCTTAACTGGGCTACAGGCTTAGAAATTGCAGTGGTCCAGCCTGATTTTTTTAAGCCTCAAAACACTTTTATCGGGGAATGTTTTTCAGTGGCAGGGCTCAGTCTTGGGACCTGTAGGGGCCATGTTCTGGAGGCAGTCAAACCTCTTCTCCTCTCCCTTCCTTCCCTCCACGGCAGGCATCACAAGCCAAGGGCACCCTCTGGCCACTGAAAATGCAGCCGAAATGGGCAAGAGGGTTCAGCACCCCATGGTGATGCTGGGTATTCAAATGCAGCCCAGGAGCCCGAGAACTGAAAAGACAAAGAAATTTGGAAACAAATCCTGCAAATAACCTGCCACACAGACAAGAAACACATGAATCCACGGGACCCTTGGTCCTGGTGTCTGTCTGTCTTCCCACCGCTCCTCTGGGACGGGTTGCTTTGTGGAGGGCGTGTTCCAGGACAGGCTTTGGGGAACGACAGTCAGTGGAACATTCCACCTGAGCTGGCTCTCCCGGGCGGAGGAAGATGGAGACTCAAAATCAAAGCATTGGAATAGTCTTCCCTCGACTGCTCATTTGCTCAAAGGCAGCCACAGAAGGGCGCCAGAGCCGTTAGTTAACCACATCGTAGTAGTAATTGCGCAGCCGCAGTTCCACTGCTACAAATCCGGGCCTGTTCTCCACGCTGCAAAGGGAAGAGAGGCATTATTGTTTGTAATCAATGCTTGTGAAAAAGTGCTGGTCACAGCAGGGGTCTTTGCAGGCCAAGCGCTAGTGGAGTGGCGGCGCCCCACTTCCTCATGAGCCTGCGGTCACACTGCATCCCTGCTCTAAGTGTGGCTGACCAGAAGCCTCTGGGGAATACAATGTTAGGCCCACCCCAGACCTAAAGAACGCAATATGCATTCAACAAGGTTCCCAGGTGACTCCTGTCCACCTTAAAGATGGGAAAGTTTTGTTCTCAAAGTCAGGATCTTTTAACCGCAGGTTCAGAGACTGTCTCCTTATGACCTAGCAAAACAGAACGTGTCTGAAAATACTTAGTTGGTCAGTGTGCTGCAGATATATATTTAACGTTTGACTCAATCTTTTTTTAAAAAAAATGTGGACACAATTTAAACTTCCCCTCCCCACACCCCAATCAGATGGCTCTGGATTTTCTGAAAAGACGCTGCTATTCTAAACCTTAACGTGGCCAGGCCTTACTTCTGTCACTGTTGGCAGGTGAGGCGATGATGTATATAAACCATGGGTAAAAGTTTTTTTAACAACTTGCAACCTCTAAACAAACTTCTATAGACATCTCTGCTTTCTCTAACATGGGCATACTGAACAGAATCAGTTGGAAGCAAGTATTTCTTAAAATTCGGAGAGTCTATCCTTGCTTGGAAGTTAATTTTATTTTGCAAGAGTTTTGGCTATATTGCAAGTGGGTAAAACTGCCCAAAAAGTGACATAGAACTTGAGGTTAAACTGCATGAACTGTCCACATTCAACCTTTTTGACCTACAACAACTGTGATTTCACATGGTTCAGTCTAGTTATAAGAGAACAGCCAGGGACCACCCATGGGAACCAATAATCATTTACTGTTATAAGGGCAGGGTGGCTTCTACAGAACCAAAATAGGTTGTCTTGTCAAAGGGCATCAAACAAATGGTTGCACCTACAGCTTTCAAGAGCAGGCAATAAAACTGCGTAAAAATATCAGCCATCTGTGGTCATGTCTATAGACCACACCCACTGTGGGAAGATGTCTCTGGCCACCACATTGTGTTGCAGGAGGGGACGTGATGGCCAAGCCTGGGATGTAGGACCATGTGTGGAAACCTGTGTCCACACGGAAGGAAAGCCTCCCTCCTGCTACTAAACTTCAAGCCAAAGAACACAACTTCAACATCTTTGCCAAACAGGGTGTTCTACTCCTACCATGGGGATCCAAATGCACCAAGAGTCCCTTTGAGTCTTGCTATAAGGGTTTCATCCACCCAGCAGCCTAGCACCAAGCAAACAAACTAGTGTAGGGAAACAGGAGTACAGACTGGCCCTCAGCAAAGACACCTGGTCAGGTTTCCCAGGGAACCTCTCCTTTATACCATGGGTGAGGTTGCCTCTAGGACATCACTGAGCTTCTGCAGAGGAGGGTGGTCAAGTGTCCTGTGTGTGTGCCAGCGTCCTGGTCACTCCCGACTACCTGGGTCTGGGGTGCTCTTTCCGCTCTGACCCTCGTGCCTAGTGGGGGCATTGCCGGCACTCAAGCTCCTCAACCTGCAGTTCTCGGTTGGAATGCCCCTCCCTAAAAGAGGCCAGTATGGACTCTCCAATGGAAGTATGACCCTCCCCCCAAAACTCTCTACTCTCATTCAAAGCTCCCTGTAGCTTGCTCTATAGCACCCATCACAATACATAATCAGGCGTTTACGTTGGGGTTAATTTGTTTCCTGTTTGCCTAGCCCAGAATTGTAACCTCCATGAGGAAAGTGGCAGGGAAATAACTGCCCTCTCTTTTGCTGACCCTGGGTCACTTCTAGATAATAATGAGATTCTTCACTTCCACTCCCAGCTACAGTTGTGGAAGATGCTTCCCGGGGTGTTGCAGAATCCCAGGTGGCATCTGAAAGCACCTGAAATATCCATCATCCTGAAGATACTCTTGCAATATCAGCTGTCATATCTGAGAACAAACCTGACCCTCGAAGTACCAAATCTACTGGCAGATATATGAGCTCCCCCAGATGACAGACCTGAATCATTGCCAAGTTGCAAGGGCGCTATACGCACACTTCAGTGTCAGAGGGACAGAGACCATGGCTTGGAGGTTTCCCCATGATGCATGTCCAGGCTGCCAAACCCAGGCAAGGTCAAAGGCCACGTCCCTGATTCTTAGGTGCAGTGTGTTTCCCTTGCCAGCTGAGCTGCCCTGGACATCACCTGCCTACAACGTCACATGTGCTCTACCAGGCAGGCCATGTGAGGCCCCTCAGTGCAGACTCTAGGGCCACTGTTCCAAGTTCTGAGTTGCTTCTCGGGAAGTGCTACCTTGGCCAATCCATCTGTGAACTGGCCACCATCCGTGGTCATGCCTCACTCTGAAAGGTGGTCAGGAATTAGGAAGTATGACATCCCCCTGCTAAGTACCTCTGCCATCCGCTCATGCCAAAATAGCACGTATCACCAGACCAGACCCTTAAGCGTATGTTTTTACTTTGACCACCCCTCCACCCTTTGGCCAATATTATCTACGTTTAAATTTTGATATCCCGAATTAGAGTAATTGTCTATACTCTTTAGACTAAAGAATATAAGTGTGTGGTCCAGGAAGCAAGACCTCTCCCCCCATTGTTTGTGTAGAAAGGAGCCCATCCCTGATTCATGAAAAGACAGAATTCATGCTCCTTTTTAGTGCTCAGCAATTCTATCTGCCTCCAGAGCATTGGGCTAAATGGCAGGAAGGGCTGGGTACTCACTCATAGGTCCAGCACAGGGTCATCAGCTCGTACATCTCTCTCGGACACCCTGGAGGGCACCCCATCCTCTCTCCTTTCTCCAGCATAGCAGAAACTTCACTGCCTTTCATTCCCTAAAACACACAAAATATTCTTGAGCTTTTTAAACATAGCACGCAGCAAAACAAAACAAATACATCCTACCCCCCAAAAGAAACAAAAGAGTACATGCTATGTGATTTCAACTATATAAAGTACAAAAAATAGGAGCACCTAATCTATTTTTTTAATATTTATTTGGCTGCTCTGGGTTTTAGTTGCAGCACACGGGATCTTCATTGTCATGTGCAAGATCTTTAGTTGTGGCATGTGGGATCTTTTTAGCTGCGGCATGTGGGATCTAGTTCTCCGACCAGGGACCGAACCTGGGCCCCCCTCATTGGAAGCGTGGAGTCTTAACCACTGGACCACCAGGGAAGTACCAGGAGCACCTAATCTATGATGCTAGAAGTCAGATGGGTTACCCTTGGGGTAAGTTTTGTGTGTGCAGGGGGAAAGGGGGGCTTCTGTTCTGTTTCTTCATTTGGGGGCTGGCTTCATGGGTGTGTCCCAATTGTGAAAATCCATCAAGCTGTGGCCTAGGATTTGTGCACTTTTCAGTATATATATATATATATGAAAGAAAAAAATCGAAAAAAAGGTAACAGCTACAAATTTGATAACGGGAATAGCCATTATTTCTATTTCAAATCTAATAAATGGTGATTTGGGTATACATTTGATGAAATAAAATTTATATTTTAAGGCAGGACAAGAAAAAAATTAAACATAAAATTCTGTGTTTGTTTGGACATTCTCCCTCCCTCCCTGCTGTGCAGTGTGCATCTGCATTACACATTAACCAGAGCTCCTCAAAGATGGGAGTGTCTGTTTGACCATAAAGATCACTTTTTTTCCTTTCTTCTGACGCTAGCACTGTAACTTCTTTAAAAAACAGTGCTCTTTCCTAGCTCTGTAGGTCATGGTGACTTGCCGCTCCCTCTGTACATGTTTACCTGGACTGTGTATCCCTAGTGACCTTTATGTAAAATATCGGTATGTCATTTTGATGTATGATCCTTTGTCTCAAAAATATATATGACTGTGCCTTTGACTTCTAACGGTGGAACAGTTCTCAGAGCTTTCCGAGAATCTACTTCCTGGGTTATAGTCCTCAGTTTGGCTCAAATAAAATTCCCTTTTACCCTTCTTAACTTGATAGTTAATTGAATTTTTGTTGACATATTTTATGCATATTTATATGTGTAATACACAATTAAAAAAAACCCACATACTGTCCAGATAGCTTAAAATATTTCTTTCAGTTTAGAATAAAGTGAGATCATATTCACCCGCCACTCTCAAAAGATAAAGACTCAGAAAGGGTGTCCAGATTTGATGATTTTCAGGGTCCTTTAAAGATAATCTGGGGCTTATCTGTTTTGATGGTCTGTTAATTAGGAAATGAAACAAATGTAGCTCACCCGATACGGCTTCTGCCCGTAGGAAAATGCTTCCCACATTAACACTCCAAAGCTCCAGACGTCACTCTTGCTGGAGAACTTGAAGTAGTTGATGCATTCCGGAGCGTACCACTTCACGGGCCACTTCCCGTGGGTCTGGGCCTGAAAACCAAGCACATAAAGAGATGTTTCATTAAGAATAAAATGGTGGACATCATGTTTGTTCATAGCAGCACTATTCACAACAGCCAAAGGTGGAAGCAACCCAAATGTCCATCGACAAATGAATGGATAAACAAAATGGGGTATATTGATACAGTGGAGTATCATTCAGCCTTAGGAAGGAAGGGAACTCTGATACACGCCACGACATGGATGAACCATGCGGTTACCCTTTATTATGCTCAGTGAAGTAGGCAATTCAAGTCACTAAAGGACAAATATTGTATGATTCCACTCATCTGATGCCCCTGGAGTAGTCCCATTCATAGAGACAGAAAGTAGAATAATGGTTGCCTGGGGCTGTGGAGAGAGGGTGGGATGGACAGTAGCTGTTTAATGGGTATAGAGTTTCGGTTTGGGAAGATGAAAAGAATTCTAGAGATGGGTTGTGAGCAAAGTGAATGTACTGAACATTACTAAACTGTACCCTTAAAGACAGTTAAGATGGTAAAATTTATGTTATGTGCATTTTACCATAATTAAAAAAAAGAAATAAAATCATGACTCACAAAATGCCTGTGTGTATATAACTGGTCTGAATCTTAAAAATATGTTAAATATTAACATCTTAAATTTAAAAAATGTAAATACATATTTTTAAGGTTCAGACTGAATTTTTTGTATTTTTTAGTCGCTTTCTCTTACCTCTTCCTTTGTCTACTCACAGCTTCTTGGAGCTTGGCGTGGCAATGCAAGAGTCAGGCCTGAATATTACTTCATGGTTTTGCTCCAAGAAATACTAGGTTGTTCATAATATATTTAACTATTACTGTACATTTGTCTACATCTTTAAGCCAACACTGTTTTGGGGGAGATGGTTTGCTAGTATTTAAAACAAAGTTGTAAACTTTCTAATTTAAAAAAGCAGGTGCTAGTAAAGAGATAAAAATCTTGCCTAGCAAAACTCTTTCTTTGGGGCTTTAGGGTTCAGCGTGGTGTAGTGAAGTCTTGATACCTCCCATGGAAGTCACTCTAACCTGGGTGACATCTCTTGAAGTGGAGGGAGGGAGGTGAGTTGCCCTACGGTGGTCAGAGGAGACAACTCGGGGATATCAATCTGAGACCACAGGTGCTAGGGCACTTCTCTAAATGACACACTGCTTATATGTCTGTCTCATTCATGTTATGTATTATTTCTAGATTTTGATTTCAAAAGTTGTGGACAATCTAGTCATGTGTGTTATTTCAAGTTTATTCTGAATTTTAAACTGATCACAAGATAAACCTTTGACAAACCCTAAATATGATGAAAAGGGAATCTCTCTCCACCACAAACTCCAAATCCTCACCAAGAGAGACAGCACGTTTGATCGTTTTTCTTGAATCCTTCCAGAAAAATCTACATATAAGTATAAACTGGTAATATATGCTTTCTTGAGGGGTAATCAAGCTATAGGTATATACATTTTGCACTTTTTACTTTTTCTACTTAACCATGTGTCATAGATATATGTCTATGTCAGCACATGCAAAGAAAGTCACTTTTAGGAGAGTTAATTGTATGCTTCGCATAAATCTGCTACAACTGATTTAACCAGCCTCCTACTGAGAGGTCATTAAGTCGTTTACTGATTTTTGCTATTACACATCATGCTAGAATGAACATTACTGACAGTGTATCTTCCCTGTGTGTAGAGTACTTGTAAGGAGTTGCTGGATTAAAGGGCATTTGCATTTACAGTCCTGCTGCACAAATTCACGCTGTCATGCACAGTTCTCTGAGCACTGAGCTAATCTGCTTTCATCACTATCATTTCTCTTTAATCTTGCTTAACTCTTTAATGTTTTCCATTTCACTTTGTTTTCTTAAAGAAATTCTCCATGTTCCCATCTTTTCATTTGTGTTCAGTCTCTTTTAGCTGCTTCTAACATGGCTTCTTTCTTTTGTACAGTATGATGATTGAGACACGTATATATTGCAAAATGTTTACAACATAAGGTTAGTTAACACATCCTTCACCTGACAAAATTGCTAATTTTTGTTGTCACTGTTGTAATGGTGAGAACACTTAAGATCTACTTTCTCAGTAACTTCCAAGTACTATACAATGTAGTACTGTTAACTCTAGGCACCGAGCTGCAGATTAGATTCCCAGAATTTATTCCTCTTATAACTAGAACTTTGTACCCTTTGACCAACATCTTCTCATTTCCCCCACCTCCCAAACCCTGGCAACCAAAATCTACTCTCTGTTTCTATGAGTTTGGCTTTTTAAAATTCCACATATAAATGATATCATACAGTATTTGTCTTTCTCTGACTTATTTCATTTAGCATAATGCCCTCAAGGTCCATCTATGTTATTGCAAATGGCAAGATTTCCTTCTTTTTTATGTCTGAATATATCCTATATATTTGTCTACAGTTTTAAGCCAACACACACATACACACACACACACATGCACACACACACACATACACGTATCATATTTTCTTTATCCATTCATCTATTGATGGATATTAGGTTGTTTCCATGTCTTGGCTATTGTAAATAATGCTGTAATGAACATGGGGGTAAAGATATCTTTACGAGATAGTGATTTCATTACCTTTGGATACATATACAGAATGGGATTGCCAGATGATACAGTAGTTCTACTGTTAATTTTTGAGGAAACTCCATACTGCTTTCCATAGTGGCTGCACCAATTTACATTCCCAACAACAGTGTACAAGGATTCCCCTTTCTCCATATCCTCAACAACACTTGTTATCTCTTATCTTTTTGGTGATTGATCGCTATTTTAACAGGTATGAAGAGACATCTCATTGTGGTTCTGATTTGCATTTCTCTGATGCTTAGTGATGTCAAATACCCTTACATGTATTTGTTGGCCATTTGAATGTCTTCTTTTGTCATAGAAATATAGAAAAAATAGAATACTTCTATTCAGGTCCTTTGCCCATTTAAAAATCTGATTATTCGGGGGGCTTTACTATTGAGTTGTATGAGTTACTTATATATTTTGGATAATTACCGATTATCAGATAGATGGCTTGCAAATATTTTCTCCCATTCTGTAGGTTGAACTTTCATCCTGTTGATGTTTCTTTTGTTGTACAGAAACTTGTTAGTTTGATGTAGTCCCATTTGTTGATTTCTCCTTTTGTTGCATGTGCATTTGGTGTCATATCCAAAAAATCATTGCCAAGACCAACACTGAGGAGCTTTTTCCATATGTTTTCTTCTAGGAGTTTTATGGTTTCAAGTCTTACAATCAAGTCCTTAATCCATTTTGAGTTAATTTTTGTTAATGTTATAATATAGAGGTCCAATTTCATTCTTTTGCATGTGAATATCCAGTTTTTTTAACACTATTTATTGAAGAGACTATTTTTTCCCCATTGAACATTCTTGACTCTCTTGTCAAATATTAGTTGACTATATATGCAGGGGTTTATTTCTAGTTTCTTGATTCTGTTCCATTGATCTATGTGTCTGTTTTTATGTCAGTACCACACTGTTTTGATTACTACAGTTTTGTAGCATAGTTTGAAATCAGGAAGCATATGCTTTCAGCTTTGTTCTTTCTCAAGATTGCTTTGGCTATTCAGGGTTTTTTTGGGTTCCATATGAATTTTAGGATTATTTTTTCTATTTTTGTGAAAAATGCCACTGGAATTCTAATAGGGATTTGTATTGAATCTATAGATGGCTTTGGGTAGTGTAGTCATTTTAACAATATTAACTCTTCTGATCCATGAACACAGGTTATCTTTCCATTTCTTCAATTTTTTTTCATCAATTTCTTATTTTTGGTACATAGATCTTTCAGTTTCTTGGTTAAATTTATCCCTAAGTATTCTATTGCTTTGATGCAATTGTAAATGAGATTTTTTTCCTTTATTTCTTTTTCAGATAGTTCACTATTAGTGTATAGAAATGCAACTGTTTTTTGTGTGTTGATTTTGTATCTTGCTATTTACTGAATTTGTTGATTAGTTTTCAGTTTTTTGAGGGAGTCTTTAGGGTTTTCTATATACAGTTGACCCTTGAACAATGTAGGGGTTGGGGGTGCCGACACTTCACACAGTCAAAAATCCATATATAACCTTACAGTTGGCCCTCTGTATCCACAGTTCTGCATCCATGGATTCAACCCATAGTGGATTGTGTAGTACTGTAGTACATACTAATGAAAGAAATCCATGTGTAAGTGGACCTGCACAGTTCAAATCTGTGTTGTTCAAGGGTCAACTGTATAAGATCATGTCATCTGCAAATAGAGATGAGGTAATTTTGGTTTATAAGCCTTTTATTTCTCTTTTCTTTCTTTCTTTCTTTTTTTTTTTTTTGCCTAATTGCTCTGGCTAGGACTTCCAGTACTGTTTAATCAGTGGTGTGAGTGGGCACCCTTGTCTTATTCCTTATCTTAGATGAAAAACTTTCAACCTTTCTCCACTGAGTCTGATGTTAGCTGTAGGCTTGCCATACATGGCCTTTATTGTGTTGAGGTATGTTCCTTCTATACTGACTTTTTTGAGACTGTTTATTATGAAATGATGTGAATTATGTCAAATGCTTTTTCTGCACCTAATAAGATGACCATATGATTTTTATCTTTCACTCTATTAATGTGGGATATCATATTTATTGATTTGAGTATATTGAACTATCCTTGAATTCAAGAATAAATCCCACTTGACCATGGTGTATGATCTTTTTAACGTGTTGTTCAATTTAGTTTGCTAGTATTTCGTTGAGAATTTTTGCATCTATGTTCATCAGGGATATTGGCCTATAGTTTTCTTTCCTTGTATCTGGCTTTTGTATCAGGATAATGTTGGCCTTGAAAAATGAATTTGAGAGTATTTCTTCCTCTTCCGTTTTTGGGAATAGTTTGAGAAGGACTGGCATTAATTCTTCTTGATATGTTTAATAGAATTCTCTTGTAAATTCTGTTAGGCCCATTTGGTCTAAAGCACAAGTCAAGTCCAATGTTTCCTTATTGATTTTCTGTCTCTATGACTTATCCATTGTTAAAAGTGGGGTATTGAAGACTGCTACTATTATTATATTGTTATCTATTTCTCCCTTCAGATATGTTAATATTTGATTAATATATTCAGGTTCTCCAATGTTGGGTACATGTATATTTACAATTATTTTATCTTCTTAATGAATTGACCCCTTTACCATTATAAGATGACTGACCTCCTTTGTCTCTTGTACCAGTTTCTGGATTAAAGTCTGTTTTGTCTGATATAAACATAGGTATACCTGCTACTTCTTGGTTTACATTTGCATGGAATATATTTTTCTATCCCTTCACTTTGAGTTTTTCTGTGTCCTTAAAGTTGAAATGAGTCTCTTGTAGGCAGCATATAGTTGACTTTTTTTTTTGTCCATTCAGCCACTCTATGCTTTTTTGATTGGAAAATTTCATCCATTTACAATTAAAGTAATTATTCATAGGTAAAGACTTACTAATACCATATTACGGTTTTTTGGATGTTTTAAATTTCTTTTGCTCCTTTCTTCCTCTCTTACTGTCTTCCTTTTTGATTTGATGAATTTCCATAGTGGTATACTTTGCTTCCCTTTTCTCTATCTTGTATGTATCTATGGCAAGTTTTTGACTTGTGGTTACCCTGAGGCTTACATAAAACATCTTATAAATATAAGTCTATTTTAAGGTGATAACAGCTTAACTTCGATTGTATGTAGAAACTCTACCCTTGTACTCCTCCCCACATGTTATGTTTTGTTTTGTTTTGTTTTTTGCGGTATGCGGGCCTCTCACTGTTGTGACCTCTCCCGTTGTGGAGCACAGGCTCCGGACGCGCAGGCTCAGCCGTCCATGGCTCACAGGCCCAGCCGCTCCGCGGCGTGTGGGATCTTCCCTGACTGGGACACGAACCCATGTCCCCTGTATCAGCAGGCGGACTCTCAACCATTGCGCCACCAGGGAAGCCCATGTTATGTTTTTGATATCACAATTTATGTCTTTTTATCTCATGTATCTATTAACAAATTATTGTAGCTATAGCTATTTTTAATACTTCTGTTCTTTAATCTTTGTATCAGCATTAAGTGATTAACACAACACCATATTAGAGTAATGGGGTATGCTGAATTTGACTATATACTTACCTTTATCAGTACGTTTTATATTTTCATATGCTTCCATGTTACTAATTAGCTTCCTTTTATTTCAGCTTGAAGAACTCAGAATTTCTTGTAAGGAAGATCTAGTGGTGATAAACTCTCTCAGCTTTTGTTTGCCTGGGAACGTCTTTGTCTCACCTTCCTTTCTGAAGGACAGTTTTGGAACATAAAGTATTCTTGGTTGGCAATGTTTTTCTTTCAGAACTTTGAATGTATCATTCCACTCTCTCCTGGCCTGTAGGTTTGTGCTGAGAAATCTGGTGGTAGCCTTATGGGGAGCTCCCTTGTAAGGGACAAGCTTTTTTTCCTCTTGCTGTTTTTAAGATTCTCTCTTTGCCTGATTTTTGACAATTTTATTATTTTGTGTCTTGGAGAAGATCTATTTGAATTGAATTTATTTGGGGACCTATGAGCTTCATGAACTTGGATGTCCAAATCTCTCCTCAGATTTGGGAAGTCTCAGCCATTATTTTTTTATTTTTAATTTTTTGTTTTCAGTATGCGGGCCTCTCACTGCTGTGGCCTCTCCCGTTGCAGAGCACAGGCTCCGGACGCGCAGGCTCAGCGGCCATGGCTCACGGGCCCAGCCGCTCCGCAGCATGTGGGATCTTCCCGGACCGGGGCACGAACCTGTGTCCCCTGCACCAGCAGGTGGACTCTCAACCACTGCGCCACCAGGGAAGCCCTCAGCCATTATTTTTAAAAATAAGTTCTCTGCCCCTTTCACCCTCTCTTCTTCTTGGACTTCAGAAATATATAACTTGTTTCTCTTAATGGTGTCCCATAAGTCCCGTAGGCTTACCTCACTTCTTTTTATTCTTTTTTCCTTTTTGCTCCTCTGACTAGCTAATTGCAAATGATCTGTCTTTGATTTCACTGATTCTTTCTTCTGCTTGGTCCAGTTTGTGGTTGAAACTCTCATTGAATTCTTCAGTTCAGTCTTTGTATTGTACAACTCCAAAAGTTCTGTTTGCTTCTTTTTTATGTTCTCTATGTCTTTGTTGAACTTATTTTGTTTTTGTACTGTTTTTCTGATTTTTATTAAATTGTTTATCTGTGTTCTTTTGTAGCTCTCTGAGCAGAAGAATTATTTTGAATTATTTGTTAGACAATCTGTGTATCTCCATTTTGGGGGGATCAGTTATTGGGAGTTTACCATGTTATTTTGGTTGTGTCATGTTTCCCTGATTCTTCATGATCCTTGCAGCCTTGTGTAGGCATCTGTACATTTGAAGATGCAGCCACCTCTTCCAGACTGTATGGGGTGACTTCAGTAAGGAAGGACTTTCACCTGTGGGTGGGAGCATGCTGGAGCATACTTTGACCCTGGGTCTAGGACATGGGTCCCCAACCCCTGGGCCAAAGACCAGTACTGGGCTGTACAGCAGGAGGTAAGCAGCAGGCAAGCGAGAAAAGCTTCATCTGTTTTTACAACCACTCCCCATTCCTCGCATTACCACCTGAGCTCCGCCTCCTGTCAGATCAGTGGCAGCATAGATTCTCATAGGAGCACAAACCCTGCTGTGAACAGCACATGCAAGGGATCTACGTTGCGTGCTCCGTATGAGAATCTAATGACTGATGATCTCAGGTGGAGCTGAGGTGGTGATGCTAGCTCTGGGGAGTGGCTGCAAATACAGATTATCATTAGCAGAGAGGTTTGACTGCACAGAGCCCATAATAAATCAATTGCTTGCAGACTCATATCAAAACCTTATCAGTGAGTGGCAAGTGAAAACAAGCCCCGGGCTCCCACTGATTCTGCATTATGGTGAGTTGTATAATTATTTCATTATATATTACAATGTAGTAATAATAGAAATAAAGTACACAATACATGTAATGTGCTTGAATCATCCCCAAACCATCCCCACCCCCGGTGTGTGGAAAAACTGTCTTCCACAAAACTGGTCCCTGGTGCCGAAAAAGTTGGGGACTGCTGGTCTAGGGTACAGGATATCAAGTGCAAGGGTATGTGATAGCTCCAGGTCTGGGGGTAGGGCTTGATGTTTCACTTGCTTACATCTCTGTGGTTCACAAAACAACAACTGTGTGCTCCTTGGCAATAGCTATAGGGGATCTGCAGTGGCTTCAAGGGCTGTTGGGGTCCTCAGTGGTACCTCCAGGCCCAGCAGCTAGGGACCAGGCAGGTGTTGGCAGTGGCCAGAGCCAGTGGTGTGCATATACTCAGCTGTGGGGGCTGGCTGCAGCTGCCTCTGTAGTGACTGGGGCTGGCTGCAAAACACATAGTGGCAAGGGCTGGGCCTAGCAGCACGGGTTGAGGCCAACTGTGGGTGCACTAGCAGCTGCAGTGACCCTGGGCTACTGACATGCTCTTTTGTGGCTGCAGAGACTTGCCATGGGTACATGCGTGGCACTAAAGGTGATGGGAGTTGGGCTGACAGTGTGTAAGTGTACAGCTGCAGGTGAGCCCAATGGTGCAGGCCAGTGACAGGAGACAGGGATATATCCAAGCCCACAAGATGCCATAGGGGCCTTGGCTGTCAGAGTGCACTCCTGCAGCCGCACAGGCTCATCCCAGGTATATGCACAGCAGTGGAGGCCAGTAATGGGATTTGAGCTGGCAGCGTGCAGGTGCACAGCTGCAGGAGATAGCCACGAGTGCACACATGCCGGTGGGGATCAGCCATTGGGGTCCAGGCAGCTGCAGCAGCTGGAGCGGGCTGCTGGTATGGATCCTGCTCCCCAGTGGGTGAGGTGGGGGGAGTAGGGAGGGACTCAGGTGGCTGGTGAATTAGAAAACCTGTAGGGCAAAAACCCTCAGCAGTGAAATCTGTGGGGAGTCCATGATGAGATCCTGCGTGATGAAAGCTGGGGGGATCTGCAGCATCTGTAAGGGCGGTTGAAGTCCTCAGTAGTGAAGGCTGCTGGGGTTCCTTTGCAGAGTAGGTCACCAGGAACCATGCTCACTCCTGCTGTGTAGCTGATAGTGGTAGCCCCCACTCTTCTCCCTTCTTCCTTGTTCCTAGCTGTCTCTAGACAGCTCAGCTTTGCTGGCCTCTGGGTTGGGTGAAACTGAAGCAGGTCCTTCGTGCACTGCTCCAAAAGGCTGGGGAAGCTGGTTGCTCACCCTGCTTTCCCTTTCCTGGTGAAGAGAACTCTTTCTAGCTGGGTTCTTGCCTCCACTGAGCAGTGCTGACCTGAGGGATGGGATGACGTAAGCAGAATTAAGCTATTGTTCCTTCCCTTTTTATGTAGCTATTCTCAAGTTTTTCGTTCCACTGTGCTGCTAAAGCTTCTTAAGTGGACTCCAGCATTCTCCCAGAGCTGTTTCATTCATGGATAGCTGTCTAACTGTTGATCTTTGTTGGGGGACAGAAGCCGGGGTCTCCTACTCCACCGTCTTGTTCCTGATCCTTTGCCTTTTACTTCTATACTGCCTTCTATATTTTCTTCCCCACTGATTTTCAGAGATTCACTGGTTTACTTTCAATGGTATGTTGTTTAATATCTGTGGCAGTTGAAAAAATTGGCCCTCGTGTTCTTTGACATTCCTCCCCACTCCCTTGAATATGGGTGGTCTGTGGCTGCTCTGACCAATAGAATAAGTGGACATGACTCTGAGTCAGTTCCTGGGCCCTGAACTTAGGAGCCTGGCGGCTTCCACTTCCTGCCTCTTGAGTAACTTGCTCTTAGGACCCAGCTGCCATGCTGTGAGTAAGCTCAGGGGCACATGGAGAGGCCACATGTAGTTAAGTTATTGTTTAATGGGTACAGCCCAGTGGAGGTCCCAGACCACAGCCCATGTCAAATCAGTCATTCGCTGTGTGAGTGAGCAGAGTGGAAATAAATCCTCTGCCCCCTTGGAACCACCTCCTGAGACACTGTGTGGAGCACAGATGCACCATTTCCACCAAGCTCTGCCTACAGTGTAGAACTGTGTGTAAATAAATGCTTGGCATTGTTTTAATGCACTAAGTTTTGGGATTATTTGTCATCTCAACTACTTCGTCTCCTCTTTGAGTCCTTGTTTTAGTATATATTTTCTTCTAATTACCTTGATGAAGTGCATGTTACAAAGTGTCTCCAACATAAAATCTATTTTTTTCTGGTGTGCATGTGTGATTGTTATTCTAGGCTATTGTTCCCTTTGCTCCATCTCCCAGCAGTCCCTGCAAAGGGCTCACTTGATACTTTTCTCATGATGGCTCATTTCTGAAGCAGCTTTGCTTTGGGGCCAGCTTCTCTATGAAGAATGGAGTGAGGAGCTGTGATGGGAGCTCTGCTACTGTTGCTCGTACCTTTGTGCTGACCCTTAGCTGACCAAGAGCTGCTATCTGCTGCTATCTGTCATACCCACACCTGGCTCTCAGAGAAAGGGTGGGTGGGTAGGTGTGGATACTTAGGCGTATTTCTCCAGCCGCTCCAGGGTGTGGCACACAGGGCAATCCCACAGATCCCATCCTGCCATTCACTAGTTAGATCTTCAAGGTATGCTGTCTATTTCTGAGGTGGCTGGACATTCCCAGGGACCTGAAGAGGTGGGAATCTGTTCTTGGTACACTCTTCCACCACCTGGTCTCAATCCTAGTACATCTTCTAATTGATCAACATAGACTCTACATACAGACTGTGATTGAATTCATATGAGGATGGGGCTTTCTTATTTTTTCCCCTTCTTTTAGTTGCTATTAGTTCATTTGAGGGTTCAGAGAGGAGCTTTGAAAAGTCCTGCAAGAGTCAACTTGTTCAACGCACATTTTCCAAAACAATTTAACAAAGGAATTCTATTCTTGTTTTTTTCCAAATGAATCATCATTAATACCTTGATTCCCTATTGCTCCAAGGAACATAGTTTGGAAGATACTATTCTGAGTAAATCCCAAGTTGTGACATATTAGAGTATTTCCATTTTTTTAAACAATAGAATCAAAGCTTAAGAAGAAAATTTCTTACATAGTTATTTTTAAATAGGGAAATTGCTTCTTGAAACCCTACCATAATAAATTAAGAAAACATACATTTGCATTTCAGATTTTTACTACCTGATGCTCTGAATACTGGCTAAGTTGTTCCTACCTTGTAGTAGTTTTCATCAGCACGAAGTGCTTTGGAAAGTCCAAAATCACTGATCTTGGCATAATGTTGAGTAACCAGCAATACATTTCTTGCAGCCAGATCTCTGTGCACAAAATTGCACTCTTCCAAATACTTCATTCCCATAGACACCTGATGAACCAGCTCTATGATGTTCTTATCCTTGACATGCCTGAAAGTCACAAATGTGTTATTAGTGATAGTGAACAAGAGTCCATTTTAGAACAACCAACCATGCACACAGAATATGAACCCACTCACTTCCTATTCTTTTTAAGCAAGAGTCACAAATGGTGGTGACTGGTGTTCAGCTGGTAGAATTTTCAAGGTATGCTTTGAATTGCATGAAAAGCAGTATAATGGGGTGGTCAGACCTGGCTCACCAACAGACAGGCTTCAGTTGGAATCCCCCTTCCAATATTGGACAGCTAGCAAAACCAATCCTGAGTCTCAGTTAAGTATAAACATAATGTAGCAAATGGGATAAAGTAATCAGTGGCTATTATTATGACTTATTCCACGTGAGTTCCTCCATCTCAACCATGGCTGGAGATAAGCACAGAATGATTACTCCATCGATGGTTGTAATCAGTTAATAGCAATGGATGTTTTCAGAAGTAATTACTCAAGGGAATGTAGAGGTCAGCCAGACATGTAAAATATCACTGTTTTCTTTTATAATTGTTTATTTAAATATTTCTTTTAAAAGAGCATGTTTTTTCTGCTTGGTGAGGGGAGACTGCTTGCCAAGATAGTCTAAGGCTGATTCTATCACCAGGCCAGTACAGAGTGAGCAAAGGAGACCAAATTTTTGGATTAGAGTTTTTCTTTACACATTAAGAACTAAAGAGCACTTGATCCAAAGACTACAGCTCTCTTGTCTCCCTGAGTGTGGACCAACCCTGGGAAGGTGTGGGAGGAGACAAGGCTTCCTGTAGAAATCAGGTTATGATGTGCATTGGGCAGGTGGGCCCTGCCCCTCACAGTATGAGCTTCTGGGGTACCTAAGGATACCTGTTCTGCTGTAAATATTTGTTGAGTGGACCAAGTTCCGCCATCTCCATAACCAGCATCCAGGACTCGGCTTCGCATATCCCAATCATGCGCACGATGTAAGGGTTGTCAAGTTGCTGCATGACGTTTGCTTCTGCTAATAACTCATCTTTAAGAGCGGGGTCATTGGCCTCGTTTTTCAGGATTTTCACAGCCACTGTTTTCACAACTCTGCAAAAGAAATCACAACACATAAGAAGCTTTTCAAAGTGGCTCACATGTAGGTAACTATCTTTCATGAAGCATAATTCCTACGCTAGAAATGATGTTATAGAAATATCTGTCACAGAATGGAAATGCATCTTAAGAAGCCATGTTATACATGACTAATTTTCCAATCATGTTCTCTCATTTTATAGACAAGGAGAGGAACACTCAATTGGTTAAAAATAATGGGAGAGCGCTGAAGAATGCCGCAACCAAGCAGAAAGCCAACACACTGTAGAATATTTAAATAACTTTCCAACAAACTTTACAAACTATGACATACATGAATTCCAGTAACATCTTGAGATGTATCATCTCAGATTATGTGTAATGTATGTAAATACAACATGCCTTTAATATATGTTACAATGAATTTCTAGCTGGAGAATTAAAAAACATATACTATTAAAGCTCATAATTTATAAAACTTTTAAAAACTGAGCTCTGCTAATTTTAAGCACACTTCAACAAGTTTGAAAAAAACTAATTACTTTCCATTTTCTAATAAAAACACCACCTGGGTCATGTTTCAACTCTTGAAAATATTCTGATATAGTGGGGCTTAAATAAATGAATGCAACTTAACTACGTATGATTTGAGAAACTGCATCTCTCCATGATACAGTTCCCACAAATACAAGAAATATACCTCTTTTGTTGAACTCTGAAATGGGAGAATAAAAACAGAACTATCCCATAAAATAGGTAAAATAACAGAGTAACAGACTAAGTCTGACATACATTCAGAAAAGAACATACAGCTTCAGTGCAGAACTCAGAAGAGTATTTACACATTGGACACATGCTATAGCTCCTACACAGATAGAGATACACAGCATCACCAGCACCCTAGAAGACCCCTGCATCCTCTTCCTGAGACCAAGGAAATATTATCCTATGCTATCTCTAGACAGTTTATTGTTTTACCTTTCACATTTCAGTCTGCCATCCACCTGGAACTGGTTTCATGTATGGTGTGAGGTAGGGATCAAAATTAACAAGGAAAAACCTCTTGATTCTTCCCAATGTTTAAGGAAGAGAGAACACCCACAAACTCTTCCAGAAACAAAAAGAGGAAGGGAACTTCTCAACTCATTTTATGAGGATGACATTAACCTCATTAAAAAAAAAAGAAGTTACAAGAAAATAATTTACTGATATCCCTCATGAACGTAGATGTAAAAATTCAAAGGGAAATATTAATAAATTAAATTCAGTGATTTATGAAAAAGATATGATGAATACATAATTCATGAACAAGATGGGTTTATTCCAGGAATGCAAGGTGGGTTGAACATCTGAAAGTCAATCAGTATAATTCACCACATGAACACAATAAAGGAGAAAAAGCCTGTGGTCCTAGCAGCAGAGGAGAAGAAGTACACAAAAAAATGTAATACACATTTAGGATTAAAAACAAATCCCTCAGAAAAGTAGAATAGAAGGAAACTTTCATAATCTGATAAACAGTAGCTATAAACCTAATGGTGAAATGTGGAAAGTTTTCCCCCTGAAATCAGGAAGGAGGAATGAGGCTACTGCCACTTTTATTCAACACTGAACCACAGTTCCTAGTTAGTACAATAAGGCAAGGAAGAAATATAAAAATATAAGGATTGGATGGGATGAAATAAAACTGTTGTTATTTATAGATATATTTCTGGGTCAAAGAATGCATAGATAAACTACTGGAAATAATAAGTGAGAAATAATAGGGGACTTTAAGCAAAGTTGCTGGGTATCAGGCCAACAGACTAAACCAGTCATATTCCTGCATTCAAGCAATGCCAAGGAATAACAAGTAAGAATTTTTAAATTATACCACATATATTAACATCAAAAATACTAACTACCTATGAATGAATCCAACAAAGAAGTTGTACAAGACCTCTACACAAAAAAACTAAACAACTCTGCTCAGAGAAATAAAAGACCCAAGTAAATGGAAGGATGGGTCACTGTTATTGATTGGAAGACTCAGGATTGTAAAGACATCATTTTGCCCCAAATTCACCTATATGGCCTCTCCTCTCCCCAAATCTCTAGCTGAAATTATGTATCTATAGTTATATCTATGTTAATTTATATATTTAATTAAGCAAGGAATTTGAGTATCACAAACTAGTTGAGAACATCTATACCTTAATACAGGATAATTTATATTCATTTTACAAAATAATTGTGATATATATGTATACACATATATTTAAAAATAAGCACAGCAGTCACATATATATATATACATATACACATACATACATACATACATATATATATATATATATATATATATATACACACACATGTATCCACACACACATACGGTGGAAGGGGCAGGATTAAAAGCGTAAGTTTCTGTGCATACTTTTGTCTATATTTTTGACCCTTGAATCATTTACATGATTCAAGGGTCAAGAAAAAAAATTTACACTAATTCCTTAAATTTAAAATAGCATCAAACAACCAAACCCAATTATATTCCTATCAAACAGATTTTCAGAGAAGATTTGTTTCAAAGGACTTTAGAAACCAGTATTTTTCAAAGTACTTAGGAACCAGTACTTTTACTGAACATTCCCTGTTGGATTCCTTCTAAAGACCAAATGAAGTACAAAGAGATTTTTAGTAATTTAGCAATTCTAACTGTTATGTAATATATACTATTATTTGAAATTACAGGATAAAGCAAATAATTATGCTAAGGATATTTGTAATCAAGAATTTTCTGGTTAAGGGAAATGAGACACAATATTTAAAAATCAAAGAAAATAAGTGAGAACACTGGGTTATCACTGAATGATTGCATTTTAATTAATTAGTACATATGTGCACATGTGTACATATAAAGATCAAAAAAAATATAGACACGTTTGTTAACAGTAGTGGTGTTTGAGTGGTAAAGTAGGATGTTTTTATTTTCTTATATTTTGCTTGTTTCTATTTTCTAATTCTCTGGAAGGGACACATAATACATCTAAACTAATATGTATATAATTATTACATACACAGTTAATATATATAATGGATGCTTTCACTTCAATTGTACCAGAACAGAACAAAAACTACACTGTTGATAACAAAGGATTTAGCTATGCTAGGTTAAATTTTGCATTTGAGATTAAATAAACACAATACATGTATATGTGGTAGTTTCTAGAATGTAAGCTCACATGAGAATGAGTGTGTTGTGACAGGGCACAGCTTTGACTTACTTTTTCATCTGGTAGTAGCCCTTCTTCACCGTCCCAAAGTTCCCAGAGCCCAGTTCCTTGTCCTCCAGGGTCAGCAGCTTCCGGTCCAGGTAGACCTCTTTGGGCCTGATCTCCTCGGGGTCTGCATAGGGGCTTTCATAGACCTCGGTGTCCATGGGCAAGGCTTCTCTCTGGGCTTCTGCAACGCAGTCAAGAAATGCACAACCCTGGGGCTGGATCCCCCATGAAACTGCCATCGTCCCCCCACCCCTACCTCCTGGGCTCACAGCTTGCCTTTTAAGACCTTGGTTACCTTGGGCAGTTATGGTGTCTGTGAGCGCTCAAAGCACTCAAGGCAGCTGGTAGCGGGGTAGGAAAAAGCCCTTCATCCCTGTTGTACTTGACCCCTGTTCTTGCACTAATGAACAACGAGAAAGGGTCTTCCTGCCAGAGGCAAAGACAGATGGGGCCCTCCTAATGGGCCGTGGTGGCTTTAAACTATGTCTGAAAATTGTGACCCTCCTTCATTGAGAGGTGGAATCTATGTCACCTCACCTCAGTGGCTTTTGTAATCATGTCAACCAACAGAGTGTATCAGAAGTGATGTCTGTGATATACTCAGGCAAGGTTCTAAAAGGCCATGCACCTTCTGCCTGGGCTGCTGGAAATCTGCTTCTTGAAGCTTCAGATGCTATGCAATTGTCTAACTGCCCCGACTCCTTCTATGCTGTGAGAATGTTCCAGTCAGCCCAGGTGGAGAGACCAGACTGAGAGCCTCCGAGGCTCTGTGGAGACAGGGAGATGCTGGCCAGCCGCCAGAGCCCCGGCCCCAGTCTCACCACAGCCTCCACCCCCTGCTGGCCCAGCTCCACCCCCAATCTCCCTGCAAGAGGCCCTGAGCCACCATGGACCAGCTCAGCCTTGTCCAGATTCATGATCTGCATGAGATAATTAAATGATTGCTGTTGATTTAAGCTACTAAGTTTGGGGGTGCTTTTCTTTTTGTAGCATTAAACAGACCAAGTTCACCAATTTAAAAAAACCTGGGGCCACCTAGAAAACCTAAGAAGGTCACCTAGAGGTCCCATTTCTGATCAGTCTAGTAGAGGCCTATTGAGTTTGAGGGGGTGCCTCTCTGAATCCTATCCTCTCCTGGCCTCACAGAATCACTACAATTCCCTGAACATGTGTTGAATTCCAACAACTCAGACATTCCTTCAGTTTTTACCAGTCACCCATTTCTTTCTGCACCTCCTGCTGAAACGTATTCCTGAACACAGACATTTTTCCAAGAACAGGATCTTAGAAATGGAAACTTTGAGTAGTATCAGTTATTGTTGCAAGAGGTGAGAAATCCTGAAGCAGCAGGACTGAAGGATATTTTCAACGTGGCCAATTTATTGTGATGGAGGCCGTACAGACCATTTCATCCAACAGACAGCACTGCTCACAGACACGTGGCATCTGTCCCCCGCCACCAGATGACAGGACCACTTGCTGCTAACCAGTGCTATGTTACAGCTGCTGACAGTGGGGTGAGCCCACCCTGCAATCGGCAAGGGACTGTGGGAGACAGCTCTGTGCTGTGAACACCCAGGGACAAAAGGTGCATCTCTCACCTCTTTCGTTGGCCCAGGGCCCTCGGTCTGGCTCATAAGGGTTGAACGTCACCGAACTTTCTGGCCTTTGGGATGAGGAGCCCTGAGGCACACAAATGATAACAGCTCACTTTTCTTCAGGGATAACACTGTTGAGTTGATCTGCGTAATTATTTTTATTTCCAAATAATCACATTTTAACTTAAGCAGGGAAAACAAAGGAAGGAACTAGGAAAAGAGACGGGAAAATAACAACGACATGGCTTATCTCATTCTTTGGGCAACTGATGGGATGCTGTGAGGGTTAAATAAAGCTCTTGCTCCCACAAAGAAAGGGGCAGGCAGGGGTCCCATTGTGAGAGAATTAATCGTAACTGTTTGGGTGGTATTCCTTCCTACTTACATGCCCTTTCAAATCCTACTTCCACTTACTAAAAGATGCTGAAGATTCTCATTATCCCTTTGGATTTGTTTTCCTCCATTACTTCTTTCCCTTTAATATTATATTGTAGGGAAGTTATTTAAAAAGAAACACTAGGTATCCACCAGCTGCTCCCACCCACTCCCCAACTCCAAATACCTATGCCTTCCTAGTATCCTCTTATATCTTTATCATCCATGGAGATGTAGCAACTTTTGGGTAGATGCCAGAGGGTAGTGCTGGTCAGTAAACTAGAGGTCCCAAGAGGAAGCGGCTGCCAGCAGCCCAGGGTCCACTGCCCCTGCTGTCGATCTTCATCATTGTCATAATCATCATCATCACGGACCCTGTGAGATGGGGAAGCCTCTTTTTGCTAGCCAGAAGGAAAGTAATTCTTGCTTGTACTCAGAGCAGGTAACTGAAGCATATGGAGACAAAGCCTTGCTGGCCATTATTAATGGCAACCTTCCGTATTATTTATTCAATTTGCATCAGTCTGCAGCATGAAATAATGGGGGAAAAAATCCACTGTTATATTCTTATATCCTTTCCCTTCCAAAAGTCTCTATCTCAAAGTCTGTCTGATCCACCTTCACCCCAACTTAAAACAAGGGTATTGCTACTAAATTTGGTTCATGGGAAAACCACGATTCAAACTATTTTTTTGGCATGAGTGAGTGGAAATTTTATATATCTATTTACCTTAGCAGTGCCCAAACACTGGCCACAAAGGAATGAGATACTGCCAGATTTTGGAGAAATTTAAAGAAACAGAGACAGTAAGCTTAATTTTACACAGTCACTTATCTCCTGGTACACACTGAATCTTCTGCTGCCTTCCTGATACCCCAAGCCCGGGAACCAAAAGTACAGTAACAAAGTCACAGTGCATCACTGCCGCCACTTGTCCACTTGTCTCCAAACCTTCTTGCTACCTACTGAGCTCTACAGAGCCACTGCTCACTGGGCAAAGGCCCTTCTGACAGTCTACGGGACATTCGCTCTTATGTGTCAATGGCGTGTCACTGGATCCATTTTCTGACGACTATCTCAGCATTCTTATCAAACTGTTTAATAGAAGTAGCTATGATATATCAAAAATGAAAACAGAATATAAGTTACAGGGGGCATAGTCATTTATACACTGAATTAGAGCTTTTCTACTAAATTTGGTTCACTCAACCCACCACTGATGCTAAACAAAAATGGGTTCAACAAACACATGATGAATGAATGAATGAATGAATGGAGATACCCTTCAAACTGGGAGATGTGAAGTGTAAACTTAATGTGATTTAAAAGTGAATTCTCTCTCAAGTTCTTACATTAACAAAGAATAGGTGTGGATAATTCCAAATGACAATATACCACTTTTAAAAATTTACATATAATTCCGAGATTATCGGACGTGCTGTGAGCTCACTTCTCATTTATAAAATAATTATCCTGTCTCAACAGAACTGTCCTAGGAGAAACTAGGTAATTCCCAAGGCTTGCCATCCTCCTGCTCTGCTCAATTGTCTCTAGCAATCAAACTCTAAGATGGAAATAGTTTGCAAATTTTAAAAAAAGGTCTCTTTTAGGTTCATATTGACTATCATTTCAATTTCTCTGATTTTCCCTCGAGGTAGGGAGGTTCTGAATCCAAAGAGACAAAACTTCAAGACACCAGGACCAACCATCATGGACAAAGACAGGGCACCAGCACCCCTTCTCTTGACTGGAAGACCTCCCACCCTTTGTTCACTTAGAGATGTATCCTGGGTCTGCAGCCTCTCCATCCCTGATGGAATGTTCTCCAGAGCAGGACTTCATAAAGGCTGTTACAATTAAGTCAAAATGCAATTACCTGCCATATGAATCCTGTGGGAGAGAATTTAAAAACAGAGGTAGGGGTGTAAAAAGTACTGAAAAGGATACTAGGGCACGAGGAGTAAGAATCAGTAGGGACGGACACAGTTTGCCTAAAGCCCTGGACACAGTAATGTATACTCTGATTAGCTGTGTAGTGCTCACCCCTCATCTGTCTTGGCTATGGATAAGGAAATGGGTTGGGGGTCTTCTTTGAAAGGTTGGGTCCCATCTTTTAAGCTGAGGTGGTTCAGGACTTCATTTCAATGCTGCCCACATGGACCACCACTTGACTAGGAGCCTTTGCAGAGCCTTGAGTTTCCCTCAATAACCACATCAGCTCCCTGTGCGGACCCCTCGGCCCTCCCTGCCCTGACGGGGACAGAGGATGGAACTACACTCGAGAGACTGTTCTTTGGAAGAAATGGGAGGTTTTCTGCTGTGTCTGTTAAAAGGGTAGTATTGACTTTATGTGAAGATGAAGATACAAAATACAAGTTTCATCTTTCCCAGAGTACTCGGTGAATATGCCATTAGTAAAACAATGACAAAAGCCCTCTGGAATCAAATGCTCAGTTGAAAAGGAGAATTTGAGGACTTTGTAAAGAATGAGCTCTAAGGCAAAATGATAAATTATCGAAGAATTTAAAGAATTTAAAGAAATTTTAATTTAATGAAAAACATATTGCTGGTCCAGTTTGCTGGTCCAGTCTATCATTTGTCATTATTCTTTCTTCCTTGTATTTGATAACTTATTCTGTCCTAATCAATAGCATCCCCTTTTCTACACAGAGAACAAGGTATAAATGAAATGTTGACTGTTGCTTTTTTCCCCATTTTTGCTGGTATTCGAAACAGAAGTCAAAGCTGAAGGACACCACTAGATGGCACTAGCTACCTTAGCTTTCCACCTTCCAAAGAGCAATTTGCGATTTTTCTTTAAGTTTTGCAAATTCAGGTAAAAACAGATCACTCCACAACAATAAAAAGAATATTTGTTTAGGTTATAAATTATGATCTGTGATCTCTGACTGGCCAGGCTTAACTGCAAGTAGGATATATATTTGACAAATATTCTTTCCGTGCCTGTTTCTAAGAAGTGCACATTCAGAAGTGAACAAAGGAGAGAAAAAAAATATTGCTGTTATGGAGCTGGTAGGCTAATTCAGAGTTTCTTGATTGGGGAGTATTGCTAGATGTTCTGATGGCCATTTATAGACTTTAATTTTTAGACTTCTTAAAAGACATTTTCAAATCAGGCAACAGCAGTAATAAAGATGACAACATATATGTCACAACTGAAGTGACAAAAAGAACCAGTAGGCTTCAGAAATATTGGCTGCCCAAACCAGACATGGTTCTGGTCTCTGGTGGAATGACCGTGGTCCCAATGGGGACTAAGGTTCCACAGGTGAAGGCAGACTCTTCTTGGCCAGGGTATGAGATAATCTTAGGTTTGCTTCAGATCCATGAAAATAAACACTTCACCTTCATAATTAATCTTCCCTCACCTTAGAAGCAAAGATCTAAAATCTGGCCCTTTATAATCATGTGGAAATATTTTCTCAGGGGTCTGGTCCACTGCTCCCACATTACCAAGTAAATGGGTATGACTTAAGGATTCTTCTTTCTCTCCCAGCTGAACACTAGTGAATCATGTATGAAAATGTCTTAGGGCTTCCCTGGTGGCGCAGTGGTTGAGAGTCTGTCTGCCGATGCAGGGCACGTGGGTTCGTGCCCCGGTCCGGGAGGATCCCACATGCCGCGGAGCGGCTGGGCCCGTGAGCCACGGCCGTTGAGCCTGCGCGTCCATAGCCCGTGCTCCGCAATGGGAGAGGCCACAGCAGTGAGAGGCCCACATACCGCAAAAAAATAAATAAATAAAATGTCTTAAAATATTCCAACCAGCAATGTATGTGTTGGAATAAAACATGTAAAATGGGTTTTAACTTGAAATTCTGGAACACTTTTCCACAACTAAGATAAATGTGAATGCTATGTCTCATCTTAGAGACTCTGCCTTTGAACTGTGGAACAGAAGCACAGTCTTTAAGGCTGCTGTTGTTCCAACTCTGCCAATCATCCTTAATAGAAGGATAGGTTTATGCACTTAAAGTAGCAAAGAAAAATATTCCAAGGCTAATAACAGGAGACATTTTATTCCTGTAAGGAGTACAAGTCCTTAGAGTAAGTGATGGCAGGGGGTAAGGAGAGGGTGAATTATACTTTGATTTTTCAATTAAATCCATTTATATTTTTAAGTGTTAAAACGTACTAATCTCTAAAGAGAAGAAAAATACACCTGCTCTAAAGATTTTATTATGGAATTTCAAATTATCTGATTAATAATATTCTGCAGATCAAAAAACACTTGTCATTAACTACCTACATGCTAGAGTTAATTCAAGTTCGAACATGTCCATTTTGTGCCTGAATTATTAAAAACAACTATTTATATTGATCAAATTAACAAATTCAAGAAAATTATTTACACCTTAGCTTAACAAATGGGATATTTGACATAATTCCCACAAGTCTTTTCTCATGACTGGTTAAATAATGGAAAATTCCCCTTCTATTTGTGAAAACGTAAGTATTAGTTCTCCTAAAATATTTCTGGTGAGCAATTAAAATATTTTTAATCCATTGCTTAAATCACACAATCCTTCCTTTATCAATTAACTATTGATATTTTTGATATTTATGAAAATTCAATGCATACTTCAAAGTTGTTATAAATTTACATAGGGACTTCCCTGGTGGTCCCGGGAAGTGGTAAAGAATCCATCTTACAGTGCAGGGGACACAGGTTCAATCCTGGTCAGAGAACTAAGATCCCACATGCCTTGGGACAACTAAGCCCGTGCACCACAAATACTGAGCTCACACGCCTCAACTAGAGAGCCCGTGTGCCACAAACTACAGAGCCCACGTGCTCTGGAGCTTGTGCACCACAACTAGAAAAGAGAAAACCCCCATGCCACAACTAGAGAGAAGCTCGTGCACCACAACGAGAGCCCACGCACCGCAACGAAAGATCCTGCATGCCTCAACAAAGAGCTCACGTGCCGTAACTAAGACTCGATACAGCCAGAAAATAAAAATAAATAAATAAATAAATAATAGAAAAAAGAAACAGCAACAGCATGCTTTAAAAATAAATAGACAACAGCCCTCTTTTAGCCAGAAAAGTATTTCCACAGTATTAATCAGATTAGTTTTTAATATTTAATTATCCTTTAAAATTGATTAAATAATTTAGGAGGGGCAAATTGTAAAAGGCACAACAGGGTTTACTATGAAAAGCGGGTCTGCTTGACACCCCATTTCCTACTCCCAAGGCAACTAGTGTTATCAGTATTTTCTGTATTCTTCTGGAACATTCTACACTATATCAGCACATATATACGTGCATGACTTTGTTGTCTTCAATTAACATTGTATTTTGGAAACAATTCTAGATCTCAGCTACCCATCACAGTATGAATTTTATTGTAGCTGATTTCATTTATTTCTCATTGCTTGTCTTTTAAATTATTTCCAGATTTTGTCAATGATACAACGTTAGAATAAACATTTTCATATATACATGATTACACATAAGTGCAAGAATATCTGTATGATAAATATCTACAAGTAAAATTGCAGTTAAGAGGTTATATGTACTCTCAATTTTGATGGATGTTGTGAGATTGCCTTTCTTACAGATTGTACCATTTCACACTTCTCCAATAAATTACAGCTGTGCTTACTCACCACACCCTTGTGTGGTGTCACCAAGCTTGTTTATTTGGATCAGCTTCACAGGCGGACATAAGGGAGCCCCACAGTTTTAACTTGCATTTCTCTTATATGAAATGGAACAGCTTTTCCTATGTTTAAGAGCTATTTATGTTTGCTTTACTATAAACTATTGCCCATTAATCTGTTAGACAGTTAAAACTTTTATTAATTTATAGAAACTCCTTACATATTAAAGATATTAACCTTATATATGGATCATCATTACTAATACTTATTCCAAGTTTATTATGTTTCTTTTGATGATGTTACGGTTCTTATCCACACATATTTTATTTTTAGGCAGTCTTACTGATATTTTCTTCAACTTTCCTTAGACATGTTCTTCTTTAATTTAAAGATCTACTAAAACTTATTTTCTGTATATTTCTTTAGTCACTGTGGGTGACCTGAGCTGGCTTCAGCCTGCTTGGGACAAGGACAGGGGTGGGAGTGGGGCTTGTCTCCTCACAGTGCTGGGTTACTGTTTCCTGGGGTGATGGCATTTTGATGTGTCAACCTGGCTAGCCTGAATGATATTTCTGTGTTAATGAATCAAACTGTGATCTTGGTACTGCTGTGGAGGGATTTTGCAGAGGTAATTAAAATCCTTAATTTGCTGATTTAATTTGAGGAGATTATCCTGGATGGGGCTGGCTTAATCGGTCAAGAGTCCTTAGAAGAGATTGAGGCTTTCCTAAGCGAAAAAGGGCACCAAGGGGAGAGGGGTGACTGACCCTTGGCTGGCTGTGAATGATAGCTTTGGCTCTTCCCTGCGTGGTTCCACCCTGCTCATCCTCCCTTCATGATGATCTGCTCTATGGACATTGAACTTGCCCCTACAGTTGTGTAAGGCAAGCCCTAGTGATAAGTCTGTATATCTGTGTGTGTGTACATGTATATAGATGTGTGTATGTATAAATATGTACATGTGTGTGTTATGTATGTACCTATGTGTGTGAGTGTGCTGTGTGTCTTTCACGCATAAATCTCTGACTGGTCACGCTTCTCTGGGTGAACCCTGAATGATGCCCTTGGAAACCACAGAATTAAGATAAATGTGGATTGCTGTTGTCTACTCTGTCTGCAGTGAAACTGCTCATTTCTGGGACTGCGCATGGGGAAGGGCTATGTGTTGGCACACCAGCTGTGGGCCATCATAAAGAGAACAATGAAGACACAAGCGGTGGGAGCCAGGGGCGTGGCCCACGTCCACGGGGGCTCCTCCATGGCTGCCAGTTAGACCTGGTGCATGGAGAGGCCAAGGAAGCCAGGCGAGCGAAAGGTTCTGGGCCTGCTGATGGGGCACCATGCACGGGCAACTCAGTGTCCCTCCCTGAGTTGTGCTATGAAGCTTCGTCAATGTAGCATTTGATCAGGACTCCTGAAAAGATGACTCATGATTGAAAAGCACCCTGAACCAGAACACGTTTTGAATCACCTCAGTTGATGGGGTACCATCTGATCTATTTCCCCCAGACAATGGTCCTGTGAGATGCCATCCTGGCAACCAGGTGAGCCCTGTCCAAGGAGAAGGGGCGAATGCCAACAGGGGTCGAGGGCCAGGTGGGCCAGAAGGTGGCCACCGTGGAAACTCTCCATGAGTTTCGCCTTTGATCATGGGGAATGCTGACCTCTTCAAGGTCAACGCCTCAATCACCTACTAGCCCTGATGGTCTGAAACAAACACCAAGTCATGGGGCAAAAGGGACACCAACATAGAGCATGTATTGCCTTGACAACCTGGTCCCCAACTCCTAACATGCCACGCTGGCATGGGTAGCCGTCACTGTCACCCGCCCCCCCCGCAAAAGGGATGCCCCCTCATGGCTGATGTTTCCCACGAGCTGATCCACACTGACTGGGAGCATGATATTGAAACAGACAGTTATTCCATTCAGGTTTATTACATAACTTTTCCCCTCAAACACCACACTAAACTCACTTCTCTGTTCTGTGGTCAAGAAGATTGAGAACATCTAGAATATGACTGCCACTTGGAAAGAAAATCTCCGGGCTTTTATGCTTTTTATTTCCGTTGTTTCTAATAAGTACTTTAGGCAATCTGCTTCATGAACTGACACTCAATTATATGCTGAAATGTTTGGAAAAATACCAACCGATATGAAAATGGAAAGAGTTATTAATAAAATAATCAATTTTAACCCCAATGATAAAACTGAAAAGTAAAAAAAAAAGCAATCCATATACAAGTTATAAATACATTTTTTGAGGGAGGTGATTCATGATAAATAAAAATCTTTAAAAAAGAACTTTTTATGTCCTTCATAATTCAATTATATAGCAAACTATGAAAATGCATTACATGTCAGTTTTTTTTGTTTGTTTGTTTGTTTGTTTGTTTTTTTGCGATACGCGGGCCTCTCACCGCTGTGGCCTCCCCCGTTGCGGAGCACAGGCTCCGGACGCGCAGGCCCAGCGGCCATGGCTCACGGGCCCAGCCGCTCCGCGCCATGTGGGATCTTCCCAGACCGGGGCATGAACCCACGTCCCCTGCATCGGCAGGCAGACTCTCAACCACTGCGCCACCAGGGAAGCCCCTATATGTCAGCTTTACTGTCTCATAAAGAAAAACGGCGTTTCTAATTCTTAAATTCCACCTTGTCTTTATACATGTTATAGTTAAAGTTCTGTGTTGGAACTCTACAGCCACAATGAAGTTGCTGTGGCATTTGATATTTATAAAACCAATGGCCTTGTGTAGTCCCTGGGCAGGATCCACACAACCTTGGCTCTTCCTTCTGCCAACATGTAATTTATCTAGTCAATTACCATAATGCTGCAGCATGTGATTCTGGCTTGCTTTGAAAAGACTCTGCCATATGAGAATTCCCTCCCACCTATCACATGGACTGAAATGACTTCCAAGAGCACATTGTAGCGGAGAGAGCACACTCACGGTGATGGACTTTGCAGGAAAGGGACTCGGACCACACAGAAAGCAGGGCGTGGGCTGCCCAAGAGGGCTACATATGGCAGGGACATGAGACCAGAGCAGCAGGAGGGTCGGCAGCAGGGCACACGGAGTGGGCAGCCACAGGGCAGAGTGTGAGTGCTGAGTGCGGGTCTGTCCTACCACTTAGTCAGGGACAGCAAGCAGGGGACGTTTTAGCACCTTTCTGTGGCCAGGCTTTGGGAAGGAGTATGATTTGATTCTTGAGATTATTCCACCCGCTGACCAAGTCTAGAAACCATAACGGCAAAGAGGAACAATAAATGTTTCAGAAAACAAATACAGGCTACCTTACATGACATGCTATTTTAACCTGTTCTATAATTACACTAACGCCCTCCAGATTCTGTTGATGAGATGCACTAGAGGCAACACATGATCATTAGAAAGGCTTCAGGAAAAGCCGACCACTTGAGCAGAAGGATCTGGAAAAATACTTTGGCAATATTTTCCACAGAAGGCTATAAAATTTGAGGTTTTACATTGAATAGCCGACTTTTCATACAGAATTATTAAGTCACAAACTCAAGACAAATCATCCTAAAGAAACTAATTTTGCATGCTCAATTTTGTTACTTCTTGTGGGTGCTGGTTCCATGATGTTTGTGGAAATTCACTGAGTTTGGCCCTTAGGGAACATGCATTTTTTTCCTATATGTTTTTCACTAGTCAATAAAAAGTTTTTCCAAAATGTCCAACTCCTCGAAGCCATTAGGTGATGCAAGGTTAAATAGAGGGCTTGATATTCTTTTAAGAGTACTCAGCCCTAAGCCCTCATGCCTCTTAGAGGAAAATGGACCTGTCTCATGATGGGTACAACCTTAAAGTTGACTCACCAGGCCCATGAGCTGTATAAAGGGTAAAATAAAATGATGACTCCATTAAGGTGCTATATTTTAGAGACTGATCCCAAAGTTCATCGGTATTTTAGCAAGTTCCAGTTCCCCCAGTCTGTGGACAGGGGCTGTGCCTGGAGAACCTGCCTGGTTCAGCACAGCTGCAGCTTCTGAGCAAGTCAATAGCCCCCTCAGAGGGCAGAGTGGGCATTCTGCCTTTTGCAGATTTTAAGGGTTAACAGGCAGAAAGTGAGGTATAGAGTGCACAGCTCACGATGGGGTAATTTTCATTCCTCACAGATGGCATCAAAGGGCATCAAATGTCCACAGTGAGGTCCCCCTTAAAGTAGCAGGACATCATTCCTGCTTGGAGTATAAATCCGTGTGTCAACTCATAACAGTCTGGAGGGAGAAGAGAGCTGGAATTCTCTCTTTTTGGGAGTATCAGGCATGTGTTGGGCAAACCCACGTGGAAAAGTGTGGACAAACCACAATTCTCACCTCCTATTGACATGGAGGGAGATGTGGGTTCTGGCCAAGCCCCTGACTCTAAGGGCTTCTCTCATGTGATGGCACAGAGCATCCCCATTCCAAGCCTTCCTCCACCAAGGTATGGCCAAAGCAGCTCTCCTGGAAAGGGTGATTTTTCTGATAACAATGTCTCGGTTGATTTAACCAAAAGAGTCGGGCAGCCAACCTCAGTGAGATGTCTTACACACCTGGCTCACCACACCATCATGCACGTGGTCACATGGATCGTGCACACGGCTCCACATGGACGGACCAGGGACTGAGCCTGAACAATATGCTACATTTCCCAAATCTGCCAGGAGGCATATTTCTGATTTAACATTGGGTTGCATGGTCATTTAGTATACTTTTAGAAAATGGAGGAATTTTAACCTACCTAAGAAGTTAAGTTGGCTAGCTCGGATCTGAAAATAGGCTGATTCTAGCTGACACCCACAATCCCAGTTTACCAAGTGTGATGAAAACAATTACCATGACTCCTGTTATCTAAACATGCTTTTCATCATGCTAATATACAACTGTTTCACTTTTAACAGCATGGCTAAGTAACACTTACCACAGGATGGGAACTTGGAAGTTGTGGACGGAAATTAATATTTCCTGGTTAGAAAGAACATGGACAGTTACTGCTATGTTAGTGAAAACCAACTATGTATCCCCTCCCCCACTGCAGATCAATCAATGTGACTGTAAAATATTACTGCTTGAGGAGTGGATACATTTTCTGCATACATTTCTTGATACCCTCTTTCATCTTTCTCACATAAGCAATTAAAATGAATTTGTTTTTTAAAGTTAAACTTATCAGCTAGTTTTTGATGAACGGTATCTATAAAACTGGAGCAATCTGACATTATTTTAATCAATCAGTAAAAACAAAGCCTCATCCCATCTTGTTTGAGTTTGCAACAGACCAAATCTAAAACGAGGCTGATTATTACCAACATCTGAAAGAGTGAGACTCCAATGTCTTGGCTACTCACCCATTTGCCCATCAAATTTTTGACATGGAACTGTAAGAACTCTTAACAAACCATCTGACTTATAAGAATAATGCTCGACGAGCTGAAAGAGAAGAAAGTAAGAAAGCATAATAAATAATGGAGGCAGGCAATGGAGAAATCCTGACCTGGAGCAGCTGACTCCCCTTTTGGACTTTAAAAGTGATTCAAGGACAGCGCTTAACAACAGAAGGTGCTTCCTTGGTGGTATTCCTGATCCCTTCCCATGCCTCTCTCCTGCCACCCTCAGACTTCTGGACAGAAGTCCACATGCCACCTTCCCTTTTGGACTCTGCTCTTGGCTCACCCTCTTTCTTTCTTTCTTCTTCTTCTTTTTTTTTTGGGGGGGGTAGCAAGTTGCATTTATTTGTTTATATTCTCCCATATCTGTGTGATATTATAACAATGAATTCAGCACGCTAATGTTCATTCATTTATTCAGTCATAAACAAACATTCTGCTGTGTGCTAGGTCCTGAGATAGGACAAAAGGTAAACTATGGTGAATCATCCTACAGTTGAAGTACTTTCTTGGTGGAGAGAGATATAAATGAACAATGTAAAGTGATTAATGGTGTAATAGTGCTGTGGGCAAAGGCTTTGGAAGGACCAAACAATTCAACCCAAAAGTTTCAGAGAGAAGACATCACAGCACAGGTGATGTAAGAGCTGGGACATGGGGAAAGCTGACCCTTTGGCAAATGGCCTTATGTTGACAGGATATGGACAGCCTTGGCTAATGGCTCCCAGAAAACTATGAATCATGATGCCTGATTGCTACATTAAAAAATAAATGAATGGCAAATAGATTTATTTATATCTAATCAAAATTATGCAATAGGAAGACAGTCTTAGTTTTCACATTTACTTTTCTCATACAGACATTTCCTCTTCAGACAAGCTAAAATCTTCCTATCTGATATTTCTTCCTTATCTGTTTATCGGTACCTTTTCCAGTTAAGGACTCGTTGCTTCTGAATCTTCTTTCCTCTCAAAACTTACCTATTTAGGTGAATGTTTGTTGAATGAATATATTTTATCCTTCCAGGGAGCATTCTGTTTCTTAAATTTTATTTTATTGTGGAAAGAACACAACATGAGATCCACCTTCTTAATAAATGTTTCAATCTGACCAGCCCTAACACGCTACTGAGATGGACATCAAAGTTCTCTCTATTCTGTTAAATGCAATAGTGTGTTCTAGGGCTAAATAGTATTGAGGTCCCTACAACAGCTGAAATATCACACATCTCTTCAATGTCATTCAAATATCTCCTTACAAGCTTATGTTTTCAGATAATCTATGCCACAAGGGTGTCTGAGAGGTGGGCATACATGTTAGGATTTCCCTCTTGGGCAGGGGTCTGCAAACTTTTTCTGTAAAGGGCCAGATAGTGATATTTTAGGCTTTTTCACTCCACATGGCATCCCTGTCACACAGTTCTTTATTTTTTTAAAAACCACCCTTTAATGTATAAAAACCATTGTCTTCAAGTACTACACAAAAGCAGACCAGGGGCAGATCTGGTCCACGGATGTGTTGACTCTAGCTCTAAAGAAAGGAATACTAGAGTAGTGTACCAGTTACCACCTCTCAGACTCCTGGGTGGGGGAAGGGCACAGAGGTACCTTACGTTGATGTCAAGGAAAACCAATGAAATCACACTTGTAAAAGTGGAAGGTACTGCTGGCATTTTTATGCTCTTTCTTAAACATATATACAAGGGGAAAGATTTAATTAAGGCTGAATACTGTGAGATGCTGGAGGAATCAGTAAATGGGAAAGCGTAAATATGGGAAACAGTCTTGGGAAGGAACTTTCCAACAATTAAAGATGTTTAACATTATAGTCAGCATGCAGACTTGGAAACTGTGACTGGGCTCAGACAGGGAAAATGGTTATTCAGGAGAAGTATAATGGCTGTGTACCAGTGATGGAGCCTAGAACCCTCAAGCATTGGGCTGACAGATGGACTCCAGTGCCTTTAAATGCACACCATCAACAATTCTTGTAGGAAGTGAGAGACTCTGATGGGAAATTAATACCAGAAGGCAACATTCCCTACTCATCTCTCTGATTTGCATTGGGCATTAGTACCTAATAGGTTAAATACTCTTTCAAAGCGATACCATTAAAACAAAGCAAAGTCTGTGGTTGATAATAAGCTACATGCTAATGATCTACAAACCAAAAGACAATGTCAGCATTATGACTAATATGAATAAATATTAAAATACCCAGAATTCAAAGAAGAAGATTTTGTCCCCAACTACAGCATTAGGAACCAAAATACACCGTGTAGTGGTTACTCTAAGTGCTTTAAAGGTAATGGGGATCCCTGATCACAGTTTTTAAAAAGGCAAGATTTTGAGTCGGGTCCTTTCCTGCTGTAACCATACATGAGGTTCCTGGTGGGGCCTGGTGTGGACATTTGAACCCATCCCCGATGATGTCCCGCACCTACAAAAGCTCAACATAGCTGTCGCTCTTGGGATGGCAGAGTCCCTTGGTTTTCTCTGTCTCTGGACCCACTACAGTTTATAGGATGCTTTGCCATTTCCTCATGGAGCTGTGATTTAGAATGAAGCCAAGTCATTCGTGCCCAATAGAAAGCAGGGATGAACACCGGATTAGGGCTCATTAGTGCCTAAGAAACTCCCAAATTACTCTCTGTTTTCGGGTTTACTATCAGGTAGGTCAAGAAGAACCCCTTTTTAGACCAGGGCTGAACAATTCTATACGAGTGGTGGCCTGAAGCGCAGGTTCAACTGCCAGGTTGCCCTAATTTTGCAGCAAGATTCATTTTGCAGTAAGAATGGCACCTGGCATTTTATATTAAATTTGGCCTCTCACAACTCAAAAAACAGTCTGATTAGCCACTTCTAGGCCTACCTTCCCATCCATCCACACCTTTCTATTGTGTGTATTTGTATGATAGGCTGTTCTGGGTTCCAGGCAGAACGTCTTAGAAAGAAATGCCTCTAGCGCCCCAAGGCTGGGTCTCTGGTTAAAACTAAGCACAGTCCTGAGTGGGTACCACTTACTAATGCCAAGAGCTAAGGGGCCCTGGATAAGCTATGGGAGCCTCTGTCACCTGACATGATGACCCTAGACCAGTCATCCAGGAACCTGAAGGCTGAAAAGCAGACTCTGATTGGGCAGGTCTTGGCAAGGACCCAGGTGGCATATTCTAACAAGGTCCAGGGCCCGGTTCCTCTCTTTTCTGAGGTTGATGTATACCTGCCATAGTGTGTCGAAATTCTTCCCGCCAGGGATGGAGAGCTTCCCTGTTTTGTCCTTATCGATGCGGTAGTGCAGCACCTTCCCCTCGTGCAGCAGGCACAGGGCGTAAGACCCGTTGTCCCTGGACCTGATCCTGGAAGAGAGGAGACAGCGCATCACCATCACTCCTACCGCCTGGAAGGGAGGAGCGCCCTGGGGAGGCACCCTGCAACAGCGTCCCAACCTCGGGGACAAGGGGTCAAGGACTTTGTACCCAGGGAGGCCCAGCCCACAGCTCAGTGACACCGCAAGCTCCAGACAAGGAAATGCTATGGTCAGGGACAGGCCACAGCCAAGCCCAGCAGGCTGGGGAGCGTTGGGTGGGCGTCAGGAGAGGCCTGGGCTCTGGGGGCAAGTCCTCTGTTTGCCTGGAGCAGCAACGCTGCTCAGCGTACCAGTAAGTGGGACCCTCAGCATTCCGCAGCTGGGGAGTCTGCAGAGCCCTCTTCACTCACCTCCTCTCTTCAGTGAGGTCTGCATTTGGATCCGATTCCAGGGAGTGCAGCTCCCCTGTCTAGCCAAGGGTGGGCGTGGAGAGGGGGGGTGTCTGGTGGGCATTTTAACTAGGAACCTTCTGGACCCCAGATGGAGGGGGCTGAAAGCCCTCTTCACTCCCTCAAACTCGCTCTACCCTTTGCAGGGAGGAGAGGGCGGGACCAGGACGGGTATTTAAAATGTTCCATGTGATGCGGTCAGATGACGTTGCCAGGAGAAGAAAATGTCCTCCAGTGTGGGGTGGTGAGCAGCAAGCAGAGCCAGGTCTGCACTGGCTATGCTGGGCGCCCAGGCTCTGCTTCCTGGTCCCAGTGGGTGCTCCTGGGCACCACCCCCTTCCCTTATTCAGGAAATGAGTGTTGTGAGTCTGATACCGAGCAGAGAGGCACCCGCTGTGATACAGGGGGACCTGCCGCCCACGGGGAGGGCCTGTGGGACTTGGGGAGGGCGCAGGCCAGGTGGGGCTGCAAAGGCACGGCATGGAGGTGAAGCCCCTCCCCAGCTGAATTCCTCAGTCATCGCCATCCTCAGCCCATCTTCCCCTCTCAGCAACTCAAGCCCTTGGGATCACAAGATCTGCGAGAGGGTGAGTCACCGAGGTCCCAGCGGTCCCAGAAAGCCTCTCCGGCCTTGGCACTTTCTAAAATGAGGAAACTGAGGCCCCCAAATGTTAAGCAATGCGCCCAATGCACTGTATTTTGGGAAGACTTCAAATATGCCAAGCTGCCGTCGTATTTCCACGTTGAGGGGAAATTTCTGATGCCTCCTTTCGGTTGTACGAGGCCACATCCACAAGACGCACTTTGGAAGCTGACGTGGTCACCCTTGGCCTTGTAGGTTCACCTCAAAAAGCTAACCCAGGACTTGAGATATGAGCTGTGTCTTTGGAACCTCGTTTTAAAAATAAGTTTAAGTCGTGCTTGGCTGTGCGTGATGAACGGGTTCCCTCCATGCACCAGTGCTCAGGGCAGCTGGTGTGGGTGGCGGGAAATGCCCAGACCCGCCTCGGCCTCTAGGGGCCGCTTCTGAAACCTTCTGCCCTGTGAAAACATCCCTTCCTCCCAACCCAACCAGGTCACCGGCACCCCAAAGTGTAAGCTCCCTTTCACGGTTACATGGCCCATTAAGGCCAGTTGGTTGCTGTCAAACCGAAAAACCACCACACAGAAAAGGAAAAACATATTTTTATATGAGGGATAACTGAGTCTATCTTGTAGGGAAGCTATTTTATAATGTGGGGCTACTCACACCTGCTTTGTTTATTTTATAAGCATCCGTGGCAAACAAATAGGATAGTTTGGAGGTACAAAGAACTATACAAATTCTTAATATGAAGCAATATCAATTTACGTATACGCATATAAAAGGTGACCTTGGGATAATGATGCTCATAGACCATTCCAAAATACCACTCTCTTTGATTTAAAGTCCTTTGTATCTTGGACCTCAGGGTCCTGGAATCAAGTAACTGGATCTGAACTCTGGTTTTCCAGATCCATGTCCAATGCCCAACCATTCCACCTTGCCTTATGCCCTGATTGACCTTTTGTTGTTAAAACTGGGATGGAGGATCACAGAATGTCTGGGGAGATGGTTCAGTCACCTCATTAGAAATTGGGAAATGCAAATTAAGACCACAATGGAAATACCATTACACGCCCTTCAGACTGGCAAAAATTAAAAAGACCAAAAATGCTAAATATTTCTGAGAATGAGGGCAATAGGCACCCTCGTGTACTGCCTGTGGGAGCATGAATCAGTTCAATCATTTTGGAAAACAGTTTGGAATTCTCTACTGAAGTTGAACCTATTTATCCCCTCTGAGTCAGCAAAACACTACAAGATATACAAAACATGTGCATTCTGCACCTATAAAGTATGTGGGGATGCTTATAACAGCTTTATCTGCGATTATCAAAAACCATAAGCAGCCTAAGTGTTCACTAAGTGCAGAGTAAGTAGGTTGCGGGGTATTCATACCACAGAATGTCATAGAATAAAACAAACAAATGGCAGTGATACAAAGCACAGATGACTCTCACAAGTATAAAACGTATACTGTGATTCCACATGCATGAAGTTCCCAAACAGGCAAATGCGAACGGTTTTGATGTACGCCTAGGTCCTAGGTGGTGACGAGAAAGAAAAAAGTCAGGGCATGCTGGACACAAGGGTGCAGGAAGTGGTGTCCTGTAACAGGTGGGTGTGAGTGAGCGGCCTTCTGCGATGCTGCTTTTGTTTTAGTTCTTGACTCCAGTGGTGTTTGCTTTAGAATTATCCATTAAGCTGCACTTACAGAGTGACTCACTCTTCTGTGTGTTTCGTATTTTCGTAAGAAAAACAGCATTAAAAGAGAGCTGATGCAAGGCAGAAATAGAGCATCTCTTGCTCTTGGGCAGTGATTTCTGCAAAGGCACACGCTTCCTTGAGGCTCCCCCCGAGAATAGGTCCCAGAGGAGTTTCTCTCCCAGAGCTCCAGCCAGGCAACCTGTTTCAGCTCCCGGGATGCCAGTGGCGACAGCTACCTGGTGAGCACAATCTAAGGACCGGGAGGCACAGGGACAGGCTGTGGACATGCAGCCTGAGCAGCCCCCGAAGCAGCTGGCAGGAAACGAGGGCAGAGAAGGGAAACCCACAGGCCCAACATCTGTAGGTGGCAAAGCCCAGAGGCTTGGTGACACTAACGGCCAGTAACTGTGAGGTGTCTGCTGGCTGCAGGCAGATCCTGGGCTGGGCTATTTTTAATCTAACATATGGAAAATACTGGTTTGGAAGCTGAAGTAGCTCCTCCTCCTGGCCCCCTCCTGTTCCTCAGAAAGCCCCCCTCTGCCCTGGGACACCCGCCAGGTTTGTCACATGGACGCCCAAAGGGGAAAGAGCAAAGACTAGTCTTGCACCTTCTCTTGGGGTTGCTGGCCTCCATCCTCCAGGTCAACTATCTTCAGTCATGTTCCCGGAAGCCCCAGAATACTGTATTTTTTCCCAGTGAATCTCTTGGAACAAGCAGGCTCACGACAGATTTGTGTTTTGCTACGACAGGGTGTGGGACTTCAGCGCTCTTGAACTGCGAAGTTGTCCTAACTGGCCTTAAGACCATCTTGAGGTCCTTGGTGAGAGGGCAGGAGAGCCACCTTGCCTCTGCGGGTGGATGGTCTCAGGCTCTGCGATGAGCAGGCCTTGCACCTCACAGACACCAAGCACTTGGCCAAGCTGAGGTGGGGAGAGTGTTCATTCTGCCAGGCACAGCCTGGGGGGGCTGAAGCCCTTTTCCACCCTCCTATGACCTCCTGGATCGGAGAAAACATGTGGTAATGATGCCCAGATACTGACAGGGAAGTGAGGACCAGGAGGTGGTGGGACCCTCAAGGTGACCTCCACCCAGCAAGGTCTGGGGACAGTGCATTGTGTCTGCTGCAGACAGAACAGGACAGCTGGGGCACATCCTAGCCCACCAGGCATTCTCACTGTCCTGTGCATTTGTTTTCCCATGGGCAGAGTAGAGCGTGGCTGGCTGGAGGGGAAAGGGGGTGCCTGGGATAAGCTGTGTACCTATGGCCCGGATGGGCTGTACAAAGAGACAGGGAGGGGCTCACTTCCAGGGCTGACGCTGTATCGGGTGGTCAGATACTGTGGCATGGGGCCCAAAGGTGGCTTCGAGACAGCAGCTGAGGAAGGAAGGAGAGGATATGGGCGTGGCACGCCCAGTAGTATGCTTGCCAGTATAACGCTGAGAGCATCCCCAGACTCAGGAGAGGTATCAGCGCTAATGATCCACGGAAGACAAGAGGAAATGCAACTTCTGGGTGCTTTTGCTTTGCACTATAGCAAAATTTAGGCACGTGAGCATTCCATACATGCAATGAAAGCAGGATCAATATGGAACACAGGTCTAAATGTGGGGCCATGCCAAGCTATTCTTTCACACATCTGCCTTTTAAAAAGTTTTATCAATTCCCCTCTCTCTCCCTCTGCTCTAGTTTATGAGGTGCAACTAGGTCATGCTGCTTCTCCTCCAGCTTCATGGGGACCTTGATCAGACCAATGAAGTGATACTGACGTTAGTCCACAACCCCCTTTAAACTTTTCACTTCAGACAGGCCATGACCCTTTATGCTGACCTGCGGCTGCAGAACCACACGTGTCGAATAAAATGGCACACTTTGATCCATGATGGAAACACCTAAGAGCGCTCACAGAACTCAGCTTTTATTGTGGCATATGAGGGTCATGCAGTCTCATTCATCTATGAATAAGGTTTTTTCTAAACCCAGAGATCACTTTTGAAATTTAAATATATAACAAAAAGTGAGTTATAACTTAAGGAGGGAAAAGTGAGTGGCAAATAAGAGCAAAAAAAAAAAAAAGTGAGATTTAGCTAAGGACAAACACCAATATCAGTGCTGCAGTGGACAGGGGGAGAACAACCCGGGCCAGCAGCAAGGTGGGCACCTGAACCTGAGATTCCCCCATTAAAGCAAGGACGGTGAAGAAGAAAACCTCTTCAACTCCGGAGAACAGTGTTCCCAGCATAGAACACTCAGGAGTCCCACAGATGAATATCAATCAAATACGAGCTCAGAAAGATCACCCAAAACATAAGGAAACAGGAGTTATAAGAAAGAGGTCAGGGAGGGAAAAAGAGCAGGAGAGACAGAGATTTATACACCTAAGGACTTTCTGTATTGGAATCATCAGATACAGAATATAAGCTAACTATACATGAAATATTCAAAGAGACAAAAGATGGAATCACAAAAACTAGCAAGCAATAAGATACTCTCAAAAATATAGAGGACTATTTGAGAAACAACAAAAACAAATGGAATTTCTAGAAATTTTTTAAAAATATAACTGATGGAAAAAGCCAGTGGATGGGTTTAAAGTAGATTAGATACAGATGAGGTAAAAATTAATGAACTGGAAGACAAATCCAAGAACATTACATAGTTCAGTGCAAAGAGAAAAGGCAATAGAAACTAAGAAAGAATAGAGGATAAATTAAGAAGGTCTAAAACACGTTTAATAGGAGCCTCTGAAGGAAGAAATGATAAGAAAGAAGGATGATAATACTTGAAAAAAATAGATGAGTATTTTCCAGAACTGATGAAAGAATCCATGGTTGTAGGAAGCACAGATACAGGACAACCACTGGCTTAGCTTTAAACATATTACCTTGTTCATCTCTGTAACAACTCAGGTAACACAGTAGTTTCCCCTTTTTATCATTCAGTAAGCTGAAGTCAGAGAGATGAATTAAGCTATCTAACTCACAGAGCTATTAAGTGGCTGTGCTTGCCTGAACTTAAGTTTCTACAAATAGAAGCAGTTTCAAGGTTAACTCTGTCTCAACCAGTCAAATAATACAGGAACATTCCCTAATGTACATATGGTTAAAGACCCTCCAATGAACTTGGAAAATCTCAAATGATCACTATTCTTAACGTAGCTTAGGTAGGCATCCAGCATCTTGAGCAGGCTCAAATGTGGTCCTCAGACCAGCATCACTTGAGAACTTGTTAGAAATCCAAATTCCTGAGATATAACTCAGGCCTAGTGAGTTAAAAACTGGGGGGTGGGGGTGTGTGGTTTGACCCAGCAATCTGTGCTTTAACCAGCATCCAGGTGGTCTGCACACAAACAGAAGGTTGAGAATCACTGCTTACATCATCTGCTCTGGACTTTTTATCCATCCTGTGGAACCCCACTGAAGGTACTGTTTTCATTCTTCATCCTTTCTCCTAGTTTACATTTGTTCCTTGCTCATGGGGAATACAAGTGTATATTCTTACAAGCTATCTCAATGTCTCTGAAAAAATGTAGCATATTCTGAATACATTTTATCCTGGTTACCTTACACTGAGTTGTACTTGCACTGAAAAAGATTACTAATAGCTATTTCCAAAGAGAGGCATCCACCTGCCATCCAGTATACCTGATGGGGAAGGGGGAGAGGGAGGGGGAGGGCATTGGTGAAAGGTATTGTTCTAATATTCAAGGATGGCCGGTATGTCACCCAGTGTCCCCAAGCCAGGTCCAACCTGGACAAGGACCACATGGTTTAGCACATTCCTGATTCTGGGTGCACACAACCCTTTTCCTTAGAAAGCCACTGTCACCAAATCTTCTAGTACCCAGTTGTGTACAGAATGGTGTATGCCCTCATTGGACCATCTGTGCATGTTGCTCATTGTTTTACCTATAGGTTCCCCTGGAAGGCCTCCTACAGGGCCCCGAACATTAGAGGAATGAATAAGTGAATGTGTGTGTGTGTGTGTGTGTGTGTGTGTGTGTACGCGTACATGTGTGTAAAGGAGGAGAGGGTGTGAGGGGCATCAGGCTATAATGGAGAAGGATGTGGTGGGGAAGGGAAGGGAAGAAAAGGGAGGAAGGGAGAAAACAATGAGAATGTCATACTCCATCTAGAAAATGGCTAATGAAGAAGGGATGACTCAAAGATTAAAGTGTTTATTTCTCCTTGAAAGGGACAGGGGAAGGAAGATCTGGGGTACCTGGATTTCAGATGCACATAAGAGCACATCACACAGGGAACTCAATTGTTCTGCAGGGCTGGAAAGGTGGTTGACTGTGGAGGGCATGTGAAGGATAAACGGCACCACTACTTGGTACCTGCTCAGAGGCCTCTGCACTGTCTTGTTTCTCTGCATACAGGGCCCCAGGCTACCTGGGATGACTGTCACATATTAAAGAGCTGTCATGAGAAAAGCGTGGGTCGAGGAGTCCCACCCATCATGTGCAACAACCACAGGCCAGCGCAGGGTGCTGAGGCCCACCCCCAACTGCAGGGGATGTAACGCTCTACGACCTCAGGACCCGCGAAGCCCACAGGTCACAGCTCGTACACTCCCCAGCACGTGTGCCTCTCAGACCCTTGGACTCCAACTCTCCTGGGCTTCCTCTAGGCCTTTGTTCTCACCTTCCTGCCCTGCCCACACTACTCAGCTATGGCATGGGCAACACTCGCTCTTGACTTCTGCAAACTACTGTCCTGGTCTAAGACCTGACTCTCTGCCATCTCTCCCCCTGCAGAACCCTCATTCCCCTCTCTTCAGAATCCAGGGGACCAGCCCAGAGGTCAGGGTCTTCCTCAGGACCTCACAAGTCTCTCAGACCTGACTGCACCACTGGTTTGGCCCAGGAGACTCGATCTGGCAGCACCTCGTCCCCACCTGCTCTCCTGGGATCTCCTTCAATCCCCTCCACCTCTTAGTCCCACGGCAACGCTGGCCTGGCGTTCACCAAGCATTTCCAAAATAAGACCTGCAGTCAGCACCTCTTGCCTTCCACCATTCTCACCCAGAGGCTCTGGGCACAGCCGCCCCAGCACTCATCCTGCTGTGGCTCTTCCTCCCTCCTGATGGAGTCCAGAACTGCCTTACTACCACCTCAACCTCAGCTAAATCTAATCGGCCAGTTTAAGGATCATTTGGCAAATATTACAGTTGGTGTGTAAATAGGATGACCCTCTGGTCTGAGACAGCCCTACTGACCCCTGCTGTACCCCCTCCCATCATGTTATCGGCCCCCTTTCCCTCTCCCTGAGTGGACAATCCATTCCCCAGTCCACCCCTTAGGGTCAGGAGGGACTTCCTGTCTGGTTGGACAGCCTTTCCTTCACACAGCTTGTCACTCCTGCCCTGCTCCTGGGCCAGGCCACACTCAGGTGGCAGTGTTGACCCCTAAGACTCTGCACTGACACTTCCTCCTGCCCAGGACCACTTTCTTTTCTTTCTCTACTGATTCTCTTCTCCTCACTGCTCAGAACACAGCTGAAACGTTCCTTTCCCCAGAAAAAGATTCCTACCACTCAGACCTGTTCTGAGCACTTGGGCTCCACCCGTGAAGATGGAGGCCAGTCCCTGCACTTGGGCATGCAGAACAAGTGGGACTGACGGACAACAAACAAGCGAACAGAAATAAAGATACCAACAGTGTCATTAGATGGGACGACCGTGATGGATGGAGCGGGACATGTAGTCACACGTCACACAGTTTGCAGTATGTGTTTCTGAATTTAACATCTTCCCCTAGGCTGTAAGCACGGTGCAGGCAGGGACTAAAGTCTAGTTTGTCACAGTCCTATCACAATGCCTGGCACACATCTGGTGGAATGCATTATTTTGTGGAATGAGAGGCTATTTTTGCAGCTTTTTTTTTTTTTTTAACAGCATACTTCTAAAGTCAGAGAATAAGAACTACAGTGAAAATGGCATTGGCGACTTACTGGTTTGATGACTCCTTTGACAAATCTGAGATACTATCTTTTCTGTGCCATGTTAATTCAGCCATTTGGAGAGCTGCCATCTGTGTATTTTAAAGGTCACCTAGAACTCACTCTTGACTCTGTAAGACTTGCAAGGACATTTAGCCAAAAACAATAAAATGTTTTCCTGGGTACTAAGCACAAAGCAAGTGACAATTCCATTGCTTTTCGTTTGCAGAACATGGAAATTTTAGAGCGTTTTTGTTCTGAGATCCCTTACATGATGACACAAAGGGACTAGTACATTACATTTCAGCAGATGTGATGTGCTCTTGGAGCAGCACTTGTGAATGTGAGCTCTGAGCTGTCCTGCACGAACCACATGGTGAGATACTTCTGAACTGGACAGTCAGAGAACCATTGACCACAGCCCGTCCCCATGGCCTCGTTTGGCCCAAGCAGGGCCCAGCAGTGTGACCACATGGCCTTAGAGTTTTGTATGATTTGTAAAAGATATTTAATCACAGCCAGAGAAGACCACTCTTTCTTCCACTCCAACTTCCTTTTCCAGAGTTGACAATGATCCTAAAAATGGACATGCATTACTCAGAATGAGGTGTGAACCTAGAGGAAGGACTGAGTTTTCTTTTTTCAAAATGAAGAAAATACTACCAAATTATTGTCAAATGAAGAGGGAAACACTATACTGTCAAAAGATGTAGAAAATAAAAGGTGCTATAGACATGTGTCAGGAACTTAAGTAAAAATAAAAATATTACTTTTTCTAAATTTTGTATGTTTAAGGTATTGATAAGTTTTTTAAAAATTGTAAATCTTTGTGATTTTTTTCTCACTCTAAAATATACTGTATTGTATACCTAATTTTGTGTTCTTTCTTAAAGAGGGTCTCCAAATTATATATGCTTTGGACCCCACCAATTCTGGATCCTTCCTTTGGGGGAGAGGATACAACATTTTCGGAAAGTAAGCTTTGTTTCTCTTTCCTAACAAATCTATTTTGTAGTCACGCCTGAGCTGTGGCTAATTTCTCAAAATGGCAAACTGTGCTGTCATATGAGGCCTCAGAGAGCTGAGGGGACTCATCCCCAACACAGCCTGTCCACTCTGCCTCTGTCCCTGATGTCACAAATGAGGCAGAGCTCCAGCCCTGACCCACAGGACCTGGGCTGAGGGTCCCTGTCTGGTGTTCCCATCTGGCCAGCCAGACCCCAGACACAGGCAGGTGCCTTAGTCAGAATACCACAGGCTGAGGGGCTTTAAAAACAGATGTTTCTCTCAGTTCTGGAGGCTGGAAGTCTTGGATCACGATGCTGGTGAAAGCCTGTTCCCTGGCATGTAGACAGCCGCCATCTGGCTGTATGCTCACGTACGTGGCCTTGCCTCTCTGGTGCAGGCAGAGTCCAGCCTCCTCCTTTTCATAGATAATCCCATCATGGGGCCCCATCTTCATGGCTTCGTCTAAACCTAATCATCTCTCAAAGGCCCCACCTCCACATCTGTTACACTGGGGGCTGGGGCTTCAACATACAAATCTGTGGGGACACAAACATTCAGCCCATCATAGCAGATGATGAAAAGCCACCTCTAGAAATGCCACAGATGACTGCAAGGGAGGGTCTATAGGCCACACTGTCCATCTCCTCTGTAAAGAGCCTTTATTCTCCAAGGACAGTACAAAGTCCCTGACAGCCACTCTTCACAAAGCCACTCCTGAACAGTCCCAGCCAAGCTGTGTGTACAGGAGACAAGAGCGGGGAGCGGGCATTCTGAGTAATGTGCCCTGGTACCACGCCTTGCATGGGGAGAACGGTGGAGCCAGAGACAGTGGACGCCTTGGACGTGGCTTTTGCTTCTGCTTCCTCTCAGCTCAGACGTGCCAGGGACACCACATTCCAGCTCTCATCTCCTACTTGCCTGACAGCCTTGGGCAAGCTCCTCTGTGCCTAAGTCCTTGTTTGAAAATCAAGGGATTTAGACCATTAGCAGTGAGGTCCCTTCTGGCTCAGGGGTTCTGCTACTGCAAATGGATTTCATACCATAGTTCAAGAGGAGAGAAAATATGTACAGTGTGGCCGGTGAGCATGCTCACTTCTGCACCTCTGCACTGGCTCTTTTCTTTTTTTTTTTTGCCGTACGCGGGCCTCTCACTGTCGTGGCCTCTCCTGTTGCAAAGCACAGGCTCCGGATGCGCAGGCTCAGCGGCCATGGCTCACGGGCCCAGCCGCTCTGCGGCATGTGGGATCTTCCCGGAGCGGTGCACGAATCCGTGTCCCCTGCATTGGCAGGCGGACTCCCAACCACTGCGCCACCAGGGAAACCCTGCACTGGCTCTTTTTTACACGCAGCCAGACGGGTACCATTGAACTTCAGTTGGATCTGCCCTAACACCTTCCCGAAGCTGGACAGACTGGTTTGCCCAAAGCAAAGTCCTCCCAATGCCCGAGAGCCCTCAGTAAACTGGCCCCCATCCTCCATTTCTCCCCCTCTCACTCTGCACCAGCCACAGTGGCCTCGTGGTGGCCTGGCCCTCCTAGCACACTCCTGGCCTTTGGGCACCCACACATGCTGTTCCCTTATCAGGATGGCACCCAGCTGCTTTCAGGTCTCTGCTCAAATGTCTCCTTCACAGTCAGGCCCTTCCTTGCCATCCAGCATAAAACAGAACTCCCAACCACAGCATGCTCTAGTCCCTTCCTTAAATGCTCCGATGCGCTGTGCAACTCTTGTTCAATCATTCAGTGTCTACTTCTGCCAGTGACATGTGGGCCCCACGAGGCAGACGCCTCCGTCTCCAATGCCCAGGACGGAGCTGGTTTCCAGTGCCTCACGCAACTGTGGACACCAATAAATGCTGGTCCACAGATGGACGAGTCAGTTTAAATGATGGGAAAGTAGGCAGAAGACACATTCTTTAGGGAAACCTGGATAAGGCCGGAGAAGACCCAGTTGGAAGGACCCCACAACTGTGGGGCTGTCCCAGGGTGGGTGCTCCCTGCAACACCCCCTTGTCTAAGTGGGGAGCAGATGGTCTCCCTGAATGCAGCTCTTCCCCGGCGAGAGTCTGAGCCCAGGCTTCTGAACCGGTGAGAAGGCAGAGGTCTTGCTGTTTGGATAACCCAACTTGGGGCTGACTTAACGTACCAAGATGCCATGTATGCAGTCCCATGAGAGGTGTGTTGGAAATTATTCCTAAGAAGTTGGTAAAAGTTCAAACCTCAGGGGAAAATGAGCTGATAGGTGCCACACTGAGGGCAAAAAATATCCCTCTGTCCCATGATTTCTGCCAGTGGCCATTACTGCATCCACTAAGCCATCATCCCAGTCATGCAGTGTGCCAGCCTGGGCTGCTCTGGACTTGTTTTTAGGATTTTTTTTTTTTTAAGAGTATTGTGTTTAAGATCATTTCTTAAATAATAGGGATTATAGGAAAGTCTGAGGAAAATTCTTTACATAGATGGATACTCAGAGAAAACACTTCAATTCTAGGAAAAGTTTACAGTGCCAGCTGGGTGTGACTCCATATCCTTGGTCACGGGGCTACACTGCTGTGTAAGTGTCCGAGGCCAGATTGGGGCACCCAGTCAGCATGTCCGGGGCGGGGGTCACTGAGCAGTGACAAACACAGGTGAGCATGCCTTGGCTGGCAGCCCCCCGGCAACCCACCAGCCACAGCACCTCAGGGGAATGAGGTCGACACCTGTCCAAGACAGCTCCTTGCCCTCTCTGGACCACCGACCCTGCCCCGAGGCAGCCTACATCTCCAGCACCTCCAGGACTGAGGTGCACTGAGCACTGAGGATAAGAGTGAGCAGGCCTTGAGACACACACCTCATTTCTGAGATTATGAGGCCAGAGTCTGCACACCTGCTTGTGATGAAGTTCCTGCACTAACCTTTCATATGAGCAACTCCCAGCAAATTTTCTTTACTATCCATCCTACTGGTACTTCTCCCCAAAGAGAAGAAAAGTCTGAGATCTTGGAGCAAATGTGAGCAATCACACTGCAGTATCTTTAGCTTGGATGGATAGCCACAGATAGTGTTATGCATCCCATGTTTATCATTAAAAGCAGAATACGTGGCTGAATAGATATTCTTCAATGATGTCCCTTGGTGCCCAAGAAAAATGTTCACTTTGGGGCCATACTGGGCAAAACAAATGCTGAATTCCATGAGATGGCTTCAATTTGAGATGTCTGTGCAGCCAACCAACACACGTGTTTTGATGATAGCACATGATCCCTTCCCCAAAGTCACCAGGACTCCAGGAACGTGGAGGCTGAGCTACCCCTAACTGTCCAAGCAGGCCTGGAGCTACTGGGTGAAGGGAAAAGACACAATACTTACAAAAACTTTCCATTTGTCTTTGATCCTATCAGGACAATCTGCTCAGATTCATCCCGAGAGATTTTTCCGTGGAACCAGGGCATTTTTTCATGGGCTGTGGTGGCGATCAGCTTCTCCAGCTGAGGTTTCTGGCTGATAATGGCCTGCTCGAGAGCTTGACCCTGTCACGAGGAGAAGAGAGTGAAGCCATACCAAGCGAAAGTGACGAGAAAGACGCAGAAAGCATTTCCAATCTATCCTAAGTCCTGACATGGTAAAATGTAATCACATTTATTTATGTGTTTGTATGTTCATTCAATAAATAAAGCCAATAGATCTTATATATTGTTTAAGTGCCTTCAAGTATATAACTAACAAAATAGACTTTAGGATACAGAAGTGGGCACTTTAAAAGCCACATTGGGCTTCAGAAACCATCTGGTATAATCCATGAGGTCTAGAGAATGGTCTTCCTGCCCTCTTCCAATCAGTCGCCTCCTAGAACTGACTGTTCTGTGTTAGACGCTGATCACATAATAACAATCAGGAAGATGTAAGACATGCTTTTTCCTGTCTGCCTCTACAAGGCTTCACTCTGAGCACTTACACATGTTGCTGTCTGTAACTGCAAGAGATGTGATCACAGAAAGAGGAGATAAACCTTGACAACATGGAAAACAAAAATGAGAAAAAGGCTGACAGCTGGGTGAATTCGCTTCTTCAACTGTTCTTAGTGGGAGAGAAATAGATATCTTTCACAGTAGTAAATAAACAACCTGAGCTGATTATTCCAAGTTATAAAAAGAATCAGAAGTGAAAATAAAAACATAACCAACCCACGTGAGGAGATGGAAGGGGGGAGGGAAGGCAGAAGGGAAGGTGAATTTGAAAATTTTGTCATGCTTCACAGATGGAATGAAAAACAAAAGCAGTAATAGTTACATACCAGAGAGGCATCCGATTCAAAGTGAGCAGAGGGCAAAAGCAAAAGGGTGTGGAATACTACTCGGCCATAATAAGGAACGGACCCCTGACACACAGCTGACTCACGAATGCATTATGCGGAGTGTAAGAAGCTGGTCTGAAAAGGCTACATGCTGTGTGAGTCCATTTATATGCATTCTGGACAAGGCAAAACTATAGGGACATAAATCAGATGAGGAGTTGCCAGGGGCTGGGGTTGGGGGTGAACATGAGGATGCTTGATGGGTGATGGAACTGTATGCCTTGACTGGGGTGGGGGGAGAACTGCATGCCTTGACTGGGGTGGGGGGCTACATGATGCCATGTGATTGTCAAAAAATCATAGAACCAGGGCTTCCCTGGTGGTGCAGTGGTTGAGAGTCCGCCTGCCGATGCAGGGGACACGGGTTCGTGTCCCGGTCCGGGAAGATCCCACATGCCGCGGAGCGGCTGGGCCTGTGAGCCATGGCCGCTGAGCCTGCGCGTCCGGAGCCTGTGCTCCGCAACGGGAGAGGCCACAACAGTGAGAGGCCCGCGTACCGCAAAAAAAATAAATAAAAATAAAAATCATAGAACCATATACCTAAAAAGGATGAATTTCACAGTGTGTAAATTACACCTCAATAAATCTGATTTATCTGATTTTAAAAAAGAGTAAAAAGATGGTCTAAGACTTATGTAATGAATACTGATGAAAAATACTGAATACATAGTATCTGTTTGCAAGACTGAATTCAGTGCAGAACATATTAAAGGAGTAAAGAAGTCGGTGTATAGAATCCTCAGAAAGCCTGTAGTGTCATACATCCACATGGATATATAGAAAACATACATCCAGGAAACACAAGGAAATGGTTGAACACGTGGGTCTGAGCAGGAGACCATCAGCCAGCCTGGTGGCTCCTGATATCAAGTGCTGTTGAGAGTGTGGCAGGAATGTAAGTTGTCACAACCTCTGGGATCTTTCTGGATGACAACCTGTCAATATGTCCGAATCCTTCACTGTGGCAAATCCAACCTGTTCAGGGTTATCCGGCTGATGCTGCATAAAGCGTTAGGAGAATGTTACTAGCAGGATTATTTATAAACAATGAAGATGTCCATCAATAGGTACTAGTAAAATAAACTATGGTGCACAGGAGGGACCATCAGGCAGCCAGTAACAGGCTGATGCAGCTGTGTGTCTATGGACATGGAAAGTTCTGCAAGAGATATTATGAAGGTGTGAAATCAAGTGCCAATCAGTGTGTCCAGTATGACCCTCTTGGGTAAATAAAAACCAGTATATGCCTGTGGTGCCTCTCTGAAAGGGCCCAGCACGAATTGGGTAACAGTGGTTTCCTGTGGTGGAGAAACCACATGGCTGGCACTGTAGCGGCCCACCCTCTCAAGTGTGACCGCAAAAGAGGAAAGGCTGTCTTCTTGGAGTGAGGCATTTGGGGGCCCACGCTGATGACTAAGGGATAGGTTGCTTATCTGAGGCACCACTGCATGGCTCTCATGCAACTGGGTGCCTGTGTGGAATCCCAGGGTCGGCGAGCACACGAGACTGTGCACCGCCGCCGCCGGGGGACCGGCTGCCGCCCACCTGTAGGTTCCATGTCTGTTTCACATACTCCCGGATGAGGTTCTCCTTCAGGTCCTCAAAGGGGCCGGTTTTGGGCTGCACCCCGGGCGGCCGGTTGAAGGGCTTCTTGAGGAGGCAGATGAGGCCATCCAGCTCCTGGGAGTGGTAGTGGCAAAGCTCGGCGGGGCTGCTGTGGGCCCTGCCGCCTGAGATGGCGTAGGTCCCGTTTAGCTCCCGCTCAATGGTGTAGTGATGCGCCTTCCGGTCGTGCGCCACCGACAGGGCAAAGCCGCCCAGGTAGTTGCGGCTCTGGCGCAGCAGGTAGAGCCCGTCGCTCATGCCCCCCTGGGCCAGGTAGTCTTCTGCCTCCTCCCGGGTGATGTTGCCGAAGAAGAAGGGCAGGTGGTTAGCGCTGTCGCCCATCCCTGCGCCTTCCCCTCAAGTGTCCACCTGGCAAAACAAAGACGGGGCAGTGGTCAGGACCTGAGCGGCACGACACTGTTAGAGCACCGACCCTCCAGATAAGGAGACAAGTCCTCCCGCCAGGCAGAAGCTCTTCCCTCTGAGACTCGGATCTAGAGCCTGAACTAACTGTGCCCTCGTCCTTTCTGCCCACATAACCATTACATTTCCAAACACACCCTCTCAGTATTGAACCAAGAAACAGAGCATTGGACCAATGCAGTCAAATTAATCTTTTGTGTGCATGTGTGGGTCGGGGGGTGGGGGGACAGAGAATTCTAAGAGATAAACTAAAAAGAGAAGTCCCCTTCCAAAACAGGGCTTAGGAGCTCTCTGACAGTCAGTGGGGCACAGGGGCAGAACCCAGACGAGCCCTTTGTTCTCTGGAGATGCAGTTGTCCAGAACACTCACGCTGGTCAGAGTTATGTGCAGTGAAGATGTCACTGGACTCCTTCTACGTGAACATTGAGGGTCTACTGTGTCACACGCTATAGCTGGACACCAGAGAGCTGAGCACTGGCCACATTTATATATGTAAAACCTCTGGCCAGGAGGTTGGACGGGCAAGTGGCTGCCCTGAGGCATGAAAGTGCCATCCTCCCAGAGCCCCAGGCCTCAGAGACACACTGTCCCCTTCCCACCCTCCTCCGGACCACTTCCTGGCACCCGTCTTGTACCATCCGCCGGAACAGTATCGAAGAAATAGTGCAGGTTCCACATTTGATGAGGACACCTGTCACCAAAAACAGATACTTCTCGCACTAAACAGAAACACACTTCAGAGGGGAAGTGTGAAGGCAGTGAGTGCAATTTGACAGGAAGACTGTTTGATCATTTGTGGTTGTAGATGAGAAGGATCTATAATGCCAGTCCAAAAAGTATCTAAAATAGTGTATATTTTAACCAAAAGGGGATTTTCATCAATGGAAAAGTATCTAGATGACTGCATCTGTGCATCTAGGGAGCAAAGCACATACCCCTTCATGTTATACACACAGACATACACACAGACACCCAAAGAAACACACACAGACCCACACACCACACACATACAGAGACACAGATACACACACACATGATTATGTGAAACAGCCTCTTCTCAACAGGACTTACCTTACAAAAGACAGTAGAACATAGTGCCTGCCTGGTAGAGGTAACAGAATTTTCTCCAGGCAATACTGCCAAATCCTGAGTGAGCCCCCCAAAAGACATGGGTTTTATTATAATTAGATTGTACAAATAATTTTCTCATTTGCTTCTCTTAATATTTGACTATCAATCACTAATTTTTCCTTGTCAATGTTTCTAAACATTCATCTTCCAGCAAGGTTTTGTTTTCTCTTATAAGTACCATCCATATTTGCTCTTAAAGCAAAGACATCTGCTATTAACCAAAAGACATCCCTGGAAAGACGGTGAGTAGATGTGTCTTTGGGGAGCAGTAGTTCCCTTCTGCTTCTTTCTTCTTCTCAGGCTAATCCCTCTATGCCATTTGTGTTACAGTTTCAGCCCCTGCCCCCCCATCCCCCAAAGAGTGAGGGCTCTGGACTCCTTTCTCATGCTCTGCTCTGTTCCTGCAGTGGGTCTTCCAGGGCCTCACCTATCTGTCATGCACAGTGAGCCCACCTGCACTTCCAACTTCCACCTGCAGCCCAGCACTTTTCCAACCTCCACGTGCCTACACATCACCTGAACTCTGTTAAGCGCAGGGGCCAACCGAGCTGCAGTGCCAACAATCTGGGTGATGCTGATGCTGGGCCCCTGACCGTATCTGAGGCTGAGATCTCCATGTACTACCCCCTGCCTTCCTCAGCCCAGGCCCTCCCCCAGCCAGGAACCCAGAGTCCTTCAAGAGTCCTTGCTTTCTCTCAGGCTGGTTTCCCAAATGGCTGTGGTGTGTGTTCCGTTCCCTCTGTATCTCTTACCACTGCCCTTTCTAATGCACCCTCCCAGCTGCACTGCTGTAAGCACTGATGTCCTGCTGCCCTGCCATCCCCTCCCCTCCTATTCTGCTTCATCTGCCCTGTAGGCCCACAGTTCCCTGCAGCTTGCCCCATCCCTCTCTGCCTATCAGCCTCATTCCTAGCAGGCTCGGTCCACAGGCCACGGCTGTCCCCTCCTATCTCCTTGCTTACACACTCCCTCTGCTTGAGGGACACACCATCTTGCACACCTGCCCCAGATGCACCCTTGATCTCAGCTGCCCCTAGTGCTTGGGACTTCTCACAGAGCTGCCACCCACCACTGGCCTCAACAGTAAGTCTTCAAAAACAATATTGTAAGTGTTTACAAATATTTTTTAATTTACATAAACCTTAACAACTATTATTTTTAAAATTCATCAGTTTGCCACTAAGATTTACATCGGTGCTGGCCCTCTGCTGTGAATCCCACATTGAAGCGAACCAACATGACAAGATAGAAGACAGGCGGAAAGGCAGCCTGCCAGGCCCATCTTCCAGGCCCATGAGGGATGCTCCTGAATGGCTCTGATGGTGCATGTCAGACTCACCCCTAAGCAGGTGGTACCTCTCTGGCTTCCCTGGGAGGGGAAAGGCCTGGCTGCCCTCAGTGTCAGCAGTGCCTGGCCAAGCAGCCCTTTTATAATGGTGTGATTTCCTGGGCTGGAGGTGACACTGGGAGAGGGCCTGAGCAAATGCACTGGGCCGTTGCCGTTGGCGGTGGTTTTGACAGTAGAGATGGTTTACTGCAAGGACAGCTTAGGGCACATTCTTGGGCTATTTAATTTGGGAGATGAACAACATCTGCAATGCCTTCTCAGGACCGGCTCCCACCACTGCCCACCCGGGGCCTTCTCCACAACACAGGCCACGGTGATGGGAGACAGTCACCTTCATTGCAGCCGCTGTCCACAGAAGCTGCGTGACCGCACTGCTGCTCTCAGCCCTGTTCCTCAGACAGTAGCTCTCGCTCACTATGGTAAATAAGTACAGACAGCAGCTTCCCCGCTGTGCTGTGTACTCCCCTCCACAAGCCCGTTGACTTGGGCCCCTCTCCGTCCACACTTGCTCACAGGCACTGCTTAAATCTTCCTTTTCTTTGGACCCCAGGGAAAGTCTGTAACTCAAACTCTGTTTAACACACACAGGGATAATACTCTCCTCAACAGTGCCTAGAACTTGCTACCTATTTTTTTTTGTCTGTTTCAACATTCCCAGTTATTTCTCGCCATGTGTGAAATCACTTTATTGTGATAAATCAGCTTTATTCCAAAGCTCAAAACTGAGAAACAAAAGAGGCCGTTGGTCCCCGTGGACCAGGCCCCCCAACTCCTCCCCAAACACCCCCAGCACCTCGGCTGGTGCACAGGTAGCTCTTGAGTAAGGTGAGGCTTCATGCTATTGCCAGGTCAGTGCCTCAAAACACTACAGCATTGGGGAGGGTTGGATTGGGAGTTTGGGACTAGCAGATGTAAGCTATTACATATAGAATGGGTAAACAACAAGGGTCTATCGTGTAGCACAGGGGACTATATTTGATGTCCTGTAATAAACCATAATGGAAAAGAATATGAAAAAGAATATATATGTATAACTGAATCACTTTGCTGTATACCTGAAACTAATACAACACTGTAAATCGACTATACTTCAATTAAAAAAAAAAAAATAACACTACAGTATCATTTCCCTTTTGGGGCCTTTTTATGACACAGGTTCAAGGTGGATTTCACACTAGAAAAATGTTTTATAACATGAAATAATGTTTTGTGATGCCTAGGCAGCCTATCCCCCTTCCTGGCTTAGTTTTTCTCTAGAGCACACCTCCATGGGTAACAATCCTTTAACACACTGTAACTTGCTGTTGAATTGGATTCTTGTCTCGGTCCCCGCACCAGAGTGCCAGCTCTGAGAGGTGAGAAGAGGATGCCTTTGTTCACTGCCCTGTCTCGGCACACAGCAGGTGGTCAAAAATATTTGTTGATTAATAGGTATTGTAATAGGGAAGAACAAATCTGACTCCATATTGGATGTGTTTCTCTTACTTTAACCTTTGTATTCTATTGCTTTTGCTACAAGTTAATCACTAAAGAGATGTTGCCCATAGCTTAGAGAACACATAATGGCCGATCTCTGGAAACCCTGCCTCCCATGCCTGAGTGTTAAGCTAAAATACCTTTGTTTAGCTCACAGGAAATATCCTGACAAGGCCCACCTGTGAATGGCCGCAGGAAAAGAAGAAATTAACACATTGCCTGCAGGGTCTGGCCAGAACCAGGAAATATTTGCAACAACTTAGTGTCAACCTTTTTTACTTTACCTCCTTACCTCCCCCTCTTTGCTCTAGAAAAGAAACTAGCATCCAAACCCCAGTAAAATGGTTCTTTGGGACAGTAGTCCATCATCTTCTCGGTCTGAATAAAGTTGCTATTCCTCGCCCCAATACCTCATCTCTCAATGTATTGGCCTGTCGTACGCCGATCTTGGACTTGATAACAGTATGATTAAGTGAAAGCAGCTTTCAAAATAATGTGTCCAGAGCAATCTAGTTTTGTTTTTAAAAGGTTATATGTACCCAAGTATGTAATAACATACACCTAGAGAGTGAGAAAAGAGACATAAAGTCTGAGAGGACAGTGGGTATGGAGGAAGAACCCTGGATGGTTTTACTGGCCTCTTTTATATTTTCTGTCAAAGCCTCTGCACTGCCCCATCCTCTTCTGCCTACTGTCCTCTGCCTGGCCTTTACTCCACACTCCATTAATCTGCTCTTGCCAATGCCACCAACCTCTAAATGGCCAAACTCAAGGTCACTCCTCTGGCCCTATCTTGCTTGACCTCCCAGCAGTGCTGGATGCCACCCAGCACTCCCACTTCAGTGGGTCAGTCCCTCTTCTTGGCCAACCCCTCCCCAGTCCATGGCTCCTTCCTTCACTTAATCTGCAACCCAGTGTTGGGTCTTCAGCTGCATCTTCTCCCAGCACACAGCCCCACTGCCAACGACGTGCCCGTGGATCCCACATCCATCTCTCCAGGCTGAGCTCCTGACCTAAACGCTGTTTACCTGACGTTTCCACCTGAACATCTAAAGGGCAACTCAACCTTCAGGTGCCTAAAACGGGACTTTCAATTGCTCACGCTTGGTCCTCCCTGAGCCCCTTCTAATTGAGGAAATGACACCAACTCTAACCAGTTGCTCAGGACGAGACCCTAGAGACTTTCAGGATCCCTCCTTTTCACTCATCATGCATGTCTAATCCACTAGCTTAGAAAAGAACATGTTTTCTTTCGGATGTGTCCAGGCCACCCTGGAACATGTCCCTTTGAGAAGCAGTGAGCTCCATTCAGAGACCAATGGGCTCCATCACGGGCTGGGGAATCTCAAAGGAGGTTGGATCAGCTGGTCTCCAGGGATCTCTTATCAGTTTTCCTCTAAAACATATCCCAAAGCCATGTCTTCTCTCTTTTTCCCCTGACATTCCCTGGGTAGAAGGTCCATCACCTCTCACTCACGTGGATGGAAGTCTTACCCGTTAGTTCTCCCTTCCACCCAGCCCTCCTCATGGACCATTCCCCACACAGCAGGCAGAGTGATGCTAGCAAGCCATCTCCCTCTCCCAGACACATCCCAAACCCTCTTCCTCCGGCCTTCAAGCCCTACTTGGTTAGGCCCGAGCCCCCTCCTCACCTTGCCCACTTTCCCATCTCACCCGTGCTTACCACGTCCAGCCACACCACCCTCCTTCCTGTCCCAGATGCTGTACTTTCCCCCATGGCTGGTTTCCTCCTTCTCAGGCCTGTGGTCTCAACTCATGTCACCTCCTCAGAGGCGCGCATGCTGATGGCCGAGTCTAAGGTGGCTTCATGACCCGGTTCATCTTTATCTCCTGAAAAGGTTTATTTCCTGCATCACATTCACCACAAGCCTGCCCTCGTACAAGGTAAGGTCCAAGGTCTGGAAGTATCGACCTGCATCCCCAACACTTAGGGGCTTCCCAGGGGCTCACAAAATACCTATTAAATGGAAACCTGCTGATCTCTCCTTTTTAGAGTTTCTACAGTGAATAATGCCATTGCTTTACTAATATAAACTCTCACTGTGCAGCTGCTGCTTCGCCCAGGTGGAGAGCATGGTTGCAGAGTCAGAGAACCTCGGAGAACATGCGTCCAACCTCCTTCGAGACCCACACAATTCCAATTTGCCCAAGACCCTCTTAAAGGTATAGTTGGCTTCAATGCCACCACCGCCGAGATCTAAACACACAAGTGCACAGGCCCCTCTTGGGCTGCTGTCGGTAGCCCACAAATGCAGCCATGGGTGGCCTCAGCTCCCAGTATCCACACTGGGTTTCTAGCAAATGAAAAGCTGCCCTTTTCACATGTGGTCAAAGCACGTCCCCCACCCTTGATTTACACACTAAGACCGCTGCATTTGCCCCCTCTCACACTCATTTTGTTGGTCTCACCCATTTCCATCTGTCACCTTTCATTAAATCAGCACCGGGCTTCTCAACCTCGGCACTCTTGACATCTGGGTTGGATCATTCTCTGCTCTGGGGGCTGTCTTGTCCACTATAGGCTGGGGTAGCAGCAATCCTGGCCTCCGGCCACTAATTCCAGCAGTTTCCTCCCATTCCCCAATCATGGCAACCATTTCCAGACATTGCCAAATGTTCCCTGGGGGCAGTGTCCCCAAATGTCCCTTGACTGGAAGCCACTGTGTTAGTGGTTTGGCCTGTCCACAAATCTGATGTGTTCCTTCCACTGCTCGAGCACCTGCACCAATAAATTAGATAAATGAATATCCCTCTATCGAATGATCACTCTGAGCACAGGACACGGAGAGGTGGAAAGGATCAGAGCCCCGTGGAAGTAAATGTGCGCTGACCCTGGAGGAGAGCTAGGGGTGCAGAGCAGAGTCTGGGAGCCGGACAGGCTGGTGTCCCATCCCAGCTTGTGTGACCCGGGCACATTAGCATCACAGGTCTGCACCTGTGAGAGCGATGACGGTGGCACCAAAGTCGCCGTAACTCACCGCAGTCATGATGGAGAGTGTGGAGGGGTGCCCATGACAACTGGTACCTCACAAGTGGGAGTTCCGAATAAAAGAGAGAAGGAGTGGTTCATGGTGGAATGGTGAAGGGGAGGTATGGGCAGCCCACACTTGAAAGGAGAGTGTGTGTGTGTGTGTGCACGCAACCCCAGTAGACACCTTCACAAAGGCAAGATGGAGGCTTGAATGGAACCACAGACAATGTTTTCTTACTTTAAAATCCTGCCTAGTCAGGTAAGGCTTCATCCTCCATTCAATGCACTCTGAGGAGTTACATCTAGAATAGAGCCTATATCATCCCTGGGCTTTGATTCTGGCTGCCCACCGCCCCACACCCCCCCAGGAGCCCCACCAGCAGCCCTCCCAGAGCCTGCAGAAATGAATTCCTGTGACCTACGATGAGCCCCTTGAATCCAACTAGCACTCTCATGTCTTCCTCGTTTGATCTAAGCAGTACTGTATCCTTTTGCACTTCCTGACATGCTACAATCTCCCCTGCCAACTAGACTCTCACAGTGCATTTCCCCAGTCCCAGAACCAAGGCTGCCTGCATGACCTTTGCCCTTTAAAATGCATTTAGCTTTGAAAATATCACTAAGTTCTAGCTTATCAGACAGCAGTTTCATAGATTAAGAGGAATAGCCCAGGCTTGTCATCATAAACAAAATGTTTCAGATAAGATTTGAGCTAATTTTTTTTTTAAAAGTCACATTTCTGGGGGCAGCCTGAGTGGAAGATTAGGTACAGCTGCTCACATCTAGGCTAGTAGCTGAAAAAGCTGTCTGGAACCCACAACTCAGGTGGAAGGAAATTTCGTCCCCAGCACAAGACAACCAGAGTGAAGTCAACGTGATGAAGCGGGGCTGGGCTCTGCATGCTCACCCACCTCAGCTTTATAACCTATTTTTTCCTTGTCTGCATCCTGAAAGCCATTAGAATAGATACTCCGTAAGGATCAGTATGTTTACTGTATTGTTCCCTACTGCCTAGAACAGAGGCTACCCTAAGAATGGGCCTCCACCCTGCAAAGCTCGGTAGAGAATTATTATAGAATGGATACATGGCAGGCAGCCTCCTAGATGACGCCATCAAGCCTCACCTCTTGGTTCCAGGCCTTCATGTGGTCCCTCCCACACTGACTGAGGGCTGCCTGCACAGTGAGAGTGTGGGATGCCTGAGCCTAGTCTGTAAAGGCCTTTACAATTTACGCCTGGTCTCTGGGTCTCTCACCCTCGGAGAGGCCAGATGCCAAGTCGTGAGGATGCTCAAGCAGCTCTTTGGGGAACTGAGGCCTGCAGATAACGGCCAGCATGGACTTGCCACCCATAGGAGGCAGTCACCTCAGAAGAGGGTCCTCTAGGCCCAATGAGCCTTCAGACTATGCAGCACATGTGACTGCAGCCTCATAGGAGACCCTGATCCAGGCCAACCCATCTCAAATTCCTGACCCACAGACACTGTGAGGGATGCTAAATGATTATTGCTGCTTCAAGCCACTAAGTTTAGGGTAATCTGTTATGTAGCAATGGATAATTAATGCAGCATGTGGAATAGGGTCACATGAGAGAAAGGGGCTTCATAAATATTTGAATGATTTGTTGACAAACAAGGCCCCCAAATCTGGGGAGTGAGTGAGGGAAGTAATTAGAGGGGCTGGGTTCTGGCAGAGTTCGAATAAAACTTTCTGGTACTGGGGAGGGAAGAAGAGGAGGAGATAAACCCCTAAGGTCAGGAGGGAGGGAAATGAAGTACCTGTGCCCGGCGAGTGTCCCTAGGAGCTGCCATCTCAGTCTGCCTTCCTTCATTCCCTACTTCTACCCGCTGAAGGCTGTCAGAGGCACTGACTCCAAGCCCTGCAAGGCTTGGGAACCAGGATCAGAGGCAGATCCCAGAGTTCAGATTAATTTACTATCTCTGACAACTGTAACTCACACACCTACACAGCATCCTTTCCTTCCCTTCTTCCTCCTCTCTCCACTATGTCAATATTGCTACCCTTGCCTCTATTCTCTTTTCATCTAATGCATAAAACAAAGCACAGTCAGCTCTCATTTTTGGCGGCGGTAGTTAGGCTCTACAAAGGCACAGTGAACAATGAATTTTCAAATGCTGAAACACTGCTCCTGGAGAAAGACTGGGTTAGGTTCTTGCGAGCCTCTGGTCCACGATATTTTTGTCAATAGATCAATATATAACCTTGTTTCATGTGTATTCCTGTTTAAAGAAACTTATTTCATATATATTGTTGACTTATTAACATTGCATTCACGGCCAACAGCACCATAACCCACACCTGAAGGAAGCTTATCTAACATGTGGTTTCTCTGTAAGGCATATCACAACCTTCTTGCCCTTAGGAACACCAGACAGCACTTCAGCACTATGCTTGGGGCTCTTCTAAATAAGAAAAGCACAGAAATATACAACACACTTGGCACTAAACAGACCACAGAAAGGACCCTTGTTTGTGTATGAGCTGAGACAAGAGGGCAGAGTGTCTCCTCATTCAACCTCAGCGGGCAACGTATGTCTTGGGCAACTCAAGTTTTTCACTGCCCTGCGCGTGTCCACAAATAACCACACAAGTGTGGTGGGTATTGATGTGGGTGTTACAAATCTATTTTAGCGAGACGGTGGATTCATAAATATGGAATCCGTGAATAATGAGGATCGACTGTAAGTGACTTTCCTCCACTCTCCCCCACCTGCCCCGAAAAGCCCCCACCTCGTGGGTAGATACACGATGATGCCTTAATATAAGACCATGCTCTTAAATGTATTATTCTTATTATCTAAATCTGTGTTCAGTTCAGTGCTTTTTGTTTTTTTTTTTTGTTTTTTTTTTTTTGCGGTACGCGGGCCTCTCACTGTTGTGGCCTCTCCCGTTGCGGAGCACAGGCCCCGGACATGCAGGCTCAGCGGCCATGGCTCACAGGCCCAGCTGCTCCACGGCACGTGGGATCTTCCCATACCGGGGCACGAACCCGTGTCCCTTGCATCGGCAGGCGGACTCTCAACCACTGCGCCACCAGGGAAGCCTCCATTTCAGTGCTTTGAAACTTGGCGTGGAACCAGAAGAGGTAGCCTAGCTCTCCGTACTTTATTTTTTTTTTTTAATTTTTCTTAATGTTTTTTAATTTTTATTTTTTAAATTTTTTAAGAGTGTAGAATATTTTTATTGAATAATAATGTATACCTTAATCATAGATTCCATAAAAATCCCAACACTTGAATGCTAAAATATCAGCTACAAAACGATCATTTGCTTACTTATATACATTTTATTCTTTTCTTCCTCCAAATTTTTAAATAAATTTTTATTTTATATTGGAGTATAGTTGATTAACAATGTTGCATTAGTTTCAGGTGTGTGGCAAAGTGATTCAGTTATACTTATACATGTGTCTATTCTTTTTCAAGTTCTTTTTTAAAACCCTATCTGCCCCGGTTATCACTGGCCCAGACCTGCGCTTCAAGGCTTCTGCTTTTCTTAAGACCCATCAAACCATGGCTCCTGCAGGTGCTGTCCTCTCGACTACAGGGTTCAGCCCTTTCTACTTCCTGTGGAGAACATTTCAACAGCACTTAGCACATTAAAGGTGGCTGATTTCTTATCACTGGGCCACAGTTTCCCCACATAATGTGGACTGAGGTGACAGTGGCAAGAAGTAAATGGTACCCCGGGGAGACAACATCTGGGGACAATTTCTGCCATTGCCCTACCATATAGGGGAACAAAATCAGGAAGATGCAAAAAGATAGCTTGGCTTACCATGCTCAAAGCCACACAGCCACCTCAATGCAAAGCAGCCCTGATAAAATTTGCCTGGGAATTTCCTTTGCAGGTCGAAGCTGAGAAAATTAAGTACCAGGACTTTGGTAAAAGGAAAAACTTCATCTGTGGGTTTGACTGATTTTCATAAGAAAGAGGAAAGAGCCCGGCCCAGAGGGAGAAGGGTTCTTCCTGGGTCAGTCAGGGACTGGCTGATTAGTTACAAGAAATGACCAGGCAAAGGGAGATGCAGATGATGCAGATCCACCCCAAACAGCACCTGCAGACAACTGCCCTCCATCAGTCTGCAAAGGGCCCTGGGCACTGCCTGACCCAGCCTGAGTTGGCCCCATGTCCACCCGGCCTCCTGAGTGACACCAGCTGGCCTCGTGCAGGGCTGTCCCCAGCCCCCCTGAGGCCTGCTGGGCCGGTCATACTGCTGTAGACCTGGTCTTCCGAGACGGAAACATAATTCGCGACTTCCGCGGAGTGGCCCCTGTTTTGCATTTGTGGTACGGCACAGTTTCTTAGGTACAGACACACACATTTCAGAAACAGAAAGTAAGTCTAAGGCTGGCAAGAACATGATGTTTCACTAATATTTAGAAAACAGGGGCTGTTCCAATACTTGAAAACATTACCCAAACCTTCGAAACTGAGTTTTTTTGCTTTGCCTTCAAAAACCCTGAAGGTGCTGAAAACGCATCAAGGAAAGACTGATGTATCTCAACCAACAACATCTGGATTTTCAGACTCCACAAGAGATGTTCAAGGACCTCTTTACTATGTCCACCTAATATTGCTCCCTCGACCTAATAAGCACAACTCACTGATACTACGCCTACATAAACGTTAACTCTTAACATAAACATTCACTCTCAACATATTTGGTTACAGATAAGCCACCAGCCCACCACAGTGAATTTAACTTTAAAATATGAATCATTTATTCATTCAGGATGTTTGTTGGGCATCTACTAAGTGCAAATCATTTTGTTGGGTGCCCTGTGGAATAGAAAGGGGACCTCCTGCCTCCAGACAGTGAGTAGGCATAAGAGGCTCATGGGTGGCGGGATCTGTTCCAGGGGCCCTGCTTCCATGCCCAGGATTGTGAAGATCCAGGGTCTCTACTGTCTATACCTCTTCTCACTGCCCAGTGTGACTGGCCAGGACCACTGCAGACGCAGCTTCTAGGCAGGAACTCACCATGCCCATGCCGTGCACTTCAGGCTCAGCCCTGGAAATGCGGGTCCTGACCCAGCTCAGGCCCGCAGGTAGAGAAGGCAAGTCTGGATTTTAAACGACTTCCTGGTGATTTTCAAGCACTCTCCTGTTTGAGAACCTCTGCCGTAATCCAATGTATCACTCCCCAAGTGGGACTGGCAGAGAGAAAAGGGAGCTGAGTATGTCTCCCTCCAGGATATAGGGAGGAAGGGAATCAGGAGATGGGCCGAAACTGGGCTGCCAGCTGCCACGGCAGCGAAGCGAACCAGGGAAGAAAATTAAAGTCCCCTATAGTGTGCCTGCTGAGCCCGGGGCAGGAAAACTCGGCTCCAACTCCATCAGGGAGGGAAAGTTACCCCTGCACTACTCTACCAGGGCACCAAGTCACAGGCATGCTCATCATGAGGCCGGATTTATGCACAAGGATGCGGTGATTAAAAATGAGCTATCCAAAAATGGGCAGAAGACCTAAATAGACATTTCTCCAAAGAAGATATACAGACTGCCAACAAACACATGAAAGAATTATCAACATCATTAATCATTAGAGAAATGCAAATCACAACTACAATGAGATATCATCTCACACCAGTCAGAATGGCCATCATCAAAGAATCTAGAAACAATAAATTCTGGAGAGGGTGTGGAGAAAAGGGAACACTCTTGCACTGCTGGTGGGAATGTGAATTGGTACAGCCACTATGGAGAACAGTATGGAGGTTCCTTAAAAAACTACAAATAGAACTACCATATGACCCAGCAATCCCACTACTGGGCATATACCCTGAGAAAAACCATAATTCAAAAAGAGTCATGTACCACAATGTTCATTGCAGCTCTATTTACAATAGCCCGGAGATGGAAGCAACCTAAGTGTCCATCATCAGATGAATGGATAAAGAAGATGTGGCACATATATACAATGGAATATTACTCAGCCATAAAAAGAAACAAAATTGAGTTATTTGTAGTGAGGTGGATGGACCTAGAGTCAGTTCGTCATACAGAGTGAAGTAAGTCAGAAAGAGAAAGGCAAATACCGTATGCTAACACATATATATGGAATCTAAGACAGAAAAAAAAATGTCATGAAGAACCTAGGGGTAAGATGGGAATAAAGACACAGACCTACTAGAGAATGGACTTGAGGACACAGGGAGGGGGAAGGGTAAGCTGGGACAAAGAGAGAGAGTGGCATGGACATATATACACTACCAAACGTAAAATAGATAGCTAGTGGGAAGTAGCCACATAGCACAGGGAGATCAGCTCGGTGCTTTGTGACCACCTAGAGGGGTGGGATAGGGAGAGTGGGAGGGAGGGAGATGCAAGAGGGAAGAGATATGGGAATATATGTATATGTATAACTGAGTTACTTTGTTATAAAGCAGAAACTAACACACCATTGTAAAGCAATTATACTCCAATAAAGATGTTAAAAAAAAAATGGGCTAGACTTAGTGAAGAATCAATGAGCACGGGATCCTATACAAGTTGTCACTGGGTGATGCCCTCTCATGCTCTCCTGAGCAGAAGAGGAGAAGTGTGGTTGCTGTCAGTGGGCTGAGGCCCAGGTTGCCCCGGAGTGGGTCCCAGGACATCCCCCCACCCCTCTGAGAACTTCACTCAGCCACTGTGTCCTGAAAGCCACCTTGTCACCCACTCTGCTTTGGGGAAAGGTAAAAACAACACACAAAGTCACAGACAAGAGAACTCACATTGAAAGTGGCTGAGAGCCCTCACTGGCATTCTCTTCCTATGGGCAAACCACACAGGGAATCTGAACAGGCAGCAAAATTACTGAGTTTCCCCTGGTCCTGATTCAGATGACTTTCCAAGACCCTTTCCCACTCAGAGAACAGAGCTCCTGGCAGGGCCGTGGTCATCTCACAGTGACTTGGCCTCTCCTGTCCCCTGTGGTGGTACCTGGAGAAAGTTTTTAGCTTCCAGGCACTATTTTACTTTCCTGTCCCCCCACCTCATTCACACAATATTTACAGGGACCCTGCAGCTGCTAGAAAAACCATACCACCTGATTTAAATGAAACACGCCTTTAAATCCTTTAAATGAAAGGATTACATCATCTACAGAAAGTTTTACTTTCTGTAGATAATTTTTACATTAAAAATAGCCATCACTTTTTTTCTAGTCAGTGAAAGAATAATGTGAGTGACTCATGATGGCAAAATATTATAGAAGCTTATGATCGTATTCTTAGATTTCATAAACCTGTGACATATATATACCCAATGCTTAAACAAGTGGCAAAAGGTTCTATGAGGGAGAGAGAGATGATCTGACCACACAATAACTGCAGGCAAGGAGTAGGATGGCAAAGACCTGAGCCCCGGCTCTTCTGGGCATGCGGTCAGTGGGAGAAGGCTGGCTGTACAGGGAAGAGTACACACAACACATGAGCACAGACATGAACTCACTGAAGCACGAGTGTGGTATCCTTCCTGTGCGCAGCCACAGAGGGTAGAACTCTGAGGTCACCCTTCTGGATTTATTTGATTCAGACACATCTGACCCACCTTCCTTTTCTGGATTCAAGCGTAGGTCTGCAATCAGAAGCCCAGGACAGCATGGAGTATGGGATGGAAAAGAGCCCAAGATGGAGAGATGTATTTAAAGGGAGAACAGCAGAAATGGAGAGAAAGCAGAAGACAAGCCTTACCAGCTGGAATACTTCCTGTCCACACTGTGTCTGCAATTAGGGAAGTGGGCCTTCTCCTCCCAAATCGGCAAACCAACCAGAAAGCAGAAGTGCAGTTCCCCACGCAACCAGCCTCCTTCACTTGCGGGTACAAAAGAACACCCCAGGGACATGGAACCCAACAGAACAGATCGCACCAATGGCTGATGCTGTTACGCTGAGCCAGCCAGGAAATGCACTCTCCCAAGAGTTCTTGCTAAGCAAACATTGTCCTGAAGTGCTAGGTGGGGTATACCAAAATCATCTTGGTTATTTTATATTTTTAAAAGCCCTAGGACATTGTAAGTTCAAATTCCACCTGAACGGTGGATCGAATAGGAGAGGAATCCTAGGAAAGGCCTTCTCAGAGAACTCAGGATACTGATTCATGGCTGGAGACTGGAGAGGTAAGCAGGTCATTATGGCAGGAAGGCCAAAGTGTAGGGTCAGAGTACATGTGCCAGCCCTCCCCGACTCTGCTCCCAGGACTCCTGGCAGACAGCCGCTCATGGTACCAGCAGGAGACACAACTCCACAGAGGACCTCTGGTGAGGTCCTTCAAGCTGAGTCAGGAGGTGCTTTCCAAGCATCTCCTAAACATCCACACCCTCTGCAGGAAGAATGATTTTGAATTTCTCACTCCAGGCTGCGTCATCCCCCACGCTTGGAAAAAGAGCTGGGAAGAGCCTAGTCAGTCTTCTCTCTGAAAAGGTGAGGAAACATCCGTGAAAGGCAAGATGGAGAGACACCCTCTCCAGACACCTGAAGCTGGAAGGAGCTCGGTGGGTGGTTTACAGGGGTGAGGCCAGGAGACTCCCAAGGATGTGTTCAGAAAAGTAACAGTAGCCAACCTGCCCCTGAAGCCAGCAAAAATGACAGCTCAATGCAAAAAGCATTATCATTTTACAGGTGATAAACCCAAGCCACAAAGAGGTTTATGCCAACCAGGATGACTGTGAGAAGGACGATGACGAAGATGACAAGGATGACAAGCAGAAGCAGCTCCCTCGTAGGGCATTGGCTGACCTGCATAACATCCCTAAGGGTAGCGGCTACTGTCACCCCCAATTCACAGACTTGGACATTGGGCTCAAAAAGGTCAGTTACTTTCCAAAAAACACACAGGTAATAGTGGGAGACCAATGTTGGAAGCCAGCCCTTCTCTTAGCTACTGCCTTTAGAGACCCTCAGGTGGATGTGAAAAGGCGCCTCTATCAGCACATCCAAATGCAAGTTCAGAACTTTTGCAACATCAGCATCACCAGGAACTTGCAGGAACTTTGGCTCAAGGACTCCATCCATGTAATGGCTACAGACGAAAACCTAAGTCCTCTCAGATAGTGCTGTCCTCCGAATTTCTGAAAGTAGTGCATCACCAATTCCACGAATCTTATCTTGCAGTCTTCCAAACACGTCCTCTCTTCAAACAAAACCTGATCACACCACTTCTCTGCTGAAGATCCACCACTGTCCACTCTCTGATCTCAGGATAAACGTGCCCCTGTCCCCCAGCATCCACATCAGCTTCCCTCAGATCTCACTCCCACTGGGCTTTCTCTGTACAGCATCCTCGGATGCTCTCAGACCATCCAGCTCCCCTCAAGGTACCATGTGCCTTTGTTTTGCAATACTGACCACTGTTCTGACTAAATTTTAATTTACCTTTACTTAGACGTGTCTGATTATTTGATGAATTCCTGTCTACCTGAGGAGGGCCGAGATTATATCTATTCATCTCTCTCTCTTACTTTTTAAATAAACTTTTAATTTTAGAATGTATTTAGATTTACAGAAAAGTTGCAAAGATAGTACAGAGAGCTTTCATGTACCCAACGTCCAGCTTCCCCTATTATTAACATCTTACATGATTATGGTACATGTCTCACAACTAATGAACCAATAGTGACAAATTATTATTAATTAAAGCCCATACTTTATTACTTTCTTTGCATTTCCTTATTTTTTACCTAATGTATTTTTTTTTTCTGTTCCAGGACCCTAGCCAAGATACCATATTATATTTAGTTGTTATACCTCCTTAGGCACCTGTTGGCCATGACATGTTCTCAGACTTTCCTTGTTTTTGATAACCTTGACAGTTTCGAGGAGTACTGGTCAAGTAGTTTGTAGAATGTGCTTCAATTGGCATTTGTCTGATGTTTTTCTCATGGTTAGACTGGGGGTTATGTGTTTTGGGGAGGAAGAACACAGAGGTAAAGTTCCCTTCTCCTTAGACCTTACCAGGGTGCGTGCTGTCAACATGACTTATCACCACTGATGTTAATCTTTGATCCTGGGCAAATGGGGTTTGTCAGGTTTCTCCACTCTAACGTTGCTCTCCCATCCCATCCCCTTTCCATACCACCCTCTTTGGAAGGAAGAAACTCTGCACAGCCCACACTTAAGGAGAGGCACTTATAGATCACCATAACAAATATTTATACAATAATGAAAAAGTTTGAAATATGGTGAGAATTACCAAAATGTGGTGCGGAGACATGAAGTGAGCAAATGCTGTTGAAAAATGGCACTGGTAGAGTTTTTTGACACAGCGTTGTGACAAACTTTCAATCTGTAAAAAACACAAAACCTGTGAAGCACAATAAAGGTAAGTGCAATAAAACGAGCTATGCCTGTATTTTTCCATTGTTGGACTGAATATCTTATAAGTATCAAGGAGATCAAGTTGATTGACAGTGCTGCTCAGGTCATCTACATCCGTACTGATTCTCTATCTACTTCATATATCAATTACTGACAGAGGGTGATGGAAATCTCCAGTTGTAATAGTGGATTTGTCTATTCTCCTTTCGGTTTTATCAGTGTTTGCCTTTTTTATTTTGATGCTCTTTTGTTATGTGCACGCAAGTTTAAGATTGTTCTGTCTCCTTAGATAGCTGATCCCTTTATCATTATGTAACATACCTCCTTATCCCTGATAATCTTCCATTTTCTGAAGTCTGCTTTGTCTAAAATTCATATAGCTACTCCAGCATCCTTTTGATTAGTGTTAGCATGGACTATCTTCCTCCATCCCTTTACTTTTACTTTATATGGGCTTTAACATTTAAAGTGGGTTTCTTGTAGACAGTATTCAGTTGGGTCTTGGTTTTTGATCCACTCTGACAATCTCTGTGCTTTAATTTGTGTGCTTAGACCATTTGCATTTAAAGTGATTACTGACTTAATTGGATTAATATCTACAATGTTTGTATCTGTTTTTTTTTTTAATTCACTGCATTTGTTCTTTTTTCTCCTCTGTTTCTGCTTTCTCTGGTTTTAATCAAGCATTTTATATGATTCCATTGTATATCTTCCCAGCATATCTTTTAAAAATTTTTAGTGGTTGTCTTGTAGTTTACAATATATCAATACATTTTAAAATTTAAATTCCATTTTCAAATAATACTATACTGTTTCATATATACAGGTACCCCGTAACACAGTATTCCCAATTCCTCCATCCTGTCTTTAAGACAATACTGTCATTCATTTCATGTATCCATATGCTATAATCATCCAATACACAGTTACTTCTATTGCTTTAAACAGTTAACTTTTTGACCAATTAAGATTATGAAAAACAAAATATCTTATTTTACCTTTATTTTTCTCTTCTTTATAATGCTCTTCCTTTATTCAGAGAGATCCAAGTTTCAGACCTATATCACTTTCCTTCCACTAAAGAACTTCTTTTAGTATTTTTTGTAGGGCCAGTCAGCCAGTGGTGAATTTTCTGTTTTTGTTTGAGAAAGTCTTTATTTCTCTTTCACTTTTGAAGGGTAAATTTATCTGGATATAAGATTCTAGGTTGTTGCTTTTATTTTTTTCCTGTCAACACTTCATATCTTTTACTACTCCAATTCTTGTTTGCATTGTTTTTGATGAGAAGTCTGCTATAATTCTTATCCTTATTCCTCTGTAGGTAAGAGTTTTGTTTTTGTTTTTTTCATCTGGACTCTCCTAAAACTGTGTCTTTTGTATTTGAAATAATCAATCCCCCACCAACCTCATTTACATGCCAAGCCACTATTCCCCTGCCCCAATCATCCCAAGGTCAGGTACCAGGCAACTAGGGACAGCCCCTACACACCATGGCCCACTGAAATCATTCAGACTAGCCAATCCCAAGCCTACTTACCCTACCTCACCTGTTCTTTCCCACAGAAACCACAACAAAGGCTCTTGTCCACATTTTCCCCTCTCCCTCTGCCTCCTGACCAAACCTGGTGATTCCCCATGTTGCCCGGCATGGTATGCTGCGCCTGCTATTTCTAGAGATATGTGAATATAAAAACTTCTATCTTCACGACAGTTATTTCTGTGTCTTTGTGTCTTACCATACCTCAGTAGAACATAACCCAGGTACCCTTAAAACAAGGTTTCTACAGGTAAAGCCCGAGAAAGTGGAGATGCTTCTGAGACTGTGACCTATTGGAGTTTCTCTCTCTCAAACTAGTCCACACTTGGCCTCACCAAAGTGACCATTTAAGGGTTCCTGTCTGGTTAGGGCTCCAGCAGCATCAGGCCAGGTAAGCAGGTTTTGGTGTTTCTAAATACACCTGTCTCTTCCAGACTTCTAGGTGACAATCTTCCCTAAGACTTCAGTTCTCTCATAGTCTAAGAAGAATCACTGAATCACAATTAGTCCAGATTTTTTCTTATTCTAAGAATAAAAGTGAGAACACCTATTTTAAGTTCTTTATTTGTTGAAGCTGAAACTGGAAGATGGTGTCTCTTTTCTTTCACCCTTACCTGGTATTTATCCTATTAGAGATGGCCCACAAACATTTGTCAGATGAATGAATAAATGAATGAGTAATTAGATGTGATTACTCTATAACAGATGGTCCATAAGCATTTGTCAGAAGAAAGAATGAATGAATGATCCAGATGTGATTACTCCATAATCGATGGTCCATAACCACATCATACCTATGAATTTATGAATGAATGAAAGAATGATTCAGACGTGATTTTCTGGTCCATAAACATTTGTCAAATGAATAATGAATGAGTGAGTGAGTGAGATGTGATTGTAGTTTTATCAAGACAGGCGTCCCAACTGCTCATCTCAAATCTAAGGCAGCCCACAGGTGCTCCGGGGTCCTGAGTCCACTCCACACTATTTCACTCCAAATCACTAGAGAGCCCAACATCCTCTGACACACAGTGTACACTCTTTCCATATTTTCTCCTCAGGAGCTCTGAGACAGTAGTAAACTACTTTTGCCTCAAATGATTAGGTCTCTGCTTTTTCATGCAGGTCTGGAATGCAGAAGGAAAAAAAATATTTGTTTTTCACACTCCCCCAAATACAATATATTTAGAAAACCTTGATATGCCCCATTTAGATATTGACCAGTGTTATTTTCTACCTGGCTAATTAATAAACCATAATCTTGTCCCAAATTACAGAGAAGTTGTGGGCCTTATTGTCTTAATTCCCTTCTTTTTCCCTCTGCACAACCTTTAACAATATTTGAGGTCTACACCAAGAAAACTACAATAACTCTGCAAAATTAAGGGCCTTGTGTTTTGACAGCAATGTTCACTTTTCACTTTCACCTGAAGAGCAAGGTCAAGCAGCATTTTCTGTGCCTTATTTCAGGCAGAACCCTCTTGTAGAGTCACAGAAAGCCTTGCATACATGGGGTGGAGAGGTGGTCTGTGACAGGCTCATGAGTCCCAGCTTAAGACAAGAGTCCCTGGGTCCAAACACTGGACCTGTTGCAGCTGAGCCTCAGCTTCCCTCACTTGCAAGACGAGAATCTTGGTGAAACCCACCTCCAAGAGCAGTGTGGGGATTCCATTGCCAACCTGCGTGAAGTGCTCACAGCATGTAGCCTGGCACCTGGTATATGCCCCGGGTTGGCCATGAGGATAAGTGTCCTAGTGGCAGGCAGGGTGACGACTAAGTGCACACCCTCACTATTGGAAATGACCTCCTTACGTAGATTTTCTTATCCAATCACTCCCAGGATGGTGTGTTCACACATTCCTCTTCACCTGTCTCTGTGGTTCTGCAGCTAGGGTGATGCCATAATTACAAATGTCACCTAATGCTAATTGTGTTAGGGGGGATATCATGCCTTTTTTCAGAAAGGAACATCAAAGTGTTTAGAGGTGAAATTTTATAATATCTGTAGTTTACTTGGAATGCACTTCAGAAAAAAAAATATGGAAAAATATTACCACAACTAAGTCATGAGTATACACATGATCATTACACTCTTTTCTCCATGTGTCTGCATATGAGAAAATATTCATGATAAAAATGTAAGCTTTTTTTCATGCAAAAAGATTAAAAAATGAGCATAAAACTTACGTTCCATAATATGGGCTTTAAAGACAAATTTGAAGCCTGTCCCCATCAGCCACCACTCTGACTACACGAGGGCCCATGATTATGTTCAGGCACATCAACTGCAGCCCTGGGCAATGATGATCAGCAAAGACGCTCTGTATTTTACGGATCTTAGTGGAAAAAGTGGGAATGACCACACACCCTAGACACAAACACACTCCTAGCACATAAAGTGATAGAGAGGATCAAGAATAAGGTGCAAGAAACTTTGAAAACATAGAGCCTTAAACAAAAAACATTCTCTATTATGACGTCATTGAAAGTATTTTGTTCCCAGAAACCTCCAACTGCTAAAATGACCAACATTTTATCCTCCAAGGAGCATATGACCTTTATCACAAGAATTGCTTGGGTTCAACATCTCCCACCTAAAGAACAGGCTCTGCCCCACCAGAGGATGCCCTTCTCCCATTGGCTATGTGGTGCCCACCTATTTAGGCAACACCACTTTTGCTCGTGCTAATTAGCATTTAATTTTATAAATTGCATCTGGACTGGAGGAACTATAAATATCTAATAAAAACCAAAGGTTTGGCCTGTTTCCAGTGGGACCTTTAGGCTGTCTTGAGTGTTGTTCAAAGAGATAGCTGGCTTCCTGGGCATGCTCCGGGTGTGGACCTGGCTCTTTACACCTGAGCTGTATGATGCAGTAAAGACCCCACTGGAGGGAAATGCCTGCCGTCGCCCTGCTGCACAGAGCAGTTTCTGCCTGACAACCTTCTGAGTCAGCCAGTGCCAATATGACCTGTGATGACCTAGGGGTCTGAATACTGGGAGCCACGAGGACTTTCTGGTGTGTGTGTTTTACAGCATTTCATCACGAGCCTCCAACTGTGCAGCTGGGAGGGAACTTGCCATAAAATCAGTCCCTGGTTATGAGAAAGATATTTACTTAAAAATACTGCTATGAAAAACTATTCTTTCATAAGAAAACACTCGTGTGAGAATCAGACTCTTGTTTTGAGAACTCACTAGGGTTGTTACCAAATTTAAACAAAAATCATGTTGATGAAATGTCAGGACTTTTAATCCTGATGATTGTGATCTGACCTCTGGACCTGTTCACCGATGTCCTCCTGGTACCAGAACAGTGCCAGGCACACAGTAGAAGCTCAAGAAGAACCTGCTAATTTAATTAACTAATACAAAATGCAAGGCAAAGAGATTTTCACTGGATTTTAAAATAGTTCTTTTCTTTCAAAGATATGTCTCATAAAAACAGTCACATCTAACTGGGTGTTAAAAATCATTTCCCTGATTTGTACCAAAAAAGTAATAAAATACAGTCATTTCTCATTATTTGTGATAATTATGTTTTATAATGTTGCCACAAACACTGAATTAGCAAATATTGAACCCTTGCTCCTAAGGGAAATACACAGCTATGTTCCAAAGAGCCTAAGGTCACATTTTTGTCAACCAATCAATACATAACCTTGTTTTATGTGTGCTTCTGTTTAAAGATACCTTATTTAATATATACTGTTGATTCATTACCACTGAACTCACAGCAAAAGCTCCATAATTCATGCCTAAATGAAGCTTATCTAACACATGTATTTTACCCATAAGGTACAACACAGCCTTCCTGTGCTTAGGACACCAGACAGCACTTCAGCACTGTGCCATTTTTTTTTTTAATTAATTAATTAATTTTTTTTTGCAGTACGCGGGCCTCTCACTGTTGTGGTCTCTCCCGTTGCGGAGCACAGGCTCCGGACGCGCAGGCTCTGCGGCCGTGGCTCACGGGCCCAGCCACTCTGCGGCATGTGGGATCTTCCCGGACCGGGGCACGAACCCGTGTCCCCTGCATCGGCAGGGGGACTCTCAACCACTGCGCCACCAGGGAATCCCCAGCACTGTGCCATTTTAAACAGCAAAATCACCAACAAAAAGCACAAAAATTAAAATGTACCACTCAATTGACCCCCAAAATGACACTGTTTATAGGATGAGCTGAAGCTAGAAGGCAGAGCTTCACCTTGTTCAGCCTCAGCTAGGAACACGCATGTAGGGTGACTCAAGTAGTTTGCTGCTCTGCACATGTCCACAAAGGACTACAAAAGCACCATGGGTACTGATTTGGGGGTTACAAATAAATTTTGGTGAGTAGGTGAATTTGCAAATATGGAACCTGCAGAATGCTAAATATAAGTCTTAGATTCATTCTTTATCCATTTTGAGTGACTTCTAGAATATTCACAAGGGGCCTCAATGGTCACAAGCTAGATGAAAAAGTATGAGTTACTGTAAAAATCAACACAAGGGTAAAGGGATACTAACATTTGAAAATTTCACATCTCAATTCATCTCAGCTTCTGATAACCACCTTTCCCTTTCTTTGCTTCGCTCTCTAACAAGATGTTTCTTGGCACTCTCAAAAATGTAGGCTTTATTTACATTTACTAAAAATCAGTCCATTGCATAAGAAAAATCCGTCTGGTTTACTATCATACGTGTTGATATTTGCTGTAGATGAGCCGCACAGCTAACACGGCAAAATCAATGCCTCGTACACGAGGCAATGCAGCAAAGTAAATAAAAGAATAAACAGACTTTGTACCTAGAGGGGCCTGCTGCTCACCAGCTCTCCAGCCTTGAGCAAGTTACTCTCCATAAAAAGGGTTCTACTTTATTTGGGATGTTCTTTCTTTAGAAGAAATAAAGGCAAAAATGGTAAACTGGCAGTGTTTGTTAATTATGAGTGTTATTGCTCTTTTCTGAACTTTTTAAATGGTTATTGTGAAGAATAAATGAGGTTACGTCTGATTAAGTCCTGGTGCTGGGCCTGCTCTTTCTTTCAACTTGACTGTAAACACCTTGAGTGCAGAGAAGGATATTGGTTACAGCTGTAGCCTCAACACCTGCCACCATCCCTGGCTCATGGAAGGTGGCCAGTGAATCAACGTAATGAACAGATCAAGAAACCAGCCAATAAAACGGCCCCAGTTGGCCAGGTAGATCAGAGAGGCTGGCAGAAGCAAAGAGTGCCACGTGAACTTTTGTGGTCATTCTGAAGTTTTCTGTTTGTTTGTTCTTAACTGTTCCTGTAGAAACTTAGTTGTTTGACAAAAATGCCAAACACGCTAAAGTTGTCCTGTATGATGAATGTCAAAATATCAGATAGCCTGGATGTTGACCGAGTAAAGATGTCACAACCCCCTTCTCTCTAAAATCACCCCCCAAAAAGAACAAGAAAGAGAAATGTCATGGAAGTAGTAGACCGCTCTCACCCGGAGCAACAACCCAAGAGGAACAACAAAATGCAGCAAAGGCTTGTCCTGGGAGCATGAAGACTTTTAGGGAAGATGGTCAAGGAAGCGGAGGTGCTGCTGCAGACCTCAAAGCCTGCAGATGTGTAGCTTCTATAGAGCAGGAGGAAGCCAGCCACCGCCCAGGGGTGGAGAGGAGATTCTGAATGGCTAGCAGCCTCCATGGGAAGAAGTAAAGGTTTAAGCAATTCTTCCTTCCTTTTCTTTTTCTTTCTTTCTTTCTTTCTTTTCTTTCTTTCTTTCTTTTTCTTTCTTTCCTTTCTTTCTTTCTTTCCTTCTTTCCTTCTTTCTTTCTTTCTTTCTTTCTTTTCTTTCATTTCCTTCCTTCCTTCCTTCCTTTCCTTTCTTTCTCTTTCTTTTTCTTTCTTTCTCTCCCCTCCACTCTCTCTCTCTCTCTCTCTCACACACTCTCTCTCACACACACACACACACACACACACACACACAGCATTACTTAAAATGAGGAAGATATTCTGTTAGGCTAGAACACATGCTGGGCCGCTCCCTGACATGATTCATTTCCAAGATGAGGAACCTACCCTGGATCTGTACAATTACACTAAAAGAATAAAAGGAGAGAAGCAACAAGAGAAACAAATAGCACACAAAGAACATTGGCCAGAAAATCTTCCCAAGGGGCAGATGAAATCACAACCACACATATAGCCATGGAATCAAAGGACTTCACAGAAGAGTCACTGTTAAAAACAGTAGCTCTAAATGGAGACATGAAAGGCAGGGGATGAGACGGGAAGGCAAGAAAAGTCATGGGAAATAAGCTGGAGATCAGAGGAAAATGCAGGAAAGAAATGATGGCTATTATTTCAAACAGCAAAAAGAGAGCAGACATTAACACTGTGAAGAAGGTGGTGGACAGGATGGAGTAGCCTGAGAAAAATGAAATGAAGATGAACAAAGAGTGAAAGAATTCAACAGAAAAGGACTAGAAGGACAAAGGAGATCTAAAATATGCAAGATGGACGTTCCTGAAGTAGAGAATTTAAATAAAGGAGTGGAAGAGATGTTTAGAGTCATAAAGTAAATTTCCAGAAATAAAAGAGGACTTTTCTCCTGGATTCTCTTATCCAGGATCCTATAAAGGGAAGGAAAGTACTGGGCTTCAGACTTCTCCTGGGCCATGTTCCCAGCCAGCATAGAGAGGGCTGAGGTCCCCAGAGGAGGCAAGAGTGTCCAGCCCAGAGACAAAAGGTCCAGCTGGGCTAAGGGCTGGCTACAAGCAGCACAACTTCAGGACATGGACTAAGAGGATTGTGAAAAGTAGCAAGGCTTTAACGCTTCTGCCAAGAGTCCAAAGGCCAAGCAGGCCCATTACACCTCCAAGATGGCTTCAAAATCACTCCAGATGCTTCTTATCTGTGCAGACTCGGGGCCCACAGCAGCCTAGGGTGTCTAAGTCTGAGGGCCTGGGCTGCTGCCCCAGGTGTTGGGTATGCACATAAAATCAAAGAAGAGTGCTTTCAACAGCAAGTTCAAGAGCAAAGCTCTAGGCCAGAGCAGTGATTCTCTACCCTGGCTGCAGGTGACAACCACCAGGGTACTTGAAGTACTGGTGAGAGGGTCCTAGCCCAAACTAACTCAGAACCTCCAGGGCTGGGGCCCCGACAGCACTAATTTTTTTTTTTTTTTTTTTTTTAAGTTCTCTGGGTGATTCTCATGAGCAGCCAGGACTGAGAATCACTGCTCTAGAATTACTGCCTCTGTATGGAAGGTTCAAAACTGATCCAAACAGAGCTGACCACTGAAGTGAGCAGCGGCACGGGTTATGGAATGGAGGAAGATGGGCAGAGTAAAAAATTCAAAGTTTTACATAGAATTCTAAAGGAGAAACAGGAAAGGCATCATTCAGGAAACCACTTTCAGTTCAATAAAACCTCCTCACACACACTGATTTTGAGACGTACTTATTTTGCTAACACAGTAATTCAGGTAAAAGAATCTTGCCCGTGCTCGCCTCGCCCATCACGCATGCGTATTGGCCGGGGCATGAAGTCAGCTTGGGAATAGCATACGTATTGCTCCACTTCCTGATGTCGGGCTGAATCATGAAAGGAAGTTCTATAATTCGCAAACCCTTCCAACCGCTTCTCTTGTGGTGTTTTATCTCTCCTGAAACTGAGCAGCACAGGAATTCCAGAGACAGGCAAATGGCACATCTCTCCCCCGCCACCCAGGATGAGAATGAGGCAGAGATGGAGCCTAGTGGACGGGGCAGGCGCCCAGGTGGAGTGGGTCTCCCTGCCTGCGGTGGGCCCCTCCACCTGTCCCCTCCCCATTGCAGGCTCCTCGGGTGCTGCCTCTCACAGGATGACCTGCGTCTCAGCCCACCTCACCCCTGCCACTGCCCTCGGAGTTCTCAAATGCACATTCCAGAAATGAGTCTTGTTTTCTTGTATTTGCAAGAACAGAACATGGTCACGTGGTAAGCACTGCATTTTCCTCATTTTGTCTTGACGAGGAGCACACTCTCTCTTCAAATCTTCATTTTAAAGTGGACAGAACCTTGGATTCCAAATATTTTGAGAAAATGACATTGGATTTTTTTTTTTTTTTTTTACTGCACAGAAATTAGTCAGTACTAAAGTTCTTTCCATTACCTGTAAATCCTCTTGAACAAAAAACTAGTTTATTCTTTCAGAAACTATACTGAATCAAAGGGTGCTTAACCGCAGCCTAGTATTCTCCAAGGCTGGGTTCCCACTAGACCGCTCCAAGAAAACAACTGGGAACCATTTCCCTTCCTATGTTACTCATTAGTAAGTAACCTCTCACTTACCCAGACTGCCATGGTTTGTTTGCATGTGCGTGTGCACACACGTGTAGGTGTGTGCTGTGTATCTGTGTTGGTGGAAGCTGTTGTGGTGAGTAGGAGACTGTCACTGTGTTGAGGATGAAAGAGCCAGGCCAGATCCTGTGGACAAGACTTGGGGTCTCATCTGAAGGATGTGGGCATTCTGATGCCACCACCACCTTCCAGGGTCAGAGCCTCTTAAGGAAATGGGAGACAACCGGGGTCCACACATGGAAAAGTGTAATGATGCATCGTCCACACGCAGTGGTACCAAGGGCTAGGAAACGTGGGAGGGGGTAGAAGCTTGTGTCTCCTGACTCCCCAGGAAGAATCGCGTGGGGCTCAGGTGTAACACAGAGTAGTTAATCTGTCCCCAAAACCGTACTGCAATGATGGAGATGTTTGTTCTACTTTGTCCCACACAGAGCCACCAGCCACATGTGGCTAGCGGCCCCTGAAATGTGGCCATTGTGACTGAGAACTGATTTTTACATTTTATTTCAGTTTAAGTATTTGAAATGTAAATGGCCACATGTGGCTGGTGGCAATGTTCTGAACAGCACAGTTCTAGGTCCTTGCCAGGGAAGCTGGAGAGAGGCCATCTGTCCTCACCTGGGCTAGGTGTCCGAGGTGGAGCAGCAGGCAGCACCTCCCTGGGACCAAAGTGATGGGATTGCAGGTCGACAAAGGGAATATTATAAATTCACCCTGAGGAACAAGCTGTATGGTCCAGACACTTCTCCCTTCCAGATGTTTCTCCTACTTGGGCCAAGCTTGGGGCTGTAGGTTTTCTTTCTATTAACGAGAGACACATTTTACTCCAAATATCTAGCTTACTGTATCCAAATCCTATGTGACATATTGAAATGTAAGGAGGGGACTTTAAGAGCACCTACACATGCACAGTGGGCCCCATGCTGGGAGCACAGAGCTCACAAAAATGTCCACAGCATGGTCTCCAAACGGATGTTGTAAAAATATATGACAAGGGCCAAAATAACGTTACACAGCATTTTAGCACTTCAGGTGAGAGTGCTGCCAGGAACCCCTGAGCAAGGTATCCTTGTCCAATCACTGGGGACAGGAGAGCACGCTCCCTAAGGGCTGCCTGTTAAAACCCAGGAGGGTTCCCAGGTGTACTGCCAGGGAATAGACACTCATTTGCTTCAGAGTCAAATGACACTTGGGCCAGAGCCACTCTTTCTGTGACCTTCCCATAAAGTCTTCTAATATTGTTTTGTCCCCAGAAGACCCCCTTTTCAATCCCCAGGTAACCAGAGGCTACGTAGCTCCTTGACTTCCTGTACCCAAATACGACTGCTCTGCAGGGCACCTCTTTGCAAGCCATTCTGATGGGCACTCTGCACAGTGGGTCTCTGGGTGCCACAACCACCCAGGGGCAGGTCTTTCTGGCCTAGTTTTGAAGATGAGGTGGCCAGAGCTGAAGGAGTTTCAAGGAAGGATGAATTGAGACAGGCTGGGACCCGGGACCTGGGACCCGACACCTGGGACCCTTTGCTGCAATGTTCACACCTGGACAAACGTCTCCTCCAGGAACAAAATACAAAGAAACTATAAGAGACTAAAAATAACCATGTGCATGTACAGTTGGGGCAAATTATGGACAAGAAGGTACAAAAAAGACCAAAGAAGCCCCAACTGCCACTTCTGAAGAGCCAGGAGCAAAAGCAGGGAATGGGGAGCAAAAGCAGGGTACTGCGCATGCCCCCTGCACTCAGCACCACCAAAGGGGTGGGCAGACCACCTAAGTCACCCCTCTGGCCTAACCCCCCGGACCTACCCCTACCGTCACCCCATATAAGGAAACAGCTCACCCCCCCACCTCAGGGAGCAAGCAAGGGAACCTGTTAACTTGTTCCCGCTCCCCCTTGCTGCAGCAGGGGCCCCAATAAAGCCTTGCCTGAATTTCTTGTCTGGCCTCTGATCAATTTCTTTTGCTTAAGGAGGCCAAGAATCCTGGTGAGTAACAGCATCAGAGGTGTGTGCCTGGTCTGCTTCCGCCACCCACACTGCCCCCAGAGGGGCTTTCAGAACTGGATGTTTATGGGTTACAGTCCTAGAAGTTTTATTACAAAATATAGATGTGGGTGCCCTTGGTGAGCCCCAGGGTCTCCCCATGTGAGTGCTGCATGGTGCTCCCACGTGTGTGCTTGGACGGACAGGGTCAGTACCGGGAGGCCCAGCCACAGACTGTCCCCAAATGGCCCATAGCGGGAGCGGCCCCTCTGTCACCATCTGCTGCAGGCTTCGAGGCCCAGAAGTCACAGACACCAAGAAACCCAGGCCCTGGCTCTCCACCCACAGCGAGACTGTTCATTCACGTCCTTCTCTTGAGAAAAACCATCTCACATGAAACAGGCAGATGACAGAAGATAAGTACAGTGGACTTGGAGTCACACTAAGAACTAATCTGAGAGATGGAAATCATTCAGTTTATCTTGGGTAGAAAATGTTACTGGTGGCTTTTCTATCAGACCAGTGCGCACATTCTTTCTCTGAGAATTGTTTCAACGCGCTCACCTCCCACAAGTCTCACAGCAGTGTGCTGAGAACACGCTGACATCCTCCCTCAAATGCCTGCCTCTGTAACTGCCACAGGCCTCCAGACTTTATGAATCCACGTTCCCAAGGAATGGAGTGTTTGCATCATAGAAACATGTGAGTTCTCTCTCTCAATCATTCTCCTTCTCTCAGTCTCTCTCTCTCTCCCTCTCTCTCTCTCTCTTTCTCTCTCTCTCTCTCTCTCTCTCTCTCACACACACACACACACACACACACACACACACACACACAAAGTGGGGATGCACCAGCTAATATGCCCAAAGTCTCTACAGTCAAAGGCACACACAGCTGCCACTATACCCAGTGTACCAATATATTCAAATTTGGTGGAAATTGCATTAGGCTTGAAGGATGTGCCTGTGTGCTATACAATCCCATTAACTCATTCTAAACCAGTGGGACTCAACCTTGGCTGCTGTACTTGGCGGGGAGGCCTTAATCATGAATTTCCAAAGGCAGGTCACACATTAGACCACATCAGAAACTTTGGAGGCAGGCTGGGCATCAGTGGGCCAGACAAGCTCGGGTGACGGCTGTGCACAGGCACACTTGAGAACCTCGACTGTATAACTCTGGGCAAACCACCCAACCTCTCCAAGCCTAATGCCTTGTTTGGAGACAGAATGGTCCCAACAGCCATGACTGATGCTTTGTTGCTGAATTAGTTCTTTTCCTGGTCTCATCCTACTTAGCCCCCAGACCCCCAAGCAAACCTCATTTTATCATGATCACTGCAAACATCTGTATGCAGAGTAAAAATGTACGTTGCACTTTTTTTCTCAAAACCAATTCCCTTACTGCCTTCCCCAGACAACTGCTACTCACAGTTTGGTAACTTTGCTTCTGGATCTCTCTGCATATTTACACACACACATCGGTATAGGCAGACTTGCATCTATATGTAGTAAATAACATTCCAATAGAGCCTACATGGCTATGTGCATGTATGTGTTTTTAAAAATATAGCAATATATTACATTTTGCTGTTTCACTGAATATAACTTGGACATCTTTATTTTTTGGTCTACAAGATTCCACATGTTTAAAAAGGCCACATATGATTCCAATGCATGGATATACCATAGTTTATTTAACCAGGCATGATACATATTTCCCTTCCTTTTCTCTTTCTTTCTTTATTTTCTTTCTCTCTCTCTCTCTGTCTCTCCCCCACTTCCTTCCTTCTTTCCTTCCTTCCTTCCTTCTTTCTTTGCTATTACAAAATAAAATGTTGCAATGAATTACTGTATGCACATATATTTCCCCACCTTTGTTAAGTTATGTGTGCAATAAGTTCCTAAAAGTGAAATTGTTGAATCAAAACACATGTGCGCTTTACATTTCAGAAGACGTTACCCAACTGCCCTGCTGGTGCTGACCTGTGGGAGTGTCTCTTTTCCCCACACCTCACCACACAGCAAACCCTTAAATCAATGCAAGATTACACAGAGGCAAAGCATATTTGTGTGCTTTCGGTTCATTTACATTTTGAGTTGCCTGTTCGCGTCCTTGACTGATCTTTGTATTGGAGTGTGTTTATTTTTCTCATTGATTTGAAAGAACTCACTGCATATGAAGGCTACTGGTCCTTCACCACAGACCTTGAAAATAAATACATTTTATAGGTTTTTTCCCTCACTTATTTATATATATTTTTCATTTGTATAAGGACTTGCTTACAATTTTAGAAAACCATACTTATCAACTGTTTTCTATTATGGCTCCATATTTCCTACCATATTTATAAAGGCCTTCACTCCACAATTATTTTAAAACTCACCTGTTTTCTTCTAGCACTTTTATGATTGCACTGTTATATTTTTATTCTTTGTTAAATTCGGAACTTATTTTGGTATACAGAGCAAAGCTTTATTTTTCCCAAATTATCAGCTGGTTTTCCCAAGACCATTAATTGATAACCCATGCTCCATTTCCTGACTGATGGGAAAGGCCACCCTTGCTTTGCACTAATTTCCATGTGAAATTTGTGTCTGTTGCCCCACTTTCCATTGCAGTTTTGCCTTAAGATCTTACAGAATTTGTCTCTTCTCATCATTCTTATGTTTCATTTTTTTCTCTGGGTCTCATAGGTTTCTTTTCTTAAAAATAATGCTAATCTAAGGTGGAAGGACAATTGTTTCTTGAGCATTTTAATTTGCTTAGTTTTGTGTGTGGTGTCCACGTACATCATGTTCCATAACCATCTGTGCACAAAGCTCACTTCAGCTGGCTTAGAAATCTCTCCATCATGATACCGGAGAGCTCTCTTGTGCTCTCAATGGCAGCACAGCAAGGCCACTTGGGAGGAGAGACCAGGCTCCACTTAACCACCTGCTGTGGGAGGAACTGTTTCCCCTCCCAAATTCATATGTTGAAGTCCAGACCCCCAGTACCTCAGAATGGGACTTTTCTTGGAAATAGGGTCTTTACAGGGGTAAGTTAAAATGAGGTCATTAGGGTAGGCCCTAATCCCCTATGATTGATGTCCTTATAAAAAGGGTAAATTAGGACACAGACACATGCAATAGAGGGAAGAAGATGTGAAGATACAGAGAGAAGATGATGTCCACAAGCCAAAGACAGAGGCCTCAGGAGAAACCAACCCTGCCCACCTTGATCTCAGACTTCCAGCCTCCAGGACTGTGACATGATAAATGTCTGTGGTACTTTGTTCCAGCGACCCTAGCAAACTAATACACCATTCCTCTATTAATGGATACTGACAGTTCCCAGAGTTTTCTTAGAAGGGATAATCTAGAAAGAATATCGTGCACACATCTTTGCAGGTATTGGCTCCTTCGGGGAAATCATACATGACTTTTCTATCTTCATTCTAGAAGGCATCTTTTTTTGCAGTTGTCAAGCTGCCTTTCTTTCACTGAGCCACTGAAATCCCACCTGCATCACAAGTGTTTCCACCATGGAATAGAACTACTTTTGAAATTTTCCTTTATCTCCTCCATTCCAACCTTCAGGACCCCATGTATGTCCCCTCCCCAACTCTAGGGACAGTAATGTGTGCAGAGAGTAGCAATTCTGTCCTGTGTGGGGACAGCCACAGAGATGCAGGCCTGATGTGCAGACAAAGGCTTGGTGCGTCCTTTTAAACCAGCTTCTTACATTACTTTAGTGCCCTTTGGGTGGTAAATTTGAAAGTCAGCTCAATCTGTGTTGGAAGGAGACGTATGCAAAAACATCAGATATTCTCATATTAACCTGTCATTGATTCAGGATTTTTTTGTCCAATTCCTACTGAATTTGCTTAATTTCTCAACACAAAGCTATAAAGATAATAATAAGTTTTCTAAAACTCCTGGTAAAAGAGTGAATCGACACGTCAAACTGGGCTTATGCCCTCCGGCTGCCTTCTCAGGCTCCTGTCTCCACTGATAGGACTTGAAATCTTCTCACCACCAGGCATGATGGCAAGTCCCTTTTTGCTCCTCATTGGAGTAGTGGATAGGAATTCTGGTTCTGGATTAGAAACACCTGGGTTTTCGGCTTCGAATCACAGCACCATCACTTAGCAGCTGGATAAGTGAAAGTCACTTTACCTTTCTGGGCCTCACTGCTTACCAGCAGGTTGAATTAGACATTCTCCAAGATCCTTTCTCCCTCTAATATCTCTGGTGTCCTTAAACATGTTTCTAAGAAACTTATGATTTGGGACTAGCAATTTCCTAATAATCAGTACAGACTTGACCACTGCAGCCCTCTCCTTGGACACACTTCCTGCCTAAGCTACAGGATGGCTGGCCCAGCTCTCAGGGCAACAGTGAAGACCAAAGAAGCCCCAAGCCTGCCATTCATGCCTGCTCTAGAGAGCTCCTCTCCCTCCTCCCTGTCACTTCCTTCACAGCTATGACCATCAGCTGATTGGTGTTGCTAAAAAAAAAGAAAGGAAAAAAGGAAGTGGTGGACTTGCCCTTCAAGTAAATACAGCAGCTATAAATGCAGAGAAAGAAAAGAAACAGCATTGAAAATAACATAGAATATAAATCCATAACCACGCTGGGGAGCAAAGGAGGCATATTACTAGTGGGCTGGAAACTACTGCTATCGTTGAAGGAAGCAGAGCGAGATGGGCTCAAACTGAAGAGAGAAACCACAGCCTAAGTGCAGGCAGCTGGGGATGGCTGTGAAGAGCCAAGGGTGTGGTGCCTTGGAAATGACAAAGCCTGGGTGGGATGGGGTGAGGGAGAAGCAGAGCGGGAAGCAGGCAGGCAGCCAAGCCCTCTCCAACTCCTCAGCTGCTGGCACCCTTAAGAGCAACAGGAGTCCCTCTGTAGGAAAGACGTGCATTTGAAGAAGCAGGGTATGGCCACGTCCATGAAGAACAGAGAGCACCTGCACCGACCCCCCCATTGGTTACTGGCTCGTCCTGCCCTGCTCACGTCTCACCTTCCTCACATCTCATGGGGGACAGGTTACAAGAGGGCCATGCAACACACACAGCATTAAAAGACTAACTTGTAGGGCACCTCAAAAACAAGACCAGCATACATCCTAGAAGTACCAAGCACATCAGGAAAGCTAACCGCACAAAGGAAGGCACCCAATGGGCAAACAGATGAGTAGGTGCCAAAGAAGACAGAGGTCATGGAGCAAGAAGAGAACATCTACGCTGGAACCAGTAATAAAAACAAATATTAGAAAAAAAAAAAAAACGAGTATTAGGCAAGAGCCTAATGTATCACTTAAAAAATAAATAATTAACTACCTTCAGTGCTTGCTAAAATATAAATGACTCAATAGATGGCCTGAATAACAGGATGGACAGGGCTGAAGATCTTTCTTAAGAAAGTAATTAACCTGTCAGTTCCATGAAATGCAATGAAAAAGGTAAAACAGAGGGAAAGAATGAAAGAAAAAGTGCATTCCCTGCAGCTTTGTTTACAGTATCAAAAATTAGAAAAAAGTCCTAAATGTCTAGCAATAAACAATCATTTTTCACCCTGGAATAAAGCACGATGATCACTGATAGGAAGGGCTCCCCCAATACTGTTGATTCAAAAAAGAAAGTTGCAGGATGATATTGGTATTAAGAAGGCACACACACACACACACACACACACACACACACCCCACCACCACCACCACATCGTCTAAAAATACACACATATATACACATGCATGAATGCACAGGATGAAAGATTAGAAGAATATGCACCAAGTTGCCCTCTCTCAGTGGGGATGGGCTGGGGCTGAGGGTGGTGGTTAAGGAGGGCTTCAATGTCGCCTGTTATATCTGAATTCTTCACCAATGGATATGTACTTAGACATCAGTTATGCAATTTAACACTTTTCAAAAAGAAAATGATAGAAAGTTCTCCCATCTTGCAGGCCAGAGAAACTAACTTCAGAGACAGTACTTACTCATCTGTGACCTATTTGGGACTGCTCTTATTAGCCTCCAGCCAAGACTACAGGCGCAGACTCCCAGAGCCACCCACCTGGGAGAGACTGTGACAGTTATGCCAGTTCTAACCACAGGCCAGGTATGGGCACTGCATGCATGATCTCCACCGTACATCACAGTGAAATCCCCTGTAATCCTTCCATCTACAAAAACTAAAAACAGTAGCTTGAAAACACAGTGAGATTTGAACCCAGTGGGACCTCAGCCCCCCTACTCTCAACCACTGTTGATAAAAATATTTAGTGACTGTGACTTTGAAGCATTAGGGCAATCAAGTGATTCATATACTCTTAGCATTTTGGAACTTCCCTGGTGGTGCAGTGGTTAAGAATCTGCCTGCTAATGCAGGGGACACGGGTTTGAGCCCTGGTCTGGGAAGATCCCACGTGCCAGGGAGCAACTAAGCCCATGCGCCACAACTACTGAGCCTGTGCTCTAGAGCCCGTGAGCCACAACTACTGAGCCCAAGCGCCACAACTACTGAAGCTCATGCGCTCTAGGGCCCATGCTCCACAACAAGAGAAGCCACCGCAATGAGAAGCCCGCACACTGCAACGAAGAGTAGCCCCTGCTCGCTGCAACTAGAGAGAGCCCACACGCAGCAACGAAGACCCAACACAGCCAAAAAATAAATTAATTAATTTTAAAAAAATACTCTTAGCATTTAAGAGGTATTCTGCCTCCACCTAAGCAAAGCCCGAGGATCTTGTAAAGGGGTAGCAGGTTACCCAGTGTTTCCCAAAGTGGACTTCGGAAGTCCTGGTCCCCAAGGTGCTCCAAGAACCAATGAATGCATCCTATGACCACAGGGGTGTAAGAGTTCAGTGACGTACGTCCTGACCATGCACAACACCTGCACAACGGCTCTGAACAAGCCCACGACAGTTACCCTGCTTACTCAACTTTATTCTGTCTCTCATTTCACTCACTTCAACAAGGAAAGCTTCCTCGGGAATACCATTTAAAATTGCACAGCACCCACTTCAGAAATCCAGGGAATCGAGGCTGGCCATCTGATTAAAGCCCTGTGGATTCCCTAGTCCCAGGAAAATACATATTCCCATCAATCAGATAATAAACCATCAGGGTCAGAGCAAATACAGAGGTAACACTGAGACTGATTTAAAACGTAGCTGCTGACCGCTAAATTGGAGTTAAAAGTAATCTTTCACGAAGCATGACTCAGAATATGTCCTGACGGGAGAAATTATAAAAGTTCCAAAAGTTACAAAAAGTAATAAGTTATATAAATGAGCAAATATCCATAGAAATCAAAAGTTTGGGGAAAATGTTTTCAACAATTATGACAATGGATTTACAATGGATTTGAAAGCTACATGAATGTTGATAAGAGTTATGTTAAGACTCCAAAAAGTATACAGGGCAGCAACTTGCAGAAAATATATTTAGCTAACCAACTCCCCAAAATATGCTTCAGTTATTAATAGGTGTGTAGCAAGACTGAAAAGAAACCGTCAGACTGGCATAAGGAGGCGGAGGGTTCCAGAAAAAGAGAGAAATGGAACTGATAGGTTGCTTGGTATATTTGACTCAGTGGGAAACTGAGTCAAGTGGGGGGTGTTTAGCTTTGTGTCAGAGAGCTGGGGAGAGAATTGTAACAGGTACAGGACCAACTGAGAAAACACAAAAATGAAACAAGAGTTTACACCAGGAAAAACAACATGGAGTAAATGAAAGAAAATGGAACTATATTATATACTGTGCTCTAGCAGTAAATATAACCACAGCAAGGTAAACAAACACCAAATAGCATCTTAACCCTAAATTGTAGAAAGATTATCCTGAGTAATAAGAGTCTAGGACTGCCATGCACTTATTTATCAGAGTAGGAAGTCAGGAGACATTGTCTAAAACTGATACATTAAAAAAAAAAAAAAAGTGCAAGTGAACATAGCATCAGGAAATAAGAAAGAAAATTCTAGAAGAAAGAGCTAAAAAGATTAAAAGATTGCTTTTGGGGAGCAGTACTAGAGCATTGGAAGGTATTCTTATAAATTGAAATTAAATAAAAAGAAAGATTAACTCTGGTCCCACCAAAAAATTTCCATGACAACTGAACAGAAAACGGATAAATTTAATAACTTGTTGGGCTGACCAAGACAAAAAGATGGAGTGGGAATGTAGGAGGTTAACTGTTGGACATTCAAATGCTCTTTGTAGCCATTCTGAGTATAACTAAACAAACCAATATTTAAATTGTGACTTTTCCTAACACTTGGCCCTTGGCCCTCTTCCTTCCTTCCACACTCCCCCCATTGACTGTATCCAGGCCTGAGCCTCACGGACCCTGACATCAGCCCTACACTCTCCTGTCAATCCTGCTGTCTGCCCAGACTCTCTTCAGATCAAAGATGTGACACTCAGCATGCCAATCTGCAAGCCCAGTGTCCTCCCACATCTGTGCTCCCCTCCAGGGCTCCAGCACAGCACTAAGGGATACTGCCTTCTCCAGTTTCAGGAGCCAGGACTCCAGGGTCAGAGACAGGTACCCCCAGGACAGAGGATGCTGCTTACCAGATACTGTCCATCATAAAAGCTTTCAGTATATCCCCCTTAGTAATTGAGATGTTAACAATATTCTAAATCATCCTCACCTTCCTCTTCCCATCATCAGCCTCTGGCAGCCACCAAAACAAATACACAGTTTCCCAGAAATAAAAGAATCAAGAAAGAGTCATTTTTGAGTTGTTAAACCCACTATAATAGAAACTAAATATTCTTTCTTCTACTGGTATTTTTGGCAGTGGCTAAATTTGACTATACTTAAGATTCCAATGCAACCACCTTTCAGGATTCATAGGGCAAAACTTACATAACTCTTATTAAAGTAAAAAAAAAAAAAAATTCAAACCGACGCAGGCTAACATTTTGCCAGACAAAATTATAAGCTAGTAGAAAACTTTCCTGCTAATATAAAGTCAAAATGAATGAATAAATTTTTCCTTTAAAATCCAATCAGCCTAGTTTTTTTAAATCTTCCTACAATTCCTCAGTTTAAAAAAACTCTCTTTTTCTGAGTGGAAAAAAAAGAAAACCCAACTTGTTCAATTCCAAGGTAGAAGAGTAAGATGGTAAGATATAATTAAGTCAGACAATTTAATTCCAATCTCTCTTTAAGACTCTGCCTTTTGATTTCAACTGCTGTAAAAGAAAAGCAATGTTCAGTGTGCAGACATTTTTAAAAAATTTCTTACCCAAAGGCCTAATTTCCTAATTTTCTCTCCACTCATTTGCAGCTAAATCAATCCAGAAGTGGAAGAAAGTGTTGGGGGGCAGGGTGGTGGTGAGTTAGGGAACCGTTGGAAAAAAAATCTATTTGGTGAAAAGCTGAGAAAGCAAAAATTAGCTCAGATTGTACAAAGTACCCGGCCATTTCTTAGGTACAGATAACAGACAGAGATAGAATGAGGTGCAAAGTGAACAGGAAACAGTATTTCTTCCAAGGCCATGTAGCTGTGAAGGGTGGTAATAGCCCTTCTTTAAGTAACTACTGCCTTCTTTCTCTAGAATCAGACTGTCAGAAACTTTGCTGTTGGAAAGTCTCTCAGTAAGGATGAAACATCGTATTCTCACTTGGAGGATCTGTATTTTGATTGTTATCACTGAAAATTCAGGAAAGTCTTGCTATTTCAGGCTTCCTGGAAAGGGGGGAACTACCCATCTAATTACTGGAAAGTGTGAGTTGTTGGGCAGTAGAAATGTAATTTGCTTTCAAAAGCAATCGGTAGCTTGACAGAATCTAATACAGAATCAGTCCCCTAGCCCTAACTCCAAAAACTGCTGAAAAACAAGGTTTTTTGGTGAGTTTTATAGGGAACCTCATTTAGTGACATTGACACACGGCTATTTGTAGCCTCTCTTTATTCCACTTAGTGAGACTTTTCACACTGTTTGTGCAGAAATATTAACATGTGGGATTATAGGATGCTGCCCAGGCTGTGTTGGAGTGGTGTGTAACATATGGCATCAGTATGTATGCAAACCTTTCTAAATTCTGAGAAATGCCTTTCTCAAGGCTGAAATTCAGATTCTAAATTTGAATTCTAAATTCTCAAAAACCCTGAATTCCAAAACATATCTTGGCACAAGGGTTTTGGATAATGATTATGGATATGCTATGTGCTAAGTGATGTCCTACTAAGAAGTCTTTGGTTTAATAGAGAAATCAGACCTGCACTTAGAATACTAAATATGAACCTAAAGAAGGCTAAGGTAACTTATTTCTGAAATGCAAATCTAGGGATAAAATTATCTTTCTGACAATTTCATCCCTCAGGAAAGATAAAGAGCTAAAATATACACCTCACTTTTATCCTTGGCTTAAAACATTAAAAACATTCTGGTTATTAAGATGATTTACAAAATCCTACATATTGAAGCACTCCAAATACAAAGAATATAACTGTTTCTATTTTAGCGCAAAATTTCCCTAAACAGATCAAAAGTTCAATGCAGACAGAACAAAATAATTTGATAAAATATTTTTAGTAGACAAGATTTCTCACTTAAAATACCTAATACTTTACAAGTATTTAAACCTTTTACCTCAAAGACAAACATATCCAGGCACTGTTTGGCCTTTTTTTTTTTTTTTTTTTTTTTTGCAGGGAGAGGGAGACGTCATATGCACATCAGTGAATTAAATTGCATTTAAGTAAAATGCCACCTGTGTAACAGCAATGAATTTGTTCTTACTAAAACAAAGAAAACAAATACTAGAATCAATTCCATTTCTTTCAGGAATTCTCCATCATCCCATGATTTTTCTTTTTTAACGTGAAGATTCAGATGTGACAATTTGAATCTCCAAGTCTTTAAATTACATCTCCAAGTCTTAATTACACACTGAAATGCCTCCAGGGTTTAAGAAAATGAACATCTCCAGTCAACAGTTTTACTTGGGTTAAACGGGAATCTTTGGCAAGTCAAGCAAACTCATTAAAATAACCTGCAATCCTGTTTCCAAAGGCCACCTGGCAGGATGGCATGGGCCTTTTGATCACCAGTCGGGAACGTCTTGGGTTAATGAGTGGGAAGACTCTGCACCGTGAATGAGATTCTCTTTCCCAAGCAACTGCCCCTCAAACAGCCAAAAGACTGAAACTCTAACTTCTCCAATGATTGTCTTGCTAGTTCTTGATATTCAAACAAACCAAAAAAAAAAAAAAAAATTCGCTTTTGTATCGTTATTTAGGTGGGTTTAAGGTTTTGAAGCCATAATATGACCAAAAATATCTTTAACTCAAATTCACATTTGACTACACAAAACTTCACTGCTCTTCAAGTCATTCACTGGCTGATGAAGTTATTTTACCATGAAAATGTGGAAAAAAGGGCAATGATGCTACATTTTCGTAGTGGTTCAGAAACTTTCATGGTTTTATGCAACTGCTCTTTCTTTCTGTAGTAAAAGTATGAATAAAACCTTTGCAGGCATATAAACATCCCTACATTGAGTCACTTCGACAAATACAGTGGAATTTTCCAGTGCATTCTGTGAATGGCCAAACGAAAATGTGTCCTTTCCGAGACCCCGACACGGAGTTTCTTGTGCCTGCGGACTCCAGCTAAGTCTCCCAGGACCCAGCCGCTTCCGCACTTCCTGCGCTCGCGGCAGCACCTGAAGTTTTGGCTTCTCGGCACAGGCCCCCACCCACGGGCCCGGCTCCCCGTACAAAAGCTGGACCCCAAGAGGCACTAACTAGTTTTAGGAGAAAAGCTGGCACAACTGACTAGTTTTCAATAGAAAAATTTTATCAAATGTTCCCTCCGATTATCAAAGCAGGAGGGCCCTAGGCGTACCCGTCTGGGTTAGCATAGGCGCACAGACCTTGCGCGGGCCAAGGAGGAAGGGCCGCATCCTCCCCTCTCTCGGCGCCTTCTCCCCTTCCACGCCGCCTTCCCAAGCCTAAAGGTGCGTCCCGACTGCCCAAGCGGAGAGAGCAAGCGGCCACACCTACCTGTATCAGGTGAGGCTAGGGCGGGGCGCGGGTCTCCGGGAACCGGACTGGCGCGAACTAGGGGGCAGCTCTGGGCGCCGCGCCGAGCAGCCCCCTCCTCCTCGCTGCTCCCGCCGCCGGAGTCGCCTCAGTCGCCCAGTGCATGGCGCTTCCTCATTTTGGGCAACTTCCTTAACGCTCCCAGGCAGGCCCCGCGCTTCCTCCAGGCCGCCGCGCTCCACCGCCCTGGGACCGCCCCGCAGCCCTTGCGCCGCGACCGCCCAGTGTGCCATGTGCGCCCCCAGCGCCCAGGGCAGGGCAGCGGCGGCCGGAGCGCGCCGGAACCCAGCCCGCGGGGTTGGCCTACAAGGCGGGAGGCCGGAGGGGAGAAGAGAGAGGAGCCAGGTGGGCGATCCTTGCCAATTCCCGGGCGCAGAAGGCCTGGACAAGGGGGCCTCATACCAAAAAAGGGCGTGCGGCCAACAACAGGAGCCTCTTGCCACCTGGCCTGACTGCTGCCTGATCCTTCCAAGGACCGACAGGCAATCAGGGGCACGCTCATTTGCCGTGCAATTGCTTGGGAAGAGAATCTTGTTCACTGTGCGGGTATTCCCAGTTACCAACCCAAGACGCTTCTGCTGACTGGTGATCAGAAGGCCCCTGTCATCCTGCCAGGTGGCTTCTGCCTTAGGTGAACATCAGATTTTATAGCGCACCTTTGGGTGAGACCAGCCTGTCCAACAATTCAGTTTTCTGAGGGCTTTAATTATTACAAGGTTCTTGACAGTGAGTTAAACTTGCGTCCTTCTTACCCACGAACGGTTCTGTTTCATCCTAATTAAAGTTTCATCCTTCTCCGTAGTCTTTAAAATAGTTTAAAAACACCTACGTGGTTCCCCTTCCCCCTTTTTTCTGTTAACCCTCTTTAAAATTTTCCCATAAAAGTTGCAAGCCCCTCACATTCTTGGTAACAGTGGCTAACAGTGCCTGTTTTAAAAAGCTGTACCTGAACCGAAATACAATTAATAAAATAAAATATATAGTGTGTTAGATTATAATTGCCATGGAGAAAAATAAGGTGATAGGAAGCATTTACACTCGGTTGGAGCCCCTCAGCATTTTCCACTGGGACATTCTCTTCCATTTATTTTTGCCACGAAATTTTTATTCCAAGTGCAAGATTTTTATTATGGTTATATTTGTTAACCACTGGACTTAATTTTACTGCAAATAACCAACAAAATATCCATTGTTGTCTAAACAGAGGCTGCAGATCCTCTGGCAATATTGTTGGAAATGGGCAGGAGGGTGATCTGTCTTGCTTTTACTAAGATTACAACGTTTCCTTAGGGAATGCTAGTGGGAGATGAGATGAAGTTTTGGATCCATCTCTAAGCCACCCTTTAGCATTGCTGCAGTCCTTCCCACCTTTGAGTCATCTTGAAAGTTAATTAGTATGCTTTTTTTTAAAGTTAAAATCATCACACAAATGCCTAGAAAAAGAATCCTCCTAAAAGTCAACACATTTCTCCCAGCCTTTCTTCCTTCACCCCATGTGCCATTTCCTTTTGCTGACTTTGCTTTTTATCTTTCATTCAAATAAATCTTAGCTGTGATCACATGCGAGTCCTGGAAGCCCTCCTAACAAAGCCCTGCACCCAGAGGGTCTCAGGGACTCCTGACACCTTTACTTTTTAAAGTCTCCTGTTACCTTGAGGTCCTTTATTTTTATATTTCTTTGAAAATAGTCAATATATATTTTATATGTGGTTTTGCTGTGTTAATTGCACCTTATGAAGTCTTTAATGTACACTTATGTTGTCTGAGTGTTACCATTGCTTCTTGCTCATGGTGCCTGGCTTCCTTGTGTATTTGGCTACATTGGATGTGATCCACTCATTGTCCTTGAAAAATTATTTGTGGAGATTAATTGAGGCCTAGGGAGAAGGTACTTTCTTTCAGAGAGAATTTGCCTTTGCTTCTGTCAGAAACCTAGGGTGCAACTGGTGTTTGGACAATTTAAGGTAAATTCTCAGCTTTTGTGTTTTGGGACCACCTAGGTGATATGAACCTGGGCTGGAAATTTGGGCACAATTTTGGTCAGCTGGTGGTTACTGTTTCTCAAGGATTCATTTCTTATGCTCTGTGCTCTGCTCTGTGCTTCCATTCACATTTCTTTTAATCTTTGAGTCCGTGTTTTTTGTATTCCATGCTTTCTCTCCCTTAGTTCACGCCATCATTTTGGTGGAACACAATCTTCAGGAGTTTCCTGAGAAGCAGAAGTAGGTATTTTTTTCCTGTGCACAGATATTTATTTTTTAAAAAACGTATTAACAAGGAGATACATTACAGTTCATATGACTCCACAGGTGAAGTGTGTCTTTAAAATAATTTAGGCAATCATATATTTCTAATGGCCCTAATACCCCCAATGAGAGTCCATATTTAACATCCCTATGTTAATTATCAATACCTGGGGTGGGTATGTTGCCACTGATAAAAGAAGCCATGTAGTGGTGGCCTCCAATGTGGTTAGAATTCTAGCTGACCACTAACTGGGATGTGAATCCCAGATAAGGGAAGCGGAAGTAGGTATTTTAAAGACCTTCCATATCCCAAAAGTTTCTACCTTCAAGTTTGATTGATGGTTTAGATTGTAATTACACCTTTTTCTTCTCTCAAGATTTGAGAGAGAATTGTCAGGATTTTGTAGACTCACAAGATGTAGTTTTTGGGAGGTGGGGACATGACCTCATTGTGATACTCTCAAACTTCTGTTTTGTAGATGAGCCAGCACTTTTCTAAATTCATCCAGTTAAGCGCTTCTCCTTTTCTTGCTTGGTTACTATTGGTAACTTACATTTTTATTTCTCCCCCTTCCTTTTTTTACTGGGAAGGGGTAGAAGGGAGGTGTGGGTGAAAGAGGAGGAAGGTTCTTTATTTTTTTCTAGATAGTGGATATTATTTGGCTGTTATGAATAATCCTGCCATGAACATCTGTATACAAGTTTTCGTGTGGATATATGTTTTATTTTTTTCTTGGATATAAAACTAAGAGTGGAATTGCTGGGTTATATGGTAACTCTATGTTTAACACTTTGAAGAACTGCCAGACTGTTTTCCAAAGTGACTTTACCACATAACGGTGGCCAATAGGCACATGAAAAGATGTTCAGAATCACTAATTATTAGAGAAATGCAAATCAATACTACAATGAGGTACCACCTCACACTGGTCAGAATGTCTGTCATCAAAAAGTCTAGAAATAACAAATGCTAGAGAGGGGGCAGAGAAAAAGGGAACCCTCCTACACTGTTGGTGGGAATGTAAATTGGTACACCCACTATGGAAAACAGTATGGAGGTTCCTTAAAAACTAAAAATAGAGTTGCCATATGATCCAGCAATTCCACTCCTGAGCATATACCTGGAGAAAACTATAATTTGAAAAGATACATGCATCCCAGTGTTCATGGCAGCACTATTCACAATAGTCAAGACATGGTGGCAACCTAAATGTACATCAACAGATGAATAGAAAAAGAAGATGTGGTATATATACACAATGGAATACTGCTCAGCCATAAAAAAGAAGGAAATAATGCCATTTGCAGCAACATGGATGGACCTAGAGATTATCATACTAAATAAAGTAAGTCAGACAGAAAAAGACAAATACCACAGGATATCACTTATAGGTGGACTCTAAAATATGACACAAGTGAACTTACTTATGAAACAGAAACAGACTCACATAGAAAGCAAACTTATGGTTACCAAAGGGGAAAGGGGGTGGGGGAGGGACAAACTAGGAGTATGGGATTAGCAGATACAAACTACTATATATAAAATAAATAAACAACAAGGTCCTACTCTATAGCACAGGGAACTATATTCAATATCCTGTACTAAATCATAATGGAAAAGAATATGAAAATCAATATATATATGTATAACTGAATCACTTTGCTGTGCACCAGAAACCAATACATTGTAAATCAATTATACTTCAATTAAAAAAAAAAAAAAAACAAAGTGGCTTTACCATTTTTAGATTTCCACCAGCAATGTGGGAGGGTTCCAATTTCTCTCCATCCTTATCAGCTCATGTTATTGTCATTTTGATTATAGCCACCCTAGTGCATGTGAAGTGGTATCTTACTGTGACTTTGATTTGCATTCCTTTATGTCATAATGCTGAGAAGCTTTTGATGTGCTTTATAGCCATTTGTATATCTTCTTTGGAGAAATGTTTATTCAGATCCTTTGCCCACTTTTCAGGACTCATTTTTATTATTGAGTTGTAAGAGTTCTTTACATATTTTGGATACAAGTCCCTTATTTGATATAAGATTTGCAAATATTTTATCCCACTTTGAGGGTTGCCTTTTCCCTTTTTTGATGGTATCATATACCAAACAAAAGTCTTTAATTTTGATGAAGTTCAATTTTCTCAGTTTTTCTTTTTTTGCTTGTAGTTTTGTATTATATATAAGAAGCCATTTTCTAACCCAAGATTTTGAAGATTTGCTCGTATGTTTTTCTCTCGGATTTTTATAGTTGTAACTCATACCTTTATGTCTCAGATCCATTTTGAGTTAATTTTTATATATAGTTTGGGGCAAAGGTCCAATTTCAGCTTTTTTTCAGGCACATATCCAGTTTTCCCAACAGTAGGTGTTGAAACAACTATTCTGTCCACAATTATCTCGACACCCTGTTGAAGATCAACATAAAGGTTTATTTCTGGACTCTCCATTCCATCTCATTGATCTATGTATCTGTCCTTACACCAGAACTACAGAATCTTAATTACTGTAGTTTTGTAGTAAGCTTGGAAATTGGGAAGTTTGAGTCATCGAGCTTTGTTCTGTTTCAAGATTGTTTTGGCTGTTATGGTTCCTTTGCATTTATTATATGAATTTTAGAATCAACTTGTCAATTTATGCAAAAACAGAAGCTGGGGTTTGATAGGGATTGTGTCGACTCTGTAGATCAATTTGGGAGCATTTCCCTCTTAACAACATTAAATATTCTTATCCATGAACATGGTCCATTTTTTTAGGTCTTCTTCAATTTCTTTCTTTTTCTTTCTTTCTTTTTTATGGTTCCTCTACTTCTTTGAACATATTTATAATAACTCCTCTGAAGTCTTTGTTCACTAGGCCCACCGTCTGGGCCTACAAAGGCTGTTTCTGTTGCCTGCTTTCTATTCCTGTGTATAGGTGATGATTCTCTGATTCTATGCATGTCTCATTTTCTTTTTTGGTTGAAAACTGAACACTTTAGGTTATACATAGCAAGTTTGGAGACTGATCTCTCCACCAGGGCTTGTTGATGTTTGCCTGTTTGCTGGTGCATTTGTCTGGTATTGGCTGGACTATTTTCCTGGCTGTGGGAAGCCTGTGATGTCACTCCTCTGAGGGCACAGCCTTGGGTGTGGGACAATATCTCTGACCATGGGGAGTGATTGTGGTCTTAATCGGGTCTCTTTGACTTTGTCTTTCCCTGATCTCCCTGACGAGCTTCTGACTGGTTTGCTGTTGGTGTCACACCAAGATTTTAACCTCTTTTAATTGCCTGCTGATTTCTTTGTTGTTTTCAACAATGCCCTGGGTATAAATTGCTCAACTGTCTGATCCAATTAAAGTCAGTTCTCTTTGCAGGGACAGATGTTACTAGGCTTTGAGGCTTGCTCCTACCTAGGAAGGCTCTTTTTAGCTACCTCTTGTTCTGGTTCTGTTAATCTTCCAGCTGGTCTGTTTTGCTTATTGCTACTAGTATTATTAAGTTACCATCTTCCTTTTAATTGCTCACCTCCAGAACCTCTATTGTTTTTAACAACACTTTTAGATGTGAACTTCCTTATGTTCTATTCCCGTTAACTAACATTAGTCCCTATGGACCTATTCATCCATGAACCAAACAAATAATTGTTGCACCCTCCTTGGCATGCATGCTAGAGATTGTACTTGCCTATCTCAGACAGTAGAAAATTAAACTTATAAAATTGACACTTTTGGGCTTCCCTGGTGGTGCAATGGTTGAGAGTCCGCCTGCCGATGCAGGGGACACAGGTTCGTGCCCCGGTCCGGGAAGATCCCACATGCCGCGGAGCGACTGGGCCCATGAGCCATGGCCACTGAGCCTGCACGTCCGGAGCCTGTGCTCCACAATGGGAGAGGCCACAACAGTGAGAGGCCTGCATACCACAAAAAAAAAAAAAAAAAAAAATTGACACTTTGTAAAAAATGACTGGTATTTTTCTTTTAGTTCAGTAGTACTCAAATGAATTTTGTTTCTTTAAGTCTACATGTGGTCTTAGAGAGATGGTGAATGATTTGTGGAGGAAATTAAGTTAAATATAAAGTAAATAACTTGATGAGAAAATATTATTTTAAGAAAGTCTTCTAATGTAAAGCATTAAGCGTACTGGTATGAAATTCTATTAAATATTAGTACCCTGGGAATCATAACCTATTTCAAGCGTACCTAGAAAAAATATGCCTAGAAACAAAGAAACATATTCTGACGCAAAATATGTTGCAGTTCCATGAATGGGCATTTCCTGCTTGCATTTCCCATATATCTCTTCCCTTAATAATGTTTGAAAAACTTGACTGATTTGAATTTTCAGGTTTGATCTGGGGTTGCAGTTGCCACCTTGAAACTCAGTTAAAAATGAAAACTTGTCATTCTTTTCATTCCTACAAATGGCCAACAGGTACATGAAAAGATGTTCTACATCACTAATCATCAGGGAAATGCAAATCAAAACCACAATGAGATACCACCCCACACCTGTTAGAATGGCTATCATCAAAAAGACTAGAAATAACAAATGTTGGTGAGAATGTAGAGAAAAGGGATCCCTTGTTCTGTTAGTGGGAATGTAAACTGGTGCCACCACTATGGGAAAGAGTAGGGATGTTCCTCAAAACATTGAAAATAGAGCTACCATATCATCCAGGAATTCCACTTCTTGGTGTTTGAAGAAAATAAAAGCGTGAACGCGAAAAAATATCTGCCCCCCCCATGTTCATTGCAGCATTATTTACAATAGCTAAGATATAGAAACAACCTAAGTGTCCATTGGTGGATGAATGGATAAAGAAAATGTGGTGTATAGACACAGTGGAATATTACTCAGCCATAAAAAAGAATGAAATAGTGCCATTTGTTAAAACATGGATGGACCTCGAGGGCATAATGCTAAGAGAAATAAGTCAGACAAAGACAAATACCATGTGACCTCACTTAAAAATGGAATCTAATATATATATGTATATATAAGCCCAAAGGTACAGAGAACAGACTGGTGGTTGCCAGGGGAGGTGGGGGACAGGAGAAATGGGTGAATGGTTTTTGTCTTTTTTTGCTTAAAAAAATTGTATTTATTTTTGAAATTAAAAATGAAAAGCTTTCAAATTAATGTATCTTTTATATTATTAACACAGTTTGTTGTGAAATTTGTTGCCATATAGAAATTGAAGAAAGGAGTGACTGACTGAAGTTATCTGTCAATACATACTTTGACTTTTGAGTCTGTGGACCCTCAAGTCTCCCTCCTCTCCAAATGGGGGCTCTTTGATTTGAGTCAAAGACAAAATAGATTGCAAGGAATGTCAGGGGGCTACTAGACAGATGGGGTTAAATGAAGACAGAATTTATACACAGAAATGACTCAAGAAAGAACTCTGGATTTCCAAAGAAAATATATATCTAATAAAACGGGTAAAATATAAAAGTCATCCCAAGTCACAACTCTAGAGGCAGCTACTCAAACTTTTCTTGATGTAGTTTCAATCATTTCTCTGCATACAGAGACATATAAATGTGTGATTATATAAGATGTTTTATCACTCAGTTATAGGATTACATAACATGTTATGGAAATACATTTTTAACATCTTTATTGGAGTTTAATTGCTTTACAATTAAACTTGTAATTGTAAACTTGTAAACTTGGTGTGTTACTTTCTGCTTTATAACAAAGTGAATCAGTTATACGCATACATATGTCCCCATATCTCTTCTCTCTTGTGTCTCCCTCCCTCCCACCCTCCCTATCCCACCCTTCTAGGTGGTCATAAAGCACCGAGCTGATCTCCCTGTTCCCGCTAGCTATCTATTTTACTTTTCATAGTGTATATATGTCCATGCCACTCTCTCTCTTTGTCCCAGCTTACCCTTCCCCCTCCCCATATCCTAAAGTCCATTCTCTAATAGGTCTTTGTCTTTATTCCCGTCTTGCCCCTAGGTTCTTAATGACCATTTTTCTCTCTTTTTTTTTAGATTCCATATATATGTGTTAGCATACTGTATTTGTTTTTCTCTTTCTGACTTACTTCACTCTGTATGACAGACTCTAGGTCCATCCACCTCACTACAAATAACTCAATTTCGTTTCTTTTTATGGCTGAGTAATATTCCATTGTATATATGTGCCACATCTTCTTTATCCATTCATCTGATGATGGACACTTAGGTTGCTTCCATCTCCTGGCTATTGTAAATAGAGCTGCAATGAACATTGTGGTACATGACTCTTTTTGAATTATGGTTTTCTCAGGGTATGTGCCCAGTAGTGGGATTGCTGGGTCATATGGTAGTTCTATTTTTAGTTTTTTAAGGAACGTCCATACTGTTCTCAATAGTGGCTGTATCAATTTACATTCCCACCAACAGTTCAAGAGGGTTCCCTTTTCCCCACACCCTCTCCAGCATTTATTGTTTGTAGATATTTTGAGGATGGCCATTCTGACCGCTGTGAGATGATATCTCATTGTAGTTTTGACTTGCGTTTCTCTAATGATTAATGACGTTGAGCATTCTTTCATGTATTTGTTGGCAATCTGTATATCTTCTTTGGAGAAATGTCTATTTGATCTTCTGCCCATTTTGGATTGGGTTGTTTGTTTTTTTGTTATTGAGCTGCATGAGCTGCTTGTAAATTTTGGAGATGAATCCTTTGTCAGTTGCTTCATTTGCAAATATTTTCTCCCATTCTGAGGGTTATCTTCTCATCTTGTTTATGGTTTCCTTTGCTGTGCAAAAAGTTTTAAGTTTCATTAGGTCCCATGGGTTTATTTTTGTTTTTCTTTCCATTTCTCTAGGAGGTGGGCCAAAAAGGATCTTGCTGTGATTTATGTCATAGAGTGCTCTGCCTATGTTTTCCTCTAAGAGTGTTAGAGTGTCTGGCCTTACATTTAGGTCTTTAATCTATTTTCAGTTTATTTTTGTGTATGGTGGTAGGGAGTGTTCTAATTTATTTCTTTTACATGTAGCTGTCCAGTTTTCCCAGCACCACTTATTGAAGAGGCTGTCTTTTCTCCACTCTATAATCTTGTCTCCTTTATCAAAGATAAGGGGACCATATGTGCGTGGGTTTATCTCTGGGCTTTCCATCTTGTTCCATTGATCTACATTTCTGTTTTTGTGCCAGTACCATACTGTTTTGATTACTGTAGCTTTGTAATAGAGTCTGAAGTCCAGGAGCCTGATTCCTCCAGCTCCATTTTTCTTTCTCAAGATTGCTTTGGCTATTTAGGGTCTTCTGTGTTTCTATACAAATTGTGAAGTTTTTTTTTCTACTACTGTGAAAAATGCCAGTGTTCGTTTGATAAGGCTTGCATTGAATCTGTAGATTGCTTTAGGTAGTAGAGTCATTTTCACAATGTTGATTCTTCCAATCCAAGAACATGGTATATCTCTCCATCTATTTGTATCATCTTTAATTTCTTTCATCAGTGTCTTATAATTTTCTATGTACAGGTCTTTTGTCTCCTTAGGTAGGTTTAATCCTAGGTATTTTATTCTTTTTGTTGCATTGGTAAATGGGAGCGTTTTCTTAATTTCACTTTCAGATTTTTCATCATTAATGGATAGGAATGCAAGAGATTTCTGTGCATTAATTTTGTATCCTTCTACTTTATCAAATTCATTGATTAGCTCTAGTAGTTTTCTGGTAGCATCTTTAGGGTACTCTATGTATAGTATCATGTCATCTGCAAAGAGTGACAGCTTTACTTCTTCTTTTCCAATTTAGATTCCTTTTATTTCTTTTTCTTCGCTGATTGCTGTGGCTAAAACTTGCAAAACTATGTTGAATAGGTGAGAGTGGACATCCTTCTCTTGTTCCTGATCTTAGTGGAAATGGTTTCAGTTCTTCACCACTGAGGACAATGTTGGCTCTGGGTTTGTCATATATGGCCTTTATTATGTAGAGGAAAGTTCCCTCTATGCCTACGTTCTGGAGGGGTTTTATCATAAATTGGTGTTGAATTTTGTCAAAAGCTTTCTCTGCATCTATTGAGATGATCATATGGTTTTTCTCCTTCAATTTCTTAATATGGTGTATCACATTATTGATTTGCATATATTGAAATATCCTTGCATTCCTGAGATAAACCCAACTTTTTCATAGTGTATGATCCTTTTACTGTGCTGTTGGATTCTCTTTGCTAATATTTTGTTTAGGATTTTTGCATCTATATTCATCAGTGATATTGGCCTGTAATTTTCTTTCTTTGTGACATCTCTGTCTGGTTTTGGTATCAGGATGATAGTGGCCTCATAGAATGAGTTTGGGAGTGCTCCCTCCTCTGCAATTTTTTGGAAGAGTTTGAGAAGGATAGGTGTTAGCTCTTCTATCAATGTTTGATAGAATTTGCCTGTGAAGCCATCCGGTCCTGGGCTTCTGTTTGTTGGAAGATTTTTAATCACAGTTTCAATTTTAGTGCTTGTGATTCATCTGTTCATGTTTTCTATTTTTTCCTGGTTCAGTCTCAGAAGGGTGTACATTTCTAAGAATTTGTCCATTTCTTCCAGGTTGTCCATTTTATTGGCATAGAGTTGCTTGTAGTAATCTCTCATGATCCATTGTATTTCTGCAACGTCACTTGTTACTTCTCCTTTTTCATCTCTAATTCTATTGATTTGAGTCTTCTCCATTTTTTTATTGATGAGTCTGGCTAATGGTTTATCAATTTTATTTATCTTCTCAAAGAACCAGCTTTTAGTTTTATTGATCTTTGCTATTGTTTCCTTCATTTATTTCTGTTATGTTCTTTATGATTGCTTTCCTTCTGCTAACTTTGGGGTTTTCTTGTTCTTCTTTCTCTAATTGCTTTAGGTGTAAGGTTAGGTTGTTTGTTTGAGATGTTTCTTGTTTTTTTAAGGTAGGATTTTATTGTTATAAACTTCCTTCTTAGAACTGCTTTTGCTGCATCCCATAGGTTTTTGGTCATCGTGTTTTCATTCTCATTTGTTTCTAGGTATTTTTTTATTTCCTCTGATTTCCTCAGTGATCTCTTGGTTATTAAGTAGTGTGTTGTTTAGCCTCCATGTGTTTGTATTTTTTACAGATTCTTTTCCTGTAATTGATATCTAGTCTCATACATTGTGGTCAGAAAAGATACTTGATATGATTTCAGTTTTCTTACATTTACCAAGGCTTGATTTGTGACCCAAGATATGATCTATCCTGGAGACTGTTCCACGAGCAATTGAGAAGAATGTATATTCTGTTGTTTTTGGATGGAATGTCCTATAAATATCAATGAAGTCCATCTTGTTTAATGTATCATTTAAAGCTTGTGTTTCCTTATTTATTTTCATTTTGGATGATCTGTCCATTGTGGAAAGTGGGGTGTTAAAGTCCCCTATTATGAATGTGTTACTGTCGATTTCCCCTTTTATGGCTGTTAGTATTTGCCTTATGTATTGAGGTGCTCTATGTTGGGTGCATAAATATTTACAATTGTTATACCTTCTTCTTGGATCGATCCCTTGATCATTATGTAATACCATTCTTTGTCTCTTGTAATAGTTTTTGTTTTAAAGTCTATTTTGTCTGACATGAGAATTGCTACTCCAGCTTTCTTTTCATTTCCAATTGCATAGAATATCTTTTTCTATCCCCTCACTTTCAGTCTGTATGTGTCCCTAGGTCTCAAGTGGGTCTCTTGTAGAAAGCATATATGAGGGTCTTGTTTTTGTATCCATGCAGCCAGTTTATGTCTTTTGGTTGGAGCATTTAATCCATTTACATTTAAGGTAATTATCGATATGTATGTTCCTATTACCCTTTTCTTAATTGTTTTGTGTTTGTTACTGTAGGTCTTTTCCTTTTCTTGTGTTTCCTGCCTAGAGAAGTTCCTTTAGCATTTGTTGTAAAGCTTGTTTGATGGTGCTGAATTCTCTTAGCTTTTGCTTGTCTATAAAGGTTTTAATTTCTCCATCAAATCTGAATGAGATCCTTGCTGGGTAGAATAATCTTGGTTGTAGGTTTTTCTCCTTCATCAGTTTAAATATGTCCTGCCACTCCTATGGCTTGTAGAGGTTCTGCTGAAAGATCAGCTGTTAACCTTATGGGGATTCCCTTGTGTGTTATTTGTTCTTTTTCCCTTGCTGCTTTTAATATGTTTTCTTTGTATTTAATTGTTGATAGTTTGATTAGTATGTGTCTTGGCATGTTTCTCCTTGGATTTATCCTGTATGGGACTCTATGTGCTTCCTGGACTTGATTAACTCTTTCCTTTGTCATGTTAGAGATGTTTTCAACTATAATCTCTTCAAATATTTTCTCAGTCCCTTTCTTTTTCTCTTCTTTTTCTGGGACCCCTATAATTGGAATGTTGGTGCCTTTAATGTTGTCCCGGAGGTCTTTGAGACTGTCCTCAATTCTTTTCATTCTTTTTTCTTTATTCTGCTCTGCAGTAGTTATTTCCACTATTTTATCTTCCAGGTCACTTATCCGTTCTTTGGCCTCAGTTATTCTGCTATTGATCCCTTGTAGAGAATTTTTTTATTTCATTTATTGTGTTGTTCATCACTCTGTGTTTGCTCTTTAGTTCTTCTAGGTCCTTTTTAAACGTTTCTTGTATTTTCTTTATTCTATTTCCAAGATTTTGGATCATCTTTACTATCATTATTCTGAATTCTTTTTTAGGTAGACTGCCTATTTCTTCTTCATTTGTTAGGTCTGGTGGGTTTTTGCCTTGCTCCTTCATCTGCTTTGTGTTTCTCTGTCTCTCATTTTGCCTAACTTACTGTGTTTGTGGTCTCCTTTTTGCAGGCTGCAGGTTCGTATTTCCCATTGTTTTTGGTGTCTGTCCCCAGTGGCTAAGGTTGGTTCAGTGTGTTGTGTAGGCTTCCTGGTGGAGGGGACTAGGTCCTGTGTTCTGGTGGATGAGGCTGGATCTTGTCTTCCTGGTGGGCAGGTCCATGTCTGGTGGTGTGTTTTGGGGTGTCTGTGCCTTTATTATGATTTTAGGCAGCCTCTCTGCTAATGGGTGGGGTTGTGTTCCTGTCTTGCTAGTTGTTTGGCATAGGGGTCCAGCACTGTAGCTTGCTCGTCGTTGAGTGGAGCTGGGTCTTGACGTTGAGATGGAGATGTCTGCGAGATTTTTGCCATTTGATATTATGTGGAGCTGGGAGGTCTCTTGTGGACCAGTGTCCTAAACTTGGCTCTCCCACCTCAGAGGCACAGCCCTGATGCGTGGCTGGAGCACCAAGAGCCTGTCATCCACACGGCTCAGAATAAAAGGGAAAAAAGAAAGAAAGAAAGAAAGAAGAAGATAAAATATAATAAAGTAAAATAAAATAAATTTATTAAAGTAAAAAATAATTATTAAGGAAAAAACGTTTAAAAAGTAAAGAGAAAATAAAATGGACAGACAGAACCCTAGGACAAATGGTAAAAGCAAAGCTATACAGACAAAATCACACACAAAGCATACACAGACACACTCAAAAAAAGAGAAAAAGGAAGAAAAAAATATATATATATATCGTTGCTCCCAAAGTCCACCTTCTCAATTTGGGATGATTCATTGTCTATTCATGTATTCCACAGATGCAGGTACATCAAGTTGACTGTGGATATTTAATCTGCTGCTCCTGAGGCTGCTGGGAGAGATTTCCCTTTCTCTTCTTTGTTCACACAGCTCCTGGGATTCAGCTTTGGATTTGGCCCTGCCTTTGCATGTAGGTCACCTTAGGGCTGTTCTTCAATCAGACAGGACGGGGTTAAAGGAGCAGCTGCTTCGGGGGCTTTGGCTCACTCAGGCCGGGGGGAAGGGAGGGGCACAGAGTGCGGGGCGAGCCTGCGGCGGCAGAGGCCAGCGGGACGTTGCACCAGCCTGAGGCGCGCCGTGCGTTCTCCCGGGGAAGTTGTCCCTGGATCACAGGACCCTAGCAGTGGAGGGCTGCACAGGCTCCCGGGAGGGGAGGTGTGTATAGTGACCTGTGCTCGCACACAGGCTTCTTGGTGGTTGCAGCAGCAGCCTTAGCATCTCTTGCCAGTCTCTGGGGTCCGCGCTGATAGCCACGTCTTGCGCCCGTCTCTGGAGCTCCTTTAAGCAGGCCTCTTAATCTCTTCTCCTCACGCACCAGAGACAAGGCAACAAAGAGGCAAGACATAGTCGCTTGCCTCTTCAGCAGCTCCAGACTTTCTCCCAGACTCCCTCCCGGCTAGCTGTGGCACATTAGCCCCTTCAGGCTGTGTTCACACAGCCAACCCCGGTGTTCTCCCTGGGATCTGACCTCCGAAGCCGTTGCCTCAGCTCCCAGCCCCGCCCGCCCCGGCGGGTGAGCACACAAGCCTCTCGGGCTGGTGAGTGCTGGTCGGCACCGATCCTCTATGCAGGAATCTCTCCGCTTGACCTCTGCACCCCTGTTGCTGCGCTCTCCTCCGTGGCTCCGAAGCTTCCGCCCTCTGCCCCCCACAGTCTCCACCCGAGAAGGGGCTTCCTAGTGTGTGAAAACCTTTCCTCCTTCACAGCTCCCTCCCACTGGTGCAGATCCCGTCCCTATTATTTTGTCTCTGTTGTTTCTTTTTTCTTTTACCCTACCCAGGTACGTGGGGAGTTTCTTGCCTTTTGGGGTGTCTGAGGTCTTCTGCCAGCGTTCAGTGGGTGTTCTACAGGAGTTGTTCCACATGTAGATGTATTTCTGATGTATTTGTGGGGAGGAAGGTGATCTCCGCGTCTTACTCTTCTGCCATCTTGAAGCTCCTCTTGGAAATACTTTTATGTTATCTTCTTATTGGCTACATTTTGGCTCTGGAATGCATGAAAAATGGTTTATAACCAATCCCTGACTGATATACCATTAATTGTTTCCAGGGTTTTGCTATTATGAATAGCCTTACTACAAACATCCCTGTTTATACATCTTTGATCCTTGATGGATCTTTTTGGGATAAATGCCTACAAGCTGACTTAGAAGGTCAGAGGAGGTGCAGTTTTATTTGTGATGCTTGTTGCTGATTTGCACTCTGGAAAGATGTGAGTCTGATTTATACTTCCACCTTGCATAGGGGGTGCTCAGCACAGGATCAGGTGGGCTGAAATCTAGCTCATACTCTGCTTGACCAGCATCTGCCTGGAGGAAGGGTGCTGATTCTTCATGGTACACAGGTGCCATTGGGGCAAGCAAAGCCCTTGGGCCAGCCAGCAGTTTGCGAGTTTGCTACCTGTTGTAATTAATTCCAAGCACCATTGATGCCTTTATGCCATGTAGTAGTGTTGAGAGGTGAAAGATATCTCATTTTTATTTCTAATTTGTATCATTTTAACTAGAGAGATTGAATATCACTTTATAGGTTCATTGATTATTAATATTTACTTCTTTTGTGAAATGCCTATTCATTACATTTCCCAGTATTTTCACCAGATGCTAATTTTTCTGTATTGCTTTATAAAAAGATTTTGTGGATTAGAAACCTTATTTCTATGTTCACCAGTTATGTTGTAAATATTTCCCCCATTTGTTCTTGTCTTTCAGCTTCCTATATTTCATTTGTTTATGTATTTATGCCAAAATTAATATTGCAATTTTTTATATAAAAATTACCTATCATTTCTAGCTTTAATGCCTTTGTTATCTTCAAATATATAAAAACACTCACACCTTTTTATATTTAAATGTTTATAATCCATCTGGCATTTATTTGACCATAAGGAGTGAAATAGATATTCAGTCTCTTTCCCCAAATGGTTAGTCAGTTCATTCAACAGTCCATCTTTTCACGGATTGATAATTACATTTTATCAAATACTGAATTGCTAAACACTTGGATCTATTTCTGGCCTTTCTGTTCTGTTTCATTTATCTGTCTAATATGCTAGGACATTACTGCTTTAATTGCTATAGCTCCGTAATTTTGCTTCATTATAATTATTTCTCAGGATTTGAAAAAGTCTTCTTTGATAGCAAAAGCCCCTCCCTCAACATGATAGGATGTTTAGTTTTATCATTAGTAGACTGAGAAAAGGCGTATGCATGTGGATTCTTAGATCACAGACTCTCTGATTCAGTTCTGAGATGAAGGAGGAAAACAAAGGGAAATTTTTCTCCAATTCATGGTTATCAAGTGGAAAAGTGAGTTTGGTATAGTGATATCCCACAATTCTCCTACAGTGATCTACATTGAATGTTAAATTTTTCTGATATTTCTGGTGACCTGCAGCAGAATGAGCTGCTAAAAAACAAGTGTGGATCACTCTACACTTCGTTGTCTTTTCACAAATGCTGTTGGACATATTTGTCTTTAATATAAATTTGTTAAACTATAATTTATGCTATAGAATGTGTTTATGTTAGTTCAGATTCAGAGGCTGTGGTTGTTGTCAACAGTTGTTTTTTGAATAACTGATGTAACTAGATTTTCCACTTTCAGTATATGTTTGATATTATGAAGAGACTCCTTAATAGGAAGTATACATTGGAGTAACCTTTCTGTTAAATGCAGACACACAAACTACATAGAACCTAAGTACTTAAAGACTTCTGCTATTTATTTCTCCTACAGTTAAGAAGACTATAGCTTGCAAGGCAATATATAGACACGTTCCCTACTTCAACCTTCTGTATTAGAGAAGGTAAATGTTAGGGCTTCCTTGGTGGCGCAGTGGTTGGGAGTCCGCCTGCCGATGCAGGGGACATGGGTTCGAGCCCTGGTTGGGAGGATCCCGCATGCTGCGGAGCAGCTGGGCCCGTGAGCCACGACTGCTGAGCCTGCGCGTCTGGAGCCTGTGCTCTGCAACGGGAGAGGCCGCGATAGTGGGAGGCCCGCGCACCGCGATGAGGAGTGGCCCCCGCTTGCCGCAACTGGAGAGAGCCCTCGCACAGAAACGAGGACCCAACACAGCCAAAAATTAATTAATTAATAAACTCCTACTCCCAACATCTAAAAAAAAAAAAAAAAGAGAGAGAGAAGGTAAATGTTAGAACACGCTGGAACCCTTGAGGATTTAGAAGGAACAGTGTCTGTAGTCACACTCAGAGGATGGACAGCTTGAAGCAGCAGGAAGCAGGGGACCTGTCAGTGTCCTACATTCCTGCCACATAATGGGAAGGGAGCTCCTGCGTGGAGCTCTCAGCAATGGAGATCATCAACCTCGGTAACATGGAAGGTATGGCTTGCAGTGATCCAAAATAGGTCCCCATTCTGCATCCTTCCTCCTTTTCAGAGGCTGCACTGAGGGCCGAAAACACCTTGAGCAACCAGAGCGTTAGAATAACTCATGATGGATGAGAAGCCAATGATGGCTCCATTAGGACTGGACCATCTTCTGCTGTCCACCTGGTCTCAGTGTCCTTGTAGTCCAGGGACATCTCAGAGGAGAAACAGGACTAGAGCTTCCTGGATGTGCTGTCTGAGCAGGTTGGGGAGGGGAGTGGGCATGAAATGCAGGGGAGGGGAAGCAGGGAATGCAGCTGGCTACTGAGCTCAGGTGAGTGGGCATCAGGTGAGCAGGAATCAGGCAGACTCATAGCCACACCCAAGATTGGAGGCTGCCGGCTTGTCCTCTGGGCTCCTGGGACCAGACCCTCAGATCCTGGAGAGCCCTCAGGATCCTCTGCACCCAGGAGGAAGTCCTTGACCAGAGGTAGTATGAGACTCTGGCTACTGGCACACTCCCCCCGCAAATCCACAGCCCTCCTGCCTGGAACCTGCAGAGGCTGATGTCTGAGCAAACACGACCTACGAAATGGCCCTGTTAATCTAGGAAGATTTTGTCATCTTAGGGAAAGGTTTTTAACAGGCCTTTTCATTCTTTTTTTTTCCTTTGAGACATTATTAAAAGTAAAAATTAAAGAAGTTGTCAGCAGCGATCAGGCATGGCAAACTATAACGGCTGGCCAAATTTGGCCAGTGGCCTCTTTTCTATGCTCTCCCAAGCCAAGGATGGTTTTTATATTTTTAAAGGGCTGTTTAAAAGCACACACAAAAACTAAACACTATTGACTGTGCTCCAGCGATTCCACGTGGCCCACAAAACTTAACATTTTTGCTATCTGGCTCCCGGAACAGGTGTGCGGACCTCTGACATAAACAATCTAGATTATCCAAGGAGTTTATCTATAGAGTATTATGGTCCTTCTGTACAGTGCATGGATTCCTTGCCCAAAGTCAGAGACAGGTGGCATAGTGCAGCGCTGGAGATAACACATTAAGTAAGTTTAAGAGACAGAAACTATTTAACCGGAAGTTAGGTTCTATTTTGAAAAGCACATTCAAGTCACTTGGGACTGAATAGCTATTCTGAGCTGGGTTACCCTGGTCATAGTCAGGAAAAAGAAAAAAGCGTCTCATTACCCTCAGAGCCCACTGAGGCTGCCTCTGGTCACAAGGCTTCCAACTCCTGCCTTCTTCCATGTGACCTTTGCAGGGACCTGATCACCCCCAACACCACCCCACCTACACGCCACCCTCCAGAAGCCAGAGGTTATGTCTTGGCTTATACTAAATCTTATATTAAATATGAAATATTTATCATACGCTTTCTCACTCTTGCTCTTTTATATATAATAATGAAAGGAAGAAAATACAATAATATAAAAGGAAAAAAATTTCTGTTTTCTTTCATTGAAGATATTACTACTATGCAAACTTTTTAAAAGAATGATTCTGTTCAAAAAATTATGGTGCATGCTGATTTTCCTAGGAGTATCAGGGTCAAACTTTTTTTTGTATCCATGTGTGGTGCTCACTCTAAGTTCTTTTTAACATTTATAAAGGTTTTAACTGTTCAGAAAATTTTCATTTTATCTCATGAATGACAATGAGAAGGCAGTGTTGATTTGTTTAACCTTTGGGAATCTTGAATAGAGATCCTGATTTAAACACACGTTAAAGGATTAAAAAATGTATTATTACTCAATACAGAAAACAAATGTGACTCAGAAATATATTAATAAATGGAAATCTGTCTTCCATTTTTTAAAAAAAAACTTTTAATTTTGGAATAGTTTTAGATTTACAGAAAAATGCTATTGGAAAAATGCTATAGAGAGCAGTCATGTACCCGTCTCCCAATTTCCCTGACGTTAACATCTTATATAACCATGGAACATTCATCAAAACTGAATAATTACCATTGGCACAATACTGTTAGCTAAACTGCAGACTTTATTCTGACTTCATCAGCTTTTCTACTAATGTCCTTTTCCTGTTTTAGGATCCAGTCCAGGATTCCAGGCTGCATTCAGTGTCCTTTCTTGTTTAAACTTCACTACCGACAATAAGACAAAATCACATTCACACTTACGTTTTTAACAAGAAGACTGGACCTTCTACTTTTGAAGGTTCCTTTGAGATCTGATTTTCTTTGATTCTATAATGTAGAAACCAATGAGAGAAAGAAATAAAAAATTCCCCTGACTTTGTTTAAGTCCTTTTAAATAACCAAAGATCTTTGGATAGATGCCCAGTCCATAATGACAGAAAGAAACCCTTAGTAATTTTTCTTAGAAACTCATAACTCTCATAATTAGAAAGTTCTTCCTAAATTACAAGTTAAATTCCTTCTGTGGCAATCTAATTCAGCAGAAACAACAAAGAGTTTATGATTGTAATCATTAAAAATAGAATCAATGGTTGTTTGGTTTAACTCATCCTGAGAATCAAGGTCCTGGTGGGGAGTTTGGTGGCTGTCAGAGAAAAGGCAAAGTCAAGAACCATAGGCGAACATTTTCTGGGCTGTGGCAGGAGAGACAGGAGAGCACCCTTGGGCAGGGCTGCTGGCTTTGCCAGGACACCCCTTCTTTTCACCAGGTGAGTGTGGGGTGAGACCCTGGAGGCTGGTGGCCCCCCAGGTTCGATGAGCCTCTTGTCATAGCTGTCAGAATTTCTACTTCAGAACAGTCTCCAGTGGGTGCATAGTTTTATCAGGGTTTGTTTAGTTGCAGATGACTGGAAAACAAAGTCCGGAGCAAAACACCTAAAAACTTGCCAAAAAACCCCCAAAACACCTCTGAGAAAAAGTGGCAGTTATACCACAGGGAGTGTATCAGCTTCCTCCTGCCAGCTGAGCCTTCACATTGAGCATGTGCTTCTGTATTTAAAATTGTTTCCCTTTTTCTTGCTTTAAAGAAACCACATGTTCTCATGTTTCCAGAGAACATTCTGTCAATGACCTTGGGAAGAGGCAGTTGAATTTACTCACACTCCGTCAGGATGTTGCCTCTGCTTCCGGGAAGATGGCCAGCTTGCCAGGTCAGGAGAGGGAAAGGCAGCCCCGTCTGTGCCTCCACACGGTTCTCCCAGAGCCAGCCTTGGCTTAGCTGGAGACATCCCTTTCCTGGGGAATTCAGACAGCCCAGCCCACCAAGAGCAGGCTTGTGTTGGGGGATTTGTGCTTCTACTTAGGAAAGGATCCCTTCTGAGCTCCTTCCAGTGGCAGGAGCTCTGCATATGAGCATGTGTGCCCACACTGGTGCATGTGGGACCCCCTTGGAAACTCGGCTCTGTTCTGGGGCCTGTTTGATGCATCCATAAAGGCATAGGTGCCTCCAGACATTTTGTTCCCAGGGTCTGCGTGTAGGATCAGAACAGTCCTAGAATCTCTGTTCCATTTTCAGAGAACCCAATTTTTATAAAGTTCTTTCTCATATTGATCAACACTTTTACATCCTAAGACATCTCCCCTTTGGTGTTAAGGCTGCCTTCTAGAGCTAAGACTTAATCCTCTATTGCCACAGCAGTCTAGTTTAGAGACAGCTGTCACAAATATAGCAGTATAGTCAAGAGCATAGACTGGGTTTCTCTAACTAGAACTTCCAGTACTGTGTTGAATAGAAATGATGAGAGTGTCTTCCTGGTATTTAACCTGCAGGGGAAAAACATTGTTTTTTTACTGTTGATTATTATGTTGGCTGTGGGCTTTTCATACATGGCCTTTGTTGAGATCACTTCCTTCTGTTTTTAGTTTATTTTGATCATGAAAAGATGTTAAATCTTGTCAAATGCTTTTTCTGCATTTGTTAAGATGATGATGTGATTTTTTTTTTTATTCTTCAGTTTGGTAATGTGGTGTATCACATCTATTGATTTGCCTATGTTGAATCTTCCTTGTATCCCAGAGATAAATCCCACTTAATCATGGTGTATGATCCTTCTTACGTGCTGTTGAATTCAGTCTGCCAGTATTTTATTGAGGACTTTTGCATCTAGAGTCATCAGGGATACTGGTCTGTTGTTTTGTTTTCTCGTAGTGCATTTTTCTAGTTTTGGTATCAGGGTAATGAAGGCCTTGTAAAAGGAATTAGGAAGTGTTTTTCCTCTTCAGTTTTTTGGAAGAGTTTGAGAAGGAATGGCGTTAATTCTTCTTTGAAAGTTTGGTAAAATTCACCAGTGAAGGTATCTCATCCTGGGCTTTTCTTTGCTGGGAGGTTTTTTATTACGGATTCAATCTTTTTACTCATTCGTCTGTTCAGATTTTTTATGTTTTCATGATTCAATTTTGGTAACTTGTATGTTTCTAGGAATTTATCCACTTCTTCTAGGTTATCCAATTTGTTGGCGTATAATTGTTTATAGTAGTCTCTTATAATTCTTTTTATTTCTGTGGCATCAGTTGTAATTTCTGATTTTATTTATGTGAGTCTTTTTTGTTTTCTTCTTATAGCTAAAGGTTTGTCAAAGTAGCTGATTTAAAAGAAAAAAAAACTAGCCCTTAGTATTGTTCATTTTTTTCTATTCTCCATTTAGTTTGTTTCTGCTCTTATTTTTATTATTTCTTCCCTCCTCCTAACTCTGGGCTTAGTTTGTTCTTCTTTTTCTAGAGCCAGTCGGGATACCCCAGGCCTGTAGCCTAGTGACTGGACAAATGGTGGGCATGTAACTCAATTAGAGCCCACCTAGACTGCTTCCTTAAGATTTGACATAGGAATCATGGATAAGGGTAGGTTTGTCCTTCTGTTGGATTGCATACTGCAAGGATATGTCCCTGGAGCTTCCAGAGTCATAATTTCTTGGCTCACTGAGACAGCCTCTCTGAAGTAGGAGGGAATGTGGCCAGCAAATAAGAAGAAAGAGAGAACAATGTAGCTGGGATAATGGAGCAAGAAAGAGAGAGAAAACATTCACACATCATTTAACCTGCAGGTCTTCTAGCTATATCAAATCTCCTCCTTGATGTTCCGGTTGTGGAAGTCAACACATCTTCCCCCTCTCTCTCTTCTCTCCCACTTTCTTACTTTCTCAGTTTCTTCCTCCCTTGGTCTTTCTTCCTTTTGTCTTAAGCCATTTTGAATTAGGTTTACATCTCTAGCAATTGAAAGTATTACTATATTTTGTTGTTGTGAAGTCTAAAAGCAATAACTTGTGTAAGATTCCTGACATCAATGAATATTATTTATTATTATTAACATTTATTTATTATTTATAACTCCTTAGATTCCAGTTCCTTTTTTTCTAGTACAGATAGCAACATCTACAGCTTTTTTACTCAAGATAGGGCAATTCCTTTTTCTCATTGCATTCAGAAGACCTTCCCTAGCCCTTTGCTTATAAATTGTACTAAATACATATTTATAAAAGCTCCAGACACTCTGCTAAAATATTTTCCTGTATCTAATTTTTTTCTTCAACATAGCCTGTGAAGTAGGGACCATTATTATTTCCATTTTACAGATGGAGACACTGAGGAAAAGGAGGTGAGGTAATGTGCCCAAGGTCACATAGGCAGGAAGTTTTAGAACCAGGATTTGAACCCAGATCTCTCTGCTCCTGGAACCCAATTTGTCTTTAATGTTCCAGTGACCAGAGAATAGATTTCTGGAGTAAGGGTGCAATTATTTCAGAACCTCTGTAATGCATTTTCACAGTTCAAAACACAGACTAACCACTTTGTATTAGTCCACCAAATAATAAGGATGTTATTGGAATCCCAGCAAAATGAAAAAAGACAAATGTCACCAATGGTGACACCTTGAGTCCTCCATGTGATCATTTATGCAGGCTGCCAGCCTCCTTGGGAGAGACACACTGGTCCAGAGCACACCAGACATCAAGGATTGTGACCTTCCTTCACCAGGATGTAGGAACCAGAAATGGCCCTTGAGGTCCAGGGTGCATATTGGGGTCATATAAGAGAAGCTGGGGGAAGAAAGGTTATTATCATTCTTGTTGTGGGATCAAAGAAACATACAAATTAGAATGATAGTCACATTTACATATCACATTCCACAGCCATTTTCACATAGCTATTCAGAGATGTGCCTGGGAACTAACTTTTATATATTTGTCAGGACTTGGGAGGATTATTGAAAGCATGCTATTTCTTTGTAAAATCCAGTAACTTTGGCCCTGGAAAGGTCCTGGGTATTGCTGACAAAGGAATGTTATTATTAATGTTTAGCTGATCAGACTGCTACTGATTGAATTCATACATCTAGCCAGCAAGCCAAATTACATGATTTTCAGTATCTTTACAATTTACTGACTTTCCTAGACAAATTCTTACAAATTTATTTACTTATTAACCCCTCCTCCCTCCCTTCCTCTTTTTTTTCCTCCTTTATTTCTTTTAAAATTGAGGTTTAATTGATTTTGCCCTTCTTTATCTATTTATTTAAAATTGAGGTATAAATGAAACAATTATTTTTATTTTTCAAGAAAAATGACCCAAGCCAGATACCTCTTTGCTGATAAATATTTTTATTTCCGGGCTTCCCTGGTGGCACAGTGGTTGAGAGTCCGCCTGCCGATGCAGGGGACACGGGTTCGTGCCCCGGTCCGGGAGGATCTCACATGCCACGGAGCAGCTGGGCCCGTGAGCCATGGCCACTGAGCCTGAACGTCCGGAGCCTGTGCTCCACAACGGGAGAGGCCACAAAAGTGAGAGGCCTGCGTACCACACACACACACACAAATTTCCAGTTGAGGTCAAGAGCAGCTAAAATTTCATGTGAACTTGGTACCTTTCTTTATCCAAAACACTGTGTAATATATTCTACAGCACACTTCTGTGGACATAAGAAGTATAAGTCCCACATGGAGAAACAGAGGGCTTCCTGCAGAGATTTATATGTGGAGTTTTACAAGATCTCAGCTTTCTAGTGGAAATAAGCACCTTATAAGTACAAACCAATGAGAAATTGTCTTACATGGCTCTGCCCACTCTTCTTAGTCAACATATATGTATGTAACATCTACTATGCACCAGGCAGTTCTAAGCCCTGAAATATAAGATGGGCAAGGTCTCTGTCTCCAGAAGCTGACAATCCAGTGGGCAGATAGGTGATCAATAGGCAAACTGATACACATGCAGTTTAATTTTGGGTAAAATTAGTGCTATGAAGAATTACAGCCAATGGGAAGGAAGAGATAGAGTGTCAGGGAAGATGTCTCTGAAACAAAGATATCTGGGCTGTGAGTAAATGAAGAGGTTCATGAATTAATGCTCCGTGAGAAGATGTGGAATAAGAGTGTTCTAAAGAGAGGGCAAGGGAAGTGCAAAGGACCTGGACTGTTCAAGCCAGGGTGTTTGAGATGAAGTGACCATTAGAGTGAGTGATAGCTGAGTGTGGAGAGGAAAGAGGCTAGATCAGGCCCCCCTTGTAAATCACAGTAAGTACTTTGATTTTGTTAAAAAGCCAAAGAAGCAATAGGAAGATTTTTTTTTTTTTTTTTTTTTTTTGTGGTATGTGGGCCTCTCACTGTTGTGGCCTCTCCCGTTGCGGAGCACAGGCTCCGGACGCACAGGCTCAGCAGCCATGGCCCACGGGCCCAGCCGCTCCGCGGCATATGGGATCTTCCCGGACTGGGACATGAACCCGCGTCCCCTGCATCAGCAGGCGGACTCTCAACCACTGCGCCACCAGGGAAGCCCAATAGGAAGATTTTGATGACAGGAGGGACTTCATCAGAGTATTATTTTTTTAAATTATTTGACACAGGAAACTACTGCATTGTAAAATTTTAATTTCACTGGGTTGATCCTGATCTATTTGTAAAATTAAGGCATCATTCACATACAGTAAATACACAAACCTCACATGCATGTTTTGATTAGTTTTGACAAATTTATACAAATGTAGATACTTAGGTAACCACCATCACAATGAAGACAGACAATTTCTGTCCTCAAGAAACTGCCCCATTGCAGCAAGTCTCTGCTCTCCCAGAGTTAATAATTCTCATTTGTATCACCTTAGATTAGTTTACCCTGTTCTTGAACTTTATTTAAAAGAAATCATACACTTAATGTACTCTTGTGTGTCTGGCTTCATTTCCTCCTCATCATTTTCTTAAGATTCATCCATGTTATATGTTTATTTATTTTCATTGGATGTATATTCATTTGTCCATTTTCCTGTTAGTGGATATTTGAGCTACTTCCAGTTTTTGACTGTTCTAAATAAAGTTGCTATGAACATTTTTGTAGATTTATGTTTTTATTCTTCTTGGGAAAATTCAGAGGATCTAGAATGGAATTGCTGAATCATGGATTTTGTTTAACTTTAAGGGAAACTGCCAAATACTTCCAGAGTGATTGTAACATTTTATGTAAAAGATTTGTGCAAAGTGTTCCAGTTGCTTTGCAATTTTGCCAACACTTGATGTTACTTGACTATCCTTTAACTATTCTTGTGGGGGTGTAGTGATATCTCACTGTGATTTTATTTACTCTGACAACCAACAGTTGTTGAACATATTTTATGTGCTTAATGACACTTCCATTATTATTTTTGAAATTAATATATAATTTATAATAATCTATAATTTTACATTAGTTTCAGGTGTACAACATAGTGATTCAATATTTTTATAGATTAAATTCCATTTAAAGTTATAAAATATTGGCTAAATTCCTGTGATGTACATTACATCCTTGTATCTTATTTATTTTGTGCACAGTGGTTTGTACCTCTTAATCTGCTATCTGTGTCTTGCCCGTCCTCCCACCCCTCTCTCCACTGGTAACCACTAATTTGTTTTCTATATTTAGGAGTCTCTTTCTGTTTTGTTATATACACTCATTTGTTTTATTTTTTAGATTCCACATGTAAGTGAAAACATACAGTATTTGTCTTTCTGTGTCTGACATTTCACTAAGCATAATACCCTCCAGGTCCATCCATGTTGTTGCAAATGGCAAAATTTCATTCTTCTTATGGCTGAGTAATATTCGATTATATATATATGCCAAATCTTCTTTATCCATTCATCTGTGATGGACATTTAGGTTGCTTCCGTATCTTGGCAGTTGTAAATAATGCTGCTAGTAACATTAGGGTGCATGTATCTTTTTCAATTAGTGTTTTCATTTTTTTTTCAGATATATACCCTGGAGTGGAATTGCTGAGTCATATGGTAGTTCTATTTTTAGTTTTTTGAAAAACCTCCATACTGTTTTCCACAGTAACTGCACCAATTTACATTCTCACCAACAGTGAATGAGGGTTCCCTTTTCTCTACACCCTCTCCAGCATTTATTTGAGTTCTTTTTGATAACAGCCATTCTGATAGGTGTGAGGTAATATCTCGTTGTGGTTTTAATTTGCATTTCTCTAGTGATTAACAATGTTGAGCATCTCTTTTTATATATATACAAATTTATTTATTTTTGGCTGTGTTGGGTCTTCGTTTCTGTGCAAGGGCTTTCTCTAGTGGCGATGAGCGGGGGCCACTCTTCATTGTGGTGCACAAGCATCTCACTATCACGGCCTCTGTTGTTGCGGAGCACAGGCTCCAGATGCACAGGCTCAGTAGTTGTGGCTCACAGGCCCAGTTGCTCCGCAGCATGTGGAATCTTCCCAGACCAGGGCTCGAACCCATGTCCCCTGCATTGGCAGGCAGATTCTCAACCACTGCACCACCAGGGAAGCCCTGTTGAACATCTCTTCATGTCCCTGTTGGCCACCTGAATATCCTCTTTGGAAAAATGTCTATTCAGATTTTCTGTCCATTTTTTAATTGGGTTCTTTGCTTTTTTGATATTTTGAATATTAACCCCTTATTGGTCACATATTTGAAAATATTTTCTTCCATTCAGTAGGTTGTCTTTTCATTTTGTTGATGGTTTCCTTTGCTGTCCAAAAGCTTTTATGTCCCATTTGGTTATTTTTGCTTTTGTTTCCTTTGCCTGAGGAGACAGATCTAAAAAATATACTGCTACAAATTATGTCAAGTAGTGTTCTGCCTAAATTTTCCTCCAGCAGTTTTATGGTTCCTGGTCTAACATTTAGGTCTTTAATACATTTTGTGTTTATTTTTGTATATGGTGTTGGAGAATGTTCTAATTTCATCCTTTTATCTGTAGCAGTCCAATTTCTCCAGCATCAATTATTGAAGAGACTGTCTTTTCTCCACTGTATATTCTTGCCTTCTTTGTTGTAGATTAGTTGACCATAAGTGTGTGGGTTTATTTCTGGGCTTTCTATCCTGTTCCATTGATCTATGTGTCTGTTTTTATGCTAGTACCATACTGTTTTGATTACTGTAGCTTTGTAGTATAGTCTGAAGTCAGGGCGTGAGATTCCTCCAGCTCTGTTCTTCTTTCTCAAGACTGTATTTTTGTTTCCATACAAATTTTAAAATTCTTTGTTCTAGTTCTGTGAAAAATTCCCTTTGTATTTTGTTAAGGATTGCACTGAATCTGTAGATTGCCTTGGGTAGTATGGTCATGTTAACAATATTAATTCTTCCAATCCATGAATTGGAAGAATTCATCTGTTTGTGTCATCTGTTTGTGTCATCTTCAATTTCTGTTGTTTGTGTCATCTTCAATTTCTATCTGTTTGTGTCATCTTCAATTTCTTTCATCAGTGTCTTATAGTATTCCAAGTGCAGGTCTTTTAGCTCCTTAGGTAGATTTATTCCTAGGTATTTTATCCTTTTTGATACTGTTGTAAATGGGATTTTTTCCTTAATTTCTCTTTCTGATAGTTCATTGTTAGTGTATAGAAATGCAACAGATTTCTGTATATTAATTTTGTATCCTGCAACTTTAACAGATTCATTGATGAGCTCTAGTAGTTTTCTGGTGGCATCTTTAGAATTTTCTATGTATAGTTTCCTGTCATCTGCAAACAGTGACAGTTTTATTTCTTCCTTTCCAATTTGGATTCCTTTTATTTCCTTTTCTTTTCTGATTGCTGTGGCTAGGACTTCCAATACTATGTTAAATAAAAGTGGTGAAAATGGATATTCTTATCTTTTTCCTGATCTTAAAGTAAATGCTTTCAGCTTTTCACTGTTGAGTATGATGTTAGCTGTGGGTCTGTCATATATGGCCTTTATTATATTGAGGTATGTTCCCTCTGTACTCACTTTCTGGAGTTCTTATCATAAATGGATGTTGAATTTTGTCAAAAACTTTTTCTGCATCTATTGAGATGTTCATATGATTTTAAAAATTCAGTTTGTTAATGTGATGTATCACATTGATTGATTTTCAGATATTGAAAAATCCTTACATCCCTGGGATAAATCCCCCTTGATCATGGTATATGATCCTTTTAATTTATTGTTGCATTTGGCTTGCTAATATTTTGTTGAGGATTTTTGCCCTTATGCTCATCAGAGCAGAAATAAATGAAATAGACACACAAAAAATAGAAAGTTCAATGAAACTAAGAGCTGGTTCTTTGAAAAGATAAACAAAATTGAAAAACTTTTAGCCAGATTCATGAAGAAAAAAAAGAGAGAGGGCCTAAATCAATAATAACAGAAATGAAAAAGGAGAAGTTACAACCAACACTGCAGACGTACAAAAGATCATAAGAGACTGCTATGAATAACTACATGGCAATAAAGTGGACAACATAGAAGAAATGGACAAATTCTTAGAAATGTACAATTCCCCAAGACTGAACCAGGAAGAAATAGAAAATATGAACAGACCAATTACCAGAAGTGAAATTTAACCAGTAATAAAAATACTCCAGCACACAAAAGTCCAGAATCAGATGGCTTCACAGATGAATTCTACTAAACATTTAGAGAAGAGTTAACATCTGTCCTTCTCAAACTATTCCAAAAAGTTTCAGAGGAAGGAATGCTTCTGTACTCATTCTGTGAGTCCAGCACCCTATGTCTTTTGATTGGAACATTTAGTCTTTAACATTTAAAGTGATTTTTGATAGTTGTGTACTTATTACCATTTGTTACTTGTTTTCTTGTTGTTTTTGTAGTTCTCTGTTCTTTTCTTCTTCTTTTAGTTTCTTCCCTTGTAGTTTGATGATTTTCTTTAGTGGTATGCTTGTGTTCCTTTCTCTTGGGTTTTTGTGTATCTATTGTAGGGTTTTGATTTGTGGTTACCATGGGGTTCATATTTGTTGACCTATAACTATGTCTATTTGTTTTTCATACTACTAACCATTTAAGTTCAAACACACTTTAAAGGTTCTACATTTTTTACTCCCCTCCTCCACATTTTGTGCTTTTGATATTATATTTTACATCTTCATGTATTTCCCTTAACTGTTTATTGTAGTTATAGTTAATTTTATAATTTTTTGTCTTATAGTCTTTATAGTTGGTTAAGTGGTTGATCCACAGCCTTTATTATATATTTGCCTTTTACTAATGGGATTTTTCCTTTCCTATAAATTCTTTATTTTGTATTGTAGCCTTTTCTTTTCCACTTAGAAAAGACCCTTTAACACATCTTGTAGGGTCAGTTTAGTATTGATGAACTCTTTTAGTTTTTGCTTGTCCTAGAAATTCTTTATCTAACCTTCAATTCTGAATGATAATCTTGCTGAAAAGAGTATCCTAGGTTGTAGGTTTTTGCCCTCCAGCACTTTGAATATATCATGCCACTCCCTTCTGGCCTGTAAAATTTCGGCAGAAAAATCAGCTTATAACTTTATAAGGATTCCCTTGTATGTGGATCTTTGTTTTTCTCTTGCTACCTTTAAAATTCTCTCTTTACCTTTAACTTTTACCATTTTAAGTATGTCTTGGTGTGTGTCTCCTTGGGTTCATCTTGTTTGGGATTCTCTATGATTCCTGTACTTGGAAATCTGTTTCCTTCATCAGCTTCAGGAAGTTTTCAGCCATGATTTTATCAAATACATTTTCTATCACATTCTCTCTCTCTTCTCCTTCTGATACCCCTATAATGCAAATATTAGTATACTTGATGTTGTTATGGAGGTCCCTTAAACCTTCCTCATTTAATTTTTTTCTTTTTGCTGTTCTGATTAATTTCCATTCATATATCTTCCAGATCACTTGTGTGTTCTTCTGTGCCATCTACTGTGCTGTGAATTCATGTAGTTTATTTTTCATTTCAGTTCTTGTATTCTTCAGCTCTGATTCTTTTTTCTAGCTCCTTGTTAAAATTCTCACTGTGTTCATCTCTTCTTTTCCCAAGTTCAGTTAGAATTCTTATTGCTAATTCTTTGAACTCCTTATCTAGTAAATTACATATCTGTTTCATCAGATTTTTTTTCAGGAGATTTTTCTATAATTTTTTCAATAAAAGGCTTGTCCAATATTTTCCCATTAAAGATATTAGACTATTCATGTTTTAATTATTGATTTCTTGGATTTTAAAAAATATGTTCCAAATTCAAGTCCTTTGACAGATATACATGTGGCAAACATTTCCTCCATTTTAATTTTCTTATCGTTGTCTTTTAATGAGAAGTTGTTAATTTTGATTAAGTAAAATTGATCAACTTTCTTATTTTAAGTTTAGTGCTATTTTTGACCAGTCTAGAACCCTTTGCCTACCCCATCTGATATTCTCTCTCTCTCTCTCTTTTACAATTTTATAACTTTTAGGTTTAATAAAACTTTGATCCATCTTGAATTGATTTTTGTGTATGCTGTAAGATAGAAGTTGAAGTTTTTTTTGTATACAAATATACAATTGATTCAACATCATTTCTTAAAAGGACTTTCTTTGTCCCTTTTGAATTGTTTTAATGACTATGTCAAAAAATATTGTATACTAATGGACTCTCTATTTCATTTTAATGATCTATTTATCCTTACACAAATATGCTTACTGTACTATAGTAATACAAATTATGTAATGTAGTTCCTTCCTTTTTTTTTTTTTTTTTTCTTTTTTGAGACTGGGCTATTTTAGGTTCTTTTTATTTCTATATAAATATAAGAATATAGCTTATTATTTCTTACAGAAAATCCAATTTGAGTTTTGCTTAGTATTGAATTGACCTTATAGATCAATTTGGGGTGAAATGACACCTTAACTATATGAATTTTACAATTCATGAATATAGTAAATCTCTCCATTAATTTAGGTCTCCTTTATTTTCTCTCAGCAGTTGTTTTCTAGTTTTCAGAGTACAGGTCTTACACAACTTTATTTATGTATTTCTAAGTATTTTACTATTGTAAAATGGTATAAGTTTTGTGAATTTTTTTCCAAAATTTTACTGATAGTACATATGTATACAATTGAAATTTGTAGATTTACTTTGTGTCCTGAGACCTTAGTAAATTCACTTGTGTGTTATACTAGTTTATTTATAGATTCCTCAGGATTTTTGATGTAAGCAATTGTGTCATGTGCAAATAGAGGCAGTTTTACTTTTAATTTTTCCTTTCTCATCCTTATGCTTTTAATTTTTTTAAATTTATTTTTTCTTGCCTTATTGCAATGCTTAAGACCTCTAATACAGGGTGACCAGAATAGGTGAGAGTGAACATTTCTGTCTCTTTCTCAATTTAGGGAAAACATTCACTGTAGCACCATAAAGTGTAATATTAACTATAGGTTTTCCATAGATGCCCTGGATTGAGGAAGTTTCCTTTCATTTTCAAGTGTAACTTCTCCAAAAGGCCTGAGGGTTTGTTTTGAATTGAAAGGGTTTTAAAATACCACTAAAGTCAAAAGCATTATTTCACAAACAGTGTTAACTATGTGCTGTTCTCTAAGTATTAACTGATTTAATCCTGAAATAAGGTTGGGGAGCTATTATTTCCATTTTATAGTAGAGGAAAATGATGCATAGGCTGGTATAGAATTTGTCCAAGGTCAAACAGCTAAGAAGTGGTAGAATCCTACAGTCTGGCTTCTGAGATCATAGGCTGGCTGCTCCTATAACCTCATGCATGGGGTTGCTGTCGTTGTAACTCCCTTCTGCCTTCACTTGCTCATCTGAAAGTAGCAGATGCTAGAGAACAATACTTCCTTTTGGGGGTGGGAAGGTGATGACTGCTTAGTGTGTTAGTAGCAGTGCATTTCTACAACATGGCTATAACTTCTTGCCTTGAAAAAATGTAAGTCAACCTAAAATACATATTTATATAGATATAATTCGCTTTTATTTCTTCAAAATACTTAAGGAAACAAATGAGGAGAAACACTGATTTCATTCCTCAAACAATTTTAAATCTCATTTTAATTTAGTGGCTATCTCCAGAGCTTTCCTTAAAACATGTCTTTTCCTTGCCTCAAAAGATAAAAAACAGCTTCATGACCCAAAGCAGTATCCTTTTTATTTTTCATTTGGCTAAGTAAGCATACTTACCCCTTGTAATATCAAGAGTATACATTCTTTCCTCTTTTCTAGTATTAGACTAAATATTTTACATACAGAAACAGAAATCAGCATCCATGTTTTTTTTTTGTTTGTTTGTTTGTTTGTTTGTTTCCGGTACGCGGGCCTCTCACTGTTGTGGCCTCTCCCGTTGCGGAGCACAGGCTCCGGACGCGCAGGCTCAGCGGCCATGGCTCACGGGCCCAGCTGCTCCACAGCATGTGGGATCTTCCCGGACCGGGGCACAAACCCGCGTCCCCTGCAACGGCAGGCGGACTGTCAACCACTGCGCCATCAGGGAAGCCCACATCCATGTTTTTATATGCACCAGTGTGTATATATAAACCTACATATACACAGTTCACACGTGTATTTTGTTTAGGTGTGAAATAATAACAATGGCTATATAATGTATATAGTAAATGGCTATAATACTAACGATTTACTTAGTGCCCATTCTATTTAGGAAGCCAGGAGCTTGACATTTACTTTATTTAATTCTTCCAAAATTTTGCAAGATTAATATTATTATTCCCACGATCCAATGAGAAGTTGAACACAGGAAAGATTGAATAGTCTACTGAATGTGACCCAGCTGGGGTTATTTCTGGAATTCCAATCCAAACCCATTAGCAGTGGTGATTTAGACCTGTCCTTGTGTAGTGACCCTGGGGGGCTATGAGGGCCCAATGCCCAATTATGTCTATGGAATCTACTAAAAAGACAACCATGATGTTGAGACAGTATGTGGATGGCCCCGGTTAGCATATATGTTATTTTGATGGCATAATGTTTTAAGTCAATATGAACCCTCACTTGCTCAAACTTGTTTACTGGAGGGACTGTTCACTCTGCAGGATATTATGGAAATGCCCTGGTAAGGGTTTCAATCACAGTCCTGGGAGTGTGACAAACCACACAAAAGGGGAACCAGTCCACCTACCAGATGCTCAAGGGTGTCTCAGAGCCCATCTGGAGCCCCATTTTCATACTTTCTTCTTTTTTTCTCTGTGAGTGGTGAGAAGAGTTGTTTAGCAAGTGGTGTTAGTAAATACTTGCAAATGAATAGATATAAAATGAGTGAATGAACTTTCCAGTTGTTCAGTAAGGTCAGTCAGTTGATGGTCCCTGCTCTTGGACCCTGCTGCCCCAACCCAATTGCTCTTGGCCTAGGGGATTTTCTCTCCATTTTGAGAATTATGCTAGCTTCACATTGCCCTCTGCTTAACAGAGCCTGTGGTACCTATGAGTGAACTCTTCTGTTGGGGAGGAAGGCAACATTTCAACATTTCCTTGTGGGGTGACATGGTTAGTCAGGCAAGGGTCAAGGCCAGGGCAGCACCTAGGTGGGGGGAGTGAAAGGAGCTCATTGGAGCCCAGGACACTTGCGGGAAGGTGGGTGGTTCTGGCCTGGGATTACCCCCTCCTCCATCCCTAAGCAGACATATAACCTTGGGACCCTCAGTCAAGACCTTTGAATTTTTGTGTCTTAAAGGAGGAGGTTGATGATAACCAACTTTTATTGAAGTACTAAGTGTCATTCTGCTAATGAAAGACTTTGCGTATACTTTCTTCTTTAATTTTTGGATCTCCTTATGAATTATCTCATTCCACCGATGAGAAAACTGAGACTTATAGGGGTTAACCAATTTGCTCAAGATGGCACAGCTGGGACCACCAGAGCTGGAATCCAGCTGTTCTTGAAACACTTACAGTCCCTTGATCTCCAAATGCACCACTGACTGCCTAAGTTTGCCTCTGAAGAGTAAGAGGCTTTGCAACTGTGACAGCCTCACTTTGCTTTCCATGTGATGCTCCTGTACAATTTTCATAAACTTCATTAAAAATGAAGAACAACACTTCTGAGAATTTCCCTGCCTGACTTGGCCTCTGTCATCCAGCAGAGTGCAGTGCAGTCTAAGGCCAACTCCCTTTCCTTGCCTTGGATGGAACTGTGAAAATCTAACTGCTTCTAGCAAAAACCAGTCTCAGCTGGAAAGCACTGAATCCACCTGGAGAAGATGTTGAAGAGTGCATAGCAACAGATCCAGATGAGATCCTATCTCATTAGGAGGCACAATTTGAACATTGTTCCTTGGAAGGCATTAGAAAAGCATTTTAAAAAATGTAATTCTCATTTTGTTCCATGCATGAAAAAAAAGTGATAAAGGTTTTGTGCTTTCCTTCATCTCTATTTATAAACCTTATTAACATGCCTGTAATAGAAGCCATGTCACCTTTGCTGGAACTGATGGTGACACTAAATGACAGAGCACATGGTGCCCCATTGCCCACATTAAATATGGTCAAATGTCTCAAAAATTACCTATTTAAAGAATTTGCACATGTCACAGGGTGTTTTTAAAACCTTATTTTTTTCTAGGTTATTACCTTTATATCTATAAGCTACTAGGATTCAGAAAAGTCGGATTATTGTCATAAACTAGCAAGGGCTCTTTAGGTAGCAAAGCTACTCTGTAAGTGACCTCTACGGCCAGCTCACTGGCCACACACCTTCCCTGGTTCTCTGGAGACCAGCTCATGGTAGAATGAAGGCCTCATTTTCACAGCAATGCCTCCATCGATTCTTGGTGTGTTATAGCGAATAAATTATTGTTAAAACCTTTGAGCACCTGCTATTTCAGAGCACTTATAAACAAAAGCAATTCATGAAAGATAATAGAATAAAAAAATGTTTGAGCACTTATTGTGGCTGGGTACTTTTTAAGTGCTTTATCTATATGAACACATTAAACCCTAACAGCAACTTTATCATGGAAGTATGATTATCATCCTTATTCTACAGAGGGGAAAAGTGAGGCATGGAGACATTTAGTGATTTGCTTAAGGTCCCAGAGTTAGTAGGTGGCAGAGAAGGGATTCAGTCCCAGACAGTCTGCCTGCAGAGTCTGTGTTCTTCACACCTACTCCTCCTGCCCTCAGTATCAGCAACGGGCAAGTCTTGTGAGGATTGCCATATCCAAGCCACCTTCTGGAAGGAATGGGCTTTACCTGGATCTATCTGTGGTGGGTTCCAGAATCTTCTCCCTAAATATATATGATGCAGAACATATATGTGTATTCCTACCACATGCTCTGGTCTGTGGGCTCTGCCTCGATCCTATCTGCATCTCCTCTTTACCTGAGAGCATCTCCTGAACTTCAAGAGCCTCTCTGGCCACATCCACATGGTCTCAGTGCTGGGAATTATACAAGTTTGTGTATAAATGCCCACCTCCTTCATCCCTCTGAGCTGTGGTTCCACAGTTTCCTGGTGGGGTGGAGCTGCATGGCCTACAGTGATGCTGGCCTGATCATGGCCCCTCAATGGCTACCTTCTTGTCCTTTCTCTTCTGTCTCCTGCCCCACTTCCTGCTGAAGTACCTGCTGCACCTGCCAGATAAACTCCTCCCACCGGGATCTTGTCTCCAGGTCTGCTTCTGGGGGAAGAAGGTCAGTAAGGGGTCTGAGCATCCACATCTAACAAAAATGGCCATGACCCTGCTCCCCACACATGGTCCCTGTTCTCACGTCTGTGCCACCTTCCTGGGCCCAGACCCAGTTTACATTCTCTGGGGAAGAATCTCTTCTGCTTGGATTCAGAACTGAAAAGCAGACTCCCTTTGATGACTGCTTTTCTGCCTGGAGGAGGGCACATTATTTATGCTAATAGTTAATCAATTCTATGGACTGGGGGTCCCTCTAAAACATTGATTGATTGTTTACTACATGCCAGGCATGATTATAAGTGCTTTGCTTACATGAATTACCATATGTGAGTGGTGCCCGCTGGACTTCAAACACAGGCTGCCTTGTGTCAGATCCCCAGGCCTGTAAAGACTTTTCTGCTACCTTTGTTTTATGCTTTCCAATGACAGGACCAAAACTAGAGGCAGAAGAGGGTCCTGAGTTCCTCTTTCTTTTTCACACCTCACCCCTTTCCAGTAATACCCTTGCTGATGTCCTTTACATAGTGCTTTCTCCAGTAAAACATCTGTGCCTCATAATTTTAAAAAATCAAATCAATGCAAGCAAATAGCAGTTTTTTAAAGCACAACCTCAGGGACTGCCTCCTTTAGCTGGTGCTATGGTGTACCCCCAGAGTACATGGCATGAAGGTGTCAAGAGCAATGATTCACACAGCTGCTGTTTGCAAGGTTCATGCCCTTGGTTTTGGGAAAGTGTTACAGGCCTGCACAGATGCAGCTCCAGAATGTCTGGTTGAATGCAGTTGGCTGAGCACATGTGCTTAAGTCCCCACCCACCAAAACTCCATCAACCAGGATTTGAAGAAAGGGGGCAACATATGGGAGAGAACACTGGATGAGCAATGCCAGCAGACTAGAGCTTCTTCGATTTCCAGAAGATGTAACCTTGCTCTGTGAGAGCCAAACCAAAGGAATTTTCAATAAGCCGGGACCTCAAAAATGCTTTTTCTCTCTCGATGTTTTACTCCAACAAAAGGAAAGTGAAAAGAAGCAAAGTAAGAATGAGAGAGAGAGGGAGGAAGGGAGAGAGAGAGTGAGTGAGTGAGAGAGAGAATATGGATGTTGTAACACAAGAAAGAATATTTTAAATTCTGCCAGTGGTTATTTCCATAGCCCTAAGTGCCCTATTTCTTGAGATTGTTTTGTACCTCTAGACTTCACACACTGACTACACATTCTTAATGATGAAATTTTAGTTCACTTTTTTATCTGCTACTTACTTGTCCTTGCTGCCTTCTAATTTTTGACATAAGTTATTCCACTTTCTCTATTGGTTGTCTAGTATCTTTAAATAGTATTCAGACTCTACTCCTATTTGGTCCATTTAGATCTATCTCCAGACACTCTTCGCACACCCCCACCACGTAGGATGAGGTGATTGCACTCTTACCATTCGTTTTATTTCTCTCCAACCACATCTTTGCTTTTCACTTGATCGAGCCTCATAGCACTTGCATTTTATTTTAGTACCTGAGATAGACAGAACGATGGCCCCCAACAGCATACACATCGATTCTCAGAACTTGGGAATATATTACTTTGTACAACAAAGGAATTTTGCAGATGGGACTAAGTTAAGGAAGTCTTGAATTGAGGGGATTATCCTGGCTTATCCTGGTGGGCTCTATGTCAGCACAAGCATCCTTACAAGGGAAGGAAGGAGGCAGGAAGGTCAGAGTAGAGAAGATGTGGTGATGGAAGCAGAGGTCAGAGATCAGAGTGAGGCAGGGCCATGAGCCAAGGAACGCAGATGGTCTTAAGAACCAGAAAGGCAAGGAAACAAATTCTCCCCCAGAGGTTCCAGAAGGAGCACAGCCCTGCCAACACCTTGATTTTAGCTCAGTGAGACGTGTGTCAAACTTCTGACCTCCAGCACAGCAAGATAATAAATTTTGTATTGTTTTAAGGCTTTAAGTTTTTGATAGCTTGGTACAACAGCAACAGGAAACCCGTAAGGCACCATCACTAAGTCTTCCAGTGTTCTGTCTATAGGTTATATGTTATTATGGCTGGGGTGGTTTACATATGTTCCCTCACTTAATCCTCTAAACCACCATGACTCCCATTTTATAGAGGAAGAATTGAAATGCAAGGTTTTGGAACCTTGGTAAATATCACACAAGCAAAGAGTGGGCCTGGGGCTTACACATGGCCTCCTGTAGGCCGAGTCCTGACGCTTTACATCCCACTGGCTCCTCAATGGGAGGTGTAAAAACCACCACAAGTGCTTACAATCCATCAGAAGAGAAATTTGGGGGTTGGAGAAAAGAAGGAAAAGAAAATTTCCAAGGGAAGGGTGCTGTTAGTCCTCTGTGAGGACATTGTCCCTTTTTGATGACCCCAGTTCTGGGACCTCTTTGTACTTTCATTTTAAAGTGATGGAAGAAGTTCTCACATATTAAGGTATGGGAAGTCATTCTGACTTATACATGATTTGGCTTGAACTTTATGCTAACTAAAACAGCCTGTCTGTCTTATGGCCAGTCAACATACGTTGTACATCTGCTTTAACCATAATGAGAAGAATGTTGCCCACCACCCAGTTATACAAAGGGCTAATTTGCAACCCACTGCAGTTGTCCACTGACAGTGTGCCTTGAGGAGAATTCAGGAAAAAAGCAAACAAAACAGGATGAGACACTCTGTACTTGAATAAATGGCCCCTAGATAGTCAAGTTGCATACCTCAGGAAGAATTTCAGCAACCTCAGATTCTTGCATCTTCCTGTATATAGAAAGGCACTAAAATCATCAACTTGAGATATCTGTTCTTTGTGATTAGCAGTAATGTTTTACCAAGATGTATGCTTGACTACGTGTATTGCCCTAGCCAAAAAGTTCATAAATACTGGCTCTTCCCCAACTCTTCAAAGTGGTCCCCTCAGAGAGGATGCTTTCTGGGCTATAAATCTCAGTTTGACTGGAATAAAACTCTCTTGGATGTTGCTATAGATTGTTTACTGATTATTTGCATCAACAAAAGCATAAAAGTGCTGGTGAAATAATCAGTAGCCTGGGACACCCCAGCCTCACAGAGGTAAACTGAAAATGGGGTATGAAGACCTCTCTCTGTCTCTCACAGGCCAGAGGAGTGCTAGCTGTGATGTCTCTTCTCTCTAGAAATTTCACTGGTTTTGGGAGATGAGACCTGGATCTCTCCCTAAGGAAGGGGCCTATGCCCCCACCCCCATCATATTGGGGCTTCTCCAAGCATTTTTCAGACAACTCCCTCAATCTGGGTGATAAGGCAGTAGGACCACAAGCTTTGATGGACAGTCCTTCGCAGCCTTGCTGGACAGGAGACTAGGCTGGGGGAGGGAGTCATCACCCTGAGTGGGGGCCTGCAAGTTGGAGATGAGAGGGCTGCCAGTTTCTTCCTCACTTTCTGCATCTCATCTTATTTTTTCCCTTTCCATTTCTTCCTCCTTTGCTCTGACTCAACATTGCCTTTACATCTCCTTACTCTTTCTGAAATTAAATCCCTCTGAATATTGCTACCTGAAATACCCCTCTAATATCTCCCTCCTCCTCTGATGCTTCCTCCCTCGAGGTCATCCACTGAAATGACTGGGTAGAACATGCACTTAAATAGAAGCCCTGAGAAATCTCCAGATCTTCCATCTGGTCACTCTTTACTCAAGTCATGCTCTTTTAAAAGTAGCTCATAATTATTCCAATAAATTAAAAAAAAAAAAAAAAAAACAGAGAACTTCTAGTGATGCCCATAGCTGACAGGGACAGAGTAAAGGCACAAAGTAGGTGATTAAATAGTTAATCCCACTAGGGGATTGTAAGTAGAGAAAAAAGTATGGGAGACTCCTGTAAGTTAATGTTCACTCAAGAAAACAGGTTTGCTTAACCACAAAACCAAGCAGCCTTGCTTAGCAACAAAACCATGCAACAGAAGCATGAGACATGCCCCCAAACAATAAAACAGTGGTGGCATGAGACCCACATCCTGCCCAGTGAGCTCAGTAAGTTAATTATTCCTAGGACATCCTCCTCTGTGTGCATGAAAAACAAAAATATAAGGAAAAGGTGACATTATACTAAAACCTGAGGTGATTCACCATTTTTAGCATATGTTACCGCCTTTTTGCTCAATTTTCATTGTGCCATGACAGTCCTACCTTGACCATGTAGGGACAAGAAAACTCCCCTGCCCGACATGGAGGAGGAACTGATGATGGAAACATGACATCTATTCAAGAATGAGGAGGGATGTGGTCTTCCCCCCTCCCCACTTTTCCTTTGATTATAAAACTGTAGCCCACCAAGTTCTTGGGGCATGGCACCCTCTCACCTGCCCACTGTAAGCCTCACAGGAGTCCTATTCTAATATATCGCTTATCTATCACTTTGCCTCTTGCTGAATTCTTTCTGTGCTGAGACATAAAGAACTGGAGCTCCTCAGAGCCCTCCGAGACACCACCTAGCAGTTTCATAGCCACCAGTTTTATCCTAATATTTCTTACATTTTGCCTTCTAACTGAGGTAAGAGCTCATCACTCAATTATGTTTTTGTATTCAAAACTTACAAAAAAAATTCCTTAATTTTTCTGGTAAACTACATTTCTTGTAAGAAGCAACTTATTTTTTTCCCACAGAAGTCTGATGAGTTCCTATATTAATTGGGTGTATAAAATGACCCTTTCAGACTGAGAATACTGCTATATTCACAACTCCACTTATATTTACAGAACAATTCTCTATTATTATGGTAATAACATGGCTTCTATCCCTTTACTATGTAAATTTTTCCATTTTAGCTGAGTAAATACTTCCTATCTGCCTACTGCAATGATTTGAATAACAAAGATGAACAATGGGTAAGAACAGGCTGCTTTGGAGGATTGGGCTGAAGACTTCTTACAAAGAAGTTTTTAAAGCAAAAGGATAACTCCTCCTAAGTGGTTTAGCAGCCATCACAGATGGTATAGGTAGCATGGGATCCTGTAAGCAAAATTCAATCTTGGAATTTAGCCGGAAGATAAAATTTGTGAACTTGGGACTTCAATTCTAAAGTTTTCTTTATTTATTTTTCTTTTTCAATGCTTAGTAAAAAGAAAAAAAGAAAGAAAAGAGTCTACAACCACTTCAACATAAGCACATATGCACATGTATGAAGACCAGAAGCTATGCTCATGGGTAAAAATGGCCACTTTACTTCCAAATTTAGACAAGGGAGCCTCTTGTTAGTCTAAATTTTCTGCCAGCTGCTTCTCTATAAGCAGAGGTGGAGAGGCACTTTGGGAGCACTCTGTTCTGCAAAGAGGCCCTCTGTGGCCTCCTCATTATGCAAAGATAAGGTGTGTTAGTTTTCTATTGCTGCTGCAACAAATTACCACAAACTTAGTGGTTTAAAAAGCACAAATTTATTATCCTACAGCTCTGTAGGTCAGAGTCTGACATGTGACTCATGAGGCTAAAATCAAGGAGTCAGCAGAACTGCATTCCTTCCTGGAGTCTCTAGGGAGAATAATCCATTTCCTTGCTTTCTCCAGCTTCTATGGGCTACCTGTGTTCCTTGGATCATGCCCTTTCCTCCAGAAATGGCTGGATAATTATTTTCCACATCAAATCACACTGACCCTACTGTCTCTCTCTTGCACTTTTAAGGGTGCTTGTGATTACATTGGACCCACCTAGATATTCCAGTATAATCTCTCTATTTTAAGATCACCTGATTAGCAAACTTAATTATCCTTTGCTAAGTAATATAATATATTCACAGTTTCCAAGTATTAAGATGTAACCATCTTTGGGTGGCCATTATTCTGCCTACCACATACAATAAGTACAAGATTTTAACTTATGCTACCAGGAGATAATAAAGTTTGAAACACCTCCTATGCCCCAAGTAGAACTCTAGGAGGGAAAGATGTCTCAGGAATGATGGCAGACGTGAGACTCTGAGAGGCAGGCTATGGCCAACTGTATGTGAACTTTTAATACCAGACGTTCTGGTGCTCTATCAAGCTTTGGTAGAATACAGACCACATGAATGTGACTTAGAAGTTATAACTTTGAAGTCTAAGCGTGGGACCACACAAGGATATGAAACAGTAAGGACCCCACAACAGTAAACAAGTATTGTGGGTCTCTGCAGGTCAAGTTATTTTCAGAAGCTATAGGACTGGTGTGCTTATTGGGCTTCTTAGTTCTCCCTCTAAACTTGGAGTTTGAGGCAGGTCTCTCTCCTCTTTTAATTGAATAGGTCCAAACCCAAACTAACCTTGGGGTTGTTAGGCTAGTGGAGTGGGCACAGGAGGAAGGCCCGCAAGGGAGCTACGGAATTTCTTGCTAATGGTAACATATGGTGTTAAGAAAATGACTGCATAAATAAATGAGAAATGCTTATATTTTTACCCCAAGCTGGTGAAGTGGGCCATACCAATTATATATATTTATGATATCCATCTTTAAGGAATCCATGATCCCACCAAATGTGGCTTAGCTCAGTTTCCTAGAATTAGAGTTCATTTACTTACTGATAATATCTTTTAGATATTATTGACAATTTTCTATGAAAAAAATTTATCCTTTGTTTCCATGACCCTTGTTTACCATGACCTTTCTCCTTATACCCTATTGCAGCACTAAAAGTGAGGGTGATTTGAAATTCAGACCTCAACTTTAGCACACCCTCCATGGAAGAATTCATTCATCCTTATGACTTCAACTGGCACATTTACAATGTTGACTTCCAAATGTGGCCTTTAACCCTGACCTGTCTCCTGAGCATCTTTTTTATATCCCCAATCCATGGTTGAAATTTCCATCTGGATATCCCATGACTTTTAAACACAAGAAGCCTGAAAGACCTAACTCCAAAAATAGAAGCCAAATACTCATCAAAATCTGACTGTAGTCATGGTCAGAACTCTCAAGTATAGCTAACTGAGGACTCCGAGAAAGGAATTCATCACTTGCGAAAGAAGAAACTGCAGTAGATTGATGGCTCTCAAACGGCTGTGTAGAATCACTGGTATTCACTGGTGTGCAATGCAAACATCCTTGAAAAGATAGTCTGGAACAGTGACAACTATTACCTCACTTGCATCATGTACAGCAAGGTGAGAGACACATTAAGGATTGTCCTTCAAGAATATCCATCTATTATTTCTACATCATATTAGCTTTTGGAGAATTTTCTCATTAGTATTCTACTCCTTTAGCCACTCTGATTTCTCTGATAGAGGCTAGAACCCAATCCATTTATTTATTTATTTATTCTCATATAGCATTTAGTTAAGGCTACTGTTAATAAGACTCTAAGACAAAGGTTAATGTCAAACTGCAATATTGACATTAACCATGCCCATTGTCTCAAACCAGACCAACTGAATAAAACTTAGACACCATCAGAGTCTACCTTATAAATCTAGGTGAATTTCCCCTAATTTCTGCATTGATCTTCTCATTTGGCATGAGGTCCCTTTACCTTCTTCCATTTATTATACAATGATGTCAAATATTTCCTCTACATATTTCGAGAATTTCATCAGATGGTGTTTTAATTTTTGCTTCAACTGTTAAATGAAATTTAGAAAGTTCAAGTGGGCAAGTGGGCAAAATTTAATTTAACCATATTTTTACTTTTTCTGTTGTTTTTCCTTCCTTCCTGATGTTCCAACTTTTCTATCATTTCCTTTCCTCTTAAAGAACTTTTTTTATCCATTTTTAAAGTGTAGGTATGCTGGAGACGAATTCATTTTTTTTTATCATCCAAAAATGTTTAATTTCCTCTTCATTCTGGAAGGTATTTTTGCTAGATATAGAATTGTGGATTGACATTTCTTTTCTTTCAACACTGGAAAAATGTTGTGACACTTTATTCAGACCTTGTTCTTTGATGAAAAAAATCTACTTTTGCTGAAATTGTTTTATCCTATTGGAAGGGTGTTTTCAAAGTTTTTTCTATTTCTTTAGTTTTCATAATTTAATTGTGATATGTCTTGCTGTGGATTTTTTTGAATTTATCATTCCATTATTCCTTTCATGCCATTATTTCTTTGAATATTTTTTCAGCCCCACTCTCTTTCTCCTCTCCTTCTTGAACTCCCATGACATTAATGTTAGATCTTTTGGTAGAATCCCACTAGTCTCTGAGGCTCTGTTCTTTTTTATTTTTTCCAGTTCATTTTCTCTATGTTATCCAGAGTGTGTAATTTTATTGTTCTATCTTCCAGTTCATTGCTTCTTTCCTTTGTCCTTTCCAATCTGCTATTCAGCCCATCCATTGAATTTTTTATTTAGATTACTGTGTTTTTCAATTCTAAAAATTTCCACTTGGCTTATCTTTATATCTTTTATTTCTTTTGGGGGGCTTTCCATTCTTTTCAATTATTTAACTTATCTTTTATTTAATTTACATTTATTTGTTCCCTACTGGCCTCCATTAGTGCCTCAAGAGCAGTGGGGTACCTCATTACTGCTGGATCGGGGTGGGAGTTCAGGCTCTGCACCAGTCCTCTGGTGATGCCACTCTTCCTGAGAGAACTAGGTTGCCTTGTTGCTGCTCCAAATGTATCCTTTATTTACACTGCAGAGAGAGGTAGGTGCCTCATTATTACTGGGTAGGGATGGAAGTTTAGGCTCTGTACTTGGCATCCTCTGACACCATCCAGGAGGAAAGGTAGGGGGAAGAGACACTTCTCATTTCAGCATGTGAGAGTGGACATCCAGGCTTCCCACTAGACTTTGCTGATGAGTTTGTATGTGAGAGTACAGGTTTTTCTGTGGTGTTTGGTTAGAGTAGAGTGGTTATTATCTGAAAATTTTGTCTTGCTTGGCTGACACTTTTCCAGTCATTTGGCTAGAGACAGGAATCTTTTTTTTGTTTCTTTGTTTGTTGGTTTTTCTGGTTGCTGCTTTCTTCAGCGTCTAGTCTAAGATGTATAATGCCAAAATAAAAACCCATGCAACTCACCATTGTATTGTTTCTTGGGTCCTGATGTCCCTAGTCAGCCTCTATCTTCCAAGGCTGTTTGCTATACAAATGTTCTTAGAAACATAGTTCAAGATAAGGTGCAGTCAGTGCCTTGCTCACGAGATAAGCACAAATGTGAGAGAATCATAGAGAATTGTCTTCCAGTACTCACTTATATAAAGAACTGAAAACTAAAAAGGTGTGAAGAATATGCATAAAGAGAAAATGTGTTAAATAATTGGCAGTATAAACACAAGCCAGGAAGTGGGGAAGGATTATATCATCTATTATCAATACATTCTTTTGCTCATCCATGTTAATAGAAAGTGAAAATGAAAGAAAATTAGGTATCTTATTTAGCGTTCTAAAACTAACTACAATAGCTAAAAATAATGATAGAATAAAATAGCAAAATACAGGAGAAAAGAAAAGAAAAGGTATAATTGTGCTAATTTTCTCATTCTTCCTAGAGGGTCAGTAGCCTCTAATTTTACTAAATACACACAAGTTTATGTATACTAATTGCAGTTGTAAGGATAATTAGTAGGGAATAAAAGAAATGAGGATACAAACCTTCAACTTCACAGAAGACACAAACACCATATTTATATATGGATATACACACACACACACTCACATGCATGATTAAAATAAAAGAATACAAATATTGATCAAAAACAAAGATGCAGGTTAAGTTTAATGTAAAAATTGACTGAATAAGGTCATATCAAAATAATCAAAATAATATAGTTGGAGTAAACCACAATTAAAGAAAATATCTCATTTTGGATTGAAATATAAGATATATATGTATATATATATGAAACAGGATTATACCAAAAGGTTGATCATTAAGAAGGTAAAAAATGGAATTCTAGACAAATGCTTAAAAAAGAAAATCATAGAAAGTAAAAGAATGGTGATGATGAAGAGGAAGAGGAGAAAAGGAGAGAAAAACAAGAAGAGAAAAAGGAGAAGAAGAAGAAGAAAACAACAATGGCTTGAGATTTTGTTAATTCTATTTGACAATTTGTATTCAAATCAAAAACTGTTAAAGTATTTAGAAAAGATAAACTTTTATACTCCTTGTGCTATACATCATTATGTACCAAACGATATGACATCAGAATCAATAAAGCAAAAAATAGCAGGAAATATAAGAGAAATATATTTAAACATAATATTAAAAGGTGGAATGAAGTCTTCATTGTCAGTTGACTACTGATTTACTCAAGTAAGTAAAAGCAACAGCAATACAAATAATATAATTAATAAGGAGGATAAAATAATAAATATAGGGCTTCCCTGGTGGCGCAGTGGTTGAGAGTCCTCCTGCCGATGCAGGGGACATGGGTTCGTGCCCCGGTCCAGGCAGATCCCAGGTGCCACGGAGCGGCTGTGCCCATGAGCCATGGCCACTGAGCTTGCGCGTCCGGAACCTGTTGCTCCGCAACGGGAGAGGCCACAACAGTGAGAGGCCCGCGTACCACAAAAAAAAATAAAAAAATAAATAATAAATATAATATAAATATATGTTCCTGAATTTAGTTGGAAAGCTTTCAGCTTTTCACCATTGAGTATTATGTTGGCTCTCCATTTGTCATAAATGGCTTTTATTATGTTGAGATATTTCCCTCTATACCCACTTTGCTGAAACTTTTAATCGTGAATGGATGTTGAATTTTGTCATATGCTTTTTCTGCGTCTATTAAGATGATCATGTGGTTTTTCTTAGCCATTTATATATGTCATGCCACTACCTTCTGGCCTGTAAAGTTTCTACTGCAAATCTGCTGATAGTCTTACTGGGTTTCACTTGTACGTAATAAGTTTGGATATATGTTGTATACTTTTCTCTTGCTGCTTTTAAGAGTCTTTCTTTAACTTTCACCTTTTAAATTATAATGTTTCTTGGCGTGTATCTCTTTGGTTTCATTTTACTTGGAACTCTCTGGGATTCCTGGATTTTGATGTCTCTTTCCTTCCCTAGATTAGGGAATTTTTAGGCTATTATTTCTTCAAATAAGTTTCCTAGCTCTTCCTCTCTACCTTCTACTTCTAGGAGTCCCATAATGTGAATGTTATTCCACCTGATGTTGTCTCAGAGGTTCCTTAAGGTGTCCTCACTTCTTTTCCTTTTTTTTTTTTTTGTATGTTTAATTTTATTTATTTATTTTTTCTTCTTAGTCATCCGTTTTATACACATCAGTGTATACATGTCAATCCCAGTCTCCTGATTCATTACACAACAACCCCCACACCCCACTGCTTTCCCCGCTTGGTGTCCATACTTTTTTCTCTACTTCTGTGAATCAATTTCTGCTCTGCAAACCAGTTCATCTATACCATTTTCTAGGTTCCACATATATGTGTTACTATACGATATTTGTTTTTCTCTTTCTGACTTACTTCACTCTGTATGAAAGTCTCTACATGCATCCACGTCTCTACAAATGACCAAATTGAGATCCTTTTTATGGCTGAGTAATATTCGATTGTATATATGTACCAATCTTCTTTATCCATTCATCTGTCGATGGGCATTTAGGTTGCTTCCATGACCTGGCTATTGTAAATAGTGCTGCAATGAACATTGCGGGTGCATGTATCTTTTTGAATTATGGTTTTCTCTGGGTATATGCCCAGTAGTGGGATTGCTGGCTCATATGGTAATTCTATTTTTAGTTCTTTAAGGAATCTCCATACTGTTCTCCATGGTGGCTGTATCAATTTACATTCCAACTAACAGTGCAATAGGGTTACCTTCTTTCCACACCCTCTCCAGCATTTGTAGTTTGTAGATTTTCTGATGATGCCCATTCTAACTGGTGTGAGGTGATACCTCATTGTAGTTTTGATTTGCATTTCTCTAATGATTAGTGATGTTGAGCATCTTTTCATGTGCTTCTTGGCCATCTGTATGTCTTCTTTGGAGAAATGTCTATGTAGGTCTTCTGCCCATTTTTGGATTGGGTTGTTTGTTTGTTTTTTTTTTAATATTGAGCTGCATGAGCTGTTTATATATTTTGGAGATTAATCCTTTGTCCGATGATTCATTTCCAAATATTTTCTCCCATTCTGAGGGTTGTCTTTTCGTCTTGTATATGGTTTCCTTTTCTGTGCAAAAGCTTTTAAGTTTCATTAGGTCTCATTTGTTTATTTTTATTGCCATTACTCTAGGAGGTGGACCAAAAAAGATCTTGCTGTGATTTATGTCAAAGAGTGTTCTTCCTATGTTTTCTTCTAAGATTTTTATAGTGCCCAGTCTTACATATAGGTCTCTAATCCATTTTGAGTTTATTTTTGTGTATGGTGTTAGGGAGTGTTCTAATTTCATTTTTCTACATGTAGCTGTCCAGTTTTCCCAGCACCACTTATTGAAGAGACTGTCTTTTCTCCATTGTATATCCTTGCCTCCTTTGTCATAGATTAGTTGACCATAGGTCCATGGGTTTATTGCTGGGCTTTCTATCTGTTCGATTGATCTATATTGCTGTTTTAGTGCCAATACCATACTCTCTTGATTACTGTAGTTTTGTAGTATAGTCTGAAGTCAGAGAGTCTGATTCCTCCAGCTCCGTTTCTTTCCCTCAAGACTGCTTTGGCTATTTGGGGTCTTTTGTGTCTCCATACAAATTGTAAGGTTTTTTGTTCTAGTTCTGTAAACAATGCCATTGGTAGTTTGATAGGGATTGCATTGAATCTGTAGATTGCTTTGGGTAGTAGAGTCATTTTCACAATATTGATTCTTCCAATGCAAGAACATGGCATATCTCTCCATCTGCTTGTATCATATTTAATTTCTTTCATCAGTGTCTTATAATTTTCTGCATACAGGTCTTTTGCCTCCCTAGGTAGGTTTATTCCAAGGTATTTTATTTTTTGTGTTTCCTTAATTTCCCTTTCAGATTTTTCACCATTAGTGCATAGGAATGCAAGAGATTTCTGTGCATTAATTTTGTATCATGCAACTTTACCAAATTCAATCATTAGCTCTAGTAGTTTTCTGGTGGCATCTTTAGGATTCTCTATGTATAGTATCATGTCATCTGCAAACAGTGACAGTTTTACTTCTTCTTTTCCAATTTGTATTCCTTTTATTTCTTTTTCTTCTCTGACTGCCATGGCTCGGACTTCCAAAACTATGTTAAATAATAGTGGTGAGAGTAGACATCCTTGTCTTGTTCCTGATCTTAGAAGAAATGCTTTCAGTTTTTCACCATTGAGAATGATGTTTGCTGTGGGTTTGTCATATATGACCTTTATTATGTTGAAGTAGGTTCCCTCTATGCCCACTTTCTGGAGAGTTTGTATCATAAATCAGTGTTAAATTTTGCCAAAAGCTTTTTCTGTATCTATTGAGATGATCATATGGTTTTTATTCTTCAATTTATTGATATGGTGTATCACATTGATTGATTTGCAAATACTGAAGAATCCCTGAATCTCTGGGATAAACCCCACTTAATCATGGTGTATGATCCTTTTAATGTGTTGTTGGATATTGTATGCTAGTATTTTGTTGAGGATTTTTGCATCTTTATTCATCAGTGATATTGGTGTAATTTTCTTTTTTTGTAGTATCTTTGTCTGGTTTGGGTATCAGGGTGATAGTGGCCTTCTAGAATGAGTTTGGGAGTGTTCCCTCCCCTGAAATTTTTTGGAAGAGTTTGAGAAGAATGGGTGTTAGCTATTCTCTAAATGTTTGACAGAATTCACCTGTGAAGCCTCCTGGTTCTGTACTTTTGTTTGTTGGAAGAATTTTAATCACAGCTTCAATTTCATTACTTGTGATTGGTCTGTTCATATTTTCTGTTTCTTCCTGGTTCAGTATTTGAAGCTTATACCTTTCTAAGAATGTGTGCATTTCTTCCAGGTTGTTCATTTTATTGGCATAGAGTTGCTGGTAGTAGTCTCTTAGGATGCTTTGTATTTCTGTGGTGTCTGTTGTAACTTCTCATTTTTCATTTCTAATTTTATTGATTTGAGTCCTCTCCCTCTTTTTCTTGATGAGTCTGGCTAATTGTTTACCAATTTTGTTCATCTTCTCAAAGAACCAGCCTTTAATTTTACTGATCTTTGCTATTGTTTTCTTTGTTTCTATTTCAGTTATTTCTGCTCTGATCTTTATGATTTCTTTCCTTCTCCTAACTTTGGGTTTTGTTTGTTCTTTTTTCTATAGTTCCTTTAGATGTAATGTTAGATTGTTTATTTGAGATTTTTCTTGTTTCTTGAGGTAGGCTTGTATAGCTATAAACTTCCCTCTTAGAACTGCTTTTGCTGCAACCCATAGGTTTTGGATAGTTGTGTTTACATTTTTATTTGTCTCTAGGTGTTTTTTGAGTTCCTCTTTGAATTCTTCAGTGATCTCTTGTGTGTTTAGTAACGTATTGTTTAGCCTCCATGTGTTTGTGGGTTTTTTTTACAGTTTTTTCCCTGTAATTGTTTCTAATCTCATAGCATTTTGGTCAGAAAAGATGCTTGATATGATTTCAATTTTCTTAAATTTACTGAGGCTTGAATGTGACCCAAGAACATCCTGGAGAATGTTCCATGTGCACTTGAGAAGAAAGTGTAATCTGCTGTTTTGGGATGGAATGTCCTATAAATATCAATTAAATCTATCTGGTCTATTGTGTCATTTAAGGCTTGTGTTTCCTTATTAATTTTCTGTTTGGATGATCTGTCCATTGGTGTAAGTGAGGTGTTAAAGTCCACCACTATTATTGTGTTACTGTTGATTTCCTCTTTTAGAGCTGTTAGCAGTTGCCTTATGTATTGAGGTGCTCCTATGTTGGGTGCATAAACATTTACAATTGTTATATCTTCTTCTTGGATTGATCCCTTGATCATTTCATAGTGTCCTTCCCTGTCTCTTGTAACATTCTTTATTTTAAAGTCTATTTTATCTGATATGAGTATTGCTACTCCAGCTTTCTTTTGATTTCCATTTTCATGGAATATCTTTTCCACCACCTCACTTTCAGTCTGTATGTGTCCCTAGGTCTGAAGTGGGTCTTTTGTAGACAGTGTATATATGGGTCTTGTTTTTCTATCCATTCAGCAAGCCTGTGTCTTTTGGTTGGAAAATTTAATCCATTCACGTTTAAGGTAATTATCGATATGTATATTCTTATGACCATTTTCTTAATTGTTTTGGGTTTGTTTTTGTAGGTCCTTTTCTTTTCTTATGTTTTCCACTTAGAGAAGTTCCTTTAGCATTTGTTGTAGAGCTGGTATGGTGGTGCTGAATTCTCCTAGCTTTTGCTTGTCTGTAAAACTTTTGATTTCGTCATCAAATCTGAATGAGATCCTTGTTGGGTAGAGTAATCTTGGTTGTATGTTCTTCCCTTTCATCACTTTAAGTATATCTCACCACTCCCTTCTGGCTTGTAGAGTTTCTGCTGAGAAATCAGCTTTTAACCTTATGGGAGTTCCCTTGTATGTTGTCATTTTCCCCTTGCTGCTTTCAATAATTTTTCTTTGTCTTTAGTTTTTGCCAATTTGAGTACTATGTGTCTTGGTGTGTTTCTCCTTGGTTTCATCCTGTATGGGACTCTCTGTGCTTCCTGAACTGAGGTGGCTATTTTCTTTCCCATGTTATGGAAGTTTTCGACTATATTATGTTCAAATATTTTCTCAGGTCCTTTCTCTCTCTCTTCTCCTTCTAGGACCTCTATAATGTGAATGTTGTTGTGTTTAATGTTGACCCAGAGGTCTCTTAGGCTGTCTCCATTTCTTTTCATTATTTTTTCTTTATTCTGTTCTGCAGCAGTGAATTCCACCATTCTGTCTTCCAGGTCACTTATCCATTCTTCTGCCTCAGTTATTCTGCTACTGATTCCTTCTAGTGTATCCTGGATCATCTTCACTTTCATTATTCTGAATTATTTTTCTGATAGATTGCCTATCTCCATTTCATTTAGTTGTTTTTCTGTGGGTTTATCTTGTTAATTCATCTGGTGCATAGCCTTCTGCCTTTTCATCTTGTCTATCTTTCTGTGAATTTGTTTTTTGTTCCACAGGCTGCAGGATTGTAGTTCTTCTTGCTTCTGCTGTCTGCCCTCTGGTGGATGATGCTATCTAAGAGGCTTGTGGAAGTTTCTTGATGGGAGGGACTGGTGGTGGGTAGAGCTGGCTGTTGCTCTAGTGGGCAGAGCTCAGTAAAACTTTAATCCACTTGACTGCTGATGGGTAGGGCTGGGTTCCCTCCCTGTTGGTTGTTTGGGCTGAGGCGACCAAGCACTGGAGCCTACCTGTGCTCTTTGATGGCGCTAATGGTGGACTCTGAGAGGGCTCACGCCGGGGTGTACTTCCCAGAACTTCTGCTGCCAGTGTTCTTGTCCCTTGGCGAGCCACAGCTGCCCACCGCCTCTTCAGGAGACCCTCCACCGCTAGCAGGTAGGCCTGGTTCAGTCTCCTATGGGTTCACTGCTCCTTCCCCTGGGTCCGGATGCACACACTACTTTGTGTGTGCCCTCCAAGAGTGGAGTCTCTGTTTCCCCCACTCCTGCCAAAGTCCTGCAATCAAATCCTGCTAGCCTTCAAAGTCTGATTCTCTAGGAATTCCTCCTCCCATTGCCCGACCCCCAGGATGGGAAACCTGACATGTGGCTCTGAACCTTCAGTCTAGTGGGTGGACTTCTCTGGTATTAGTGTCCTCCAGTGGGTGAGTCACCCACCCAGCAGTTATGGGATTTGATTTTATTGTGATAGCACCCCTCCTACCGTCTCACTGTGGCTTCTCCTTTGTCTTTGCATGTGGAGTATCTTTTTTGCTGAGTTCCAGTGTCTTCCTGTTGATGATTTTTCAGCAGTTAGCTGTGATTCTGGTGTTCTTGAAAGAGGGATTGAGAGCACGTCCTTCTACTCTGCCATCTTGTGTCCTCACTTCTTTTCATTCAAAAAAAATTTTTTTTGATACTCTGTGTGGGTGTTTTTCATAGCTTTTTCTTCCAGCTTATTTGTGCTTCTATTTCAACCACTCTGCTTTTTAACTCCTCCAGTGTATCTTCCCATTTAGTTATAACTTCTATTTGGTATTTTCTATCTTTGTTGAAGTTCTCACTTGTGTTTATTTATTTTTCTCTTGAAATCATTGAGCATATTTATGGCCATTACTTTTAACTCTTTATCAGGTAGGTTGCTTATCTTTATTTCATTAAGTTCTTATTTTGGGGAATTTGTCTTGTTCTTTGGTTTGAAACTTTTACCTCTTTATCTTCATTTTGCTTGTCTCTGTGTGTTTTTCTGTATGTATTAGATAAAACAACTACCTTTTTCAGTCTTGAAGGAGTGGTCTTATGTAGGAGTTGTTCTGTGTGGCCCAGGAGCACAATCTCCCTTGGCCACTAGAGCCAGGTAATCTATGTGCATCCCTCATGTGGATTGCATGCCCCTGCCTGCTGTGATAGAACAGCAATTGCTATGTGGGGAGGGTGAGCTTCGACTTACTTAACCATCAGAAAGGATGCTTTGAAAACCACAAGTGATTAAATAATTTAAATTTGTGATATTGTTGGAATCATGTCCTCAAATGTGCCCTGGAAGAGTAAAGGAGGGTCTCCTTTTTGTTCTCTCCTCAATTACAATGAGTTGGAGGGTACAATGGGCACCTGGGGAAAGGTGAAGAGGGAGGATCAGCCTCTGCATTACCAGCCACCTCCCCACCTGAGACTTTCTCTCTAGATTTAGCTTCTCCTGCCATTGATAGCTCTACTCTGCACTTAAATGGGGTAAAAAGGGCAAGATGCAATCTTGGCAGCCCCTGAGGAGGAAAGAAGAAGAAAGGGGGCACAAGAGTGAATGCAATTTGGAAGAATTTAAATAACACTTTGGGGTTTCCATGTGTGTTATTGTATTTCCTCATTTTCTGTGGGTATCATTTTTCTTGCCACTGAAATCATGCCCCCCCCCCACAATTTGGAGAGAAAAGTATAAATATGGAAGATACGGAAAGGAACACTGATCTAGGTATAAAGGGTTTTCCTAGAAAAATTGAACAGAAAAGAACAACTATTAAAGATGCAATGAAATAGGGGACATTAACACCCCATGTTCACCAATGGACAGATCATCCAAAATCAAAATAAATAAGGAACTACAAGCTTTAAATGATACATTAAACAAGATGGACTTAATCGATATTTATAGGACATTCTATCCAAAAACAACAGAGTACACTTTCTTCTCAAGTGCTCATAGAATATTCTCCGGGATAGATCATATCTTGGGTCACAAATCAAGCCTTGGTAAATTTAAGAAAATTGAAGTCGTCTCAAGTATCTTTTCCAACCACAAGGCTATGAGACTAGATATCAATTACAGGAAAAAAATCTGTAAAAAATACAAACACATGGAGACTAAACAGTACACTACTAAGTAACCAAAAGATCACAGAAGAAATCAAAGAGGAAAGTAAAAAATACCTAGTAACAAATGACAATGAAAACACGATGACCCAAAACCTATGAGATGCAGCAAAAGCAGTTCTAAGAGGGAAGTTTATAGCAATACAATCCTACCTCAAGAAACAAGAAACATCTCAAATAAACAACCTAACCTTACACCTAAAGCACTTAGAGAAAGAAGAACAAAAAAACCTCAAAGTTAGCAGAAGGAAAGAAATCATAAAGATAAGATCAGAAATAAATGAAAAAGAAATGAAGGAAACAATAGCAAAGATCAATAAAACTAAAAGCTAGTTCTTTGAGAATATAAACAAAATTGATAAACCACTGGCCAGACTCATCAAGAAAAAAAGGGAAAAGACTCAAATCAATAGAATTAGAAATGAAAAAGGAGAAGTAACAACTGACACTGCAGAAATACAAAGCATCGTGAGAGATTACTACAAGCAACTCTATGTAAAGAAAATGGACAACCTGGAAGAAGTGGACAAATTCTTAGAAAAGCACAACCTTCTGAGACTGAACCAGGAAGAAATAGAAATATAAACAGACCGATCACAAGAACTGAAATTGAGACTGTGAATAAAAATCTTACAACAAACAGAAGCCCAGGACCAGATGACTTCACAGGTGAATTCTATCAAACATTTAGAGAAGAGCTAACACCTACCCTTCTCAAACTCTTCCAAAATATAGCCGAGGGAGGAACACTCCCAAACTCATTCTACGAGGCCACCATCACCCTGATACCAAAACCAGACAAAGAGGTCAGAAAGAAAAAAAACTACAGGCCAATGTCACTGATGAACATAGATACAAAAATCCTCAACAAAATACTAGCAAACACAGCCCAACAGCACATTAAAGGATCATACACCATGACCAAGTGGGGTTTATCCCAGGAATGCAAGGATTCTTCAATATATTCATATCCATCAATGTGATACACCATATTAACAAATTGAAGGAGAAAAAACATATGATCTTCTCAATAGATGCAGAAAAAGCTTTTGACAAAATTCAACACCAATTTGTGATAGAAACCCTCCAGAAAGTAGGCATAGAGTGAACTTACCTCAACATAATAAAGGCCATATGTGACAAACCCACAGCCAACATCATCCTCAATGGTGAAAAACTGAAACCATTTCCACTAAGATCAGGAACAAGACAAGGTTGCCCACTCTCACCACTCTTATTCAACATAGTTTTGGAGGTTTTAGCCACAGCAATCAGAGAAGAAAAAGAAATAAAAGGAATCCAAATCAGAAAAGAAGAAGCAAAGCTGTCACTGTTTGCAGATACTATACATAGAGAATCCTAAAGATGCTCCCAGAAAACTACTAGAGCTAATCAATGAATTTGGTAAAGTAGCAGGATACAAAATTAATGCACAGAAATCTCTTGCATTCGTATACACTAATGATGAAAAATCTGAAAGTGAAATTAAGAAAACACTTCCATTTACCATTGAAACAAAAAGAATAAAATACCTAGGAATAAACCTACCTAAGGAGACAAAAGACCCGTATGCAGAAAACTATAAGACACTGATGAAAGAAATTAAAGATGATACAAGCAGATGGCGAGATATACCATGTTCTTGGATTGGAAGAATCAACATTGTGAACATGACTATACTACCCAAAGAAATCTACAGATTCAGTGCAATCCTTATCAAATTACCAGTGGCATTTTTCACAGAAATAGTCCAAAAAATTTCACAATTTGTATGGAAAAAACTAAAGACCCCAAATAGCCAAAGCAATCTGGAGAAAGAAAAACAGAGCTGGAGGAATCAGTCTCCTGCACTTCAAACTACACTACAAAGCTACAGTAATCAAGACAATATAGTACTGGCACAAAAACAGAAATCTGGGTCAATGAGACAGGATAGAAAGCCCAGAGATAAACCCATGCATATATGGTCACCTTATCTTTGACAGGGGAGGTAAGAATATACAATAGAGAAAAGACAGCCTCTTCAATATGTGGTGGTGGGAAAACTGTGCAGCTACATGTAAAAGAATGAAATTATAACACTCCCTAACACCATACACAAAAATAAACTCAAAATGGATTAAAAACCTAAATATAAGGCCAGACACTATAAAACTCTTAGAGGAAAACATAGGCAGAACACTCTATGAAATACATCACAGCAAGATCCTTTTTGACCACCTCTTAGAGAAATGGAAATAAGAGCAAAAATAAACAAATGGGACCTAATGAAACTTAAAAGCTTTTGCACAGCAAAACAGACCATAAACAAGATGAAAAGCCAACCCTCAGAATGGGAGAAAATATTTGCAAATGAAGCAACTGACAAAAGATTAATCTCCAAAATTTACAAGCAGCTCTTGCAGTTCAATATCAAAAAACCAAACAACCCAAACCAAAAATGGGCAGAAGACCCAAACAGATATTTCTCCAAAGAATATATACGGATTGCCAACAAACACATGAAAGGATGCTCAACATCACTTATCATTAGAGAAATTCAAATGAAAAGTACAATGAGGTATCACCTCACACTGGGCAGAATGGCCATCTTCAAAAAATCTACAAACAATAAATGCTGGAGAGGGTGTGGAGAAAAGGGAACCCTCTTGCACTGTTGCCTGGGATGTAAATTGATACAACCACTATGGAGAACGGTATGGAGGTTCCTTAAAAAATTAAAAATAGAACTACCATATGACCCAGTAATCCCATTACTGGGCATATACCCTGAGAAAACCATAATTGAAAAAGTGTCATGTACCACAATGTTCATTGCAGCTCTATTTACAATAGACAGGACATGCAAGCAACCTAAGTGTCCAATGACAGATGAATGGATAAAGAAGATGTGGTACATATGTACCATGGAATATTACTCAGCCATGAAAAGAAATGAAATTGAGGTATTTGTAGTGAGGTGGATGGACCTAGAGTCTGTCATACAGAGTGAGGTAAGTCAGAAAGCGAAAAACAAATACCGTATGCTAACACATATATATGGAATCTAAGAAAAAAAGGGTTCTGAAGAACCTAAGGGTAGGACAGGAGTAAAAACGCTGATGTAGAGAATGGACTTGAGGACATGCAGGGGGAAGGGTAAGCTGGGACGAAGTGAGAAAGTAGCATGGACTAATATATATACTACCAAATGTAAAATAGATAGCTAGGTGGGAAGCAGCCACATAGCACAGGGAGATCAGCTTGGTGCTTTGTGTCCACCTAGAGGGGTGGGATAGGGAGGATAGGAGGGAGACGCAAGAGGGAGGAAATATGGGGATATATGTATATGTATAGCTGATTCACTTTGTTATAAAACAGAAACTAACACACCATTGTAAAGCAATTATACTCCAATAAAGATGTTTAAAAAAAAATAATGCAATGAAAAAAACTTCTCTGAAACAAACTAATTCTATGTATTTAAAGCACAGTACATGTCCTAGGAACATTACACACAGAGTGATTAATGTGCAACATGAGCTGTTAATAGTAGTAGTCTTTTAAATATAAAGAGTCTGATCATCTGATAAGCATCCGGTCCTACTCCCTCCTGCAAAAGCAAAATCACCTGGAATGAAGTGACTTAGGCTTCCTGTAGAATTTCTCCACAACGCATTCAATGAAGAAAATGGAAACTCTGTAGAAGAGTTTTAGGAAAATAAAATTTGACCTAGAATATTACCTGCAGATAAACTGCCATTAACTCACACCTCAAAAATGACAGAAGCCAAATATTCTCACAGAGGGAAATTCAAATATTAGCTAGCATAAGACCTTTTGGCAGGAGGTGGGGAACTCCAGAAAACCAATAGAAAAATCAGAAAACTGTGGTAAGAAGACTCGGGTGATAGAATTCAAGCTGAACTGTATGGGAACTATATTTATAGAACAAAGGGTAAATTTTTAAAATAGCAGCGTGTTAAAATCATCATATAATTAAGAAACATGCAGAAGTGATGAGGAGAGAAAAATAGCAGAGTTCTTAGAAAATTTACTCATCTTTTATAGAATCAGGGGATATCTCAGACATAACCTGAGTTAAAATGCAAGAAACTGAGGCTTACATCAATTTTATATAGCCAATTAACCAGTTATACATATATCCACAGCAGAAACTAACACACTGTAAATCAACTATACTCCAATAAAAATTAATTAAGAATAAATTAAAGATCACACTATCAAAAACTTTTTAAAAATAATAAAAACAGCCTCTGTACAGCCACACCTACTAGAATATTAATGCCAATTTATTTACATAAATAAAGCAAAGAACAAGTTAAAAAAAACATAAAAGGTAGTCAATTAACCAAGAGAAGAGCTGACAGTTGACATATGACTTCCAATTTTCAGAAATCAGACACAGGCAAGCATCCGTACATAAAACAAACAAGGATCAAATGCAAAAACATAAAAATTGAAATTTTAAGAACAAGTTTCTTAGCATAAAATGATAGGAAGAAGACTAAGCATACTTGTCATGTCAATAAATGTAAACAGATGGAATATCATGATAAAAAATAAACCCCTTCCCTTTAAAAAATTCCTCAAACTGAATAAAAAAGCAACTAACAGTGTGCTGTCTACAGCCCAGGAGGCTAAGAGCACAATGGTCAGCCAAGATGGTCAAGAGAGACACTGAAGAGAGGAGGTAGGCAGTGAGGATGCTGACTAGGTGGCCATTAAGGCAGGACTGTAAAAAGGACACCATGGGGGAGCTCATTGCATCTTTGTGCATTAAATACAGAGTGTCAGATTTGAGACAGCACACAAAAGGACAAGATAACTACTGATGCAGGGACTTGAATTTCCCTCTCTGGACCATGGGGCTGCAGAGGGGCTGGGCTTCAGCTGCCAGGTCAGAGTGGAGGAAATCAAGGAGGTGACTTGATAAAAGTTGGTATGATACGGAGGGCTCAGAGGGAAACTTCTTTTTCTATCCTGGATTCATATTTCTTCATGGAGGGCTCCTGCCCAAATTCCACTAACCTCTCCTGGTGGGAGCAAAAGTTATTTATGGGTTATGTGGTTTTTACCAGGAGAGGAAAGACTTTTACTGATGTCTCACCAGCACTAAGCATGTGTGGTCCCCAAATCACATCCTCTTTCAGAGCAAAGGTATCCGGGTGACTGCTGATGTCAGGAGACTATGCCTATACCTTTATTAGGGGACAAAACTGAGGCCAAGAGCTGGGTGCCATGTTCTGCCTTAAAAACTGCTATTTGTGGATCTGAATCATTGGATGCTCTGTTATCCAGGCTCTAGACTCTATCACCTTTCCTTCTCCCTCTCTCTCCTTATTGAAACTTCAGGGATGGAATCATTTGTTGAATTTTACATACACCAATTTCTATTTTGGGTGGGATGCTTTGCCTGAGAGGAAGTGTGTCAAAGCTAAGATTTTGATATAGAAACACTTTAAGAATGCAGACAGGCTTACAACTGGGCAGCTCTCCTGACTGACTGTGGGGCATGAGTCTTAGCTTTCACGTGGCTGTGTGGACAAGCAGGACAGCCAGCAAGGCACAGGTTCTGGGGCTCAGAAGGACCATAGAATCCTTCTGGTTCTTACTTCACAAATAGAAAACTTAGCCCAGAGGAAATGTTTTGCCTGAGGCCACTGCACCCTTATGCTGAAGCAGGTGCTGGTATCTGGGTCTGCAAGGATGCACATGCAAAAATCTCTGGTAGAGAAGCACAGTTAAAGAGGACACATACACACACAAGTGCACAAAGTGCTGCAAAGTTATATAAATGTGTGCAAATGTGCAAAGTAGATTGCTTTTGCCTCGTTTATTATTAATGGTTCATGACACACATACCCTTTTCCTTCAAGAGTTTCTTTACAGAGAATACACACAACAATCACATTGTCACCTGAACCAATAATGCCACCTTGGAATTATATGGCAATCTCTACTGGACAGCTAAAATTAATGTAAGTAGTATCTTGTTTGTCACAAGAATACTTACCTAGGTGGATGAGCAACTATTACGGTAATCTTTGCAACAGCTTTAAGATCAAAGATCGGAAACCAAGGACTGTAAAAAGGTGGAAGCAAGCTTGGACACAGCTCAGGCTGGTGCGGCAGGGCTTTGCCAGCTCCAGGTATTTTGAGTATGTGAACCAGGCTTTGCTTTGCCTGCTTATAGTCCCAGCCACGCCGGCCTGGGTTCACTGTCAATACCACTGTCCTTATTCCCTCCCCAACAAGTCCTGCTTCTCCACCCCAACCATTTTATTTTTCTTTTAAAATTTGTCAATGGTTTTGCATAAGTAAGGAGTCACTGCTGTAATAATAGCCCAAATATAACACATTTTTTCAACAATGCTTTGAAAAACAGAAAAATTTTTTTAAAAGCTGAAGACCATTCAAAATTCACATTGATGGAAATGACTTGAATTACAGAACCCAGTAGTCATTTGCACGCTGTTCAGTAACAGTGTGTTGGTTGGTCCCTTTAGCAGAAAGAATGTAGTTGGTTAATAACACCAGTGAGCAGTCCTAGGACCCGGAAAGATGGACCCAAACTGGATTTCCTATTCTCCTAACAGCTAGGGAAATTCAACATTTCTTTTTTTAAAAAAAAGATAATAAAAGCTTTTGACTGAGAATGAAGGGAGACCAATCTCAGGTGTAAACCATTGTTGGAATGGAAATAGTTTATCCATATCTCCTGAGCTATGCATCATGCTTAAGCTTAAAACTAACAAAAGTATTTTTTCTGAGTTAAAAATAAATACGTTTTGTTCTTTTGCAAATCAGACCTTTACTGAAGCAACCAATGTTGTTGAAAGAATGAAATTAAATCAATTATATAACTGGACTACAGTATTCTCAAATGCAAATGATGGTATTTAAAAAAAATGAAAATAAGCAGTCACCTAGGGTGATTTTTGTTGAAATTTATGTGTGTATGTACATTTCATTCTACCTGAATTCATTCATTCATTCATTCATTCACTGTACCTGTAAAATTCATTCTATATGAATTTTACACACACACACACACACACACACACTACATGGTCTTTCTTTAGATTTTTTTTCACGTCTCCTATAGAAATTACCAGTAAATTATTTTACCTCTGTAATATAAAAAGTCTTTCTAAATAGTTTATTCCTTTTGGTTACACTACAACACTAAGATTTATAACCCAACACAATATATAAATATTTATTATATTAAATCCATCACCTTCTTTTTATTGGTTATTGTCCTTTAAGTTAAAGAAAACTTTCCTCTCTTCAGGGTAATGTGATAAGGTATTGTGTCGTTAGTCATCTGAGCAAAGAAGCATCTTCTAAAGTTGGTAACCCCATGATTTTTCCAGAATAATTAGATGGCAGCTATCAATCAGCAGTCATTTTTGAAAGCAAAGTCAGTCAATTAACTCAGAATACACTCTCAACCCAGAAATTCAGTGACATAAATTAGGAAGTTTTAAGAATTCCCTCACCTCTCAATACTCATTTACTCTACAGTATAGCACTTACGGCAAAGGTAACAAAAATATGTAGTTCCTCCCCACAAAAGGTTTTCCAAAAATTGATAACCAACTATCTAAATACAGTATATATAAAGTATATGTAAACTATATACACAAAGTGTGTGTGTGTGTTTGTGTGTGTGTGGTGCCTTTGTCTTCTCTGTAGACACAGAAAAATGTGGATGAAGGAAGTCTGATAATTTGTAGATTTTCCTGCAAGAGAACCAGAGCAAACAGGAGAACAGGATCCCTGAAAAAAAGTGCTCAGATTTCCAAGGATAGTTAACACACATTGAGTCCCAGGTGTTGTCCGAACCCACTTAATTATCCTGAAAGCCCGTAAGGGAGGTCTCCTTTTGTATCCTCTCATTTTTACAGATGAGGAAACTGCGGGAAAGGAAGGGGAAGTGACTGACCCCTGGGCACGCAGTGGGTATGAGCAGTTGGGCTCTCAGTCAGAAGCGATCTATCAGAGTTGAAATTTTCTGTGACCTTAACCAAGTGACTGAACTGTTCCCTGCTTCAGTTTCCTCATCTATAAAGTGGGAATCATAATATTGTCAAACAAATAGGGTTATTTTACACTTGAATGAATAAAAGTGAGTTAATATCTACAAAATACTTAGAACCATGCTTGGCACATAGAAAGCACCTTTTCCATGAAAGAAAGGTGGACGGAAGCTATTCTCTGGGTCCTGCATGCAATCAAAGACCAGAATATTTGTAAGGCAGGATGACAGATGGCTAGTGATGAAGGGAAATCAGTTTTATTCCTTCAACTTCCTAATCAGATATTAACCCTCCACTTAGCCCAGTAACATCGAGAATGCACACAAGTACAGGTGATTATCCTGACAAATTGTACATTGTCCGAGCAGCCAAAGGATAGCACAAAAACACGCTTTGGTTTTGCCCTGTGGAGTTTTAGTCTGCACAGACTCGACCTCATTTGGGCACATAGAGCTGGCTATTATCTGGTCTCTCTCTCCTTCCCTCTCTCTTCACCTTCTCTGGGGTCCCCACTCTTCCTGTCATCACCCCACACAGTACCTCTCAACCTTGAGCATGCATCAGAATCACTGGGGGACTTGCTGAAACCCTGAGGGCTGGGCCCCACCCTCGAGTTTCTAATTCAATAGATGTGGGTAGGCCTGAGAACTTGCCTTCCTACCAAGTTCCAAGGTGAGACTGGTAGTGCTGTGGGTACAGGGTGACATGCCAAGACCAGGGGTCCCCGCCACGAAGGTGCCCGTGGAATCTCCCTGTGTGGACAAGATTGGGGTCCTCTTTCAGGCCCTGCAGAGAAAAGGCTGCCAACAGAACTCCTCTTGCTATACTGAGGACCTCCCGCAGTAGAGTGTGGGCCTGTGTTTGTACCAGAAGCCTCCTTCCAGCAGGGCTGAGGGGACAACTACAGAAGGCAGGACAGAGAGAAACTCTGTCCTGTGTTGTTGGACCCTTACCAACTCAGATAAGCCAGGAGATTTCTCAAGTGCCTAGCTAAGAGCTGATATCTCTCTTTGTAAAAATTCTCCAAGGAAGACAGGAGGCTTGAGGCCAAAAGAGCTTCTAGAGTCTCTGAATGTCCCCCCAGGCAACCAATCTAAGAACCAGAACTTGAAACACCAAATCATGGTTGATGATGCATTTTGTTCCTTGTCATCTCTCTTGTCAAGCAAAAATGCACACAACTCACAACTTTATAGCCAGCCACTGGGAGAACTCCTCTACACCGTGGACTCCTTGATATGGGGAGACCTGATGTGTCCATAACGGAGGTGTCCTGCTCCCCACCAGGGCCCAGCAGGCATCCCATAATGAGCCCCACGTGAAAACACCCGGTGAAATATGTGCAAGAGCAGAGCCAACTCCCTGCTGGTGACCAGCACAGGAACATGGGCAAATTGTTTGACTCTTTGTGCCTCCATTTCCTCTACCATAAAATGGGAATTATAGCAGTACTCACTGTGAGGATTAAATAAATTAACACCTACAGAGTGCTGTGCCAATTGCTGGATGCACAGAAAACCGTGTGCAGCATGGCAAGGCACCAGTAGGCACCCACCTACCTGTGGAGAGTTTGCTAAGTCAGAGAAAGATGGACGGACAAACAAGTGCAGGTTCTGGTGTAAAAGTCATGTGGTCCTTTCCAGTGTCACTTGCTTCTTATCAAGAGCCCAGCTTCTGATAATCCTCCAAGTTACTAAATCCTGGGTCATGTCTTTATTGTCTTCTGATACTCCACTGCCTAGCTTTAGTCCTCACTCCAACTGGAAAAGACATATTTCTTGCAGTTTCTGCATTTTTTCCTGTCGCCTCATCCACTCCCAAATCTATGCCAATGATCCCCAACTGCACAACTTAGTTTAAACCTCTCCATGTCTGTCACATACCCATGACTTTGGTTCTATCTCCATATGGATATTCTTCAGGCATCTCAGACTCATCAAGCTCAGATATGAACACATCTTCGTTCCACCATATCCTCTTTTCTCTGATCTCCCCATGACATGTTCATTCACGCAGAGGCTCCATGCAGTGGGAATCATCTTGACATTTTTCCTATCACCAGGTCCTATCAGCATGGTCTCACAAATGTACCCTGAACAAGTCTACTCTCCCTTCTCCATGGTCACATCCCTAGTCCTGCCACTGTCAGCTCTCTCTAGCTTGGTCCTGCAAGTCTCCCCAACTGGCCATGTTTCCCCTCTCTAATCCATTCTTTACTAAACAGTCAGAGTAGCTTTTAAGAAATGTACATGGAAATCCTTTGCTGTGTGCATCACCTACCTCTAGGATCGGCACCTTTTCTGCCTACTCCTGGTTAATCACCTGGGCTATGGCACCTGAGGATAAAGCTCAGCTCCACCACTAACCAACTGTGTGACCTTGGGCAAATTGCTAGCCCCTCTGAGCCTCAGTTTTCTCATCTGTAAAATGTGTACCAAACTTCCTAGGAATTTTGTGAAGACTACATGAGATAAGCCAAGAAAAGTTGTTACTAAAAGGTCAGTAATGGAAAGCAAGTACCATTCCTTTACAGACCTCACTGCTCAACACCCCCAGCCCCTGAAATCTGCTGTCCAGACCCCTGGAGCACACCCAGCACTTTCCTGCTTTGTGCCTTTGAAATGCTGTTCTGGCTGTCTGAGCTCCTTCTAACTTATTCAGAACCTGACAATCCCCCTTATCCTTTAGATTTCAACTTTGCAGGGATGCTGACAACACTTCCATTTAAATCAATGCAACTCTTAGTTTGGTTAATCTTTTCTAATGTTTTTCTATTGTCTATTTCATATTTTTCTGCTCTAATATTTATTATTTCCTTCCTTCTGCTAACTTTGGACTCAGCTTGCTCTTCTTTTTCTAGTTCTTAAAGTGTAGAATTAGGTGTTTATTTGTGATCTTTCTTGCTGTGTAATATAGACATTTATTGCCGTGAACTTTCCTCTTAGAATTGTTTTGCTGCATCCCACAACTTCTGGAATGCTGTGTTTCTTTATTATTTTGTCTCAAAAAACTTTATTTCCCCTTTAATTTCTTCTTTAATCCATTGGTTGTTCAGGAGAGCATTGCTTAATATCCATGTATTTGTGAATTTTTCAGGTTTCCTCATGTTATTGATTTCTAGTTTCATACCACTGTGGTCATACTTGGTATGATTTCAATCTTGTTGAATTTGTTAAGACTTGTTTTGTGTCCTAAGATATGAAAATATTCCATGTGCACTTGAGAAGTGTATACTGCTGTTGTTGGATAGAATGTTCTGTAAATGTCTATTAGGTCCACTTGGTCTATAATGTTATCCAAGCCTGCTGTTTCCTTACTGATCCTCTGGATGATCTATCCATTATTAGGAGTGGGGTATTCAAGTCCCCAACTATTATTATACTGATGTTTATTTCTCCTTTTAGCTCGTTAGTTTTTATATATTTAGGTGTTCTGATGTTGGATTTATAGATATTTACTATTGTTATAAATAAAATAGAGAATAAGAAAACAATGGAAAGTATTAATCCAACTAGGAATTGGGTTTTTGAAAAGATAAACAAAAGTTAAAAAAAAAACCCTAGCTATACTAACCAAAGAAAAAAGAAAGGTGACCCAAATCAACAAAATTATAAATAAGAAAGGAGACATTACAACAGATACCACAGAAATACAAAGAATTTTAAGAGGCTACTATGAACAACTATACACCTACAAACTGAACAACCTAGAATAAATGAAAAAACTGTTACCAGCATATTACCAATACACACTACTCAGACTGAATCAGAAAGAAATAGAAAATCTGAGGAGACAATTACTAGTAAGGAGATTGAACAGGCAATAAAAAATCTCCCAATGAAGAAAAGCTCAGGACCAGATGGCTTTGCTGGTAAAATTTTCCAAGCTGCTAAAGAAGAATTAACACCAATCCATCTCAAACTCTTCCAAAAAATTGAAGAGGATGGAACACTCCCAAACTAATTTTACAAGGCCAGTATTACCCTGATACTAAGTCAGATGAGGACACTATTAGAAAACTACAGCCCAATATCCCTGATGAATATAGATGCAAAAATTCTGAACAAAATATTAGCAAACTGAATTCAGCAGCACATTAAAAGGATTATTTACTGTGACCAAGTGGAATTTATCCCTGGGATGCAAGGATAGTTCAATATATTCAAATTAATCGATGTGATTCATCACATTATTAGAATAAAATAAAATAATCATATGATCATCTTAACAGATACAGAAAAGGCATTTGACAAAAATTGAACATCTGTTCATGATAAAAACACTTTTCAAATTAGGCATAGAAGAAATATATCTCAACATAATAAAGTCCATGTATTAAAGGCCTGCAGCTAACATCATACTCAATGGTGAATAGTTGAAAGCCCTTCTTCAAAGATTAGGAACAATACAAGGGTGTCCACTCTCAGTACTCCTATTCAACATTGTACTAAAATCCTAGTAGGACAATCAGGCAAGAGAAAGAAATAAAAGGCATCAGAATTAGAAGTAAAATTGTTTCTATTGGCAGATGACATGATTTTATGTATAGATAATTCTAAAGACCTAACCAAAAACTAATCATCCAATTCAGTAAAGTTGCAGTATACAAAATTAGTGTTAAAAAAACAGTAACATTTCTGTAAATCAACAATGAATTTTCTAAAAAAGAAATTGAGTCCATTTACAACAGCACCAAAAACAATAAAATATGTAGGAATAAATTTAACCTATGAGGTAAAAAATAATCTCTACTCTGAAAACTACAAGATGTTAATGAAAGAAATTGAATAAGACAAAAATAACGGAAAGGTATCCCTGTTCATGGATTGGAATAATTAATATTGTTAAAATGTCCATACTAATAAAAGCCATCTATAGATTCAATGCAATTCCTATTAAGATTCCAATACCATTTTTTACAGAAATAGAAAAAACACTCCCAAAATTTATATGGTACCACAAAAGACTACAAATGGCCAGAGCAATTTTGATAAAGAACAAAGCTAGAGGCATAATGCTTCCTAATTTCAAACTATACTACAAAGCTATAAGTAAACAAAACAGTATGGTATTGGAATAAAAATAAACAGACCACTGGAACAGAATCAAGAAATAAACCCAAGCAGATACAATCAACTTATATTTGACAAGGGAGGCAAGAATACTCAATGAAGAAAATACATTCTCTTTAATAAATGGTGCTGGGAAAACTGGATATTCATATGAAAAGAATGAAACTTGACCCCTATCTTACACCACTCACAAAAATTAAATTGAAATGTACTAAAGACCTAAATTTAAGACCTAAAACCATAAAACTCCTAGAAGAAAACATAGGTAAAAAACTCCTTGACATGGAACTTGGTAATGATTTTTTGAAAATCACACGTAAAGCACAAGCAACAAAATAAAACATAAACAAAGAGGGACTACATCAAGCTAAAATGCTTCTGCACAGCAAAATAAACTATCAACAAAATGAAAATACCACCTATGGAATTGGAAAAATTATTTGCAATCCATATATCTGATAAGGGATTAATATCCAAAATATATAAAACACTCATACAAGGCAATAGCAAAAAAGTAAAAACAAACTGAAAAACCCCCCAAATAATCCAACTAGAAAATGATCAAAGAACCTGAATGGACATATCTCCAAAGGAGATATACAAATGGCCAACAAATACATGAAAAGATGCTCAACATCACTAGTCATTAGGGAAATGCAAAATAAAACAATAGTGGGATATCACCTCATGGCTGTTAGAATGGCCATCATCAAAAAGACAAGTGATAACAAATGTTGGTGTGGATGTGGAGAAAGGGAACCCTTGTGTACTTATGGATGGGATTGTGAATTGGTACTGCCACTATGGAAAACAGTATACAGGGTCCTCAAAAAATTAAAAATAAAACTACCATATGATCCAGCAATTTCACTTCTAGAAATATATCCAAAAAAACAAAAAACACTGACTTGAAAAGATATCTGCAGCCCCATGTTTGTTGCAGCATTATTTATAATAATCAAGACATGGAAATAATCATGTCCATCGATGGATGGATAAAGAAGATGTCGTATAAACATATACAGTGGAATATTAATCAGCCATAAAAGAGAATGCAATCTTGCCATCTGTGAAAATATGGATGAACCTTGAAGGCATTATGCTAAGAGAAATAAGTCAGACAGAAAAAGACAAATACTGTATGACTTCACTTATAAGTGAAATCTAAAATGAACAAACAAAAAACACCCAAAATTCATAGAAAAAGAGATCAGGTTTGTGGTTATCAGAGACGGGGGTAGGGAGAGGGGAAATTGGAGAAAAGTGGTCAAAGGTATGAACTTCCAGTTAAAAGATAAAAAAGCACTAGGGATATAATGAACAACATGATGACTATAGTTAACACTGCTGTATAATATACAGGAAATTAGTTAAGAGAGTACATCCTGGGTGTTCTCACCCCAAGAATTTTTTTTCTTCTCTTTTTACTGTAGCTTTATGAGAGGATGGATGTTAACTAAACCTATTGTGGAAAGTAATAATTTCAAAATATCTGTAAATCAAACCATCATGCTATATGCCTCTAACTTATACAGTGACTTATGTCAATTATTTCTCAATAAAACTGGAAGAAAAATTAGTACAACTCTCCCCTTACCCCCACCCTCCAGCCCTGAGTAACTGCCTCTCGGGGTCTCCATTGTTTTCTCTGTATCTTAGTTTTCTCAGCTTGTATTTGCCCACCCATTCACTTTAAAGAGGATGTTGCACTTCTAAAACATCTTAGTTGAGTTTGCTGGTGGCTGACGGCCCGAGCACTGAGGCTTCGAGCCTCTTCTTCACATCTCCTTTGTTTGGTAGAAATTTGGCAGCAACAATGGTGTGGTCACCAGAGGTTCATTGTGACTGAACAGAGAGAAAACGCAAATCAGAGGGGCTACTTGGACATGCCAGCAATGTCTTTCAAAGAACCTGTTTAGAGAGCCCACAGCCATTTTAGTCTCTAATGAACTTTCTGAAAGAAAGAGCGGAAAACAAAAGACATCAAAATAACACCTTTTTTATTTTCAACCCAGGAAAACTTCCCAACTTTGCCTTTTGTAAAGGTCAGGCTATGACCACTTCATGGTGGTCCTCGCCCTCTCCTGGAGGGAAACCCTCCAGATTATGTGGGTCATTGGGAGTGAACCGTGGGCAGAAGCTCCTGGAGCCCAGGGCCAAGTCCCCAGGCTGAGACTTTTCAGGTTGCACTTTTTTTATCTTTTAGATCAGCTGGGCAGCTATATAGCACTGCCAAAAAACTTCAATGCCCACGTTCTTACTTAATGGTTGCATTTTGAGCCTAGTAATGCAAAATCAATTGCCATGAACTAATGAAAAAAGGACAAAGGATGAATTTACACCCAGATCTCATATTCACACCAAGTAAAAGCCATTCGATGTTCCAGCAACTCTTTTCTGAGGCTTCTCTGTTCACAGAACAAAGACAGGGAGGAAACCAAATTATCAGGGACACACACTGTTATGAAGATGCCAAATCCTGAGGGGCCTGGGGCACAGGAGTTGGGCCATATTCACACTGAGAGCAGCAGTTGGGTTTTTGGGCTCCTGGATGGAGCTCGGCCCTGAGAGAGGAGAGAGAAAGGGCTGAGGTGACCCAGCTGAGGAAGATGCAAAGCTGGGTATCAGGGCGGGGGGCTCTCTCAGGGTCTCTGGGCATCACTGTTAACACAGCAGCATTTACCCTCTTCTTTGCAGCGATCCTTCTGTACCTGAAGCTGTCCAGAACTAGTTGCTTAAGGGGGGAAAATAACTCCAATTGCCATCACCCGTATAAATTGCTTGCTGTATTTTTCTAATCACCTGAACCTCCCCATCAGCATGCATGTCATTAACACACTGTCCTACTCATTTATTAATCAACAAACGTGTTGGGTTTTAGTCTGAGCTAAGCACAGTATTAGAAGGCTAAAAAGATGTGGCTCCCCCCCTTCCCGAGGGGTCCAGCTTCACTGGACCGGAACCTTCAGATTTGTTCTGGGGCCCTTAGCCTCAGGAGCCTCTGGTTCACATCCTATGACTGTCTGCTCACAATTTTGTAAAAAGAGCAGAGGCCGTAAAAAGGTTGCCAAACATACTTTGTCACAGAAATGAGTCCCAAGGGTAAAGGCTTCTCTTTGTAGAATTGGTGGCTCATTTTCACCCATAAAGGTGGCACTTATACTTTCTATGACACCAAGTCTGACATCACATCAGCTCAACTTAAAAAAATGTATTCCATATTTAGTTCCAGAAAAGATTGAAGCTGAGTCACATAAATGTATACAATGCAGTAAGGCAAAATAAAATTAAGGGAATGAGGGAAATAAGACAAGAGAAAATGAGGGTATTGACCAAAGAATGATGCCAGAAACCTCTTTTTGAAACTGTGATAAAATTTACATGAAATAAAATTTACCATCTTGACAATATTTCAGTGTACAGTTCAGTGGCATTAAGTACTTTCACACTACAGGCAAGCATCACTACCCTCCATCTACAGAACTCTTCATCTTGCTAAACTGAAACTCTGTCCCCATTAAATCCCAACTCCCAGTTCCTCCTCCCACAGTCCCTGACAGCCTTTCTGTCCCCATGAATTTACCTAGAATACATACTTCATACAAGTAGAATCACACTGTATGTGTCTTGTTGTGTCTGGCTTCTTTCCTTAATATAATGTCCTCAAGGTTCATCTATGTTGTAGCCTGTGTCAGGATTTCCTTCCTTCTTAAGACTGGATAATATTCCATTGTATGAATATACCAGCCAGAGACTGTTTTAATCTGACATTTTAACCTCAGTGCTTATATAATTTTAATAATTATGAGACATACTCTATGTATTTGTGGAGAGCCATAAATCATGGCTAGTGTAAGAGGTAGTGACAGTTCTGAATAGAATGATCACAAACCCCCTCACCAGTAACTAAACTCAACGCACTGATTGCTTGCTGCTTGGCTGGGTTTATTTTTTTTCCTTTCCAACCTGAAATTATGTTCATTATTTCTCACCATCTAAAAGTTTAGTGCCACTTCAGGGTAGGGAGAGCTATTATAATTGCTGCAGCTGTCTCTTGAAATATTAAATTAAATGAATGTATTTCTGACCATTTCTAAAATGCAAAGTTCAGTATGGAACTTTGATTAGTATCCTGACAGTGATGTGCTTGGGGAATGTAATTCATTTGACAAATATTGAGCAAGTGTCTTGGCTGTGTCACACACTGTTCTGGGAGCTGGGGACACAGACAACAGAGGTTCTGGCCCAACCCTTCAGAGTTGACATTCCAGAGGTGACGACCGGCAGTACAAAACCAATAAGCAGATGAAACAATTACAGGTTTTAATCTGAAGGATAAATGGGAGACACAAACGCGGGCTGATATAGAAAGCCCAGCATGGAGCGGTGTGTGGGGGTGGTCAGCAAGGCCTCCCTGGAGAGGGGGCATTTAAACCTAGGTCTAAGGTGATGCGAGAAGCCACCTTTGCAAAGCAAGCAGGGTGAGGCCTGGACAGAAGTAACATGTGCAAGGTCCCTGCTCTGGTAAGGCTGGGAATGATCTAGGAAAGAAAAAGGAAATCACTGAATCTGGATAGTAACAAGCAAGGGGAGAGCAATACAAAGACTGGAGAGAGGAAGGCAGAGGCCTTGGAGATCATGGTAAAAGGCAAATCTTATTTCACGTTTCCTAGGAAGTACTCAGAAGTGTTCTAATTGGAAGAATGATGTCATCTGATGTTTATTTTTCAAGGGGCTGGTGGAGCATGGATTGGAGAAAGGCAAGAGTGGAAGACAAGGACTGATGAGGGGATGTAGGGAGAGCTGAGAGGGATGATGGTGTAGATTCAGGTGGGGTGGTGGAGCCAGAGGAAAGTGAGCAGATCCGAGCATTTATTGGAAATACAGTTGAGGCTCCTTATTTCTGTGCTAGGTATGGGTATGTTGAAGAACAAAAATCCAACCATGAAAATTTGAAGATCTAATTGGCTTTATTAAGAGACTCATGAATCAGGCAGTATCCCATCTAGCAGGTAGAGAGATACTCTGAGGAGCTGTACGAAAGGAAGGCTTTTATAGGCCAAAGGAGGGTGAGGCAAGGAATTTATTAGCAAAAGAAAAGAGTAAATTGTTTCAGGCCAGTGCATCCACTCTGGGGAGAAAGGAATGGCAGGAGTCTTATTATGCAGATGACCTCACTGATGCTGACCAGAAAATCTCAGATGAACTGATTAAAATTACATTTATCGGGAAGGTCAAAACTGCAATTAGATCAAGTATTAAGTCTAGTTTTTGTGTCATGGGCGTTAACATGAGTGACGCCATTTTGGGCCTGTGGTTTTCTCTTTAACAGGTATTAATACCAAAGTTTTGGCTTGAGAACTGAGGAAGAAGGGGGCATGCCTATAGGGGAACAAAACTCAGGGTTCCTGCTAAATATTTTGAAATTGAGCTATATGCAACAGCCCACATGGAGAGGTAAAGCACATTGTTGGAAATGCTAGCATGGATTCCAGCGGAGAGCTCAGAGATAATGATAAATATTTTAGGGTCATTAACATAAGGATGACATTTAAATCTTTGGAGATTACCAAGGAAGAGAGTACAGAGAAGAGATTAGAAGACCCAGAATCCCACCGTGAGGTGCCTCAACTTGGAGAGGTCAAGTAGAGTAAGATAAGATAACACAGCAAATGGAGAAGCGAGGTCCGTGAGCTAGTAGGGGAAACCAGCAGAGTGTTGCATCATGGTAACCAGGAGGAGGGAACCCTCCAGGGATGCAGTGCTGGGGTTTGGGGAAGAGGGGGAGACTACAGAGAAGCTGAGAAATACCCATTAGATATAGCCACATGGAAGACCAGGTTCAGGCAGTGGTGGTGGGTAAAGTCAGACTAAAACTTCTGACTAGTGAATAGAGGAGGGGGAGTGGAGACAGTGGGCATATAGAATTTTTTTGAGTATTCTGGCTTACAAGGAATATTGGAGAAATAAGATGGTATCCTGAAGGAGATAGTAGGTCGAGGACTTCCTTTTTTTTAAGTTGAGAGATAATATAGCATATTTGTATACAGCTGAGAATGTTTACCCAAAAGGTCATGTTTATTTCAGAACATTTGCAGCACATATACTCTCTTTGTAAAAATCAACCAGCACAGGGAGCTGCCTATTAGGCCAATACTAGATCCTGAACATGCAAATATGCCATCTGCACAGAAAAGACAGTAGATAAATAAAACTTGAAAGATTAATGTATGATATTTAATAAGCACCTATTATGTTCCAGACACTGATTTAGACCCTTAACTTACCTTGTAGAATAATACAGAGCAGGAGCTTACATTCTTGAGGAGGAAGACATAATAAACAATACCTTGATAAATAAGTAAATTATATAGTATACTGGAGAGTGATTGGTTTGATACAGGTCTCCACCATGAAAGTTGACTTTTTACTTAATATTTAAGTATGTTACCAAATCCTTGAGCTTTTGCATCTATAAGCTAAGCATGAACCAAGAACTGACTTAAAAATTTTAATGCCACTTTTCCCCAGCTATTGTGTGCACACGGAATGTCTCCTGTAAGGTGGGATGAGTGCTTGAGGAATGGTATCTATATCTCTCACGTCGTTTTGCCTACCAGTTACACATACCTAACTGACACAGAGTTCATGACACGCCAAGTTCTGGTGCAGCTTGGTTTTAGGAAAAGGCTGGATGCACGTTGCGATTGTCTCCCTCCTTCACTCTCTCCTGCTCTCCTTCTTTTAGCCCCTTCTCCTTTTCTCTTCCTCGCCCTCTCCCTCTTGTCTCTTCTGATCTGGTCACATTCCCAAGGAGTCACTGCAGTGGTCTCCCATCATCACCTCTCAGATACTCCACCACTGAGTGGGATGCTTCTTCCCAGCACTCCAGAGTGGGACCCAGTGTGTTTTGTTGGCTCCTGAGGGAGTGCTCATGCCTGAACCAAGGACATCTCCAGAGAGACTCAGTGTTCTGACTGACTGGGCTGGGTCACAGTACCCATATTGGTTTTTCCTTGGGGTAGGTCAGCTCCACTGAGCCACACACATGGAGAGTCATTTCTCCAGTAAATTCATGGGGTCCATAGGAGAGGGGAGAACACATGAGGGGACTGAGAAGTGAAGAGGACCAATAAGTTGCCCCCAGCACATGGATAATCATTTCAGACCTATAATGTCGACTCAGGTTTGCCAGATCCTCAAGCTCTGACTTTTTCCCACTAGAACCTATCACCTTCTCAATACTGTTATTTCAGGTTTTCCATTCGCTCAGTGTGCATGAGCTTGGTGTTTTACAAGAATTGGGTATGTAGATAGATAGAAATTGTCAAATGAGGACAGAGAAAGAGGCACAGAAGAAAGTGAAGATGGAATGTAGCAGACAACAGTTGGGGTCCCAGCAGGAAACATTCACTCTTAAACTGGATAATTTGAGGAGTGCTTACTAGAGGGATCATTTGCAAAAAAAAAGGCAGGCAGGATGTAAAGAAACCAAAAGAGATAATGTAATATTTTAGGGCAAGTAAGTGTGGGGCATTTGACACCACAACAGAGGGAACAGGTACCAGAACCCTAAAGGAGAGAGTCATGTGGAGAAGGCCACCTTGGCAGAAGCTGTGGCCTTCAGAAGAGGTCCATCCAGCTTCAAGTGACCACAGAGGGAGGGGACCTGGGGAATAGGAATGTAGCCCTTCCTCTCTCTCTCCCTCAGATGTCTTGCCAGGGATCCCCATTGCTGAACACAGATGCCAGAGGGAAAGAGAGATGGCTGAAACACACCATGCAGGTCAGCCTCTGGGCACAGAGCAGGGAGAAGAAGGATGTAGGGCACATCTGGTCATCTGGTGATGTAAAGGAAAGGCAGGATAGGAAGCAAGATCAACTGGAGGCAATCACACTTTCCACCACCTTCTTCTTTCCCCCAAACCCACTTCCTGCTTCCTCTCCTACTGTCCTTCCTATCAGAGAATCTTCTGCTGGAATCCCCTCCCATCAGCAGGCATCACAGATGACTTCCTCAGGTGTTCTACACTAAGCACTTTATACCTCTCTGAGGAAAGAGGGAATATCTGAGACCTAGTGCCGACTTGTACACTAACTGGTGCTGTGATATGGACAAGGTCTTTACCTTCCTGAGCTTTTCCTTTTTTTTACCTTTTAAATGCAAGCAAAATTACAATTGTGTAAGCTTCTTATGAGGAATAAATGAATCAACATATCCAAAGACAGTTATACAGTGAGTGTCTCATGGCAGATGTTTATATATGTGAATTCTCTAATCCATCAAGCCTGTCCAGGTTGAAAAGAGAACTCAATACCCTCAAAACCAGAACTTTCTCACACTCCCTCTATATATGAACCTTCCTTTTTACATAAACCCTTAGTGCTACAAGCAGGTTCTATAAAAATTAATAAATATATATGATCAGGTCACCTGCCAGATTCCACTGAGCCTAGTAAAGAGAGTTAAGTTCATAGCAAGTGAACCAATTGGGTAAAGTCACATCATAGTCTGAAAGAATCCAGGTTCCAGCTGGGCCCCAGGTTGGTGATGGGTGGAAGTTGTTGAGATGGCTGCTGGTCCGGGAATTAAGGAGATCATGGGAAGCAGGGAAGAGATCCTTCCACATGGCCACTCCCACCACCTTGCAGCAAGTTGCTGCAGTTACCTGCTGGTCCTCCATGCCAGGGCTGAGGGCACCAGAAGAGGAGCCCAAGCGTAGAGGGTGATGAAAGGCTTTCTTATCCTTGACACCTTGCCCAGTCTCCCCTGGTCACATCTGAGACCCAGCACTGACCTTGAACTCCAAAATTCTGCAGGTCCCCACCTTCTTGCTTTCCCCTGAGGTATGCCCAGGCTGTCCTGTCACTCCACAGCAGTGACCATTGGCTGTGGCCACACCAGAAGCTGGGTATCCCACCAAGACCCTCTCTCTGCAGCCCCAAGGGCACACCTTCAGAGAAGATGGCCCGTTTGCCTTTCCTCTTTAGCTCAAAACTCACCCAACTATGGTTTCACACAAAAACTGTTGCAGAAAAAGGCATTTTTTTGAAAATATGAGTCTGGGCACTGTCAGCTTACATAGCATCTTGTGATACAGCATGTCGACCTCAATTCAACAGTAAGGAGGGCATGCGTCTGTTTTCAGATTCACATACCTCATCCAAGAGGTGAGCTAAACTTAGACAGAAAACACTTTTATTTTTGTCTTTGTGGCCTTAAATAGTCTGCACATAATTTAGCACTCCTTTCTTTTGTTCCTGTTAATGTAGAGCACAGTCTTGATGCAGAATTCCAGCAGCCACCCACCACAACTTCTCCAAATGTGATCTGTCTTTAGAGAAGGAGTTTTCATTGAATTGAAAGGTCTTCTCACATGTGCTCTTAAGGAATGAGAGAATTTGTGTCAAGAACAGACTCTCCACAGTGTGGCTGTCTCTGGAGTCCCTCTCAGTAGGTCTAGAAAGTAAAGTGGACTGTGGACCTTTACCAAAGAGAAGTTGCACAAAATGGTGCAAGGACTTCCAACAAGGCTTTAGATGTGACTGTAGACCATGATCATCTTGTTAAAATCGTAACCTTCCCAGCAGTTTCCCTCCTGACTGCCTTCGATAGTTACCAGGTAGCAACTGGCCTTTGATGATGAACCGATGAAACAAAGGAGACAACAAGAACCCTCCAGCCAGGAGCACCATTTTTTAAACTTTTACATTTCTTTCACCTTTTTTCTTGACTATTCCATGGGAGATGATTATGCATTTTTTTCAGTTTAAAAGTTAAACATAAATATATGTGTATGTGTACATGTCAAAGAGTTAAAAGAAAAAACACACTTTTCAGAAATAGCCAGTAACTTTTGCTTTTTATTAAAATTGGCAATCATATATTTGAAATCAGTTTAAAAGCATACTTGATATAAGAATGATTTAAAAATTTTCACTCTAGGGACTTTCCTGGTGGTTCAGTGGTAAAGAATCTGCCTTACAATGCAGTGGACGCGCGTTTGATCTCTGGTCAGGGAACCAAGTTCCCACATGCTGTGGTGCAACTAAGCCCGCGCACCACAACTACTAACTCACGCGCCTCCACTAGAGCCCTAGTGCCGCAAACTACAGAGCCCATGCACTCTGGAACTCGTGCACCACAACTACAGAGCCCACACACCCTGGAGCCTGCACGCCACAACTAGAGAGAGAAAACCCGCACATCACAACTAGAGAGAATCCCACATGCTGCAACAAAGAGCCCACGTGCTGCAAAGAGAGATCCTGCATGCTTCAACAAAGATCCTGCATGCCGCAACTAAGACCCAATGCAGCCAAAAATAAATAATAAATCTTAAAAAAAGAAATTTCACTTGAGTTATTCTTTAATTATAGTTATATATACATATATAAAGCCTCAGCTAACTTTACATATATTATAATATATAATTAAATTATGATTATATATATCATTTGTGGAAAGATGTAACATATTAATATTAAGAGAAAGAGTGGCCTTATTAATATCAAAATAGATCAAAAAATATTTTTTTGGATGAAGAGGGTGATAAATGGGATATTGCCTGTCATATCAGTAAACAAAGGATGTCACAGTCATCAGTGATTGCAGCCACAGCCTATGGTGAGCTGGTGAGCCCTGAGGAAACTCAGGAAGGAAAAGAATACCTGCCATCATGCAGCCACTCCCTACAATGAGCCCTGAGGAAACTCAGGAAGGAAAAGAATACCTGCCATCATGCAGCCACTCCCTACAGTGAGCCCTGAGGAAACTCAGGAAGGAAAAGAATACCTGCCATCATGCAGCCACTCCCTACAGTGAGCCCTGAGGAAACTCAGGAAGGAAAAGAATACCTGCCATCATGCAGCCACTCCCTACAGTGAGCCCTGAGGAAACTCAAGATATGAAAACACAGGATACTGGCCCCAGACAGCTGAGGTGCATGTCATTGGAATGATTTCAGTGAGCCCAGACACTTGCATCTTCCCATACATAGAAAAGTGCTAAATTCCTTAACTTGAGATTTCTAGTTTTCTTTAATTAACAGTAATCTTTTGTTCCTACTACCTGCCCTTTGTTGCAAAACTCCTATGTATCCAACTCCACCCTTGCCGCCTCAGAGCAGTTCTCTCAGAGTTACTTGAGATGCTGCCTCCTGGGCTTGAAGGCCTAAAAATTCCCACTGAATAAAACATAGCTCTCAACTTTTAGGTTATGAATATTTTTTAGTCGACAAGGGTCATTTCATAATGACAAAAACATCAATTTTTCAATCAGGCATAATGATCCTAAACATTTATGGATCAAAAAGGAGAGCTTCAAAATATATGAACAAGAAATGATACAATTGCAAGGAGAATAGACAAATCCACAATTATAGGCAAAGATGTCAATACTCACTCATCAACAATTGATAGAGCAATTAGAAAATCAATAAGCATGTGAAAGATAGCAACCACACTATCAATCAACTTTATGTTATTGATTTCTAGAATATTCCACTCAAACAACACATTCTAATCAAGGAGACACAGAGTGTTTAGTAAGAAAGACTGTAGTTTGAACCATTAAAAAGTTTAAAATAATTCAAGATATACCTAGTTATGTTGTCTAAACACAATGGAATTAAAATAAAATTAAGAGAAATATATCTTAAAATTTTTCAAATATTTGGCCACTGTAAAAAATAGGTAAAGAAAGAAATCAAAATGGGAAAAGTAAAACATTTTTAATTGAATGAAAATGAAAACACATTTCAACATGGTAGAATGCTGCTGATTTGTAGCAATAAACACCTATATTAAAAAAGAAGAAAAGGCTAAAATTAATGCTTTCAGTTTTTCCCTCAAGAAATAAGAAAAGGAAGAGCAATTTAAATCCAAAGCAAGCAGAAGGAAGGAAATCACAATGATTAGGGTGAAAAATCAATGAAACTGGACAAAAAAATAATAGAGAAGATCAACGAAATCATATATGAATCTTTAAGAAGATCAATAAAATGTAAACGTCTAACCAGACCAATCAGGGGAAAAAGAGTGTCCTGATATCATGAATTAGAGGGTTGAAACTCTACACATCCTAGAGATATCAAACTGATATAAGGGAACATTATGAACAACTTTATGCCAATACCTTTTATGATATGGACAAATTCCTTGAAAGACACAAACTATGAAGCTCACTCAAGAAGAAGGTAAGAATATGAATAACTCTATATCTATGAAAGAAATGGAAGTTGTACTTAATAACCTTCCCCCAAAGAAAACTACAGTCCTAGATATCTTCACTGGATAATTCTACCAAACACTTATAGGAAAAATAATACCAATTTGACACAAAGTCTTGAAGAAAATTGAAGAAGAAAGAATACTTGCTAACTCATTCCATAAGGCAAACATTGCTCTGACGCTAAAACCAGAGAAAGACATTATAAGAAAAAACTACAGTTCAACATCCTTCATGAATATAGATGCAAAAATTCATAACAAAATCTTAGCAAGTTGAGTTCCAACAATATATAAAAAGAATAATATAATATGACCAAGTGGGTTTTATACCAGGAAAGCAAGATCAGTTTTATATTAAGAAAATAAATAATAGTAATTCATCATGTTAACAGACTAAAAAAGAAAAATTACATGATCATCTCAGTAGACACAGAAAATACCTTTGATAAAATCCAGTATTCATTCCTGATAAAAACTTTTAGCAAACTAGGGATAAAAAGTAACTTTCTCAGTCTGATAAAGGGCATCTACAAAAACCTATAGCTAACTTTAAATTAAATTCAGTGATGAAAGTTGGAATGCAGCACCCTAAGATCAGGAACAAGACAAGAAGGCTTGTTCTCATCACTTGTGTTAGTCATTGTACTGGGGGTTTGATTTAGTACAAAAAGCAGAAAAAGAAAAGACATCCAGATTGGAAAGGAAAAATTAAAACTATTCGTATGTGCAGTTGATATAAATTGTCTATGTAAAAAATCTGACGTAATCTACCAGAAAGACTTTAGCAAGGTAGCAGGACACAAGATCAATATATAAAATTCAATTGTATTTCTACATATTAGCATCAAACAATCAGAAATGAAACATTTTCTTTAAAAATACCATTTACAATTATATCAAAATACTTGAAATAAGTAGGGGTAAATCTGAATAAAGATATACAAAACTTTTATACTGAAAGCAAAAAAAAAATTACTGAGAAAAATATTAAAAAAATCCAAATAAATGGAGAAATAGACCATGTTTATGGATCAAAAGACTCAATAGTGTTAAGAGGCCCTAAATTCATCTATAAATTCTACCTGACCCAATCAAGGTTTTTGTGGAGTTTTTTAAGAAATTATCAAACCTGATTCTAAAGTTCATATGGAAATTCCAAGGGCCTAGAGTATAGCCAACTTGCTTTTGAGAAAGAACTAAGTTGGAGGACTCACACTTGAAGAATTATTATGAAGCTACAATAACCAAAAAAGTGTGGTATTGGCATCAAAATAAACAAAGATCAATGGGTCAGGATAGAGAGACCAGAGATAGACCCACATGTATATAGTACTTGATTTTTGACAAAGTTACAAAGGATTTAGGTGGAGAAAGATAGACCTTTTAACAAACAGTGCTGGAACATTTGGACATACATATGTGAAAAATGAACCCTGATCCATACTTCACATCATATATAACAATTAAATGATCATAAATATAAATGTAATACCTAAAATTAAAGTGCTTCTAGAAGAAAACAAAAGAAAATCTTTGTAACTTTGGGTGAGGTAAAGATTCCTAAATACAACACCAAAAAGCACAATTCATAAAAGAAAAAAAAAAAGACAAATTAGACTTTGTCAAAATTAACAACTTCTGCTTTCTGAAAGATGATATTAAGAAAATTAAAAGATAAGACTCATACTGGGAGAAAAGTTTTGCAAATAACATATCTGATAAAGGATTTATATTCAGAATACATAAAGGATTCTTAAAAATCCGTAACAGTGGATTTTCCATACATTGCTGGTGGAAATGTAAAATAGGACAGCCACTGTGTTAAAGTGTATGGCAATTTCTTATAAAATTAAACATATGCTGGTCACAGAACAAAGCAATTTTACTTCTGGGCATTTAACTGAGAGAAATGAAAATTTGTGTTTACACCAAAACCCGTACACAAACATTCAGGGAAGCTTTGTTTATAATCACCAAAACCTAGAAATATCCATCAACAGGTGAATAGTTAAACATATTGTGATAGAGCCATAGCATGGGATATCCCTCAGCAATAAAAAGGAACAAACTGCTGATAAATGTGACAATCTGATGGATCTCAAAAGAATTATGTTGACTGAACAAAGCCAATCTCGAATTGTTAAACACTGTGATTCCATTTAAATAACAATTTTGATATGACAATTATAGAGAAAGGAAACATCAATATGGGCCAGTGGTTATGAAGGGGGTGTTAGGAAGGTGACTGTGGCTAAAAAATGTAGCAGGAGGGATCCTTGTGGTGGAACTGTTCTGTACCTTGACTATGGTTTTAGTGACATGAATCTACATGTATGATAAAATTGACTAGAGCTAAATAAGTATGCATACAAATTCACACACACAAGTGAGTCCATGTAAAATTGGTAAAATATGAATAAGATTGATTAATTGTATTATACCAGTTTTCTGTTTGTAATGTTGTTTTATAGTTATGCAAGATTTTGCCATTGGGAGAAACTGCATGAGGAGTGCACAGTGTCTCTCTATATTTCAGTGAGTGAATCTACAATTATTCCAAAATAACAGTATGGGGGGAAAAAGTCAATAATAAGGCAACAAACAACTTAATGAATTATGGGCAAAAGTGTTCTACCAACATTTCACCAAAGAAGACCTGTAGTTGGCAAATAATGTTATGAAAAGATGGTCAACATTATTAGTCTAAAGACTAAGGGAAATGAAAATCACAATGAGATACCACTACACACTTAACAGAATGTTTACAAGTAAGAAGATTAGCCATTCTAAGTGTTGGGGAAGATGTAGAGTAACTGGAACTCTCATACACTGCTACTAGAAACATAAAATGGTGTATTACAAATTTAAACCTACACCTATGGTCTAGCCATTCCATCTCTAGGTATGAAGGTGAATGTCTATACAAAAGAATCATGAAAGCATATATCCATATAAAGTTTTTTTAAAATAATTTTGACATGTTGCAATTTGTAAATTTATGGTGTACAGATTGTTACTTTCATATATTTATATATTGTAATATGATTGCCCAGGAAGCAACCCAAGTTTTCTTCCAATTTTTCTCCATTGATTATGTTAGCTGTGAATATATGGTATATGGCCTTTACTGTGTTGAAGTATGTTCCTTCTATATCCATTTTGTTAAGGGTTTTTATCATGAAAAGATGCTGTATTTTGTCAAATGTTTCTTCTGCTTCTATTGAGATGATCACGTGATTTTATCTTTCATTTTATCGATGTGATGAATTCATTTATTGATTTGTGTATGTTGAACCATCCTTGTATCTCAAGGATGTATCCCACTTGGTCACGGTGTATAATCCTTTTAATGGGTTCTTCAATTTGGTTTCTTCATATTTTGTTGAGAATTTTTGCATCTATATTCATCAGGGGTATTGGTCTACAGTTTTCTTGTGATATCCTTTTCTGATTTTGGTGTCAAGCTAGTGCTGGCTTTATAGAATGAGTTTGGAACTATTTTCTCTTCCTCAATATTTTGGAAGAGTTTGATGAGGACTGGCATTAATTCTCCTTTACATGTTTGGTGGAATTCACCAGTGAAGTCATCTGGCCCTGGAATTTTCTGTATTGGGAGTTTTTTTAAATTACTGATTCAATCTCTTGACTTGTTTTTTGTCTTGTTGGACTGCACCCTGAAGGCCTTCAGGCCCTGTACTTGCCCAGCCTCGAGACTAAAGGAAGACCCTGAAGTCAGTGGCAGAGACATCAAAGGTTTAATGGATGGGGGATCTTACATGTCTGAAGCAATGTCCTGGAGTGACACCCCACTGTGTGTGCCAAATGGCAGGCAGGATATGGCAGCAGTCTTGGCTCCCAGGGGGAGGGGGAGGTTACAACTTATAGGGGGAATTTACATCAGGTTGATTCATCAGTTACCAGGGAAAGTAGCAGATGGGCATGCCCCTCACTGCCCCTTTGATAAGCTCTCATGGTGGAGATGTTATGATCTAAAGATTAGAATAATCACTAGCTGGGGCCAGGGGCAAGTATGTTGGAAGGTCAGTCATGTGAGTAGTATGTAGGTGAAGCAGGTACTAGTCGAGCAGAGGATTTACAGAGAGCAAGAGAACAGCCACTTTGGGTGGCCTGATCATACAAGTTTGTTCAGATTTTTTTTCTTTCTGATTCAGTCTTGTGTGTGTTGTGTGTTTTTAGAAATGTATCCATTTCTTCTTGGTTATGTGACTTGTCAGCACAATTGTTCATAGTAGCCTCTTATTCTCTGTATTTCTGTCTTATCAGTTGTAATGTCTCCTCTTTCATTTCTAATTTTATTTGAGTCTTCACTCTTTCTTTCTTAGTCTAGCTAAAGTTTTCTCAATTCTGCTTATCTTTTTGAAGAACCTGCTTTTAGTGTCATTGATCCTTTCTATTGTTTTTACTGGTCTCTATTTCATTTATTTCTGTTCTGATTTTTATTATTTCCTTCCTTCTGCTAACTTTGGGCTTAACTTGTTCCCCTTTTTCTAGTTCCTTGAGGTGTAAAGTTAGGTTGTTTATTTGAGGTTTCTCTGACCTCTTAATATATGCATTTATTGTTATAAACTTTCCTCAGAATTGCTTTTGCTGCATCCCACAAATTTTGATATGTTGTATTTTCATTTTCATTTGTTTTGAGATAATTTTTCATTTCCCTTTTGATTTATTTTTTAACCCATTCATTGTTCAGAAGTGTATTGTTTAGTATCCACATATATGAAGATCTACTCCCTTCCCTGTTGTTGTTGATTTCTAGTTTCATGCCACTGTGGTCAGAGAAGATAGTTGGCATGGTTTCAATATTCTTAAATTTTCTAAGAATAATTGTGTGGCCTACCATATGATATACTCTGGAGAATGTTCCAGGTGCACTTGAGAAGAATGAGTATTCTGCTGCTGCTGGGTGTAATGTTCTATATATGTTTGTTAAGTTCATTTGTTCTAAAGTGTGGTTCAATTCCAACATTTTAAAATTTTCTGTCTGTATGATATATCTGTGTGGATGGTGAGGTCTCATACATAAGTGTCATAGCACCTATATTTGTGTTAGCCCAAACTGGAAATAACCCAAATGTCCATTAGCAGGTGATGAGATGAACAAATTGTGGTAAATCCATACAAAGGAATACTACGAAGCAATAAAAAAGAATGACTTGTTGACAAACACTGGCCATTGGATGAAGCTCAGAATAATTATGCTCAATGAAAGAATCCAGCCAAAAAAGACTATATTCCCTATGATCCTGTTTATATACACAAAATGCTATAAAATGCAAAACAAATTTATAGCAACACAAAGCAGACTCCTGGTTACCTGAGTATGGAGTGGGTAGGAGGGTGGTGGGAGGGAAGAATTATAAAAGGCCTGAAGAAATTTTGGGGGTGAGGGATATGTTTATTATCTTGATTATCTTAATAATGATGATGGTTTTGCAGGTTTATACATACATAAAACCTAGCAAATTGTATACTTCAAAGATGTTCAGTTTATTGTATCTCAATCATACTTCAATAAAGCTCTTAAAATTTAGGTTACAATTACAACTCACTTTGTAGAATAAATGTTTTCCTACAAATCAAGAAGTAAAATATATCCAACGCAAGAGAAAATAGGTTAAGAGACTTGAACAAATACTTCACAAAAGAGACAGCTCAAAAGTCGAGTAAACATATCTCCTTAGTAGATAGGGAAATAACAAATATACTTGCAATTGCTGTGGTCACCAGAATAGCTCTAAAAGTCTAACAATGCCAATTGTTGGTGAAGTGTGGAGTGCTGGGACCTCTCGGGGACTTTTGTGGGGAATGTAAGGTGGTACAAATACTTTGGAAAACTCTTTAGCAATATCAGCTAAAACTGAATGAAAATATATCCCATGGAAACCCCCTCCCCCCAAAAAAAACATACCCCATGACTCAGCAACTCACCTCCTAGGCATATACCCAATAAAATTGTATACACAAAAAATATGTGCACGAGAAGACATGTGCAGTGATGTTTCTACTCATTGTAAAAGTCAAAATCTGGAATGAGTTTAAATGTTTTCATCAGTAGGAGGAAAAGTAAACTGTATATTCATACAGCATTCTGTTTCTTGTAACAAGTAACATGTAGAAGTACTATCTCTTTAACGCAGATGAGAAAACCGAGGGACACAGACATGAAGAAACTTGCCCAACATCACAGGCTAGCAAGTAGCCAACTTAGGATACAAACCAAATGTTCTGGCTCCAGATACACTTTACCAGTTCAACATATGGCCTTAAAAATGGAGACTATATCAAAGATTTCCAAGGAGTAGAATGTTAAAAGTGATACTCTGTGCCTTTTTGCCACAAGCTTTGCCGTTTTTCATCATCTATGTTTCAACCCCAAATCCGGTAGAATGACAGGCTGCCATGAACAATCCTCAAGAGGAAAAATTAAATATGAGATTAAAATGAATATTTTACAAGTGTTTTCCTTAAATTACTTTCAGGGCTGGCATAAGTGAAAAAAATTTGCAGAGACAGAAAAGGGGATGGGGGCATAGGGATAGGAGGGTGTGGGAACTGGGGAGGGAGAAAGGAGCCCTGGGAAGGGAACGCTGAGATGGTTGTAAGCTAGGCCACCTGCAATGTCCCAGAGACCTTGAGCTTCAACACTGATGGCTTTACATATGTGGAAATCAAGAACTAGAGCAGAGGAGACAGTATATAGGGGAAAGCTGGAGACCCCAAGGACTTCACCCTTAGTGAGGGTGAAGAAATTACCTGCAACTTGGTGATAAACCTTGATTATTGACACACCTTGACAATTTTGGAAAAAGTAAAATTTCATCTGAGAATTTGTAACCACAAGCCATTACTCAAGCTGTTTTAGGACTGAATCAGGTGCTTTGGTGGTCCTAAGACCTTCAGTGGAGAAATTAAAGTGGCTCACAGCACATAGTACTACTATGAGACCAGTGGGAATGAATGAAAATCCTCTGAAGGATAAAATGGGTCTCACCTATTGCTACAGACTGTTTCTCCAGAATGAAGAATGAAGTAGCTTAGAATTCACACACACACGTGAACACACACATGCATGCACACACATGGAAATAAGACAGAGAAACCAGTAAATAAAAAGAAATATAGCATAAAACTTCTGAACAGAGAGGAACAATATGAGGAAAAGAAAAATATTCACTCATTCCAAAGGATTTTTAAATGAAAGAAAAGAAAAACAGAAATAAACAGAAAAAGCAAGACAAATAAATAGGTAGTACAAATCTAATATTAAAGTGAATGGACTAAACTCCTCAATTTATTTATGATCTTAGCCAGATAAGAAAAATAAAAATAATTGGAAAGGATTAAGCAAAATTGTATTTAGTTACAAATACTAAGGTTGTCTACATGGAAAACCTAAAAGAATCTGTAGACATAATATCAGAATTAAAGCAGAGTTTAAAAACTGACTGAATAAAAAAAATCAGTAAATATAGACTGAATGTACTTCTCTATATAAGCAACTGAAATTTTAATGTAAAAGTTGCCCTTTTCAATAGCATTAAACCATGTAAAGTATTGAGGAAACTCTACAGAGAAAATGTCTTTATTAAAAGACATTTCAGAAGACCTAAACCAATGAGCAATAAATATACCATATTTAAAGATACACTCACTGTCAGGAGTTGATTTTCCTCAAAATTCATCCTTAAATTCAAAGTCCACAAAGTCCTGACAGGACTTTCGTGGCAGAAGAGGCAGATTCTAAAATTGATAAGAAAAAAACAAAGAGCTAGAAGTCTTCAGGCAATTTAAGAAAAAATAATAAAAATATAATGTTGTCTTTGCCCTGCTAGATATTAGGACTTGTTATAATATTATAGTAATTAGTACAGAGAAAAGATTGATTGTTGCCAGAGGTGGGGGGAGTGGGGGAATTGGATGAAGGTGGCCAAAAGATACAAACTTTCAGTTATAAATTGAATAAGTCCTGGGGATATATATCATGTACAGTAATGTACAGCATGGTGACTATAGCTAATAATACTGTATTGTATATTTGAAAGTTCTTAAAAGAGTAGATCTTAAAAGTCCTTCGCACAGGAAACAAATTTTGAAACTATGTATGGGGATGGCTGTCAACTAGACTTTTTTTGATTATTGGCAATTATAGAAATATGGAATCATTATTTATATATATTATTATATATATCATAATATATAATTTTTATATATTATATATAATTTTATATATTATTTGGCAATATATACAAATATGGAATCATTATGTTGTAAACTTGAAATTAATATGATATCATATGTTATACCTCAATTTAGAAAATATTCACATAGTCATTGTTTGAAACGTAGTAATGTGAAAAGTAATAATAAATGGAAACAATTTAAATAGTAAGAGGAACATTATTCAGAAGTAAAAATGGATTATATGAAGATCATTTCAGGTGAATCTCACAAATACAATGGTAAGTGAGAAAAGGGAGTTGAAAAGAACATAAATGACAGGATATTGATATAATGTTGAAAATGGTGAAAGAATCCAATCATTTTGGAGTTCTAACATAGTTCAAGTATAAAAAGAAATGTGAGAATTTTAAGCAAATTCAGGAGAGTGGTTACACCTGAGCAGGTAGGAGTATGAGAATGAAGAAAGGCACATGGGACATTTCTACTCTATCAGGGTCAGGGCCTCCCAAGACCTGGGAGTTCTTGGATTGAACAGGACTGAACAGCCCAGTCCTGCTAACAAAGTTCTTTCTCAGCTCTGAGCTAGAATGAGATCTTGACTGCTGAGGTTGATGATCTGGGAAGGACACAAATAATCTGAGGCATCTTCCTTGCCGTTGAGAATCAGGTTGTCTAGGAGGCATGGGAGCTTTCTGTGATGGAAGGAATGACATCTGAGAAAGTTCAGTGCAGAGCTGGCTAGGACTGCTGGTTGCACCAGGACTGGTGTGGTCAGAAATGCCATCTTGGGAAAAGTGTTCTGAGGAATGAGAATGATGTGGATTGATGACAAGGTAAAATAGAGCAAAAAGCAGGAATGGAAATGACCTCCATGGTAAAGGGGAGGATGGAAACATGGTTAAACTGAAGTAAACATGAAAGGAGATTGTTCACCTTGTGCCAGGATGCTCTGCTCTCCTCTCACAGTAAACAGAAAAATAAGTGAAATCTCATTAAAATGTAATGAGGAGTCAGTGAGTTATTTCTCTTCTCTTTGTACAAACTCTGGAAGCCCCCCAAATCTAACATGTTATTGCAGATATTAACCCTTAAGGTAATGGAGGTGTCCAGAGTTAACATGTCACCCGGGCTAGAAGTGGACACTGTTATACCCCACCTAAGTGATTGTGCTAAACCTCATTGGGGCACAAATCAACACAGTATCACATCTTCCAGAGTTTTGTGCCTCTGGGTTGACTGCTGGAATTTTTTCTATGAGGACATTATTTTTATTAATGAAAGCTTTAGTTGATCAATACAGGTACTTCTTGTGGTTTTCTTCTTCCTTTCTCAGCTTCCTCCATGGATGAAGGAGCTGGCCCTGGCTCTATCACTGTGGGCAAGGTGAGTTAACTGCCATTCTTCAGTGTACTGGGCATTGGTGAGGACCACAGAAGCAGGCTGGGCTCCTCCCCAGGTGCTGAGTCCAGGAGGAGGCTACTCTGGGACACAAACTCTTTGACTCCAATCCCCTCCCAGGAAGATTATTCCATTTCTTCAGTGATTGTTTCTCTGCTTTCATCCTGGGGTTTAGCTCACTACTCCATCTCTATATGGAGGAAGCTATCCTTTCAACCCTTCTAACCAGAGTATTTTTTTTTCCTTTTTAATTAATTGTTTTGGTTTAGGCTTCTCTCCTTTATGCCCATTCTCCATGTTACCTGACCCTGGGGGTCACCACAGAGAGAACCTTCTCCCCCTTCTGCTCCAGCCTTCTCCTATGAAGTTCCATCAGCCCTAGGTCATCCATGCCCATCTCTTCATCTTACACTCAACATTTTTCTGACCCTCTGATTCTCCCCACTCTCCCTTTGTCCTTTCTTACAATCTCTTGATCCCTTTGTTGGCTATGACAGTTCATTTTAATTTTTAACTTGACTGGGCCACAGGGTGCCCAGATATTTGATCAAACATTATTCTAGCTGTTTCTGGGAGAATATTTTAAAATGAGATTAACACTTAAGTTGGTAGACTGAGTAAAGCAGATTGCCCTACCCAATGTAGGTGGGCCACATCCAATCAATAGAAGGCCTAAATAAAACAAAAAGGCTGACCATCCCCCCAGTAAGAGGAAATTATTCCTGCCTGACTGCCTTTGAGCTGGGACACTGGACATTTTCCTGCCTTTAGAATCAAATAAAAACATTGGTTCATCATGTGTCTTGAGCCTCTTAGCCTTCAGACTGGAAGTGTGCCACTGGCTTTCCTGAATCTCCAACTTGCTGAGTGCATGCCTTGGGACTTGTCAGCCTCCATAATTATGTAAACCAATTCCTTATAATAAATACACACACACACACACACACACACACACACACACACACACACCCCTATTGGTTCAACCCTGATTAATACAGTAAGATTTTTGGAGGAAAAATGTAGAGGTACATGCATCCTATTCAGTCATGTTGAACTGAAAGCAAGCCCTATATTTTACATCATCCCCAAATCCTAAATTTAGAACTAAAAGAGAACATGGAAATCATCCAGGATAACATTTCGGGACATTAAGACCTAGAGGAGGTGAACAGCAGGACCAGTAGGCAAAGTAGAATATGCTTGACATCAATTTGCCATTTAAAGTTTGACAGCACCCTCACAATATCACAGGGCTTCTCCAAATACTTATGACTCTTTCCCCTCAGCTCCCAGCAAACCTAAAAGGATGCTGCAAGAGCCCAGACCAAGTTCAGTTCCAAGAATCCTCCCATCCAGCAACATTTTCCTAAGGGGAATATTTGAAAGCAAGCCTATGAGCCCTCTGGTGGGAAGTTTCCCTTTGCTGAATCTGAGGGACCCACCACTTTTTGTCTGTTACCCAGACCTTGCTGGAGCCACAGCTCTTCCAGCCACCACCATCCTAACAGTGGGAGAGTGAGGACCCTGCCTTGCCTGGATGTAGTCCTCGAACCTAGGAAAATTCATTGAGAATCAGACACTCAGAGTCCCTGAATTAACTACAGCTGGTTTCTTTCTTTCTTTTTTTTTTTTTACATCTTTATTTGAGTATAATTGCTTTACAATGGTGTGTTAGTTTCTGCTGCATCACAAAGTGAATCAGCTGTATGTATACACATATCCCCATATCCCCTCCCTCTTACGTCTCCCTCCCCCGCCTCCTTATAAGCAGGTACTTGTGAATGTAGTGTGCAGCCTGTTTCTTATTTAAACAGCTAAAGGTAAATATGGTCTGTGAAAATGAAGTTGAAGTCATTGCCCTTGAATAATTAATTATTTCATCTTCTCTTGCAAAAATTGGTTTATTATCTCAAATAGAACTCCTTCAATTCTTATTATCCAGGGCATAAGTGACATTTAAATAAATGTCTGCTGGCATCCTGTATTGCTTCTTTGTTCTTTAGAAACATCTCCTGCATGCAACCTTGAGAAACTTGTGGAGAGCTTCCTTTTGAAAGAGCACAACTCGACAGTAACAGTCATTTATTATTCCTTTGTTCTGTTATTACTGTGTTAATGGCAGCCCGAACTTAGTTATTTCAGCAAAACTGATTGGTGAATTGAAGATTTCTTTCCCTATATTTTGATATATCAAGTCAGGTTAGAATTTTTCACTGTTAGGTGAGAGAGTAAAACCATAATAAACAAAGACAGAGCATCAGTTCTGCATGTACCTCTCCTGATATGTTCTTGATGCCCAGTATTTTTTTTAATTATTTTTAAAATTTATTTTACTGAAGTATAGTTGATTTACAATGTTGCGTTAATTTCTGCTCTACAGCAAAGTGATTCAGTTATACCTCTATATATTCTTTTTCATATTCTTTTCCATTATGGTTTATTACAGGATACCGGTATTTTTAATACAGCTCTTTTTTTGTAAACCATATGTTATATGGCATTAAATCTCATATGATATTATCATTAATATATATTTTTTAAGTTATATAGAATGTTAGAATTGGAAACACATCTCTCTTAAAGTACAGATGATGGGGTTACAAAAATACACAACCTTAAAAAGAAAAAGGATGCTTTTGAGAAAGGAGCAAAATAAATGAGTTTACAAACAGGTCTATTTTGGAAAATAGAAAAAAAGAAACAAATTTTATATCTTATGGACAGCCTCACTTGAGTAAAATAGGTGGCAATTGCCAAGGTGTGCAAATATAAACATGTAGAAAACTTAAAAGCTAATCTCTATATTTAATATATTTTCTGGAACTTCTTCATCTTTCCTGCCCTCAAGATAATCCCTGTGGACTGCCTTTTGAAATGGCTCTCTGCTATGTGCTCTTCCAAAATGATTTGCATAAGCTTGCAAGAGTGAGATCTGTATGATAAATTATCTGAATTTAGGAAATTATAATGAAGGCCAACATTGGTGAGTGTCCTTCAAATGCAGACACCAAAATGCACATCAGCTTCAGTAAGTGCTATTGAATCTTGAGAAATCAGGAAAGAAGCGTTCACTCACTGTGGGCTCTTCTGGTGATGTTCAGCAGGGATTTCCAAACCGGGATCCATGGACCTGTGAGGGATTGAGACTTCACAAATGATCAGAAAGCAATAAAAGGGAGAAATTTTCACATCAAAACCCATGAAAGCTATACTCAAGGAAAAATGTGTAATTGTATATGCCTTCCTTGCTAAAGAAAGAAAGGCTAAAAATTAAGGAAATCTGTACTTAGCTAAAGAATACAAAAATCAAAAATTGGGGAAAAAATAAAACTAGGGAGAGAGATTTCATATGGACAAAAGCTGAAATTAATAAATTTGAAATAAAATATGGTACCAATAAATCTGAAATTTAGAGTTTTTCTTTCCACACAACATGTTGGTGATATTCCTTCAAATTTTTGGTTGTTTTTTATTGAAAGTTACTTTTTTTAAAAGACCAACAGAACAGATAAAATTCTCATGAGCCTGATGAGTGGGAATATAAATATTGCACAAGATTAGAAAGGGAACATCATCGTAGATACAGATGATCAAACCAATTGTAAGAGATTGCTACATACAACTCCATGGTGATACAACTTATAATTTTCTATCAAAATATAAATTCAGAGAAGAAGGTATAATAATTTTCATATAAAGATTGAAAATATGATTGAAGCACACTGCTTTTTTTTAAAAAAAACACTATGAACATATGAATTCATAACTAAATTCTACCTAACCTTTAAATAATTGACTATCCCAGTGATATTTAAAGTATTCCAGACCACAGAAGAAAAAAGAAGCTGTAAAGTCACTCAATTTACCTGAGAAGCTATTGTTATGTTATTTTACAATAATGTAATTTTAAAAAGAAATATGTCAGTTCCATGAATAAAATGTTCAAAAATAGAATCTAGCAGTGTTTTTAAAAGCAACTTAAAGTAACTTCAAGGATAATCAATTATACAAGGATGGTTCAATAACAGTTAATTTTTGACATCCAATTAAAAAAAGAAAAATCATGTGATCACGTTGACACTAAAAGGTAAAATTTAGCAATCATTCTTAATAATAAATATAACTTTTAGCAATCATTCTTAATTTAGCAATCATTCTTAATAATAAATATAACTTTTAATAATAAAAGTTATAGGAAAGACAGGAATAACAATCCAGTGGCAAATGCTAGATTTGATGAAATGTTCAGCGTTTCTGTTAAAGTTACCGCACTAGTCCAAGCCTTTACTTTTGCAAGTGTAGCTACCACACCTACAGAATGGATGCACTTGTTTCTACTTTTGCCCTTTTAGTTTTCTTTTCACATCAGCCAGGGTGATCTTTTAAAGCTGTAGATCAGATCACTCACCTCCTCTGTTTAAAACCTTCCAAACAATGATCACTGGGGCTGAAGCTCAGAGATGGGGGGCTGGAGAGACAGGCCAGTGGGGCCCGTGGGCACAGAAGAACAAACCGGGGTGACCTGCTAACCTTGGAAGGGTGCTCAGTTTCACCAGGAGTCAGCAGGTAAAATTCAAGTACTGATGATGGGTCACTGCCACTCAGACTGGCACCACGTCACCTAAAGCAGTGATTAGCATGGCTCTTGGTGGATAGCAGAAGTAATGCTCTCCTCCATTCCTAGTTGATATGAAGAGTTGTAGCATTTGGGGGAGACAATCAGTAAATAGCTGAAAATTTCCACAATGTATTGTTAAACTAAAGAGACAATTGCAGAGATTTGTATTTCTTTCATTTTTACATGATTTCAATTTTTAAAAAAGCATTTAAAAATTATATATGTATTGTATATGTATGTCTATATATACTTGTTTGCATGTAATTATGTGAATAAAGAGAATTGTGAAAGGATACTTACCAGACTGTTAGTTTACTATTGGTTCAGGGAAGGGAGGAGGAGGAAGAAAGAGAGGAATAGGTCTGGGGAAGGATTGGGGTGAATACAAATGTTCTCATCCAACCCTCCCAGAGTTTCCCTTCTTCTTTTTTTTTTTTTTTTTTTTTAATTTCTTACTTTTCTTTGCCTGTTTGTGGCCTTTAGGACAGTTAGGTTTTCTCAAGTGGTGACATTGGGAAGTAGTGGACAGACCAGCAGATTCTGCTGAGCAGAACCAGTGAGGATAAGCATGCAGTCTCCCTGTGCTGAGGAGGGGGCCTGGCTCCTTCCACCAGTGCTGTGGAAGGGGCTGCAGTGATGGAGGAAGGACCCCGGGGCACTGTTAGACAGGCAGGCTCCTCCAGAGACACACTCCAGGTGGGGCACACTTACCCACTGTCCGAGACCTTCTCAGGTGAGGAGAGAACGTGATTCTGCCCGCCCCTACCAGCTCTCCCCTGACAGAGGAGTGAATAAAGCCCTCCCCAGCTCTGTCCCCCTTAGACAGGGGAGAGCTCAGGGCTCCTGGGCTCCCTCTGTCCTCTTGTCTCTGCCAGCCCTCCTGCCTCGGTGTTGAGTTACTTCCTAAAAACTTGGGGGTAGGGAGAATGGAGGCTTGCTCAGATTGCCATATTGTTCAGAATTCCCCAGAGTAGTCTTCCCACAACTCATTCATCTTTTAAATTTGCATTCATATTTGCTGAAGAGCAGAGTCTGCCAAAGTTACCCAGGAAGCAACCTCTCCAAGCACTGGTTTCCTCCCTACTCTTGGCCACCACCCAGAATTCCTCTGCTGCCTGCTTCATACCATACAACCCCTCCCCATTGCTACACCACTCTCAGCACAGCCTTACACAGCCAAGGGGCTTGGGAACATTCCTAGAGGAGCAAGCCCACCCAAACCCATCAACACTGGATGTTTTCCATATTTCACACCCTACATAAAGGTCCTGCACAAAGCCGTGAAGCCATCTGGTGATTCCATCTTAGTTTTCTCTGTCTCTACACACCTTCCTTTATCTCCCAGAATCAGAGCTTTTCCATTTTACTTCTTGAAGCATGAAGGCTCCCTTACATCATATCCTGAGTTCTTTCTTCCTTAGCTGTGTAAGAAACTCTTAAACTCAGACCTACTAACTTGGCTTTCAAGATGAAAGATAGCTTTTACAGTTAGAAGTCTCTTTTTTTGTTTCAATTCTTGGATTTTGAGATGATTGTCTGCCTAGGAACTCAAGAAAATCAGCTTCAAGACTTGAAGTAAATCAAAAACTTCTTTTTTCCAGGTGGTTACCACCCATTTCTTGAAGGCAGCTGTATCTTTCGATTCAGTGGATTAGGACCAATAGGCTACAGATTTTTTTTCAGATTGTATTTTATTTGAAAAATACCTCAAATATGCTTTCTCCATTACACCAGAAATAAGTTTTACCATACAGTACACATCACAAAATCTACAGTTTACCAGTCTGTCAAGAAATGTGTAGGTTTAGTTTTAGTAAAAATAAATCTTTCCTGTTGATGGATATTAAGTTGCACAGTGGGAAGAGTGCAGTATTCCCATGAGCCCTGACCCACCAGATGAGAACCCTGTCACACCAGATAAGAGCCAAATACCACAGGTAGATGTAGCCACCTTGACCCACCAGGTGAGAGTCGCTAGCATGGTCTATCTGGTCTGCCAAGGATTTTGTGTCAGTGATAGAGTAATCAGATAACCCTGGCCTGGTAAGTAATAACTAACTCCAGGGAGGCTGGTTATTGTCCCTGAAACATTTTCCTGCTATCTGCACAGTGCCTATGGAATTCATCTCTAAACTTGTTTCACCTCAAAGATGACTCTCTTTCTATTTCTAGTGTAATTTTTTAAAGGCTTGCAATCTTTACAAGCATTCACTTAGGAAATATTGGCCTCTTGGAAAGACAGTGTAGCTGGCCAGCTGAAACGTGGTTTGTCTTAGATCCTGAAAATAAAATTAGTACAGTCATCAGGATATGTTCATATTTCTGTGTAGGTTTCTCTAGAAATGGTGGCTATCTAAGATTGAAAGGTACTGGAGACCAAAAATGAGTGTGGGGCTTCCCTGGTGGTGCAGTGGTTGAGAGTCCCCCTTTTGATGCAGGGGACATGGGTTCGTGCCTCGGTCTGGGAAGATCCCACATGCCACGGAGCGGCTGGGCCCGTGAGCCATGACCGCTGAGCCTGCGCGTCCAGAGTCTGTGCTCCGCAGCGGTAGAGGCCACAACAGTGAGAGGCCCACGTACCGCAAAAAAAAAAAAAATTAGTGTGAATAAATGTGTGTGTGTGTATATCACTAAGTATGTATATCCGTGTATGTATCGTTATGTATATGTATGTTTTATACCATTATGTATATGTGTTATATCGTTATGTATGTGTATCATTATGTATGCATATGTGTATATCATTATGTATATATGTGTATCATTATGTATGTGTATTTGTGTATTATGTATGTATATATGTGTGTCATTATGTATGTGTATGTGTGTATATCATTATGTGTGTGTGTCATTATGCATATGTGTGTGTTTATCATTAGGTATGAAAGTGTGTGTATGTGTGTGTGTGTATTCATGTAGAATGAATCCAGAAATTACCTTTCTGTTACAGATGCTCTTAGAGCTTTATACATGATAAAGTGATTGGAACCTGAACAAGGGCTTTTATCTCACCACTGATACAGGAAACTACTATTGCTCATCCATATTTCCTCATGAGGTTCTTGTTTACCAGATAAAATTCACTTTGAAAACGACGCCAATGACTGTAAAAGCATTCTGGGTGGAGCATCGTTCTTAGTCTGTGCACAGTATGGATGGCGCTCACACACTAAGCTTTTGAGATCAGAAGGAAACAAAAAGACTTTAATGGGGACCGTTGACCATCAATCAGGGAAATCCCTGCTGCTCTGGCAGAAGGTGAGGCACTGCATTGCTTTCGGGGTCAGGAGCCTAAGACATTCATTGAGACACTGAGTGTGACTGTAAAATTATTTTAGAAGCCCTCCCCCCTCCCCCCAAAATTAGACAGCAGTCACCTTCCTAAGTAGATTTGAGGAGCCTGGGCTTTATTGATGCACCCAGACAACACAGTAGGGGAATAGCCAATCAAATGTAAGGTGTACTGAAACGTGGCACAGGCCCTGTGACTTGAGATACTCGGAGCAACATGTACATGGCACAGCTGCTCTTGATCTGAGCCAGGTTATTTTGCCTAAGTTTTCCAGTTCACTGCCTATGCTGCAGCTGCACCAGGCCTCCAAGCCAGAAAGGGTGCAGACAGAGGTCCTCATCATTTGCCCTCTCCTTTGATGTTGCCAGTAGAAGTTGGGGAAGGCTGTAGGTACTGGGGTTGCGGAGAAGGGGCTCACTCGGCTTCAGAGTGTCTGAGCAGGCTGCCCCAGGCTGAGTCGCACTACTCAGCTTTCCAGCCAAGGGAAGCAGTGCCTGGGGAACCGTACTTGCATGGCTTCATCTGCACCCAGACCTGACACAGATAACAGATCATGGACTTGACCGCAGATGCTGGGATGAGATGAGACTTAGGGAATCTCAGTGGGCTGTGAATTATTGAGTCTAGAAGGGAACTGCTGAAGGCCATTGCCTGATGGTGCTGGGGGAATCATGCCTCTCTGCATTCACATGTCTTTACTAGGTGACTTTGCCATTGCTTCTTTGAGAGCTGGGGTCAATTTCCCACCTTCGAATCCGGGCTAGCCTTACTTCTTGGCTTAACTAGCACATCTGATAGGAGTGACGACAAGCAGCTCCCGAGGTAGGACTTAAGTGGCTTACACAGTCCTTCAGGCATCGTAGAATACTTCCAGCAGCATGTGAGAAAGCCAAGGATGAAGGGCACGTGGAAGAGAGGCCTAGCCATCCAACCAGGTCCCCACTGGCTCATCTGAGCCCATGCATCCCCAGCTCCTGCAGCCACACGAGTGACAAGTCAGGACCACTAGAGCTCCAGTCACCTGCAGCCACACGAGTGACAAGTCAGGACCACTAGAATAAAGGCCAGCAAACCCACAGACTCATGAGAAATCATGTGCCATCGTCTTAAGCCAAGAAACTTTGGGTGTTTTGTTATGCCCCAATTGATAACAGACACAGAAATAGACCCCATTTCATCTACACAGGCCGGTCGAATCATAGAAGTAGTTTTGAAAAAAGGTCATAGATTTCTACTAGTTAGGAAACTGAGATCTAAGAAATGGTGACTTTCCTGGGGTCAAACAGCTAGTTATTAAGTACAGCCAGTCTGAAGACCTGCTTCTCCCACTGCCAGTTTTGGGACTTATATTTCCGAGAAAATCACCTAATTTCTCTGAGCTTCTCCTCCTTTATCTATAAAAGATGAATAATAATAACATACCTGCCATTTATATCTAATAAAATGAGCAAGTGAAATTTCAAAATGGAATTTGCTTTGTGATTATAATATACTGTAACTCGGTATGATTTTATTTTTATATAACAACCCATAGGCCTTGTATTTTTTTGCTTCCATTTTTGTACGAGTATCAGAGAAATACTTTTGACAGTAAATCAATGTTAATTTAAGAAAATCTAGGGAAGATGTTCTAAGTTAGGGCAAGTTTGAATTATTGAAGAATTGTATATAAATATAGTGTGGGATACAAAGAATGGATGTAAGAAGGAGATGAGTTTTGGCTTTAGTTAAAAAATACATATCTTTTTAGCACTTAGTTGTGTCCAAAAGAGGAATGAAATGCCCTTGTGTTAGTTCGAGTTCCCCATCACTGAACTCACATTTGCACACATTAGACAAGAGTACAAATGGAGGCCCACGTGACATATTTTTGTGTTTAAATATTTAAAAGATATATATCATTATAAATTATGAAATAAAACATGTTCTGTTCTCCTACCTTGAAAAGGAAGACTTCATATTAAATTTCCAGATTCACATTTAGGTCATTAACTCTTTTGTGTTCCACTCTGTAATTTGTTGGTTCAGAGAGGCTCACCCCAACCTGCCCCACCCATGTAACTTCTCTCACTTGCCCCACCTGAGTGCTGCCCAGGTAGTGGGGTGTTGGATCACATGGACATTCCAGCCTACTCATCCAAACTCCACCCAATGTTCTCAGATAGCTGCCCTCTGTCCACTGAAGGATCAGAGGTTAAACAGCTGCTTAGGAAATGTCTTACAGACAAGACTCATGCTCGCAGAAACTAACACACCATTGTAAAGCAATTATACCCCAATAAAGATGTTAAAAAATTAAATTAATAAAAATAAATTAAAAAAAAAGACTTATGCTCAAAATAAATGACTAGACTAATTGACCCCAGCAGGCCTCATTCTACATTTGACATTTTAGAATTCCATTATTTTCAAACACTATACAAAAATGAGAGCTAAAATAAAAACGGGTACATAAAAACATATACAAAATAGATAAATAACAAGGACCTGCTGCATAGCACAGGGAACTATATTCTATATCTTGTAATAACCCATAATGGAAAAGAATCTGGAAAAGAATCTGAAAAAATATATATATATATAACTGAATCAGTTTGCTGTACACCTGAAATTGACACAACATTGTAAATCGACTATACTTCAATAAAAAAAAGAGTCTCATCTATTCTGAACATTCATGGTTGCATATATGTTTTAGAATTTGTTTGTCAAGTCTCTCAGAGAATGCTGTTGAAATTTTAATGGAAATCCCCCCAGAAATCCATAGACCAATTGAGAGAGAAATAATATCTCTACCATGCAAAGTATTCCTTTCCAACAACAATGATAATTATATAGCTTTTCTTTACATCTTTCAGTAAAGCTTTATAATTTAATTTTTATTCTATAGAATAATAAAAAACACTGTATTATAGTTTATATAATTTAATAATATAAATATTTCATGATATAGTAATTTAGTGGTATAAATAATAACTTGATATAATAAACTATAACACATATATTAAAAACAAATGTTATACCTTTGATATGCTGAATTATTATTATACTTTAATGAGGAGGTACAATGTCTTTCAAAAATTTCTCTTTTCTCTATAAATGTCTTGCACATACTCTGTTAGATTTATTCCTACTTATTGATTTTATATTGTTAATGATATCTTTTGCAAACATTGTATCTCCAAATGCTTGTGCTAAAATGTAGACATTCAACTTACTTCTGCAAATTAATTTTATACTTTATAATCATTCTAAACTCTCATATCAATTTGAATCATTCAGAATCTTTTAGATTTTCTATTTAAATAGTCATATTATATACAGATAATGAAAGACATTTCCTCCTTTCCAACACTTACTCATCTACTTCTGATTTTTTTTACCATATTCTTCAAAATATGATCTCTAGTGTGATACTGTGCTTTTCCCATTTGCTTTCAGAAATCAATTCTATTTTTATTTATTTTGATTATATGTTTAGACTCATTTATATACTTTTACATTATGCCTTTTATTTATCTCATTATTTTTTAGTCTTTCTTTTTTTTTTTTTCTTTCAGATTGATTTCATTTTCCTCCTCTCTTTCCATTTTTTCTCCCTCTTCTGGTTTGGAATTTATAAATAGGGTTTCTATTTTTTTGAGTGGTTAACCTAGAAATTTTCACTTAAATTCTAAAATTAATCATTATATTGACCGTCTCCCAAACAACATAAGGATCGTGGAAACTTTAACTCCTATTTTCTGTTCTCTTGATTTATAAGCTACTGTTATTTATTGATCTTCTATCTTAATTTTTTTAATCCACATAACTCAGAAGTTGTTAAAGAGAGTCGATGTTTGTTTGGAGTTACTCACATGTTTGCTATATTCTTTTTTCCCCATTCATTCCTGCATTCCAAATCTTCCTGAAATCATTGGTTTCTTCAGTTCACTTGGCCATTTTCCAGCTTCATCTAAGCTGCTGTTTTGTCCCTTGGTTGATTTTGGCAGTGGCTTTTTTTGTTTGTTCGTTTTTTAAATTTTTTTTAACATCTTTATAGGAGGATAATTGCTTTACAATGGTGTGTAAGTTTCTGCTGTATAACAAAGTGAATCAGCTATACATATACATATATCCCCATATCTCCTCCCTCTTGCATCTCCCTCCCACCTCCCTATCCCACCCCTCCAGGTAGTCACAAAACACCAAGCTGATCTCCCTGTGGTATGCAGCTGCTTCCCACTAGCTATCTGTTTTACATTTGGGAGTGTATATATGTCAATGCCACTCTCACTTCGTCCCAGCTTACGCTTCTCCCTCACCGTGTCCTCAAGTCCATTTTCTACGTCTGTGTCTTTATTCCTGTCCTGCCACTAGGTTCTTCAGAACCTTTTTTTTTTTTTTTTTAGCTTCCATATATATGTGTTAGCACACGATATTTGTTTTTCTCTTTCTGACTTACTTCACTCTGTATGACAGACTCTAAGACCATCCATCTCACTACAAATAACTCAATTTCATTTCTTTTTATAGCTGAGTAATATTCCATGCCATATATGTACCACATCTTCTTTATCCATGCTATATATGTACCACATCTTCTTTATCCATTCAATTGTTGATGGACACTTAGGTTGCTTCCATGTCCTGGCTATTGTAAATAGTGCTGCAATGAACATTGTGGTACATGACTCATTTTGAATTATGGTTTTCTCAGGGTATATGCCCAGTAATGGGATTGCTGGATCATATGGTAGTCCTATTTTTAGTTTTTTAAGGAACCTCCATACTGTTCTCCATAGTGGCTGTATCAATTTACATTCCCATCTAACAGTGCAAGAGGGTTCCCTCTTCTCCACACACTCTCCAGCATTTATTGTTTGTAGGCTTTTTGATGATGGACATTCTGAATGGTGTGAGGTGATACCTCATTGAAGTTTTGATTTGCATTTCTCTAATGATTAGTGATGTTGAACATACTTTCATGTGTTTGTTGGCACTCTGTATACCTTCTCTGGAGAAATGTCTGTTTAGGACTTCTGCCCTTTTTGGATGGGGTTGTCTGATTTTTTGATATTGAGCTGCATGAGCTGCTTGTATATTTTTGAGATTAATCCATTGTCAGTTGCTTCATTTCCAAATATTTTCTCCCATTCTGAGGGTTGTCTTTTTGTCTTGTTTATGGTTTCTTTGTTGTGCAAAAGCTTTTAAGTTTCATTACCTCCCATTTCTTTATTTTTGTTTTTATTTCCATTTCTCTAGAAGGTGGATCAAAAAAGATCTTGCTGTGATTTATGTCATAGAGTGTTCTGCCCATGTTTTCCTCTAAGAGTTTTATAGCGTCTGGCCTTACATTTAGATCATTAATCCATTATGAGTTTATTTTTGTGTATGGTGTTAGGGAGTGTTCTAATTTCATTCTTTTACGTGTAGCTGTCCAGTTTTCCCAAACCACTTATTGAAGAGGCTGTCTTTTCTTCTCCATTGTATATTCTTGCCTCCTTTATCAAAGATAAGGTGACCATATTTGCTTGGTTTATCTCTGGGCTTTCTATTCTGTTACATTGATCTACATTTCTGTTTTTGTGTCAGCATCATACTGTCTTGATTACTGTAGCTTTGTAGTATAGTCTGAAGTCAGGGAGCCTGATTCCTCCAGCTTCATTTTTCTTTCTCAAGATTGCTTTGGCTATTTGGGGTCTTTTGTGTTTTCATACAAATTGTGAAATTTTTTGTTCTAGTTCTGTGAAAAAGGCCATTGGTATATTGATAGGGATTGTGTTGAATCTGTAGATTGCTTTGGGTAGTAGAGTCATTTTCACAATATTGATTCTTCCAATCCAAGAACATGGTATGTTCTCCATCTGTTTGCATTGTCTTTAATTTCTTTCATCAGTGTCTTATAGTTTTCTGCATATAGGTCTTTTGTCTCCTTAGGTAGGTTTATTCCTAAGTATTTTATTCTTTTTCTGCAGTGGTAAATGGGAGTGTTTCCTTAATTTCTCTTTCAGATTTTTCATCATTAGTGTATAAGAATGCAAGAGATTTCTGTGCATTAATTTTGTATCCTGCTACTTTACCAAATTCATTGATTAGCTCTAGTAGTTTTCTGGGAGCATCTTTCGGATTCTTTATTTATATTATCATGTCATCTGCAAACCGGGACAATTTTATTTCTTCTTTTCAGATTTGGATTCCTTTCATTTCCTTTTCTTCTCTGATTGATGTTGCTAAAACTTCCAAAACTATGTTGAATAATAGTGGTGAGAGTGGGCAACCTTGTCTTGTTCCTGATCTTAGTGGAAATGGTTTCACTTTTTCACCTTGAGAACAATGTTGGCTGTGGGTTTGTCATATATGGCCTTTATTATGTTGAGGTAAGTTCACTCTATGCCTACTTTCTGGAAGCTTTTTATCATAAATGGGTGTTGAATTTTGTCAAAAGCTTTTTCTGCATCTATTGAGATGATCATATGGTTTTTATACTTCCATTTGTTAATATGGTTTATATCACATTGATTGATTTATGTATATTGAAGAATCCTTGCATTCCTGGGATAAACCCCAATTGATCATGGTGTGTGATCCTTTTAATGTGCTGATGGATTCTGTTTGCTAGTATTTTGTTGAGGATTTTTGCGTCTATGTTCATCAGTGATATTAGCCTATAGTTTTCTTTTTTTGTCACATCTTTGTCTGGTTTTAGTATCAGGATGATGGTGTCCTCATTGAATGAGTTTGGGAGTGTTCCTCCCTCTGCCGTATTTTGGAAGAGTTTGAGAAGGATAGGTGTTAGCTCTTCTCTAAATGTTTGATAGAATTCGCCAATGAAGACATCTGGTCCTGGGCTTTTGTTTGTTGGAAGATTTTTAATCACAGTTTCAATTTCAGTGCTTGTGATTGGTCTGTTTATATTTTCTATTTCTTCCTGGTTCAGTCTTGGAAGGTGATGCTTTTCTAGGAAGTTGTCCAATTCTTCCAGGTTGTCCATTTTATTGACATATAGTTGTTTGTAGTAATCTCTCATGATCCTTTGAATTTCTTCAGTGTCAGTTGTTACTTCTCCTTTTTCATTTCTAATCCTATTGATTTGAGTCTTCTCCCTTTTTTCTGGATGAGTATGGATAATGGTTTATCAATTTTGTGTATCTTCTCAAGGAACCAAGTTTCAGTTTTATTGATCTTTGCTATTGATTCCTTCATTTCTTTTTCATTTATTTCTGATCTAATCTTTTTATTTCTTTCCTTCTGCTAACTTTGAGGTTTTTTTGTTTTTCTTTCTCTAATTGCTTTAGGTGTAAGGTTAGGTTGTTTATTTGAGGTGTTTCTTGTTTCTTGAGGTAGAATTGTATTGCTATAAACTTCCCTCTTAGAACTGCTTTTGGTGCATCCCATAGGTTTTGGGTTGTTTTGATTTCATTGTCATTTTTTCTAAGTATTTTTTTATTTCCTCTTTGAATTCTTCAGTGATCTCTTGGTTGTTTACTAACCTATTGCTTAGTCTCCATGTGTTTGTATTTTTTACACTTTTTTCCTATAATTGATATCCAGTCCTGTAGTGCCATGGTCAGAAAAGATACTTGATATGATTTCAATTTTCTTAAATTTACCAAGGCTTGATTTGTGATCAAGATATGATCTATCCTGGAGAATAGATCCATGATTCTATTCTTCCATGAGCACTTGAGAAGAAAGTGTATTCTGTTGTTTTGGGATGGAATGTCTTATAAATATCAATTAAGTCCATCTTGTTTAATGTGTCATTAAACCTTGTGTTTCCTTATTTATTTTCATTTTGGTTGATATGTCATTGATGAAAGTGGGATATTAAAATCCCCTACTATTATTGTGTTACTGTCAATTTCCCCTTTTATGGCTGTTAGCATTTGCTTTATATATTGAGGTGCTACTATGTTGGGTGCATAAATATTTACAATTGTTATATCTTCTTGGATTGATCCCTTGATCATTATGTAGTGTCCTTATTTGTCTATCGTAATGGTCTTTAATTTAAAGTCTATTTTGTCTGATATGAAAATTGCTACTCCAGCTTTCTTTTGATTTCCATTTGCAAGGAATATCTTTTTCCATCCCCTCACTTTCAGTCTGTATGTGTCCCTAGGTCTCAAGTGGGTCTCTTGTAGACAGCATATATACGGGTCTTGATTTTTGTATACATTCAGCCAGTCTATGTCTGTTGGTTGGAGCTTTTATTCCACTGGCATTTAAGGTAATTATCAATATGTATTTTCCTATTACCATTTTCTTATTTGTTTTTGGTTTGTTATTGTAGGTGTTTACCTTCTCTTGTGTTTCCTGCCTAGACAAGTTCCTTTAGCATTAGTTGTAAAGCTGGTTTGGTGGTGCCGAATTCTCTTAGCTTTTGCTTGTCTATAAAGGTTTTAATTTCTCCATTGAATCGGAATGAGATCCTTGCTGGGTAGAGTATTCTTGGTTGTTGGATTTTCCCTTTCATCACCTTAAGTATGTCCTGCCACTCCCTTCTGGCTTGCAGGGTTTTTGTTGAAAGATTGGCTTTTCACCTTATGGGGATTCCCTTGTATGGTATTTGGTGCTTTTCCCTTTCTGCTTTTAATATTTTTTCTTTTTATTTAATTTTTCATGGTTTGATTAATATGTGTCTTGGAGTGTTTCTCCTTGGATTTATCCTGCATGGGAGTTCTCTGCACTTTCTGGGCTTGATTGACTATTTCCTTTCTTCTGTTAGGGAAGTTTTCTACTATAATGTCTTTAAATATTTTCTCAGTCCTTTTGTTTTTCTCTTCTTCTTCTGGGACACTTATAATTCGAATGTTGGTGCATTTAATGTTGTCCAATGGTCTCTGAGACTGTCCTCAATTCTTTTCATTCTTTTTTCTTTATTCTGCTCTGCTGTAGTTATTTCCACTATTTTATCTTCCAGGTCACTTATCCATTTTTCTTCCTCAATTATCCTGCTATTGATTCCTTCTAGAGGATTTTTAATTTCATTTATTGTGTTGTTCATCATTGTTTGTTTGCTCTTTAGTTCTTCTAGGTCCTTGTTAAACGTTTCTTGTATTTTCTTGATTCTATTTCCAAGATTTGGTTCATCTTTACTATCATTTCTCTGAATTCTTTTTCAGGTAGACTACTTATTTCCTCTTCATTTGTTTGGTCAGGTGGGTTTTTACCTTGCTCCTTCAACTGCTGTGTTTTCTCTGGCTTTTCATTTTGCTTAACTTACTGTGTTTTGGGATCTCCTTTTTGCAGGCTGCAGGTTCATAGTTCCTATTGTTTTTTGTGTGTGCCCCCAGTGGGTAAGGTTGGTTGAGTGGGTTGTGTAGGCTTCGTGGTGGTGGAGGGGCCTGGTGTCTGTGTTCTGGTGAATGAGGCTGGATCTTGTCTTTCTGGTGGTCAGGACTGCAGCCAGTCATGTGTTTTGGAGTGTCTGTGAATATATTATGGTTTTAGGCAGACTCTCTGCCAATGGGTGGTGTTGTGTTCCTGTATTATTAGTTGTTTGGCATGGGGTGTCCAGCGCTGGATCTTGCTGATCGTTGAGTGGAGCTGGGTCTTAGCATTGAGATAGAGATCTCTGGGAGAACTCTCACCATTGATATTACATGCAGCCAGGAGGTCTCTTTTGGACCAATATCCTGAACTCGGCTCTTTCACCTCAGAGGCTGAGGCCTGACACCTGGCTGGAGCACCAAGGCCTTGTCAGCCACACGGCTCTATAACTCTGTCCAGTGCAGTTTTTGCTTTGATAATTCCTATCCACATGGAAACTTAATTATGTCCCACAGGATTCCACTGGAGGTGCCACTTGTGCAAGTCACAGGTCTCAAGTGATGCACTTTGGAGGAATATCACTCAAGTGGTGCTGTGTTCTTCCTACTGCATCTTATTGGGTGGTGTACAATTTCAATTTGTTGCATTCCTTGTGATGTTAACTTTGCTTATTTGATTCATTTGATGAAGATGGTCTCTGCCAGATTTCTTAGTACTCAGAATCTAAGATCCAGTCGCTAAGTGGGCTCCTTGCTTTGGGATGTTGCCACCCTCAGTCACTCTCAGTGGATAAACCTGAGAGGATGGTGGCTTGGACGAAGGTGGCAGAGGTGGTAAGAAATGGGTGATTCTGGGGAATTCCCTGATGGTCCAGTGGTTAAGACTCTGTGCTTTCTGTCCCAAGGGTGCAGGTTTGATCCCTGGTCAGGGAACTGGAGGCTCTTAGGAAGAACCTGCTTCTAAACTCATTCAGGTTGTTGGCAGAAGCCAGTTTCTTGTGGCTATGTCTCCAAGGTCCTTTTTCCCAGCTGGCTGGGAGCTGAGAGCTGCTCTTTGTTCCTACAGGCTGCCTGGACTACTTTTCATGTGCTAATGATGTCTTTTTTAAAATAAGATTTCAATGTGCTCTTTTTTTTTTTTTGCTGTACATGGGCCTCTCACTGTTGCGGCCTCTCCCATTGCGGAGCACAGGCTCTGGACCTGCAGGCTACGGAGGTGCAGGCTCAGTGGCCATGGCTCATGGGCCCAGCCACTCTGCAGCATGGGGGATCTTCCTGGACCGTGGCACGAACCCGCGTCCCCTGCATCGGCGGGCGGACTCCCAACCACTGCGCCACCAGAGAAGCCCAATGTGCTCTTTTAATTCATTAAATATAGAATGTCAAATTCCACATCTAATCATTCTAGTATCTGCCATCTTTGCTGGTCCAGTTCTGCAGTGTGTTGCTGCTGCTGAATTGTCTTCTTGAAGCCCCATATCCATGTGTTTTTAATGCCTTCTAACTTCATTCTATGTTATGTGGAGCTCCATCTGTAGAAATTCGTTGGAGTTTGGGTTCAAATTGCCTTCTGCTAGAGGAGGTTAATTTATTTTAACTTATTGCTAGTCACTTAGAGCACCGATAACGTGGAACCACTGTAAACTCATTTTTTGCTTGAGGTTTTTCAGGCAAACCTATAGTGTGCAGACAAGCCCCAAACTTACATAGTAGAGCTGCATTAGGAATTTTTTTTTTTTTTTTTTTTTTTTTTTTTTTTTTTGTGGTACGCGGGCCTCTCCCACTGCAGCGCACAGGCTCCAGACATGCAGGCTCAGCGACCATGGCTCACGGGTCTAGCCGCTCCGCGGCATGTGGGATCTTCCCGGACTGGGGCATAAACCCGTGTCCCCTGCATCGGCAGGTGGACTCTCAACCACTACGCCACCAGGGAAGCCCTACATTAGGAATTCTAAGATAAGATCCTTTTATTTTTTAATTCTTTTATCCCTCACTCTGAGACTAGTGTATATCCACACTATTTCCCTATTTAAGACATTTTTATCTCATGTTGATCCAGGAATGGTCCTCAGGAGGAGTCTTTGGTTGGTGAGCATTTCTAATGTGACCTTCCACTCTGTGAGAGCTCAAGGTTTTCGCCATCCCCTAAATGCAGCTCAATGAAACCTAGGCTCAGGGCCTGCAGGAATTAGTGCCCTCATTGGTTCCGGCACTAGTGAAAATCGACCTTGCAGATTTGCACTTTTTTCTTGCTCCTCAACTCCAAAGAGCTCCTTTATTTTTCTTCTACATCATCATTTTAAAAAATGAAAGCTCAGCATATTTCATCTATCACTGGAAGGATTTCTGTGACTACCTGCCTCCAAAATAACAAAAACTTCTATACCTTGCTTTTTTATGGAACAAATTATCCTAGGGAACTCTCCATATGAGCATTATAGTTGCAGTCTATTTTTTCCACTTCTATGAAATAATCTATCATATAGAAGTATCAGTAGTGTATCCAGTTTCCTGTTGATGGATATTTTGACTCTTTCCAGATGTTGTGGCTGTAGTTCGATTTTACAAACAATACTGCAAAGAACATCTTTTTATACAAAAAAGTGTCTTGGTACACCTTTTCCAGGACTCAACTGAATAAAATATCTGTGTTGTTATTTGAGTTATTTTATTTTGCTTGTCTATTTCTTATTGATTTCTATGAGTGCTGTATCTGTATTATTAGGTTTGGCTGAATATGACAGAAACATCAAAATACAGTAATTTAAAAGAGAGAGTAATTTGTTTCTCTCAAGCACACACAGAAAAAAATTAACCTCAACTGTTAGACAATCCTGAGCTCAATGCAATTTCTTTGATGATGGGGTCCCAGGACTCCTCTTATGCATTCTGACATCCACAGGGTATTGTCCAGATCTTCATGGTCTATAGAGTTCCCAACAGTATGCACATGTTTGGGTCAGCAGGATGCAGGACAAAGAAGGAACAGTACATGGGAATGCTGTTTTCTAAGGTGGAAAGTCATACAAAATACTTTAGAGATGCCATTTGCCAGAACTTGCTGCTTGTTGATTCCAAGCTGCAAGAGACACTGGCAAATGTCCTATTTTATCAATGTACATTATGGCCCAGAATAAAATAGAAGGTTATATTACTAAGGAAAGAGGGGAGAATACATAGTGGGGTAGACAGCTGGCATATTCTATAATAAAATGGTTTATGAATCTGAGAAAGAGCAATTTCTCATGAGAATTTTTTATAATTTTATTAAGTTAAAAACTGTACTATAGTTGGAGTTGTCAAATTTAAGATTATCTTAGAAAAAATTAACGTTTTTATATTAGGTCAATAGTTTTTTTAAATGTGTCTTTTCACCCAAGAAGCTCCTTCCTTCCTCCCTCCCTTCCTCCCTTTCTTTTCTTTCTTTCTTTCCATTTCTTCCTTTCCTTCTTCCTTTCTTTCTTTTTCTTTCTTTCTTCCTTCCCTCCCTCCTTCCTTCCCTCCTTTCTTTCTTTCTTTCTTCCTTCCTTTCTTTCTTTCTTTCTCTCCTTCTCTTTCTTTCCCTTCCTTCCTTTCTCCCTCCCTCCTTCTCTCTCTCCCTCCTTCCCTTCCTTCCTTTTCTCTCTCTCTCTCCATAAAGAAGTAAGGTTTAAGCCAAGAGTTTCCAGCAAATGCCTGTTAATTCAGTTATGAGAGATTTAAAAGATCTACATTCTTTTTGTAAATGGTATTAAAATGTATGCAGCCAATTTACTGCATTCTATTCTTTAGTTGACTCCCATGAGTTTCTGGATAAACAATCATATAATTAATCATTAATGATTATTTTTCTTCCCATTTTTAAGTTTTACCCCTTGCATCTATTTCTCATCTACCAGAATAAACCAACCCAGAAAAATGTAAAACAATGATAAGGATTTGGATATCCTTATCTTATGGAAACTCTTCTAGTAGTGTTTGTTTTTGTGTCTGTTATCCCAAAATTCTGTGGGTTTTTGTTCAGTGCCTTTTAAGCATCTGATAAAATCATCATATTATTTTACTCCTTTGATCTGTTATGTGATTGTATTCATTAAAATATCTTCAGTTTTAAATATTCTGTTTGATATTTTTACTTAGATATGTATAAGTGAAATTTGTCCATAATTTGCCAACATTGCTTTTTATTCAATCTGCATCATATTAGAAGGTGAGTCATATTTTGACTATGTAAAAATTGTATAACCTCTTTTACTTTTAAGCATAAAAATTTAAATATTAGAATTAACTCTTTCTTAAAAGTTTGAAAAAATTTACCTGTGAAGATATCTGAGCCTTTCACTATTGAAGAGTGTGAAATAATAGAAAAATATATACTGATCTCTGTACCCAATTCCTGTCACAGAGCTCCTAAAACCCTTATAATTTCCTATGTGATAAGAATACTAGGACCATCTTTTGTTCTAATATTTGTCCTTTGACCATAGTTCCTTGACAGAGTTCTTAAATCCCTTGGAATTTCCTGCGTCTTTTATTCTAAGGAGGTGACTCTATGTGGGCTCCTGGATAACTTCAGGTTGGGAGATGGTCACCAGAAAAATCAAACCGTCATTAGACTCTTGGAACTTGCAGCCCCACCCCCATCCTCAAAGACAGGAAAAGGAAGCTGGAGATTAAGTTGATTGATCATGCTTATCCAATGAAGCCTCCATAAAAATCCCAATAGTAAGAGTTCAGAGAGCTTCCAGGTTGATGAACACATCCATGTGCCAAGAAGGTGCATCCTAGCTCCACAGAGACAGAAACTCCCATGCCCAGGACCCTTTCAGACTTCACTGTATGTACCCCTTCATCTGGCTGTTCATCTGTATCCTTTATGATATCCTTTACTATGTAATAAACTGGTAAATGTAAGTAAGTGTTTTCCTGAGCTCTGTGAGCTGTTCTACCAAGTAATCAAACCCAAAGAGGGGGATGATCATAGGAACCTGCAATTTGTAACCAGATTAGACAGGGGTTGTGGGTAACCCTGGGGCCTACTACTTGCAATTGGTGTCTGAAGTAGGGTGGGGAGAGTCTTTTGGGTCTGTGTCTTTAACTGCATGTCAATCTGATGCTATCTCCAGGTAAATAGTTTCAGAACTGAGTAAAATTGTAAGACAACCAACTGGTGTAGCAGAATTGCTTAGTGTGGGTAAAACTCATATATCTGGTGTCAGAAGTGTTCTGAGTGTGGTCTTAGTGTGAGAGTAAAGAAGAAATATAAGAAGGGTAGAGATTTTCCCTTACAAAGAGCGGGGCAGATTTTGAGCTTCATCTATTTTTTTCCCCTTGGTAACTGGTAAGTTTAGTTTTAATATTTCATCTGTGGTCAATTTTGATTCAAACATATTTTACCAGAAAACAAGTTTTTCAAATTTACTCTCAAAAAGCTTTGCAAAATTCTGCCTCCTTGGAAGATTTAGACATGGGAAACTAGTCCAATATCCAAAAATTAGTCAATGTAATCCACTAAATTAAAGGCCAAAAAGAAGCAAAATCATATGAGCATGTCAATCAATGAAGAAAAAGTATTTGATAAAATTGAACATTATTCATGATAAAAACTCTCAGAAAAACAAGAATAGAGGAAAACTTCAAGTTGATAAAGAGCACCTACAAGATACCTAAAGTTAACATTCAATTTAATGGGTAAAGACAATGTTTCCATAAGATTAGAAACAAGGCAAGTATGTTCTCTCTCACATCTGCCATTCAACACAGCACTGGGAGTTTTAGCCCATGCAATAAAGCCAGAAAAGAAAATAAAAGCCATCCAGATCAGAAAGGAAAAATAAACTTTTCTTATTTATAGATGGTATAATTTTCTATATATAATGTCATGAGAACTGACCAGAAAAAATGTCTAGAACTAATAGTTGAATTCAGCAAGGTCAGCAAGGATATAAGATAAACATACAACAATCAATTGTATTTCTATACTAAAAATGAACACATGGACACCACAATTAAAATATCATTTATGATTGCTAAAAAATTAAATACTAAGGTGTAAATCTAGCAAATCATGTACAGAACTTTTATGCTGAAAACTTACCATATTGAAAGAAAAAAAACCCAAATAAATAGAGAAGCATCTTTTGTCCATGAAGACTCAACATAGAAAAGAAGTCCATCCCCCAAATGATCTATAGATGTAATAAATTCCAATCAAAATCCTAGCTACATTTATTATAGACATAGACAAGATTATTTAAAATTTTATATAAAAAGACAAATTACAAACATAACTATAATGACTGAAAAAATGACTAAATGGGGAAGATACAAGATACTTTATAGTTACACTAATTACATTATATGGTTTTAGCAGATGGATACACATATCAATCAATGGAATAGAGTAGACAATCCAGAAAAACTCTCACACAAATATGTCCAGTTGATTTTTTAACATATGGTGCAAAAAGAACTGAAAGGAAAAAAGAGAGCATTTTCAAAATATGATGTTGTACAATTGAACATCCGTAGACCTCCTCCCACACACACAAAAAAGTACCATAAACTATGTCCCACATGTTATGCAAAAACTTACTCAAAATGTAACAAGTATTTAGATGTAAAACTATTAAAACTTTTCAAGAAAATAGGAGAAAATCTTCAAGATCTACTACTAGGCAAAGAGTTCCTAAACTTGATACCAAAAACCTGATCATAAAAGAAAAAATTGGTAAATTGGAGTTCATAAAAATTTAAAACATTACCTTTGTCAATTAGCCTCTGTAGCTTTTCTTTTAAAGATTTATCATTTATCTATTGACAAACACTTGTTTCCATTGTCTTGTCTACTGTAAATAATACTGCAGTGGACAAGGGGGTGCAGATATCTCTTCAAGACACTGATTTAATTTCCTTCAGATATGTACCCAGAAGTGGAATTGCTGGATTATATGGTAGTTTATTCTTAATTTTTTGAGAACCTGCATACTGTTTTCCACAGTGGCTGTGCAAATGTACATTCCCTGTAGTGCTACACTGCACTAGGTTTCATCCTTGCCAGAACTTATCTATTTTTGATAATTGCCATTCTAACAGGTGTGAGGTGATATCTCGTTGTGTCTTGATTTGAATTTCCTTGATGATTAGTGATGTTGAGCACCTTTTCATGTACCTGTTGGTCATTTGTATATCTTTGGAAAAATGTCTACTCATGCCCTTTGCCAATTTTTAATTAGATTTATTTTTGGTTTTGCTGTTGAGTTATATGAGTACATTATGTATTTTGAATATTTGTCCTTTATCAGATATGTGGTTTGCAAATATCTGCTCCCATTCAGTAGGCTACTTTTTCATTTTGTTGAAAAGATTATTTCTTTTGATGTGGAGAAGCTTTTTAGTTTTATGTACTCCATTTATTTATTTTTGGTTTTGTTGCTTGTGTTTTTGTTATCATATTCAAAACCTCATTACCAAGATCAATGTCAAGGAAATTTTTCCCCACATTTTTTCTAGGAGTTTTATGGCTTTGAGTCTTACATTTAAGTCCTTAGTCCATTTCAAGTTAATTTTTGTGAGTGGTGTAAGATAGAGGTCCAGCTTCATTCTTCTGCATGTGGATATCCAGTTTTCCCAACACCATTCATTAAAGAGACTATCCATTCCCCAATGAGTAATCTTGGTTCCCTTGTCAAATATTAGTTGAACTTATATGCATGGGTTTATGAGTTTATTTCTGTGCTTTTGATTCTGTTCCATTGATCTATGCAACTGTTTTTATGCCAGTACCATAATGTTTTGATTACTATGGCCTTGTAATGTAGCTTGAAATCAGGAAGTATGATACCTTCAACTTGTTTTTTCTTTTTCAACGTTGCTTTGGCTATATGGGGTCTTTTGTGGTTCCATATGAATTTTAGTGTTGTTTTTCTATTTCCATAAAATATGCTATTGGGGTTTTGACAGGGATTGCATTGAATCTATAGACAGTTTGGGGTAGCATAGACATTATAACATTATTAGTTCTTCTGATCCATGAGCAGGAGATATCTTTCCACTTCTTTGTGTCTTCTTCGATTTTTTTCATCAGAGTCTTATACTTTTCAGAATACAAAAATTTTACCTCCTTGATAACTATATATCTATTTTATTTTTGGTGATGCTATTGTAAATGAGATGTTTTCTTTATTTCTTTTTCAGCTAGTTTACTGTTATGTATAGAAATGCAACTGATTTCTGTATGTTGGTTTTTTTTCTTGCAACTTTACTGAATTTGTTTATTAGTTTTAAGTTTTTTGGTAGTTTTTAGGGTTTATTATATATAAGGTCATGTCATCTACAAACAGATAATTCTACTTCTTCCTTTTTGATTTGAATGTCTTTAAATTATTTTTCTAGCCTAATTTCTCTGGCTAGATACTATACTAATAGTATATAGAATAGAAGTGGTGAGAGTGAACACACTTGTCTTGTTCCTGATCTTAGAGGGAAAACTTTCGACCATTCACTGTTGAGTATGATAGCTGTGGGCTTGTCATATATGGCTTTATTATGTCAAGGTACATTCTTTTTATACCTACTTTGTTGAGATTATTTTATCAAGAAAGGATATTGAATTTTGTCAAATGTTTTTAACATATCTATTGATATGATCATATAATTTTCATTTTTTATTCTGTTAATGTGATGATGAATCCCACTTGATCATGGCATATGGTCCTTTTAATGCTGTGTTGAACTTTGTTTCCTAGTATTTCGTTGAGAATTTTTGCATCTATATTCATTAGGAATATTGACCTATAATTTTCTCATAATGTTTTTATCTAGCTTTGGTATTACAGTAATGTCCTTGTGAAATGAGTTTAGGAGTGTTCCCTCCTCTCCAATTTTTGGAAGAGTTTGAGGAGTGGTGTTGATTTTTCTTTAAATTTTTGGTAGAATTCACCAGTGAAACCATCTGGTCCTGAGCTTTTGGGAAGTTTTTGATTACTGATTCAATATCCTTAACTCATTATTTGTCTATTCAGATTTTCTGTTTCTTCATGATTCAACCTTGGTAGGTTATATGTTTCTAGGAATTTATCCATTTTTTCCAAGTCCAATTTGTGTATAATTGTTCCTAGTAGTCTTTTATGATCTTTTGTATTTCTGTGTTATCTGTTGTAATGTCTGTACTTTCATTTATAATTTTACTTATTTGGGTCCTCTCTCTTTTTTCTTGGTTATTCTAGTTAAGGTGTGTCATTTTTGTTTATCATTTCACAGAATCAAACCTTAGTTTTGTTAATCTTCTCTATTGTTTTTCTATCCTCTATTTTACTTATTTCTGCTCTAATCTTAACTATTTCCTTCCTTCTGCTAACTTTACTCTTACTTTGTTCCTTTTCTTGTTCCTTGAGATGTAATGTTAGTTTGTTTACTTGAGATCTTTCTTTTTTCTTGGTGTTTACATTTATAAACTCTAAACTTTCCTCTTATAACTGGTTTTGCCTTACCCCACAACTTGTGGTATGTTATATTTCATTTACATTTGTCTCAAGATATTTTTAAAATATTTTTGATTTTTTTTTTTTTTTTTTTTTTTTTTTGTGGTGGTACGCGGGCCTCTCGCTGTTGTGGCCTCTCCTGTTGTGGTGCACAGGCTCCGGATGCGCAGGCTCAGCAGCCATGGCTCATGGGCCCAGCCACTCCGTGGCATGTGGGATCTTCCTGGACCGGGGCACGAACCCGCGTCCCCTGCATCAGCAGGTGGACTCTCAAACACCAGGGAAGCCCTAAAATATTTTTTTCTTTTGTTTTTGATCCAGTGTTTGTTCAGGAATGTGTTAATTTCCACATATTTGTGAATTTTCCAGCTTTTCTCCTCTTATTGATTTCTAGTTCATAATAATGTGTTCAGAAAAAGATGCTTGATATAATTTATATCTTCTTGAATTTATTGAGATTTGTTTTGTGGCCAAATATATGATTAATCCTAGAAAATGTTTAATGTTTGCTTGAAGAAAATGTGTATAGTTTTGTTGGTGGATGTAATGTTCAGTATATGTTTTTTAGGATCATGTGATCTATAGTGTTGTTCAAATCCACAGTGTCTTTATTGATTCTCTGTCTGGGTGATCCTTCCATTGTTGAGAGTGAGGTATTAAAATCCCCAACTATTCTGTGGGCAAGGCCACAGGCTGTGTTCAGCAACCAAGCAGAGCTATATGCTGGGTTCCATGCCTGATGGTACCGAAGACTGGGATCTGAGGCTGCTCAGGGTCACTTTTTAGTCTTCCTGGTTATGTAGGGCCTGGGGGTATGCTTAACAGTTGGGCAGTTGGGTGGGGCTGCTAACTTAGCTCCACACAGGCAGATCATAGGATGAACTCTACATCTGTCAGACATCTGTGATTACATTTCCTGGAGGGGCAGGATTGGAGGCTTAACTCAGCAGTTGTGTGGGAGTGCACATATGCTCCCCTTCCTAGGTAGGCCTTAGGATGTGTTCTATGGCTGCTGGGAATCTGTGGCTATGCTTCATGGTGTGGTACAACTGGAGGCTATGCTGTACAGTTGGGGGGAGTGCAAATTTGCCTCCCTACCTGGGTGAGACCATAGAATTAACTCCATGCCAGTACATCCCATTGGCTAAGGACCCAAATCAGGCAGAACTACCAGCTAAGTTCCCTGGCAAGATAGGGCAACTGGCTTGGCTCTGTAGATGGACAGAATTACTGGATGAGATTTCTAATTAGGGGGCACTGAAAGCAGAAGCCAATACCTTAGTGTAAATTGCTGTAAGCACTGCCCCTTCCTCCATTTCTATATGATACTCAGTGGTCAAGCTTAGTAGATTTCCCCAGTAACTCTCATAAAGTGACAACCAAGTGGGCTTCCTGGGAAGCTTCCTGCAATGCTAGGGAAGCTGGATGTCCACACTGGGTTCTCTTTTTTCCCACTGGAGAAACTGTAGTCCCAGGGGAGATTTTTTAGCATAGCACTGTACCAGTCTGGGGAAGAGGTGTTGCAGACAGAGTGTAAACACTCCTCTTAACTTTTCTAATGTGTTTTTTCTTGGTCTCTGTTTTCTAAGGGGTGTTTCAGCCTCACCCCTGAGTTCTGGGACTTTCATAGTAGGTTCCTATCCATAGGCAGTTGCTAGTTGATCTTCTTGTGAGGGGGATTGAAGTTGGAAATGTCCCATGACACCATCTTGATGGCATCACTCCCCATTTCTATGAATTTGACTATTCCCAGATACTTCATATAATTGTACTTTTGTGTCTGGCTTATTCCACTTAATGTAATGTCCTCAAGATTCACCCATGCTGTAACATGTGTCAGAACTTATTTTCTTTTTAAGAATGAGTAATATTATATTGTATATGTATACCATATTTTGTTTATCCATTCATTCATCATTGACATTTTGCTATTTCCTCCTTTGGTTATTGTGAATAATGCTACTGTGAACATTGATGTACAAATATTTGTATGAGCCCCTGCTTTCAAATATTTTTGATATTTATCCAGAAGTGGAATTATGGGATCATATAGTAATTCTATTTTTCATTTTTTAAGGATCCATAATAGTTTCCCCTTGTAGCTGCTATGTGTTTTACATTCCCACAAACAGTTCTCCACATATTCCCCAAAACTTTTATTTTCTGTTAATAGCCATCTTAATGGCATAAGGTGATATCTCATTGTGGTTTTGATTTGCATTTCACTAATGGTTAGTGATGTTGAACATTTTTTTCATGTGCATATTGTCAATTTGCATATCTTCTTTGGAGAAATGGTTATTCAGATTATTTGCCCATTTTTTAAGCAGGTTGTTTTTGTTGTTGTTGAGTTGTAGGAGTTTTTTAAGTTTCTGGATATTAACTCCTTATCAGATATATTATTTGCAAATATTTTCCCCCATTACATCAGTTGTTTTTTCACACTGTTGATTGTATTCTTTCATTCACAGAAGTTTTTAATTCTTATGTAATCAATTTATCTATTTTTTTCTTTTTACCTGTGCTTTTAATGTCGTATCTATTGGTGTCATTGGCAAATCCAATGTCATGACACTTTCCCCCTATGTTTTCTTCTAAGAGTTTTATACTTTTTAGCTCTTATGTTTAGATTTTATGTCCATTTTGAGTTAATTTTTGTATTAAGGTAAGAGTCAAACTTCACAATTTTCAATATGGATGTACAGTTTTCCAACACTATTTGTTAAAAAGACTGCCTTTACTCATCAAGTGGTCTTGTTATTCATGTTTAATATCATTTGATCGTAGATGGCAGGGTTTATTTTGGGTTCTCTATTCTATTACATTGTTCTCTATGTCTATATTTATGTCAGTATCACACTGTTTTGATTATCATAGCTTTGTACTAAGTCTTGAAATTAAGAAGTGTGAGACTTCCAGATTTGTTCTTTTTCAAGATTGATTTGGCTATTCAGGGTACCTTGAGATCCATTTGAATTTTAGAATTGATTTTTCTATTTCTATAAAAACTTGTAATTTTGGTAGGAATTACATAGAATATTTAGATTCCTTTTGGTAGTGTTGGCATCTTAACAATATGGTCTTCCAGTCCATGAACTATGATGTTGTTCCATTTATTTGTGTGTCTTCTTTGATTTCTATGAACAGTGTTTTATAGTTTTCAGTCTACAGGTCTTTGTCTCCTTGGTTAATGTTATTTATAAATATTTTATTCTTTCAGATGCTATTGTAAATGGAATTGTTTTCTTAATTTCCTTTATAAATTGTTTATTTTTAGTGGATAGAAATGCAACTGAATTTTGCATATTGATTTTGTATCCTGTAACTTTATTGAATTAGTTTACTAATTCTCAAAGTTTTTTTTGTGTGTGTGGAATCTATAGGGCTTTTTTATTTTAACATATAAGGTCATATTTTCTGTAAGTAGAGACAATTTTACTTCTTCCTTTCAAATTTATATATGATTTCTTTTTCTTGCCTGATTGCTCCAGGTAGGACATCCAGTACATATCAAATAGGAATGACAAAAGCTGGCATCCTTTTCTTGATATTAGAGGAAAACCTTGGCCTATCACCACTGAGTAAAGAAGGAAATAGAAGGAAACTGTTGTTGCGAAAGTTGGGTGCAAAAGGGTGCTAAATTTTGTTAAATGCTTTTGTTTGCATCAATTTAGATAATGTATGGTTTTTCTTTTCTTCATTCTGCTTACATAGTGGATTACATTGATTGATGTTAATTTTTCTTAAATGTTTGGTAGAATTCACCCATAAACCTATTTAATTTGAGGATTTTCTTTGTTTAAAATTATGAGGATGAGGTTTTTAATTATGATTCAATTTCCCTACTAGTTATAGGTGTACTCAGATTTTCTATTTCTTCATAAGACTATCTTTGTAGATTACATGTTTCTATGAATTTTTCCATTTATCTTGCTTACCCTATTTGGAGACAGATGCTTGTCCATTGTACTCTATTATAATCCTTTGTATTTCTATAAATTCTGTAGTAATGCACCCCTCTTTCATTTCTAAATTTAGTTATTTAAGTCTATTCTCTTTTGCCTTAGTAAATTCTAGCTAAAATTTTATCAATTTTGTTGATCTTTTCAAAGAACCAACTCTTGTTTTATTGATTTTTTCTTTATTTTTAAAAATTCTCTATTTTGTTTATGTCTGCTCTAGTCACTATATTTCCTTCCTTCTGCTAACTTTGTGTTTAGTTTATTCTTTTTCTATCTCCTTAAGTTGTAAAATTAGATTGTTGATTAGAGATTTTCCTTCTTTCTTTTTTAATATAAGGATTTATGCTATACATTTCCCTCTTGCTTGCTTCCCTCTTCCCTCTTTCCTTGCTTTCACTGCATCTCATAGTTCTAATTTCTCTTGTGATTTTTTTATTTGATCCATTGGTTGTTAAGGGTGTGTTGTTTGGGCTTTCCTGGTGATGAAGTGGTTGAGAGTCCACCTGCTGATGCAGGGGACATGGGTTTGTGCCCCGGTCCAGGAAGATCCCACATGCTGCAGTGCCCATGAGCCATGGCTGCTGAGCCTGCGCCTCCGGAGCCTGTGCTCTGCAACGGGAGAGGCCACAACAGTGAGAGGTCCACATATCACAAAACAAAAAACAAACAAGCAAAAACAAATTAAAAAATGTGTTGTTTAATTTCCACATATTTGTGGATTTTTCTGTTTCCTTCTTCTATTGATTTCTAATTTCATTCCACTGTGATCTGAAAAGATACTTTGTTTCCAATCAGTCTTTTACATCCATTGAGACTTATTTTGTGACCCAACATATGGTCCATCCTGGAGAATGCTCCATGCGCACCTTAGAGTGGAAATTGAGTGGTATATTCTGTATGTGTGCCTTAGGACCAATTGGTATATAGTGCTGTTCACACTCTCTCTTTTGTTAATTATCTTCTCTCTCATTGTTTTATCCATTAGGGAAAGTGGAATACCAAAATTTCCTATTGTTATGGAGCTGTCCATTTCTCCCTTTAATTCTGTCAATGTTAGATTCATATATTTAGGAGCTCTGATATTTGGCACATATATGTTTATAATTGTCTTATCTTCAGTGTGAATTGACCCTTTTAACATTATATAGTATCCTTCTTATATATCCTTTCTATCTCATAAAAGTTTTTGACTTAAAGTTTAATTTTGTCTGATATTAGTATAGCCACCCCTGCTCTCTTTTGGAAAAAAATTCCCCATATTTTCACATTTAACCTATGTGTGACCTTATCTCTAAAGTGAGTCTTTTATAGACACGATACAATTGTGTCCTGTTTTCTGTCTGTTTTGCCAATCTATATTTTAGATTGCAGAGTTTAATCCATTTACATTTGAAGTAATTATTGATAAGATAGAACTTTTCTTATGTGCTTCCAGTGTGTCTTGTACCTTTTTGTCCTTCATTACTTCTTACTGTGTTTCACTTCTTTAAGATGATTTTTTTTATTAACACATTTTGATTTCCTCCTCATTTTATTTTGTGCATATTTTATAAATATTTTCTTTGTGATTACCATGAGAATTACATATAACATCCTAAAAGTATAACAATCTATTTCAAATTTATAACAAGTTAACTTCAGTCACCTACAAAACTCTCCTCCCTTACAGCTCTGTCCCATTACTTTATGTTTTTAATGTCATAAATTATCTATCTATATGTTGTACCCATTAACATAGATTTATTATTAGCTTTTGTGCTTTTGTCTTTTAAGTCCTGTAAAAGACTAAAAAGTGGAGTTAAGAACCAATATTACAATAATACTGGTTTTTATATTTTCCCATGTCTTTATCTTTATTGGAGAACTTTATATTTTCATATGGCTTTGAGTTACTGTCTAGTATCATTTCATTTCAACTTGAAGTTCTGCCTTTAGGATTTCTTGCATGCTGGTCAAGGGATAATAAATTCATTCAGCATTTGTTCATCTGAGAAAGTATTAATTTCTCCTTCATTTTTGAAAGACAGTTTTGATGGATACAGAATTTCTTTGTTGATAGTTGCATTTCTTTTGGCATTTTCCCACTGCCTTCTGGCCTACAAGATTTCTGCTGAGAAATCTGCTGATTATCTTATTGAGGATCCTTCATATTGACAAGTTGCTTTTCTTTTGCTATTTTCAAGAGTCTCTCTTTGTCTTTGACTTTTGACAGTTTTATTATAATTTGTCTCAGTGTAAGTATCTTTGGATTGATATTATTTACAATTTGTTATGCTTCTTGTATTTGCATATACATGTGTTTCCTCAAATTTGGGAATTTTTAGTCATTATTACTTCAAATAATCTCTATGGTCCTTTCTTTCTCTTCTACTTCTGGGACTCCTCTAATACCTATATTGATTTGCTTAGTGGTACCCCATAAGTTCCTTAGGCTCTTTTCACTTTTCTTTAATCTTTTTTTCTTTTTATTCTTCACACATGATAAAATGTGTGAAATGACCTCTCTTCAAGTCTGCTAATTCTTTTTTTTTTAAATTCTTTTTCTTGACTATTTGATTCAGATATTGAAGCTCTTTAATGAATTTTTCAATTCTATAATTGTATTTTTAGGCTTCAGAATTTCTGTTTGTTTATTGTAATTTTGATCTCTTTTTTGATATTCTTATTTTGTTCATATGTTTTTCTGATTTCTTTTTGTTCTTTGTCCATGTTCTACTTTAGCTAATTTCTTTAGTGTCCATTTCCAGAGATTTATTTTATTCCTCTGAATGGGCCACATTTACCCATTTCTTCGTATGCTTTGTGAACTTTTTTGGAAAACTGGGCAATTCAAAAACACAGCCAACTTTCCCAGTCTTTGCAGACTGGATCTGTGCAGGGAAAGACCTACACTAATTAGCCTGGCATACTGGCATAATGTCTTCTTAGGCCTTTTGGGGGCATGCATCTTCTCTGGGACTGTACATGTGCTTTTTCCCTGATTTTCCCATATACATGACGGCTTTTAAATGTCTTAATGTGCGTAAGAGTCTCACCCCTGCTTTTTCCCATGGCATTAGATGTTCTATTGTGTTCCTCTATGTAATCTATGGTCTCCCTGCAGTTTTCAAGTGTTGTGGCACCTGATATACAAATATTGCCACTGTAGAGGAAGAAAAACTTCTCTTTCTGCTCTTTTAGGTTCTGTGTCTAAAAGTTAAATTGACAGAGGCAGTTTAACAGGAGAAAGAACAATTTAAATTATTTATGTATGAACAGGAGTCTCACAAAAATATGAGACTCAAAGAGGCAGCCAGATGATGGAGGTTTATATACCATCCTGAGATAAGAAAAGAGTAGGGGTTTGGGACTTCTAGGTGTGGGGAAAGCACATTTTAGGAAGATAAGGAAAGAAAATGTATGTTAAATCAATGTTGCTTTATGATGCACATAAGATTCTCTCAGGAAAAATTTCTCTCTGGAAATAGCTCTCTTTCTGGTATAGATATCTTTTCTAATGGAAATTTCCTGTATAAAAGTATATTTCCTTTACAAATAGGGAAATTTAGACTTTATCTTAGGCAGGTAAGGGGGAAGTAAAGAGCTTTTCCTGAGTCTGCTGGTTCTCTATTGCCTTCAGCTCAAAATAATTCATATGCCAAAGTGGTATATTTGGGGGTGGCATACTCTGAACGCCTTCATCATCATTCCTATGTGATTTCTGAGTCAGGCAAGACAGAAATTTTGTCTTTTGGACAGCTGCCAGACAAGCTAGAATGTTGCAGATAAGTTCATTTTTTTCTTTTGACCCAAGGGAGGTACTAGGAATTGGGTGCCTTCCTCTGGACCACACTCTTCCTGCCTCTGACTCCAGACTGGGACCAGGGTGAGCAAAACCAACCCATAATTCCCTACTGCTTTGAGTGTGGCCTTTTCTTGACTGGGCATTCACTTTGTTGCTGCATATTCTTGACTGGTTTTTAGAGCTCCCATAAACTTACTTCACTCAGTCTGTTGTCATTTACTTGATGTTTCCATGGGAGAACAAGGGTTTGGACATTCCCAGTTTGCCATCTTGCTCAAGTTTTTTTTTTTTTTGCGGTATGCAGGCCTCTCACTGTTGTGGCCTCTCCCATTGCGGAGTACAGGCTCCGGACATGCAGGCTCAGCGGCCATGGCTCACGGGCCCAGCCACTCCGCGGCATGTGGGATCCTCCCGGATCGGGGCACGAACCCTCGTCCCCTGCATCGGCAGGCAGACTCTCAACAACTGCGCCACCAGGGAAGCCCTTGCTCAAGTTTTTTGACCCCTGTATATTCTTAATTGGTTTAGATCTTGGGTGGGGAGTGCATGGCGTTTATGTACTTCACCCTCAAATTTCTTCAACCCAACATACTGAGACAGTGATGAATGAGGCATTCATGGTGTCCACATTCATTTAGCTTACAGTCAAAAGGGGAAGGCAAAATAAATAAGTATAAACAGCTAATAAATAAACAAATAGAAGATGTAAATTAATCACGATCTAGACTCTAAAGGAAGCAGAATCTAGGGACTGGGTGATGGGTGGTATATTAGTTTGCTGGGGTTGCTGCAACAAAGTACCACATACTGAGGGACTTAAAGAAACAGAAATTTGTTGTCTCACAGTTCTGGAGGCTGGAAGACTGGAAGCTACAGTTTACAGTTCTAGAGGCTTCAAGTTGTTCTCAGGGCCAGATTCCCTCTGAAACCCAGGGAGAATCTTTCCTTGCCTCTTCTAGCGTCTAGTGTTTTCTGGTAATCCTTGGCTTTCCTTGACTTGTAGATACATCACTCCAATCTCTGCCTCCATCATCAGATAGCTGCTTTCTTTCTCCCTGTGTATCTCTTCTCTTCTTCTTAGAAGGATGCCAACCAAATTAAAGTAAGGGCCACTGTACTCTAGCATGACCTCGTTTTAACTTAACTAGTTATTGTGGCCACAAACCTTTTCCAAATAAAGTCACGTATTGAGTTACTAGTAATTAGTACTTCACATATTTTTTTTGAGGGGGTGGCACAATTCAGCCCACAGCAGGAGGTGATGCAAGTTTAAACAGGGCAGTCAAGAAAGGCCTCTCTCCAGGCAATGCATTTAGGAATAGATTTGAGGCAAAGAATGTAGTGGAATGACCATGGCAAAATATGCTCACAGAGCTAAGATGCAGAGCATGGGCAACAGCCTTGATGGGAGGAAAGCCTTGGTGCATTTGGGGAATTGAAAGAAGGCCAGTTGGGCTGGCACTTGAGAGCAGCAGGACATAGGGCATGAAATGAAATTGGAGAAGCAGCAAGCCACTGGATCATGAGAGCCTTGGGAGCCAACATAAATGTTGGGCTTGATTCTAAAAGTTCTGGAATTCTCCTCCAGGCTTCACTCCTCCTCACTGCTTGGGGAACAGACAGGAGATCCCAAGCATAGATGAGGGGGGAGAGCTTAGAAGCTCAGACTCATCCGATGATACCGTCAGTCTTTTTGATTCTTCAAAGGGGACAAGAGTGAGAGGGACAGAAGACTTGTTTCTGCTACATATTTTACAGATAGAAAAGGGAGAAATGATGATGTGGAAGAGACAAATGCTTAGAATGAAGGTAATCCTGAGCACAGTGGAGAAACTGTCCTGCTAAGGAGGAGGAGTGGCTGTGTGAGTGGCTAGAAAGGGGGATGCTTGAAACCAATGTTCCATTGTCCTGTAATGTTTACATAATGATGCCAGGGAGCAGGATGTGGCCATCAGTGGTGATGGCTGGGGTATGGTGGGGGAAAAAGTCACTGGAAACAAGGAGATAATGGAAAGAAGAGAGCAGAGTGTGGGATGAATCTGTTAGGTGGTACTGGATCCAGGTAGAGAGAAAGACCACAGACCCAAAGCATGGCAAGATGAATGGAAGAAGTTGTCACAGTGTAAAAGCAGGCAGTATTTTGCAGCCAGACAGGGAGATATGGCTCAGAAGATACAATTCATTGAAACCAAGGAGGTAATGGAGCAGAGAGAAAAAACAATCTCTGTTTGAGATGCTACAGGAAAAGTGGGGACTGGAGAACAATCAGCTTTTAATTAGGGCAAAGGGGTGGCAGACTCTCCCACAAAGCGGTGTAGGAGTTAGAGGAACTTGATGAATAAGGCACAAGTGTTCCATTGGCTAGAATGGAAGGTTAGGGGAGAAGGGAAGGCAAGGGGTTTGATGGGCTGGATCCAGGGATGTGCAGAGCAGTGCACAGGGTTGCATTTTACGGATAGAATCATCTGTATGTATTCACTAATATTTTAGTAGACCAAGAGAACTAGGTCAACTTTAGATAAGGCAGGGATGAGAAACTCTCTGAGATTACAGAAAACAGATGTCAGCTTTAGTATCTGTGTAGCCGGGGTAAGCTGAAAAGATTAATAACAGATAGCAAGCATGGTGCTTTGTCCTTCTTGGGCTGAATATAGTATGGAGGGAGGCAAGGAGAGACGCAAAAACACCTTAGACTTAAAAGCATCTGGTACATTTGTACAGAGCCTGGAAGGATGATTAAAAATACAGAAGCAGAATGAAAACTAATGGAATAATATAGAACTTTTATTCTCTGTAAAAAGATCTGCCTCTGAAATTCTTTATTCATAACAAATTGATGCTATTCTCTACAAGTCACCCTTGGCTTCTGAAGAGGGTACTGCCACCCACCACAATCACCCCTCAGGACTGAAGCCTCATTGCCCCAGTAGCTGGAGTGTTGCTGTTGAAGGCTGTCAACTGATTTCCTTCCTGGGACTTGCCCTCAAAAGGGCCTAGAGGGAGAATAGCATACATACAATGACTAATCCAGGGGTGGTTCTCAATGTGGGACATCTTTGAAGGGCCAGCCCAACTTCAGAGGTCTTGTTTTGGGGCCAGGGAACTTGTGGACAAAAATCAATGAAAATTTTATTTTCTTCTTCTCTTATGTTCATGGGCATGGGTTTTTTTTCTCCACATAGATGTGAAAACCTTTTTGCATTTCAGGGCTGAGATCTTACTTTGGAGGATCTGACCTATACAGGGGTTAGGCTGGAGTGACTCCATGGGGAAGAAGATAGAGGTAGGAGTTTGAGCAGAAGAGAGCCACTCCCAGAGGTGGACATCCTGACTCCTCACAAGATTGCTGGGAAATGGGGTGGTCTTCTGGGCAGTGGAGTCCTGCACCCCACCCTTACGTGGTAGAAACTTAGAAGGGATGGCTGCACAGCCAGTTACTATGGTGCTGGGGAAATCTGAAGGACAAGAAACATCTGGGAAGGGGGTGTATTTCTTCCAGAGCACATTCTATCCAGATGATACCCTTTCAACAATTTGTAAGGAGATATGTTGGCATAGCATTTGTTAAAAATATAATTAAAAAACAAACTTTAGTGCAATGTGTTTCAAACTCTACTCTGCATCATCACAATTACCTGATCACCTGGATTGTTTGCTAAAATGCAGATGGCTGTGCACCACTTTCAGAGATTCTCTTACAGTAAATCTGGGGTGGGGCTAAAATGTCCATTTCTAAAAATGTCCCAGATGATGCTGATACTGCTGGTGCCCAGAACCACTGTTTTAGAGAAAGCAGGATGAAAGTGAGACGACGAGACACATAAAGAGCACAGCCCAAAGGTGTATCTTTGCATTATGTGCTTGCTTGCTCAGCAGCAAACTAGAGCGCGTCGCACCTTATCCCTCAGCTCGTGACCCCATTGTTAGAAGGTGGCTCTACCTCTCCCTTGATGGTGTCTGGCACTCTGTGGATCTGTAGACCCAGGTCCTCAATGGAACTGCCAGCCTTCACCTGGACTATGCTGCCCCGGAGGAGGAGCAGAGTTGATGTGCTTGGTTGTGCGGTTTGCACGATGTACAAAGGTCACCAGCTGAGGGCGAGAGTGGTGCTGGGGTTCAGCAGGTGCCCCACTCACCCAGCTGGGGACCTGGCGTGGGCTACACCTGCCCCAGGCATGTTCTCTGCACAAAGGGTCCTCTGTCCCTTAAGCCATGTGCTGTCTTGGGGATGAGGTGGGGAGAGATTGTGTGCACCTAGAGCAGGGTCCTTTTTCTAACTTGCACAGAGGCTAAGTGTACCCGTGTAGAGTCTTAAGTCGAAGGGCAAAGTGAGAATGAAGCTGGGGAACTTCTTTTTTACAACCACCCCTCAAAAGGTCCTGGGACACATGTGTGAGTCTGTGGAGAAGCACGGGGCTTGCTCCGAACAGGGGACACTGGGTTGACTGAGCCAGTTTCAATGTGCTTTAGAAAATAGAGGAATGTTATGCTTCTCATACCTGAGCACATTACCACTTGTTATCAGTGTCTTCATTACCTGGGTGGTTGAGCTCAGTGGGTCCCAGCTGCAACCAGGGAACTTGTTACAATCACACATTTTGGGACCCGCCCCAGCTGTGCTGAATCAAAAAACCTGGGATGTGGCCCAGCTGGCTGTTTAGCAAGCTCCCTCCCCCCAGGTGATTCTGATGCAAGTTAGAGTTTGAGAGACACTGGCATCCCGCCTCCAACAAGCCTAGAAATCTGAGGATCTTATTACATCAGATCCTGAGACTGTAGCCTTGGGAGCAATCTGTTCCTTCTGGCTGATGAAAAGTCAGGGCTTGTGGAGAGTGACAAGAGACACCAGGGCCATCGTTTGAAGTATTTTGTTCCTTGTTTAAATGTGCCCTCTGGGACCCTTGCTTCATATTCTCAGAACAAATAATGATTATATGTGGCAAAATGCAGAATTCCACTGCAGTGTGGAGTTTGCAGAATCAAACTGGCTTCCTTCACCATCTCCATATTCTTGCTCCCTACTAATTTGGTGCCAGAATTTGCTTTTTACCTTTAATATGTTTACCTCTTTAAATCTTTCACCCTTCTCTATTCAGCCCTCAACTTCCATTTTATCATTTAACCTGATAACCTACGTTTTGGGATTGTCATGGGAAACACCTCGATTTGATGGTTCTTTCAGATTGGAGAAATGGAGGCAGACACCGAGGGTCTGTGTCTCTGAGACCTCATTTGGGACAGCTTTCCTAATGGCCATCCACTCCTTTGTAATGAAGAGAAAACTGGGAAGAGAGTGATACCCTGTTTTCAGGCATCATTAAAATAGTAGATTTGCTGATGGTAGCCTTAAATGACAAAAATGGTTTTTTATTCATATTCCAATGGCCATAGCTTCAAGGTCAGAATTAGGGTGAATGAGTGAGCAAAATAAATTTTCTTGATTACATACATACTAAAGTAAGATTAAAAACAACAACAACACATGTTTCCTGTGAATAGCAGGGCAGAAATTTACTTTGGAAATGAACATCAAAGGACAATGCTAACTGAAATTGTAAATTGGAAACAGTCTTAGAACTGACAAATGCAATTCTTTAAGCAAAATCAAATTTAAAGAACAAAAAAATATTGCCCAATTCTTTTAGAAAATTTGGTATTAAAAAAAGAATGAGTTATAATAGGGAGAAGAAATCTTCCTCAGGTGTAGTTTAAATATGGATCAGTGTTATAGGAAAGCATTTTCTTTAAGTGTCGGCACAGAATTGTTAGCCATGAACCTAATTCTTGCTGATTTACCTGTTTTTGGTCAATGCTTCTTTGACATGTTTTATCAGTGTCAGAAAATATACCTGGTTATTTCCCTGAAATACTGATGTGAAACTACTCAGTGTAAAAGCAGTTTTAGCCCCAGATTGTTACAGGAGCCTATTAAATTAGAATGTATTAATCTGCAGTGTGTGGTTGGCTGTTCATCATGGCCCGATTTCATCTGCCTTATAAATGAGGTTTTTAATTTAGTAGCTGGACACTGAAAGAGAGCCTTACGCGTTTAGTAGTAATTATAGCTGGTAATGTGAACAACTAAAACAAAAGAATCTGGTGCACTTTCAATGAAATTATTTTAACTCATTGAATTCGCTGAGAATTCCAGTCTTGACCATCTATTCCAGGAGCACGCAGTAGGTGGCACCTAAAAGCTCTTTGGAGGCGAGCAGACGCCATTTAAGCAGGAGCATCTGCCGCTGCAGCAGCTGGCACAGCTGAGAAGTCCGAGATTGAAGGGGGAAGAAGGAGAGGGAGCTGGAGGACTGTGGGGCGGCTGTGACCACCCCGGGCCCGCCCGGGCTGGGCGGCGCAGGTGCGCGGGGGCGCGGGGCGCACGGGCGGGCGAGCAGCTGACAGCATCGTCACGGCGGCGCGAGGGAGCGCCCCGCCTGCCTGCGGGAGGAGCCCGCATCCTCACAGCCTGCGCTGCCCTGTCCTATGCGAGGCGAGCTCGGAAGAAGCCCAGAGCAGAGTTGTGTTCATCCTCAGGTAACCGATTTCTCTTCCTTTGCTGTGGCTTCGCTGCTTCTTCACTGGGGCACCGACGGCTTTGGCATCCTTGTTTGCCAGCCCCTGAGAAGGGACGCTATCTGGGAGGGCGAGTCAGCAATATAAAGATTGGGGTTGGCGAGGGGGGAAAAAGCTGCATTTCTGTATCCTTGTCAGGGAGGGTGAGCATGTTGGTACACTTTTCTAAAACATGTCCTTAAAAAGAAATCTGCATCGTGCACGTTATTTGGGATTCCTTCCAAAGCAGGAGTTCGTGTTTTAGAAAATTCTACGGTGCAGGTGTTTCTATTAATGTGGAAGTTGATTTAATGGATTTAGGAAAGTCCTGAAAAGATGTGGTCCAAAGTGAGTGAAATGCGAGGCACGTTAGGGGCTGCTGTTTTGTTTCAGCGTGTTTTCCTACTAGACCGGAGCCCTTCGCGGGCTTGGCTGAGACTTGGCTGAGACTTGGCTAAATATTTTAATTCTCCTTTTAAAGAATGTGTTTCGTGACGTTACAAGTGTTTTTCTCCTGTTTCGTTGTTGTAAGAACAGAAGATGGGAAAGGCGCCGCATCCCATCTTTAGTTGTAAGATTGTGGTTCCCATTAAGATGACAATGACTGCTGACAGCTCCCGGGGTCGCCTGCAAAGCATTGCTGGCTTCTCACGTGTGGGAACCTGCCTGAGTCTTCCGTCCTGAAAAATGCTGTTTTCCTCCTTTAAAACTCCTATTCACGTTCTATGGGGGTTTGGGAGACTTTTAAAACTAGAAGCTCTGTGAATCATGTTACATTCATTGAATGGTGAAATACACCGTTGTGGTGGAATTGTTTCTTCCCGCTGTGCAGTGACACAGCTTGCCTTCCTTAGGAATTTATTCTACATATTTGCCCACGTGTGAGAAGCCAGTCTTAGCATAGGGGACCTTTTTTGCTTTGAACTAAAAACTTAAAAAATATATATATTCTTTTTAAGGAAGATTTTCTAGGTAACAGTAAAAGGCTGGAGAATTTTACATTCCAAATCAGTCCAAATGCGCTTCTTTTCCAGTGGCATTTGGATTCGAAGAGGTGGAGTGGGAGGGAGAGAAAAGAGGAGGATAAAATTAGAATAAATTTAACAAATTTCTGGGGGAATACTATTTTTTTGGTTGTTGCCTGAAATTGCAAATTGTCAAGAATTCTATCTCTGGAAATGCAGGAGATCCTATGGGCTGAGGTAAATGAAAATCCATAGTTCATTTTATAGAAACAGAAGACACAAAGCAGGGAAGCATTTTCATCCCATTTAACACATGGCATTTAATTTGGTAATAGGGACCATGGTGCCTGGTGAACACAGGAAGGAAGGGGAGAGAGAGGTGATTGTCTCCACCATCGCACAGTATTGCTGCTCAGTTATCTCTGCAAGATGGCAAATATATGTGCACGGTTATTGCAGAAACCTCCAGAATCTTTTCTTGTTACATCTTTAATAGAGTTGTTCCAAAGAAGAGACTCAGAAAACACCTGAATTGAATTCCAAGTTGTGGAAGTCCCTTTTCAGCTTGTGTCTAGCAAGCTAGCATTCTCAGCAATCAGCAGTGCCATCTCACCATGAGAACAGAGAAGACTTTATTCATTTTATGCTGTGCATCTCCTAGAAACCACACCTGACTTTATTAGAAATGTATTATTTCAGGAGTAAATACTGTCTCTAATCTAATACATGCATATCTTATTGAAAAACTAAAACCTTTGAAAAATAACAGGGTTCTTTTTTTCAGGAGTGTAGCTGTGATAATAAACATATGTTCATTTTTCTAATTTTGTGGCCATAGTTGATATATATTAGTATATTGGAAAATAACATTAATTTAGACAAAATCATTATTTTCCCCCAAGATAAAGGAAGTCAATTTTTGCAGTAGAGAATTTCTTTGTAACAAAGAGGAACATTTGCCTGTCTGGGTGAGGAGGTTGCCTCCTGCCAGCTGTTTTAAGTTAAAATGGGCTCAGTGCTGACCTGTAACATTCAGTTCAGATGACCATGGTGCCCCATTCCCGCTTATATGGTGAATCGAGTCTATCTGTCTGTCTTGTCTGTCTATCATCTGTTTATCATCCAGCTATTAATCATTTATTTATCTACTTGGTATGGATGTTTATAATGGACAGATGTCTTTTTAAAGGCAGAGCTGATTTCTAGGACACTGGTTTTGTTCTGATTTTTCTAGGAAAATAGCTGCTCTTAAAAGGGGAGGTGGTGATTGTCATGTTGTCACAATTGCTAACATTCTTTTACAAGTAAAATTGACACATGCATGCACATTTAAGGATTAACATAAAAATTATTTGATTTCAAATTATGTTTTAGTTTTTATTTTTATTATGTGGCTTGCAAGTCTGGCTTCCTTGACCAGGTAAGTACTTTTTAAAGTACTCGGAACAAATGCCGTCTCATCCTCTCCTCCTTTGCTCTTGTCACTAGCAAATTCAGGAAAGGAAGATTGCTGTAGCTCTCTCCTTAGTGCAGTTTTTTCCCATAAATCAGTACCGTCCAATAGAAATAAAAAGTGTTTGAGCCACATGCATAATTTAACGTGTCTTAGTAGTCATAATAGAAAAGTAAATATAAGCAGGTGAAATTAATTTTAATAATATATTTTCTTTAACCCAGTGTATAAAAAAATGAACATTTAAAGAAGTAGTCAATACAAAATACTAATATTTTACATTTTTTATGTTAAGGGTTACACTTACAGAGCATCTCAATTCAGATTAGCCATGTTTCCAGAGGTCAATAGCCCATGTTGCTAGAGGCTGTTATGTTGACCAGCACAACTATAGAACGTTAACCTTTTGACAAAACAATTTAAAAGCTGAAATATTAAATTAAACTGGTTACACACTATCAAAAATAAATATATAAATGATCTCAAATTGCTATAAGACCTGTGTCCTACCCTGCCCTGCGATTAAGTACTTGTGCAGTCTTGAACCTATTTTTACTACTTTATCAGTAAAACAAGAGGATTGGGTCAAATACTTCCCCTGGTTTTATGAAAAATAACCAGTAGATGTGAATTCAACCTGCAGGCAGCCTAGAGATCTACTGTAGCAGAAAAAAAGGGAGCAGACTTAGTGGTGGGCATTTCCATTTTGCACCAAGTTTGCTTTAGTCCAGTGCCTGAGGTCCCATGCCTCACTGGAGATCATTCAATTTTCATATTTAAATTACTTTACTGGACAAGTGGCAGCAAACCCACTGTAAAATCAAATAGATAACTAGTGAGCTAGTATTTAGATCTTTTAATATTATCCTTCACTAACATGCATATCTTTGTTCTTATCTATTTCAACACCATTAAACAAAGTTTGGTGAAAGGTAATGCTTTATAATTGACTGATCCATGAGTACTGACTTCCTGAAACACAGAAATGAATACCTTAATGAAAAGATGTCAGTTTCTTCACCCAGTCTCTGGATAGCTTTTGTGATCAATGAGTGCTGGGTACCATTTCCATTGCATGGCTTTCTGCCCCGGAAATCATAACAGGACCTTTAAAGAGAGCTTTTTTTGTGTATGAAAGGAGTTTATGCACTGTTTTTCTAAAACTAATTAATGTCTGGAAAGTGATGTTTTTCTGAGGAAATAAGAGAACAGAGGAACACTCCATTAGGCCTCCCTATAGTAATTTGTGTCTTTCTCTGTGTGTCTCTGTCTGTCTCTCTGTGTGTCTCTCTCTCTCCCTCATCCCTCTTCCCCCCCACCCCTTAACTTCCGAAGCTGGGCTCCAGAAGAGTACAGATATTCATCAGCATTTAGACAGAGAAAGCTTTGCAGGGGTAACTTATGTCCTCTTTACATTCAGAGGTGTTTTATTGGAGCACCTCTGTGACTTCTGACTTTGGAGTTTATCTTCAGATGATGCTGAGCAAAGAGGAAAAATGATCAATATCCAGGACTCTGCATCCAGAGCAAAGTCAGGAGTTCTCTCAGGTCTCTATTACTTTAAAAATCCAGCTCAAAGGCATTTTCCTTTTGGTATAAACTTGAACTCATCTCCCCAACACCACCACCCAGCTGCCACCCCCCTCACCCTGCCACTTACATATACACCCATAAGAGCAGTGGGTTATATCATTGAAATAGTCCCCTGAGATTTAAAGAAAAGTGTTTGTGGAATAGTCCCCTACACTTAAAGAAGAATTGTGCTTCTCTTTTGAGGCCCCTTTGGGCTTCATTGGGTTCTTGACCACAGAGTAGTGGGAGGGCATCGCAAAATGTAAAACTGACCTTACTGTTTTTGTGAGGTGTATGTAAGTGTACATCTGTGTAAGGCCTGTGTAAGCTCTATGCAAGGAAAAAAGAGCCTGGAAATGTTGAATGATAGAAATGACTGGGTGACCTAGATTTTGAAAAGAATCTAAATTTTCCAGGATATCATGACAACCACATGTTTATATATTTTTGATTATTCAAAGTAGATTTACAGATGGCACTCTGGGCACCTCTTCTTTGTTCTGCCCTTCTTTTAAATGTTAATTTAAATTCCTCTAAATATACCATCAATTTCAAGATGCAGAAATGAATCAGATTGTTGGAGCAACTATTTAAACATAAAGAATGAAAATGTAGATATAGAGAATGTTTAATGATCTCAGAGTAGGGAAGAATTTTTTAAGGATGATACCAAACTGGGATTCTAAAGAGGAAAAGCTTGTTAAATTTGGCTTCTCAGAAATTTAAAATTTCTGTCCAGGAAAAAGAAACACCATCGAAGGACAAATGGCAGCTGGGAATAAACATTTTCAACTTATTTAAGGTGAGGTCTAATTTCCTTAATAGAGTAGGTCTCAGATTTTGAGCATTCAAATCACCTGATGGGGTGGTTAAACCTGAGATTGCTGGGTTCAACCCAAGAGACTCTGATTCAGTGGGGCGATGGCAGTTGGAGCGTAGTCCCAGGTGAGGGGGACAATGCTGGTCTGCTGAGCACAGCTTGAGAATGGCTGCCTTGAAATAGGACAGATACGATCATTGAAACTAATAGGAAACTGAGCAGAGCACAGGATCATGCAGGTCTCAAAGATACAAATTACTTTTAACATATGAAGAAATGCTCAGTCTCACACAAATTAAATAAATACAATTTAAACAGCCATGAGAAACAGCCTTCTTGTTACATTGGGGAGGATCCAAGAATTGATAATATAGGCCCACTGGGCTATGCCAGGTGCGAGGAACTAGCACTGTCACACACAATTAGGGGCAAATTGGTGGTAATTTTGGAGAGTAACTGGCAATCTCTACCAAATTTAAAATGCACATACACTTTGATCCAGTAGTTCCATTTATAGGAGGTTAGTCTACATGTAGACTCAAAAACGTGATGAGATAATTATATGTTTGTTGAGCAAAGAAAGCAGTCAGTGAGAAACTGGTTGATAAATGATGGACCATCTCAGGAGTTCTATGCAGCTGGTAAAAAGCACAATATGGCTCCGTATGTACTAATATGGATCTGCATGAACACTGGGTACCACACTTACATTTGTGTGTGCGTGCTTCTGTCACTAATGAGCTGTCAGTTGATATCTATCCCTCTTTGCCTAGATACCATTTTGTTAACACCTGATACCACTAAACTCGTAACACATACTAAATGTTTCAGTACAAACCCTCCTTTCCCATTTGATTTGTGCTCTTGACTATTTCTGGTGATTGAAACAGAGATCATGTTGTATAAGATGCCACTGTGAGTTAATGTGAAAAAACAAGCCTGATCAAGTTAATGCATTGGAAATGACATATATATATATGTCATATATATATATATGTCATTATATATATAATGTCACTATATATATATATCATATATATATAATTTCATTTCCAAACATGACATATAGGTTTTTTTTTTACACTGATTATCATTTTATACTATTTTCATTCTTACATGGACATTCTGAGAATTTTCTCTCTGTCCTTTAGGACAATTCCAGGTTCCATTGAAGCTGTTCTGTTTCCATTATGGAAACACAAGCCAGGTTTGGGGCCCAGGGATCTTGGTCTACAACCCTGAGATGACCAGTGTGACCCAAACCTTAATTGCAGGGCTTGTACTAATTAGGAACTGTGAGTCTTTAACTCAGCATTGAAAGGCATGTGAGTCATAAACATTTTTGTATCATCTCATTGCCTTTTCCTAAGACCTGTGAAGACCAGCAAAATCAGAATTCCTACTCTGACTACAGTCTCATGTGGCCTGGCCCTTCACTGGTCAGCCTTATCAGGACACTTTTGCCCCTGGCATTGGGACTATGCTAAAATACTGATTCAAATATCCATGACGTAAGTATAACCCATGTTTTCCTACAAGCGGGTGTTATATTAGCCACCTGGTATCGTTGCTCAGAGTTCAGCTTTTGATGTGGACCTTTTATAAGGCATCTCTAACCTTTTTGATGAATCAGAAAACATCACAGTCATCCATTATTCCCTGCCTAACATCATTGTTACATTTTTTAAAATAAATACGAGATGTTCTGAAAATTGCTTGGCAATATTACATGTTAGTGTAAAAAATCTTCCTCCAACATTTCATAATCCAGAGCTCCTTGTTCAGTTGTTTCTAATTTGGATTGGCCTGAATGTCTTACTGGGTTTGCTAAACCTGAGTTGAATGCAGGTTCTGCCACTTACTAGCTGTGCATCAGTGCACTGTTACTTTAACCACCTAAGTTCTCACTTCCCTTATCTGTGAAATGGGGCTGCTGATACCCAAATCAGAGACGTTTTAAAGATCAAGCTTGTCTGGGACCTCTCAACACTGGCTAGATGGTCAGGACTCCTGGGCTGTGTTGGTGGTTGCTATTACAACCTGGCATGAAGCCCATTGTCTCATAGTTGCACTTTACTTCTGGATGGAATTCTGGCCTTTAGTTTTAGCTTTTCCTAATTTACCTAGTATGTACACTCTCCAATTCATCTAAAAATATTGACTTTTTTCTTTACATCTTTGTCTTTAAGCCAGACCTACAGGACTCCCTATTTTGTATCTGGTTAAATCCATGTTCCCTCCTTCACGAGCACTCTTTTCCTCTGGTCTTTGACTGAGCTCATCTCCCCTCAGGCAGTCCTGACTCTGTAACTGAACTCACAGTTTTGAGTATGCAAGAATATCCCTGCTTGATAGTTTTGTCATTCTGGTCTTGAGCTATTTATCTGTGTAATGACTTCAGGGGTCCTGGCCTTGAAGCCTGCTAAGGACTGGTGGTGCTAGGGGCGGGTGGTTCTACGGCCTGTGTTATGCTGTCTGTCATTGGATTCTAGACACATCAGGAGCTATAGCCTTTTACAGCGAATTTTGCTGACCTGCCTAGTAACCAGAGAACAGACACAAGTATGTATTCACTGATTAATGGTTCCCAATTCCCGACTGTATGCCCTTGCCTTTTCTCATTCCATCAGCTTTGGAACTCCTGGATATTCTACACTCACCAAGGGCATTGCCCTCTGGTTTAGTCTTCTCACTCACCTTATGTTCAAATGTCATCCAAGTGACTTCAGTATTTTCCCTCCACCCCTCTTAAGCTCCACACCCACAGTCACAGGGGATCTCATCAGTGCTGGAGGCTCTCCCACTTCCAGAGAGAATCTTCTCTCTGACCACAGCAATCTGATTCTGCAGCATCCGTGCTCAACTTCTCCTTGAACCTCTCCCAGAACTTACACTTTATCTTGCTAATATATTGTTACCTTCCCATTAACATTTAAGCATGTTCATGTCTCTATATTTAATCAAAACTGGGTACCACTCAGCCACCAATTCACAACAAGTCTCAGGAAATATTTCCAAGCTGCCTGTATCAATGTCTGCATCTCATGATCACTCCTCAACCTATGGCAATCTAGCTTCTGCCCAGGGTGCTTTTGGAGCATCTCTTGCTAGTGTCGCCAGTGACCTTCATTGCTTCTCAACCAGCAGGTGCTTTTGTGTTCTCACTGTACTTTACGTCTTCCTACCAGTTTACATGGTCAAGCCCTCTTCTTTTTTGAAGTCCTCCCTTTCATTGGCTTCCACAAAATGCCCTTCAGTGCAGTTGCTTTTGTTTCTACTATTTGTTCACTCCTTCTTTTAATTCTTTGCAGATCCACTGCCTTTTCAAACAGTACAGTTTGGAGGCTCCTGAGGCTGTCTCTAAGTCCTGTTGTTTTTTTCTCTGTTCCTACAAGCCATGTGATCCATAGACTTGGCATCAATCCCTACCTCAGCACAGATGACTCCCACCTGTGCATTCCAACCCCCAATGCTAGAGTTGCCCTGAATGCATTTCCACTTGCCCACTTGATGTGAGCCCTTGACTGTCCCAAAGACACTTGGTGCTCTGTCTGCTGAAAATCAAGCTCATGATCTTCCCCTCAGACCTGGCCTTTGATCTTATTCCAGCTCTCCAGTGCCACCAGTTGGAATCCTTAGGAGTTTTCCTTGACACTTCATTCTCTCTTACTCCACGTCTTAACTCTTTCCTCCACCAGCCATCACTCATTGCTGTTGATGTCACTTTAACTGTTTTCTGTCTTTCCTGCTAGTTTAAACTGTCTGTTTTGGGCCCTTTTTATTTTATTTTATTCATCCACTTTAAAAAAATTTTATTGGAGTATAGTTGATTTACAATGTTATGTTAGTTTCAGGTGTACAGCAAAGTGAATCAGTTATACAGATACATATATCCACTCTTTTTTTTTTTTAGATTCTCTTCCCATATAGGCCATTACAGAGTACTGAGTAGAGTTCCCTGTACTATACAGCAGGTTCTTATTAATTATCTATTTAATGTATAGTAGTGTGTGTATGTCAATCCCAATGGACCCAATTTATTATAATAGACTTCTTGTCCTCTTTATATGGTAAAGCCAGACCCCTTCAATGGCTGTGGGTTGCCCCCTGAAAGCCCATATGATCTTGGCCATGCCTCCCTTCTACTAGCTTCACCTCATATCACTTTCCTCTTGCTGACAGTGATGTTCATGCCACCCTCCTTAGAGTGTTTGGAGGGCTCTGTCTCCACAGGGCCCTCACATGGTCTTTGTCCAGCTTTTTTAATACACTCCTGTAGCAGAGGGCCGTGGACGAGACCTCTCCAGTGGCAGAACTGCCCTGCCATTGATATAGTGGTATGGTCCACACTAGTCCTCTGTCATTGTAGCCTGGAAGCCATGTCTGAGGTCCCGTCCAGCCCACCACCAAAGCAGGGGTAACTACCGCAGGTGCATGCCAGGTAGAGATGAAGCCCAAGGTCTCTGCTCACGTTGCTCTCGCCTGAGGCACATTGCTTGGCCTGACCTTCCCAGTTTGTTCATTAGAAGTAAAGCGCAGATTCATTCACACACTGAACGTATTCTTATTGTGCACTTTTTATGGGCCAGGCAGTGTTCAAGCACTGGGGAGACAGCAGTGAATGAAACAGATAAAACCCCTCATGGAGCATATAATGTAGTGGAAATAAACACAGTTTTAAAAAGGCAAATTGCAAAGTGTGTCAGAAAGGGATATGTGCTATGGAAAAAAATAAAGCAGGAAGAGGCTAAAGACTACCAGGGTTGAGGCTAGAACTATAAATTCAGATGAGGTGGTCAGGGAAATTCTCACTGAGAAAGTGACATGTGAACATAGGTGTGTGGGAGGTAATGGGGGAAGAGTGCTCCAGGTAGAGGGAACAGCCAGTGCAAAGGCCCTGAGGCAGGAGCATGGCAGGCATGTCCAAGTAGCAACAAGGAGACAGATGTGGCTGGAATGAAGTGAGCTGGGGAGGCAAAATAGTAGGAAGTGAGAATACGGGTGGGGGCAGAACCTTCACCTGTTACTCTCAGGGAGACAGGGCAGCCAGTGGGTTTTAATCACAGGAACGATGTGATCTGGTGTCTGGGTGGGGAGCTGATTGGAGTGGCTCAAGGCCTGAAGCAATGACCACTTAGGAGGCTGCGGCAGTGATCCAAGTAAGAGGTGACGGTTGCTTCGAGAGTGTGAGGGCAGTGGGGATGATGATTTGTGGCTAAGTCTGGGCATGTTTTGAAGATACTGCTGACACACTTTGCTGATGGGATGGACATGACATACAAGAGAACAAGAGGGGTTCAGGAGGGCTCCAAGGGTTTTGGCCTGGACAGCTGGAGAAAGAATGTGCGTACTGATTGAGATAAAGAAAATTGTAAGCAGTTTAGGGTGATATAGGGGTTTCAGTTCTGCACATATTATATTTGGGATGTCCCCAAGGCAACAAAGTAGAGATGTTTGGGAGGGAGAGAGACATATGACTCTGCAGTTTAAGAGAGAAGCCTGCCCATGGGTATGCAGTTGGACATTGTTGGCATGTGGATGACAGCTAAAGACGTGAAACCCGATGACACCGATGAGAGGGTGATCATAGTGGGGAGTGGGGGGAGGTAGCAAGGATGGAGGTGTGAGGTAGTCTTACTGGCTTGTTAAATAGGAGTGATGACACTGACCCACCTCCCCTGCCACCACCCTCGCCCCGGGTGGACCTCCTTACTGTCTCCTGCCCCTCAGAGTCCTCAAGGAATCCTTGGCACAGCGTGAGTCAGACCTATCAATTCTCTGCTCAAAGTCCTCCATGGCCTCCTGTCCTTCTCACAGTAAAAGCTGCCTCTACACCACCCCCCATCCCCTGCCCATTACCTTGCTGGTCTCATCTACCTTCCTCCCTCCCTCCATTCTAGAATCCTCCCTGTTCCTAGAACATGTCATGCTAGCATCTGTGTTTACACCTGCTGTTCTTTCCCCTCCCAGGTATTCAGAATTCATACCATCACTGATCTCAAATCTTTGCTCTAATAGCAGCTTGCCAGGGAGCCCTTCTCTGGCTTCTGGCCACCTCTGATGGCCACTGTACCTCCTCAAAATGTAACTGAAAGATACTGCGTTGATGTATTTTGATCAAATGCACTCACACCCATGGAAACCCTTCATTTGAAAGACTTCTAAGATGATAAAATAATGATTTTCAAGTTTTTAATTGTGCAGATAAGAGAGCTTTTAAGGGAAACACTTGCATTGCTTTCGGTAAAATCATGTATAAAAATGCCTCCACCATTACATCTCTTTTCAAAATGCTCTCTCCATAGGACAGTTGTTTTTCCAAAGCAGGTACTGATCCCTCCCTCATGTTTTGAAATGTCATCTTTCTATTACAGGGATGGAGAAGGGTACTTATTTTTGGAAAATACCTGCTGTGTGGCATACTACTAACAGCCACCTGCCACCCAGAAAATGGTTATGAATGTAGAACAATTGCTTTTTGTGTAATAGAAAAACATGACTTGCCTTTTAGTTCTGCAACACTTATTGCGGCAAGATGACTAGTGAACCATCATGTAGTAGAAAATATTCTCATGGTGGTTCCTCATCTTCTTATAAAGTATTGTAAGGAATCTACTACATCGTAAAGGTCTTATTTCTATATATTAAAAAATAAAATATCCAAATGCATGATATCCAGAAGCTCCTGCCTGCTTTTGGCTTCAGCTTCTTTGCTGCAAGAACTGACTGATGAACAATGCAATAAATTCATTTACCTCTGGTTCTGTCTATATAATGTCACCACATATCCTTGTGTAATTTTTTATTTCACTTGACATTGCCAACCTATGAGTGGTTACTCTTACGTAGATTTTTCAAAACTTGATTTTGTTACTTTAAAGAGTTCATTGATCTTTTCTGGTACAATTTTCCTTGGTCAGTTCACAAAAATGTATTTCAACAGCAGATAATCAACATGCGCTAAAGTGTTTCTGATGTGTCCGGCTTGGGTTGGATAAAATAATGTGCTGGCAGGTGAAGTCCATGGGGTCCCTGCCTTAATGGCACTGATATTGGAGGGAGAGGGAGAGAGAAAACACAAATAAATACCAAGAGAGAAAAATCAAATAAATAGATACCGAGAGAAGAATAAGTATTTTATTATTGAAAGAGAATCATTCCAACAAATAATAGATGTGCTGAAGTGTGTTTGAAATATTTCTGCTTTGCTCTGTTTAGTAAATATCTCCCCTGTGGAAACTTCTAATATTGGTTCTTTACACCTTCAGCATTGTTTTCTAATTATCTTCATACAGGACTCTGAGAAAGGCATGCATTTTAGTTTGTCATCATGCATTTTGGTGTATTATTTTATATATTTTACTATGGCAGAAAAATAACTTTTTCCAATGACGTGTGGCATTTTGCCTTTCAATATTAATAATAAGATTCTAAGCATTTAAAAAAATCAAGTTTAGGGCTTCCCTGGTGGCGCAGTGGTTGAGAGTCCGCCTGCCGATGTAGGGGACATGGGTTCGTGCCCCGGTCCGGGAAGATCCCACATGCCGCGGAGCGGCTGGGCCCGTGAGCCATGGCCACTGGGCCTGCGCCGGAGCCTGTGCTCCGCAACGGGAGAGGCCCCAGCAGTGAGAGGCCCGCATACGGCAAAAAAAAAAAAAAAAAAATCAAGTTTAGTTAAATTTTGTAACATACCGGATTAAGTATAATGTGTTAAACTTTGCTAAAAAAGGGTAGAGATTTGTTCTACAGTGGTGCAACCCAATAGATAAACAATGTGAGCCACATATGTAATTGTGTATTTTCTAGTAATCACATCTAAAATAATACACAACTGAAGTTAATTTAAATCATATGTTTTATTTTACCCAATATATATGAAATATCATTTCATATAATTGCTTTGAGCAATTTCTTCTCCTTGCTGGTGGAGTTTGCATCCTCCAGTTGTCTTCATCTTTTGGTGTTTATTTCCCCCCATGGTTATCATGCTGCATTGGGCATTCAGGATCAAACTCGGTAACTGATCCTTTGACTAGGACAATACTCTTTTTAATCCACATAGTTTACCTTTTGACTCTCTTACCCACATAGAAAAGAAATAAGCAGAAAATGGCCCAAACATAGGCTCTTGGCAGTCTGAAAAATGTCACTAAGTGCATTTTATTGGGCTGTTTGGGCTTCTTGGCCGTCATATTTTCCCCAAGTGGAATAGTTTTAGACAAACATCAGTGAGCTGTATTTCTGTGCCTAAGCTGTGGGCTTATTTGCCTCTCAGTAATGAAACTCTTAAAGAAAAATTTATTCTACCCCCTTCCATTCCAAGAAATGTTACAAGTTCTCTATTTCATTGTTGCAGATATTAGGAGTCTTGTGATGAGTGCCTAAGGATTCCCCCCATGTATGGGATGGGGGCTCCATTATCTGGGTACAGATGTGTCACCTGCTTTAGCATCTCTGCTAATATTGCTAGGGTGGGTGTCTCCATAACACTATGAAACAAGATTCCTGAAAAAAGGATTCTGCTTCTCTGGAGAAGGATGAGCCATGGATATTTAACTCTTCTTTATGATCAGGCAGGCATTTCTCACTAATAAATCTCTCATTTTTTATGTTCAGCTAAGGTAGTGAAATGGATCCTTAATTAAATTTAAGATTCTAAAAATATGTCAAAGTACACTCTCTTACCTAGAGAATGTAAGTTCTGTTAAAAATTGCTAATTTCTTTTTGTTATACTTATTTATGCTGTAGTATCAGCAATAGTCCTTATTTTTACTTAAATGACCCATTTGCCTTTTGTTAGTAGTAGTTTTAAATATAGGCTCTCAAGTACCAACTTTAAATATGGAATTTGCTTAAAGGTAATAAAGTTTAAATGTTATAATGAAGACAAATCTACCTGAGGAGAAAGCATTGTGGAAAACCAAGGTAAAAACTGAGCAGTTATAGCCTGTATAAACTTCAGGAAATGAAGGTACCCTTGATCTCAGACTGTTAATGGGACTTTTTGGCAGGATAGTATACTAAATTGTCCGGCTTTTCCAAAGGCTGACAGCTGAATTCTTGTAATCTATGATTTTTCTGTGGTTTCAACTGTTGTTTTTTTTTTTTTTTCCTGCATTTGTCATTGATTTTTTTTAATTGAAGTATATAGCTGATTTACAATGTTGTGCCAATCTCTGCTGTACAGCAAAGTGACTCAGTTATACACATATTTTTTTTTTTTTACTATTCTTTTCCATTATGATTTATCCCAGGAGATTGGATATAAGACCCTGTGCTATACAGTAGCACCTCGTTGTTTCAATTATTTGTTTTTTGAAGCAGGCTTAATTCAGGGTATAATGCAGATAAAGATGGTGGTTTTACCTGAGCTGCTGCTGCTTCTTTGTTCTTCTTTTTTTATTTTTAATCTCATGCACGTGAATTTAATGTGTCTTCCAAAGGATACTTGAATAGGCAACTTTTGTGACTCAGGAAATCAAGGTCCATTTTCCCTACAATCCTAGGTGGGCCTAGGATAAGCCTCTGCTAATTCTGCACCCAATTACAATGTGGAGGAGGTTTCCCCACACATCCAACGATTCTTCAGACACCAGCTGGATGTCCTTCCATTTGCCTGAATTCTGACACTATCACCCAGATATAGCATCAGCCTCCAAAGGTTGAGGGCTCACCTACAAGACTGTTCCCTGCTTCAGATGCCACTTGCCAAGTCCAGGTTGTTACCAACTAGCTGTAAATCAGAGGTTCCTGCTAGCCCCTCCTTAGGTTTGATTAATCTCCTAAAGTGGCTCACAGAACTCAGGAAAACATTTTACTGACTAGATTACTGGTTTATGATAAAAGGATACAACTCAGGAACAGCCAGATGAAAGAGGTGTATAGGGACGGTATGGGGAAAGGGCACAGAGCTTCCATGCCCTCTCTAGGTGCACCATTCTCCCCATGGCTCCATGTGTTCACCAACCTGGAAGATCCCCTAATCCTGTCCTTTTGAGATTTTGTGGAGGCTTCATTACACAGGTATGATTGATTAAATCATTGGCCATTGACTACTGATTCAACCTCCAGGCTCTCTCCTCCCCTTCTCCTCCCAGGAGGTGGG